>NC_086445.1:1004571502-1005227752 GCF_028390025.1 Pseudophryne corroboree
ATGTGTTGCTTGAAAGTTAACTACTGTCCAGTGGCGCACCCAGGGGGGGTTTCCGAGTACCCAGAAACCCCCCTCCACTAAAAAAAAAAAAAAAAAAAAAAAAATTTTTTTTTTTTTTTTAGCTGCATGAGTATTATTAATGACTGTCTAGCGTCCTCTGCAGCCTGCTGCCTTCCTGGTGGCACTTGCAAGTGCAATAACAGTTTACTTTATTTTAATTATAGTACATGTATATCCATGTGCCTACATATATACACATGTATATACATACATACATACATATAAACACACACACACCCACACACACACACACACACACACGATATATATATATACATGTGTATATATATGTGTACTGTATGTGTGTGTGTGTGTATATATATATATATATATATATAGCAGTTTCAGACCGGCACTCCACGCAAATTTCAAATGACTGCGCCGGTGCCTCCACATATACCAAAAGTATAAATATAGACTTGCAGAAGTGTGGCACTCGGCTTGATGAATAGACAATAAACCAGTCAGGTCTTACAACGTTTCAGTGCTTTTATTGCACTATCGTCAGGATACAAAACAAATGAAAATGTTACATACCTTTATACACCTACACCCAGAGTGAATTCGCGCCAGCAGGTCAGTCTGAACCTCCCACTCGCGTCCAATACATATTACATCATCACGTTAGTGACACCCATCACCATAACAACAGAAAACAAATAATCTCATCACGGCCTCTGAAAAAAGTATCTGTATATTTCAAGAGCAACAAATCTTAAAAGCAACTGAAACTCAGATATTCATTTAACCCCTTGGGTGACAATACATCCAAGCGGTAAATCCATTCCGTTTCCCGTTGCAATAATAATCGATTACGATCACCTCCTCTCAGAGGCTTTTGTACAAAATCAATCATCCTGTATTTAATACTCGCAACACTGTGGTTAAATTCGGCAAAGTGCCTGGCTACAGGTTGGTCAGATTTACTCTTGCTAGCTAGAGCAGCTCTAATAGCCGACCGGTGCACAGACATTCGGTCCTTAAATCTGCCCTGTGTCTTACCTATATAGGAAAGACCACAGGGACAGATAATCTGGTACACCACATACGTTGAATTACATGTCAGGTGGTGTTTAATGCGATATTCTTTACCTGTATGTGGGTGACAGAAGACATCACCAGGTATAAGATACCCGCAAGTAGTACAACCACATTTGAAGCAGCCAAAGCTTTTAGTAGACATAAAGTGTGATGGTTTCTCCTTAATGGCACTAATGTCGGCATGTACTAATAGGTCTCTTAAATTGCGACCCCTCGTGAAACAAGGCATGGGATTCATATTGTGAAAAGGTAATTGTCGGTCAGACTTAATAACATGCCAATGTTTTTTAATTACTGTATTAACCTTTCTCGATTGGATGTTAAATTGATTAATTACTGGAAATCGTGTCATATCATTATTTTTAATCTCAGATTTATCCAATAATCGTGCTCTATCCAGCATCATCACTTTCACGCTGGTTTTTACTAAATCTTGTCTGGAATAACCTCTTGCAACAAGTTTCTCAATTAAAGACTCTATCTGTGCTCTAGCAATGGAGCTGTTAGAATTAATTCTCCAAATCCTTAGCATCTGAGAGTAAGGTAATGATTTTTTCAAGCTAGGAGGATGGCAACTAGTGTATTGAAGAAGTGTATTGCGATCAGTTGTTTTTGTATGTACTGATGTCACAAACTTATGAGCATTAATCATAATGTCCACATCAAGAAAATCAATTTTCTCTTGACTCATTCTGATGGTGAATTTAATTGGACATTGACTATTATTGTTAGTTTCAATTAAATCAACAAATGATGACTCAGTACCCCTCCAAACAATAAATAAATCATCTATAAACCGTTTATACAAAACAATATTGGATGAAATATCTAAATCAGAAAAAAAGATTTTTTGTTCTATATTAAACATAAAGATATTAGCTATCATCGGAGCAACAGCAGAGCCCATTGAGCATCCGCTCAACTGAATGTAAAACTTGTTATCAAATAAAAAATAATTTTTTTTCAACACAAATTCCAATAAATGAATACAAAATTCCACAAAACCCTCAGAATACATGCCACTGGAGACCAAGAACTCATTAACCATCTGTAAACAAGCCTCTTGAGGAATCACGGTATAAAGGCTAACAACATCAGCGCAAATCATCCAAGCTCCTTCAGGTAATTCCTGTAAGGAAATCAGTTCATTCAAGAACATCGTGGTGTCCAATAGAAAGTTCTTATGTTTTTTAACCAGCGGTTGAAGTATTGCGTCCAGATATACAGAAGCAGGTTGTGATAGCGAACCCCGTGCCGACACGATCGGCCGACCAGGAGGGGGAGTTAATCCCTTATGTATTTTTGGGAGGGTATAAAGGAGGGGAGTCAAAGGGTACTTAGGAAACAAAGAATCGGCTAATTTTTGATTAATTATATTATTATCAACCGCCCTTTTAAGAATCAATCCCAATTCTTTTTGAAAAATATTAACAGGGTCAAAAGGTAACTCTCTGTAGGTGTTGGTATCACTTAACTGGCGCAAGATTTCCTTACGGTAATCCTGCAAATCCTGTAATACAATAGACCCACCTTTATCGGCGGGTCTAATAATAAGATTTTTATTATCAGTCAAGGTTTTAATAGCTAATTTTTCACCCGGAGATAAATTAGGATGAACCACACCTGTGTCAGAAGTAACCATGCTAATCTCTTTGTCTACCAATCGCATGTACGTTTTTAGGCTAGGGTTATTTGTATTAGGGTCAAAACTCGATTTAGGTAATATTTTTTTCAGCTGTTCTGGTATAGGATCAGGTTGTGTATCACTAACGGGAAGCACTGATCTATTAAAAAATTCTTTAATTTTTAATTTCCTAAATAACTGGTGCTTTTCTTGCTGCCATCTAAAGTCATCAAAATATGTGGTAGGGATAAATGATAGACCTCTATTTAATAATGATTGTTCTGTTCTAGAGAGGTCATAGGAGGAAAGATTAAATATTATTTCCTCCTGGTTGCCGGAGGTTTCTTTCCAAGGGCCCCTTCTTTTATTTTGGCCACCCCTCCTTGTTGCTTTACATTTTTTGCTTTGATTTTTGCCCGGGTTTGTGTCCCTAAAGGGGCTGAACCTGGTTGAGAAAAATCAGAATCACTGTTGGTAGTATAATCTTGAGAAGAAGAATCACCAAATCTAGGGTTACGTCTAAAAAATGGACGTTTGTTCATAGTCCCCCTATTGCCAGAAATCCACTGATACACTGTGTGTTGTTCGTAATCTAATTGAACCTTGGAAAATTTTTCTTTTTTGAATTTCAATAGATCTCTACGGTACATGGCAACTTGGTTTTCTAATTTACTCAGCCAGTCGCCCTCTTTATCATTCGTCAAAATTGGTAAATGTTGATCTTCAAAGACTTTAATCATATCACGTAATCTGGTTTGTTCATTTTTAGCAAATTCAATTATAAGCAACATCAAGTCAAATGAGCAACGATTGAGTATACCGATCCACTTTTTACAAAACTGTGGATCCTGTCTACCCACAGTTGGTCCATTCTTCATACGCAACCCACGTGGGATGACCTTAGCCCGATAATGATCACTTAAAGAGATGGCATGAAACTTATAGTCAATTTCCTTCCTTTTTAATTTCCATAGTTCTTTATATAGAATGTCACAAGACGAAGCCTCAGGTTGTGCATTGAGACCTTGTAATTCCAAAATAACTTCAGCTTCCGCTTCAGAGAAGCCAAAAGTATCACTACCAGAGAATAATGCAGGATTAAACGGGAATTCCTCGTCCCTTTCTCCACCTTCAGCCATATCAAACCACCAATGTTACAGTCTCTCGAAAAAGATACTTGAATGCTTAATTAGCAATAATCATATAAACCAGTTGTTCTTACCGACTCACATGTAGTTCCTTTGCATAGAACAGTGCAGAGTCGTGAGCGATATTCACCTCCCTTCACCGTGGAAGCACACAGTAATCCTGGGTAGGTAATTGAGCAGGTAAAAAGTAGCAGGTGCCTTGTCAATTAGGACTGATTGCACAGCCCAATAGTATAGCAGTTTCAGACCGGCACTCCACGCAAATTTCAAATGACTGCGCCGGTGCCTCCACATATACCAAAAGTATAAATATAGACTTGCAGAAGTGTGGCACTCGGCTTGATGAATAGACAATAAACCAGTCAGGTCTTACAACGTTTCAGTGCTTTTATTGCACTATCGTCAGGATACAAAACAAATGAAAATGTTACATACCTTTATACACCTACACCCAGAGTGAATTCGCGCCAGCAGGTCAGTCTGAACCTCCCACTCGCGTCCAATACATATTACATCATCACGTTAGTGACACCCATCACCATAACAACAGAAAACAAATAATCTCATCACGGCCTCTGAAAAAAGTATCTGTATATTTCAAGAGCAACAAATCTTAAAAGCAACTGAAACTCAGATATTCATTTAACCCCTTGGGTGACAATACATCCAAGCGGTAAATCCATTCCGTTTCCCGTTGCAATAATAATCGATTACGATCACCTCCTCTCAGAGGCTTTTGTACAAAATCAATCATCCTGTATTTAATACTCGCAACACTGTGGTTAAATTCGGCAAAGTGCCTGGCTACAGGTTGGTCAGATTTACTCTTGCTAGCTAGAGCAGCTCTAATAGCCGACCGGTGCACAGACATTCGGTCCTTAAATCTGCCCTGTGTCTTACCTATATAGGAAAGACCACAGGGACAGATAATCTGGTACACCACATACGTTGAATTACATGTCAGGTGGTGTTTAATGCGATATTCTTTACCTGTATGTGGGTGACAGAAGACATCACCAGGTATAAGATACCCGCAAGTAGTATCACAATATGAATCCCATGCCTTGTTTCACGAGGGGTCGCAATTTAAGAGACCTATTAGTACATGCCGACATTAGTGCCATTAAGGAGAAACCATCACACTTTATGTCTACTAAAAGCTTTGGCTGCTTCAAATGTGGTTGTACTACTTGCGGGTATCTTATACCTGGTGATGTCTTCTGTCACCCACATACAGGTAAAGAATATCGCATTAAACACCACCTGACATGTAATTCAACGTATGTGGTGTACCAGATTATCTGTCCCTGTGGTCTTTCCTATATAGGTAAGACACAGGGCAGATTTAAGGACCGAATGTCTGTGCACCGGTCGGCTATTAGAGCTGCTCTAGCTAGCAAGAGTAAATCTGACCAACCTGTAGCCAGGCACTTTGCCGAATTTAACCACAGTGTTGCGAGTATTAAATACAGGATGATTGATTTTGTACAAAAGCCTCTGAGAGGAGGTGATCGTAATCGATTATTATTGCAACGGGAAACGGAATGGATTTACCGCTTGGATGTATTGTCACCCAAGGGGTTAAATGAATATCTGAGTTTCAGTTGCTTTTAAGATTTGTTGCTCTTGAAATATACAGATACTTTTTTCAGAGGCCGTGATGAGATTATTTGTTTTCTGTTGTTATGGTGATGGGTGTCACTAACGTGATGATGTAATATGTATTGGACGCGAGTGGGAGGTTCAGACTGACCTGCTGGCGCGAATTCACTCTGGGTGTAGGTGTATAAAGGTATGTAACATTTTCATTTGTTTTGTATCCTGACGATAGTGCAATAAAAGCACTGAAACGTTGTAAGACCTGACTGGTTTATTGTCTATTCATCAAGCCGAGTGCCACACTTCTGCAAGTCTATATTTATACTTTTGGTATATGTGGAGGCACCGGCGCAGTCATTTGAAATTTGCGTGGAGTGCCGGTCTGAAACTGCTATACTATTGGGCTGTGCAATCAGTCCTAATTGACAAGGCACCTGCTACTTTTTACCTGCTCAATTACCTACCCAGGATTACTGTGTGCTTCCACGGTGAAGGGAGGTGAATATCGCTCACGACTCTGCACTGTTCTATGCAAAGGAACTACATGTGAGTCGGTAAGAACAACTGGTTTATATGATTATTGCTAATTAAGCATTCAAGTATCTTTTTCGAGAGACTGTAACATTGGTGGTTTGATATGGCTGAAGGTGGAGAAAGGGACGAGGAATTCCCGTTTAATCCTGCATTATTCTCTGGTAGTGATACTTTTGGCTTCTCTGAAGCGGAAGCTGAAGTTATTTTGGAATTACAAGGTCTCAATGCACAACCTGAGGCTTCGTCTTGTGACATTCTATATAAAGAACTATGGAAATTAAAAAGGAAGGAAATTGACTATAAGTTTCATGCCATCTCTTTAAGTGATCATTATCGGGCTAAGGTCATCCCACGTGGGTTGCGTATGAAGAATGGACCAACTGTGGGTAGACAGGATCCACAGTTTTGTAAAAAGTGGATCGGTATACTCAATCGTTGCTCATTTGACTTGATGTTGCTTATAATTGAATTTGCTAAAAATGAACAAACCAGATTACGTGATATGATTAAAGTCTTTGAAGATCAACATTTACCAATTTTGACGAATGATAAAGAGGGCGACTGGCTGAGTAAATTAGAAAACCAAGTTGCCATGTACCGTAGAGATCTATTGAAATTCAAAAAAGAAAAATTTTCCAAGGTTCAATTAGATTACGAACAACACACAGTGTATCAGTGGATTTCTGGCAATAGGGGGACTATGAACAAACGTCCATTTTTTAGACGTAACCCTAGATTTGGTGATTCTTCTTCTCAAGATTATACTACCAACAGTGATTCTGATTTTTCTCAACCAGGTTCAGCCCCTTTAGGGACACAAACCCGGGCAAAAATCAAAGCAAAAAATGTAAAGCAACAAGGAGGGGTGGCCAAAATAAAAGAAGGGGCCCTTGGAAAGAAACCTCCGGCAACCAGGAGGAAATAATATTTAATCTTTCCTCCTATGACCTCTCTAGAACAGAACAATCATTATTAAATAGAGGTCTATCATTTATCCCTACCACATATTTTGATGACTTTAGATGGCAGCAAGAAAAGCACCAGTTATTTAGGAAATTAAAAATTAAAGAATTTTTTAATAGATCAGTGCTTCCCGTTAGTGATACACAACCTGATCCTATACCAGAACAGCTGAAAAAAATATTACCTAAATCGAGTTTTGACCCTAATACAAATAACCCTAGCCTAAAAACGTACATGCGATTGGTAGACAAAGAGATTAGCATGGTTACTTCTGACACAGGTGTGGTTCATCCTAATTTATCTCCGGGTGAAAAATTAGCTATTAAAACCTTGACTGATAATAAAAATCTTATTATTAGACCCGCCGATAAAGGTGGGTCTATTGTATTACAGGATTTGCAGGATTACCGTAAGGAAATCTTGCGCCAGTTAAGTGATACCAACACCTACAGAGAGTTACCTTTTGACCCTGTTAATATTTTTCAAAAAGAATTGGGATTGATTCTTAAAAGGGCGGTTGATAATAATATAATTAATCAAAAATTAGCCGATTCTTTGTTTCCTAAGTACCCTTTGACTCCCCTCCTTTATACCCTCCCAAAAATACATAAGGGATTAACTCCCCCTCCTGGTCGGCCGATCGTGTCGGCACGGGGTTCGCTATCACAACCTGCTTCTGTATATCTGGACGCAATACTTCAACCGCTGGTTAAAAAACATAAGAACTTTCTATTGGACACCACGATGTTCTTGAATGAACTGATTTCCTTACAGGAATTACCTGAAGGAGCTTGGATGATTTGCGCTGATGTTGCTAGCCTTTATACCGTGATTCCTCAAGAGGCTTGTTTACAGATGGTTAATGAGTTCTTGGTCTCCAGTGGCATGTATTCTGAGGGTTTTGTGGAATTTTGTATTCATTTATTGGAATTTGTGTTGAAAAAAAATTATTTTTTATTTGATAACAAGTTTTACATTCAGTTGAGCGGATGCTCAATGGGCTCTGCTGTTGCTCCGATGATAGCTAATATCTTTATGTTTAATATAGAACAAAAAATCTTTTTTTCTGATTTAGATATTTCATCCAATATTGTTTTGTATAAACGGTTTATAGATGATTTATTTATTGTTTGGAGGGGTACTGAGTCATCATTTGTTGATTTAATTGAAACTAACAATAATAGTCAATGTCCAATTAAATTCACCATCAGAATGAGTCAAGAGAAAATTGATTTTCTTGATGTGGACATTATGATTAATGCTCATAAGTTTGTGACATCAGTACATACAAAAACAACTGATCGCAATACACTTCTTCAATACACTAGTTGCCATCCTCCTAGCTTGAAAAAATCATTACCTTACTCTCAGATGCTAAGGATTTGGAGAATTAATTCTAACAGCTCCATTGCTAGAGCACAGATAGAGTCTTTAATTGAGAAACTTGTTGCAAGAGGTTATTCCAGACAAGATTTAGTAAAAACCAGCGTGAAAGTGATGATGCTGGATAGAGCACGATTATTGGATAAATCTGAGATTAAAAATAATGATATGACACGATTTCCAGTAATTAATCAATTTAACATCCAATCGAGAAAGGTTAATACAGTAATTAAAAAACATTGGCATGTTATTAAGTCTGACCGACAATTACCTTTTCACAATATGAATCCCATGCCTTGTTTCACGAGGGGTCGCAATTTAAGAGACCTATTAGTACATGCCGACATTAGTGCCATTAAGGAGAAACCATCACACTTTATGTCTACTAAAAGCTTTGGCTGCTTCAAATGTGGTTGTACTACTTGCGGGTATCTTATACCTGGTGATGTCTTCTGTCACCCACATACAGGTAAAGAATATCGCATTAAACACCACCTGACATGTAATTCAACGTATGTGGTGTACCAGATTATCTGTCCCTGTGGTCTTTCCTATATAGGTAAGACACAGGGCAGATTTAAGGACCGAATGTCTGTGCACCGGTCGGCTATTAGAGCTGCTCTAGCTAGCAAGAGTAAATCTGACCAACCTGTAGCCAGGCACTTTGCCGAATTTAACCACAGTGTTGCGAGTATTAAATACAGGATGATTGATTTTGTACAAAAGCCTCTGAGAGGAGGTGATCGTAATCGATTATTATTGCAACGGGAAACGGAATGGATTTACCGCTTGGATGTATTGTCACCCAAGGGGTTAAATGAATATCTGAGTTTCAGTTGCTTTTAAGATTTGTTGCTCTTGAAATATACAGATACTTTTTTCAGAGGCCGTGATGAGATTATTTGTTTTCTGTTGTTATGGTGATGGGTGTCACTAACGTGATGATGTAATATGTATTGGACGCGAGTGGGAGGTTCAGACTGACCTGCTGGCGCGAATTCACTCTGGGTGTAGGTGTATAAAGGTATGTAACATTTTCATTTGTTTTGTATCCTGACGATAGTGCAATAAAAGCACTGAAACGTTGTAAGACCTGACTGGTTTATTGTCTATTCATCAAGCCGAGTGCCACACTTCTGCAAGTCTATATATATATATATATATATATATATATATACTGGTATGCATGCATGTTTAATATGCTATGTATATGTGTATATGGGTTCACTACGATCTCCCGGCGGCTGGCCTCCCGGCAACCGGGAGGCCAGCCGCCGGCTTACCAACAGTGTGGCGAGCGCAAAAAAAATAAAATATATATATATATATATATATATATGTGTAGATAGAGATATATATATATATATATATATATACACACACACAAACACACTAGTTTTACGGACCCAGCATATACTGGGTCACCTCAGTCCCCACCCCCGTGATTGGCTCCGCCCAGTTCTGGAAACCCCCCCATGCAAATCCTGCGTTTGCCACTGCTGTCCACAATCCTGCTTCAAGACACTGGGGTAAATTTACTAAGATGGGAGCTCTATTTAAGATGGGATGTTGCCCTTAGCAATCAATCAGATTCCATGTATTATCTTCTAAAAGGGGCTAGATAAATGAGAAGTAGAATCTGATTGGTTGCTATGAACAACATTCCATCTTAAATAGAACTCCCCTCTTAGTAAATTTACCCCATTGACTGGAACTGGGGAAAAGCTCACACTGTTGGTCTCTCCATACTTTATTAATATTCATGGAGTAACGCAACTGACGACCCATCCAGAAAGGTTAGTTTGGTAAATTTAATAAACAAGGGAGTCTATGTACTAAAGACGTCCTTCAGAGTTGGACCCAGATCGTTGCATCCGCAGCAAGATCTGCATCCATCTCCTCCCATGCTGGAGGCCGCCCAGCACAGGGCACGGCTGCCCCACATTTGTGGCGCAGCCTCACGATGCGTCCACAATTTAATTGCGGATGCATCGATTTAAAGTCGACCCCCGCCTGCACAGCCTGGCTTCACTGTCAAGCAGTCTGCCACTATTTTTTTATATCAGAGCGGCTGAGTGCGACGTCACACATTCGCCCCAAAAATGCTTGTGACATGCCCCTATTTTGACCGCCACGTCCACAAAACACCAAAACGCCCCTCCCCCCTCCCGGAACACCCGCCACTGTCAATCACCTTTCGGCCACATCCCTCCAGGATGCTGCTGTAAGGAGAAGGGTCACGCACTTGCACTGCGGCCGGTGAGCGTGCGCAGACCAGATGGACGCGGCTGCTGAATACAGACGCATGGCTGATTCCATCTCTGAATCGCCCCCTAAGCTTTGGAGAGAGATAAAGTGGACAGAGATAAACTACCAACCAACCAACTCCTGCCATTTTTCAAACACAACCTGTAACATGACAGTTAGGAGCTGATTGGCTGCTACTTTATCTCTCTCCAAGTCTTAGTACAATGGGGGTCATTCCGAGTTGATCGCTTGCTAGCAACTTTTTGCAGCGCAGCGATCATCTCAACCGCGGCTAAACTGCGCATGCGTATGCACCGCAAAGTGCAGGCGCGTCTTATGAGTACAAAGCAGTTCGTTGCTGAGCGATGGATTTAACAAAGAATCCATTCGCACAGCCGAACGCACGGTGATTGACAGGAAGAGGGCGTTTATGGGTGTCAACTGACCAATTTCAGGGAGTGGTTGGAAAAATGCAGGTGTGTCCAGGCATTTGCAGGGCGGGTGTCTGACGTCAAATCCGGACCAGACACGCTGAAATGATCGCAAGGGCTGAGTAAGTCTAGAGCTACTTAGAAACTGCATAAAAAAAATTTGGCCCGCTCGGCAGCACACGCGTTCACACACTTGCAAAGCGAAAATACACTCCCCCATAGGCGGAGACTATTTGATCGCAAGCCAGCAAAAAGTTGCTAGCGAGCGATCAACTCGGAATGACCCCCATAGACCCTATGGTCCCCTGTGCCCAGGTATCTCAGTGAAGGAACAACAGCTGTGGAGTAGGTTTGCCAAACCTTCCCCTCGAACGCCTCTATTTTACTACTGTCCAACTATGACTCTACTTCATATATATTAATGTATATAAATTAGTAATACAAGTTTAATATAGTAAAATGTTAGCACAAATTTTTTTTATCACCACTATGCAATCATCAGGCTACTTAGACCCCTTTCACATCGCACAAATAGCCTGGTATCGACACGGCATATTGCCGTGTCGACACGGGTCAGTGTGCGATGTGAAAGCACTTTCCAAGAATTAGCGGGTCGTCTCACCCGGTAATTCAACCCGGTATAAAAGAAGGATTATACCCGGGTTGAATACCGGGTCAGGTGCAGTGTGAATGGGAGCCGCGTCGATGCAACACGGCTCCCATTCACAGCATAGGGAGAGGCGGCGCAGGAGATGAGCTCATCTCCCAGCGCCGCCTCCACCCCCGCCCCTGCTGCTGCTGCGCCCCCCTGCTGCTATGGCAACCGACCCGGTATATTGCTGGGTCGGAAAGCCAGCAAAGGAGCGCAAATGCCGGATCCCACCCGGTAAGGACACGTTTCTTTTATCGGGTGGGATCCGGCATTTGCGATCTGAATGCGGTATTAGATTGATTGAACATAAAATATTATTATTTTATTAATATTTCTGAAAAAGAAAACCCTGCCAAATTCCAATGAAAGTAAATATGCCACAAACTATGCAATTTAATAAATGAAGGGGTTTTAACTAGAGATGAGCGGGTTCGGTTCCTCGGAATCCGAACCCGCCCGAACTTCAGCTTTTTTTACACGGATCCGAGCGACTCGGATCTTCCCGCCTTGCTCGGTTAACCCGAGCGCGCCCGAACGTCATCATGACGCTGTCGGATTCTCGCGAGGCTCGGATTCTATCGCGAGACTCGGATTCTATATAAGGAGCCGCGCGTCGCCGCCATTTTCACACGTGCATTGAGATTGATAGGGAGAGGACGTGGCTGGCGTCCTCTCCATTTAGATTAGAAGAGAGAGAGTGAGATTGAGACAGAGACACTTGATTTACTGGAGCTTAGGAGTACTAGAGAGTGCAGAGTTTACTAGTGACTGACCACTGACCAGTGACCACCAGTGCAGTTTTATTTAATATAATCCGTTCTCTGCCTGAAAAAAACGATACACAGTGACTCAGTCACATACCATATCTGTGTGCTCACTGTGCTCAGCCCAGTGTGCTGCATCATCTATGTATAATATCTGACTGTGCTCACACAGCTTAATTGTGGGGGAGACTGGGGAGCAGTTATAGGTTATAGCAGGAGCCAGGAGTACATATTATTAAAATTAAACAGTGCACACTTTTGCTGCAGGAGTGCCACTGCCAGTGTGACTGACCAGTGACCTGACCACACTGACCACCAGTATAGTATACTATATTGTGATTGCCTGAAAAAGTTAAACACTCGTCGTGTGACTTGTGTGGTGTTTTTTTTTTATTCTATAAAAAACTCATTCTGCTGACAGACAGTGTCCAGCAGGTCCGTCATTATATAATATATACCTGTCCGGCTGCAGTAGTGATATATATATATTTTTTATATCATTATTTATCATCCAGTCGCAGCAGACACAGTACGGTAGTTCACGGCTGTAGCTACCTCTGTGTCGGCACTCGGCAGTCCATCCATAATTGTATACCACCTACCCGTGGTTTTTTTTTCTTTCTTCTTTATACATACTACATCTCATTATCATCCAGTCTATATTAGCAGCAGACACAGTACAGTACGGTAGTCCACGGCTGTAGCTACCTCTGTGTCGGCACTCGGCAGTCCGTCCATAATTGTATACCACCTACCCGTGGTTTTTTTTTCTTTCTTCTTTATACATACATACTACATCTCATCATCAACCAGTCTATATTAGCAGCAGACACAGTACAGTACGATAGTCCACGGCTGTAGCTACCTCTGTGTCGGCACTCGGCAGTCCGTCCATAATTGTATACCACCTACCCGTGGTTTTTTTTCTTTCTTCTTTATACATACATACTACATCTCATTATCAACCAGTCTATATTAGCAGCAGACACAGTACAGTACGGTAGTCCACGGCTGTAGCTACCTCTGTGTCGGCACTCGGCAGTCCATCCATAATTGTATACCACCTACCCGTGGTTTTTTTTTCTTTCTTCTTTATACATACTACATCTCATTATCATCCAGTCTATATTAGCAGCAGACACAGTACAGTACGGTAGTCCACGGCTGTAGCTACCTCTGTGTCGGCACTCGGCAGTCCATCCATAATTGTATACCACCTACCCGTGGTTTTTTTTTCTTTCTTCTTTATACATACTACATCTCATTATCATCCAGTCTATATTAGCAGCAGACACAGTACAGTACGGTAGTCCACGGCTGTAGCTACCTCTGTGTCGGCACTCGGCAGTCCGTCCATAATTGTATACCACCTACCCGTGGTTTTTTTTTCTTTCTTCTTTATACATACATACTACATCTCATTATCATCCAGTCTATATTAGCAGCAGACACAGTACAGTACGGTAGTCCACGGCTGTAGCTACCTCTGTGTCGGCACTCGGCAGTCCGTCCATAATTGTATACCACCTACCCGTGGTTTTTTTTTTCTTTCTTCTTTATACATACATACTACATCTCATTATCAACCAGTCTATATTAGCAGCAGACACAGCACAGTACGGTAGTCCACGGCTGTAGCTACCTCTGTGTCGGCACTCGGCAGTCCATCCATAATTGTATACCACCTACCCGTGGTTTTTTTTTCTTTCTTCTTTATACATACTACATCTCATTATCATCCAGTCTATATTAGCAGCAGACACAGTACAGTACGGTAGTCCACGGCTGTAGCTACCTCTGTGTCGGCACTCGGCAGTCCGTCCATAATTGTATACCACCTACCCGTGGTTTTTTTTTCTTTCTTCTTTATACATACTACATCTCATTATCATCCAGTCTATATTAGCAGCAGACACAGTACAGTACGGTAGTCCACGGCTGTAGCTACCTCTGTGTCGGCACTCGGCAGTCCATCCATAATTGTATACCACCTACCCGTGGTTTTTTTTTCTTTCTTCTTTATACATACTACATCTCATTATCATCCAGTCTATATTAGCAGCAGACACAGTACAGTACGGTAGTCCACGGCTGTAGCTACCTCTGTGTCGGCACTCGGCAGTCCGTCCATAATTGTATACCACCTACCCGTGGTTTTTTTTTCTTTCTTCTTTATACATACATACTACATCTCATTATCATCCAGTCTATATTAGCAGCAGACACAGTACAGTACGGTAGTCCACGGCTGTAGCTACCTCTGTGTCGGCACTCGGCAGTCCATCCATAATTGTATACCACCTACCCGTGGTTTTTTTTTTCTTTCTTCTTTATACATACTACATCTCATTATCATCCAGTCTATATTAGCAGCAGACACAGTACAGTACGGTAGTCCACGGCTGTAGCTACCTCTGTGTCGGCACTCGGCAGTCCATCCATAATTGTATACCACCTACCCGTGGTTTTTTTTTCTTTCTTCTTTATACATACTACATCTCATTATCATCCAGTCTATATTAGCAGCAGACACAGTACAGTACGGTAGTCCACGGCTGTAGCTACCTCTGTGTCGGCACTCGGCAGTCCGTCCATAATTGTATACCACCTACCCGTGGTTTTTTTTTCTTTCTTCTTTATACATACATACTACATCTCATTATCATCCAGTCTATATTAGCAGCAGACACAGTACAGTACGGTAGTCCACGGCTGTAGCTACCTCTGTGTCGGCACTCGGCAGTCCGTCCATAATTGTATACCACCTACCCGTGGTTTTTTTTTCTTTCTTCTTTATACATACATACTACATCTCATTATCAACCAGTCTATATTAGCAGCAGACACAGCACAGTACGGTAGTCCACGGCTGTAGCTACCTCTGTGTCGGCACTCGGCAGTCCATCCATAATTGTATACCACCTACCCGTGGTTTTTTTTTTCTTTCTTCTTTATACATACTACATCTCATTATCATCCAGTCTATATTAGCAGCAGACACAGTACAGTACGGTAGTCCACGGCTGTAGCTACCTCTGTGTCGGCACTCGGCAGTCCGTCCATAATTGTATACCACCTACCCGTGGTTTTTTTTTCTTTCTTCTTTATACATACTACATCTCATTATCATCCAGTCTATATTAGCAGCAGACACAGTACAGTACGGTAGTCCACGGCTGTAGCTACCTCTGTGTCGGCACTCGGCAGTCCATCCATAATTGTATACCACCTACCCGTGGTTTTTTTTTCTTTCTTCTTTATACATACTACATCTCATTATCATCCAGTCTATATTAGCAGCAGACACAGTACAGTACGGTAGTCCACGGCTGTAGCTACCTCTGTGTCGGCACTCGGCAGTCCGTCCATAATTGTATACCACCTACCCGTGGTTTTTTTTTCTTTCTTCTTTATACATACATACTACATCTCATTATCATCCAGTCTATATTAGCAGCAGACACAGTACAGTACGGTAGTCCACGGCTGTAGCTACCTCTGTGTCGGCACTCGGCAGTCCATCCATAATTGTATACCACCTACCCGTGGTTTTTTTTTCTTTCTTCTTTATACATACTACATCTCATTATCATCCAGTCTATATTAGCAGCAGACACAGTACAGTACGGTAGTCCACGGCTGTAGCTACCTCTGTGTCGGCACTCGGCAGTCCATCCATAATTGTATACCACCTACCCGTGGTTTTTTTTTCTTTCTTCTTTATACATACATACTTCATCTCATTATCAACCAGTCTATATTAGCAGCAGACACAGTACAGTACGGTAGTCCACGGCTGTAGCTACCTCTGTGTCGGCACTCGGCAGTCCGTCCATAATTGTATACCACCTACCCGTGGTTTTTCTTTCTTTCTTCTTTATACATACATACTACATCTCATTATCAACCAGTCTATATTAGCAGCAGACACAGTACAGTACGGTAGTCCACGGCTGTAGCTACCTCTGTGTCGGCACTCGGCAGTCCATCCATAATTGTATACCACCTACCCGTGGTTTTTTTTTCTTTCTTCTTTATACATACTACATCTCATTATCATCCAGTCTATATTAGCAGCAGACACAGTACAGTACGGTAGTCCACGGCTGTAGCTACCTCTGTGTCGGCACTCGGCAGTCCATCCATAATTGTATACTAGTATCCATCCATCTCCATTGTTTACTTGAGGTGCCTTTTAGTTGTGCCTATTAAAATATGGAGAACAAAAATGTTGAGGTTCCAAAATTAGGGAAAGATCAAGATCCACTTCCACCTCGTGCTGAAGCTGCTGCCACTAGTCATGGCCGAGACGATGAAATGCCAGCAACGTCGTCTGCCAAGGCCGATGCCCAATGTCATAGTACAGAGCATGTCAAATCCAAAACACCAAATATCAGTAAAAAAAGGACTCCAAAACCTAAAATAAAATTGTCGGAGGAGAAGCGTAAACTTGCCAATATGCCATTTACCACACGGAGTGGCAAGGAACGGCTGAGGCCCTGGCCTATGTTCATGGCTAGTGGTTCAGCTTCACATGAGGATGGAAGCACTCAGCCTCTCGCTAGAAAAATGAAAAGACTCAAGCTGGAAAAAGCACAGCAAAGAACTGTGCGTTCTTCGAAATCCCAAATCCACAAGGAGAGTCCAATTGTGTCGGTTGCGATGCCTGACCTTCCCAACACTGGACGTGAAGAGCATGCGCCTTCCACCATTTGCACGCCCCCTGCAAGTGCTGGAAGGAGCACCCGCAGTCCAGTTCCTGATAGTCAGATTGAAGATGTCAGTGTTGAAGTACACCAGGATGAGGAGGATATGGGTGTTGCTGGCGCTAGGGAGGAAATTGACCAGGAGGATTCTGATGGTGAGGTGGTTTGTTTAAGTCAGGCACCCGGGGAGACACCTGTTGTCCGTGGGAGGAATATGGCCATTGACATGCCTGGTGAAAATACCAAAAAAATCAGCTCTTCGGTGTGGAAGTATTTCACCAGAAATGCGGACAACATTTGTCAAGCCGTGTGTTCCCTTTGTCAAGCTGTAATAAGTAGGGGTAAGGACGTTAACCACCTCGGAACATCCTCCCTTATACGTCACCTGCAGTGCATTCATAATAAGTCAGTGACAAGTTCAAAAACTTTGGCCGACAGCGGAAGCAGTCCACTGACCAGTAAATCCCTTCCTCTTGTAACCAAGCTCACGCAAACCACCCCACCAACTCCCTCAGTGTCAATTTCCTCCTTCCCCAGGAATGCCAATAGTCCTGCAGGCCATGTCACTGGCAATTCTGATGATTCCTCTCCTGCCTGGGATTCCTCCGATGCATCCTTGCGTGTAACGCCTACTGCTGCTGGCGCTGCTGTTGTTGCTGCTGGGAGTCGATGGTCATCCCAGAGGGGAAGTCGTAAGCCCACTTGTACTACTTCCAGTAAGCAATTGACTGTTCAACAGTCCTTTGCGAGGAAGATGAAATATCACAGCAGTCATCCTGCTGCAAAGCGGATAACTGAGGCCTTGACAACTATGTTGGTGTTAGACGTGCGTCCGGTATCCGCCGTTAGTTCACAGGGAACTAGACAATTTATTGAGGCAGTGTGCCCCCGTTACCAAATACCATCTAGGTTCCACTTCTCTAGGCAGGCGATACCGAGAATGTACACGGACGTCAGAAAAAGACTCACCAGTGTCCTAAAAAGACTCACCAGTGTCCTAAAAAATGCAGTTGTACCCAATGTCCACTTAACCACGGACATGTGGACAAGTGGAGCAGGCAGGGTCAGGACTATATGACTGTGACAGCCCACTGGGTAGATGTATGGACTCCCGCCGCAAGAACAGCAGCGGCGGCACCAGTAGCAGCATCTCGCAAACGCCAACTCTTTCCTAGGCAGGCTACGCTTTGTATCACCGGTTTCCAGAATACGCACACAGCTGAAAACCTCTTACGGCAACTGAGGAAGATCATCGCGGAATGGCTTACCCAATTGGACTCTCCTGTGGATTTGTGGCATCGGACAACGCCAGCAATATTGTGGTGCATTAAATATGGGCAAATTCCAGCACGTCCATGTTTTGCACATACCTTGAATTTGGTGGTGCAGAATTTTTTAAAAAACGACAGGGGCGTGCAAGAGATGCTGTCGGTGGCCAGAAGAATTGCGGGACACTTTCGGCGTACAGGCACCACGTACAGAAGACTGGAGCACCACCAAAACTACTGAACCTGCCCTGCCATCATCTGAAGCAAGAAGGTGGTAACGAGGTGGAATTCAACCCTCTATATGCTTCAGAGGTTGGAGGAGCAGCAAAAGGCCATTCAAGCCTATACAATTGAGCACGATATAGGAGGTGGAATGCACCTGTCTCAAGCGCAGTGGAGAATGATTTCAACGTTGTGCAAGGTTCTGATGCCCTTTGAACTTGCCACACGTGAAGTCAGTTCAGACACTGCCAGCCTGAGTCAGGTCATTCCCCTCATCAGGCTTTTGCAGAAGAAGCTGGAGACATTGAAGGAGGAGCTAACACGGAGCGATTCGCTAGGCATGTGGGACTTGTGGATGGAGCCCTTAATTCGCTTAACAAGGATTCACGGGTGGTCAATCTGTTGAAATCAGAGCACTACATTTTGGCCACCATGCTCGATCCTAGATTTAAAGCCTACCTTGGATCTCTCTTTCCGGCAGACACAAGTCTGCTGGGGTTGAAAGACCTGCTGGTGAGAAAATTGTCAAGTCAAGCGGAACGCGACCTGTCAACATCTCCTCCTTCACATTCTCCCGCAACTGGGGGTGCGAGGAAAAGGCTCAGAATTCCGAGCCCACCCGCTGGCGGTGATGCAGGGCAGTCTGGAGCGACTGCTGATGCTGACATCTGGTCCGGACTGAAGGACCTGACAACGATTACGGACATGTCGTCTACTGTCACTGCATATGATTCTCTCACCATTGAAAAGAATGGTGGAGGATTATATGAGTGACCGCATCCAAGTAGGCACGTCACACAGTCCGTACTTATACTTGCAGGAAAAGAGGCAATTTGGAGGCCCTTGCACAAACTGGCTTTATTCTACCTAAGTTGCCCTCCCACAAGTGTGTACTCCGAAAGAGTGTTTAGTGCCGCCGCTCACCTTGTCAGCAATCGGCGTACGAGGTTACATCCAGAAAATGTGGAGAAGATGATGTTCATTAAAATGAATTATAATCAATTCCTCCGCGGAGACATTGACCAGCAGCAATTGCCTCCACAAAGTACACAGGGAGCTGAGATGGTGGATTCCAGTGGGACGAATTGATAATCTGTGAGGAGGGGGATGTACACGGTGATATATCGGAGGATGATGATGAGGTGGACATCTTGCCTCTGTAGAGCCAGTTTGTGCAAGGAGAGATTAATTGCTTCTTTTTTGGGGGGGGGGTCCAAACCAACCCGTCATATCAGTCACAGTCGTGTGGCAGACCCTGTCACTGAAATGATGGGTTGGTTTAAAGTGTGCATGTCCTGTTTTGTTATACAACATAAGGGTGGGTGGGAGGGCCCAAGGACAATTCCATCTTGCACCTCTTTTTTCTTTTATTTTTCTTTGCGTCATGTGCTGTTTGGGGAGGGTTTTTTGGAAGGGCCATCCTGCGTGACACTGCAGTGCCACTCCTAGATGGGCCCGTGTTTGTGTCGGCCACTAGGGTCGCTTATCTTACTCACACAGTCAGCTACCTCATTGCGCCTCTTTTTTTCTTTGCGTCATGTGCTGTTTGGGGAGGGTTTTTTGGAAGGGCCATCCTGCGTGACACTGCAGTGCCACTCCTAGATGGGCCCGGTGTTTGTGTCGGCCACTAGGGTCGCTTATCTTACTCACACAGTCAGCTACCTCATTGCGCCTCTTTTTTTCTTTGCGTCATGTGCTGTTTGGGGAGGTTTTTTGGAAGGGCCATCCTGCGTGACCACTGCAGTGCCACTCCTAGATGGGCCCGGTGTTTGTGTCGGCCACTAGGGTCGCTTATCTTACTCACACAGTCAGCTACCTCATTGCGCCTCTTTTTTTCTTTGCGTCATGTGCTGTTTGGGAGGGTTTTTTGGAAGGGACATCCTGCGTGACACTGCAGTGCCACTCCTAGATGGGCCCGGTGTTTGTGTCGGCCACTAGGGTCGCTTATCTTACTCACACAGTCAGCTACCTCATTGCGCCTCTTTTTTTCTTTGCGTCATGTGCTGTTTGGGGAGGGTTTTTTGGAAGGGCCATCCTGCGTGACACTGCAGTGCCACTCCTAGATGGGCCCGGTGTTTGTGGTCGGGCCACTAGGGTCGCTTATCTTACTCACACAGTCAGCTACCTCATTGCGCCTCTTTTTTTCTTTGCGTCATGTGCTGTTTGGGGAGGGTTTTTTGGAAGGCCATCCTGCGTGACACTGCCAGTGCCACTCCTAGATGGGCCCGGTGTTTGTGTCGGCCACTAGGGTCGCTTATCTTACTCACACAGTCAGCTACCTCATTGCGCCTCTTTTTTTCTTTGCGTCATGTGCTGTTTGGGAGGGTTTTTTGGAAGGGACATCCTGCGTGACACTGCAGTGCCACTCCTAGATGGCCCGGTGTTTGTGTCGGCCACTAGGGTCGCTTATCTTACTCACACAGTCAGCTACCTCATTGCGCCTCTTTTTTTCTTTGCGTCATGTGCTGTTTGGGGAGGGTTTTTTGGAAGGGACATCCTGCGTGACACTGCAGTGCCACTCTAGATGGGCCCGGTGTTTGTGTCGGCACTAGGGTCGCTTATCTTACTCACACAGCTACCTCATTGCGCCTCTTTTTTCCTTTGCGTCATGTGCTGTTTGGGGAGGGTTTTTTGGAAGGCCATCCTGCGTGACACTGCAGTGCCACTCCTAGATGGGCCCGGTGTTTGTGTCGGCCACTAGGGTCGCTTATCTTACTCACACAGTCAGCTACCTCATTGCGCCTCTTTTTTTCTTTGCGTCATGTGCTGTTTGGGGAGGGTTTTTTGGAAGGGACATCCTGCGTGACACTGCAGTGCCACTCCTAGATGGGCCCGGTGTTTGTGTCGGCCACTAGGGTCGCTAATCTTACTCACACAGCTACCTCATTGCGCCTCTTTTTTTCTTTGCGTCATGTGCTGTTTGGGAAGGGTTTTTTGGAAGGGACATCCTGCGTGACACTGCAGTGCCACTCCTAGATGGGCCCGGTGTTTGTGTCGGCCACTAGGGTCGCTTATCTTACTCACACAGCGACCTCGGTGCAAATTTAGGACTAAAAATAATATTGTGAGGTGTGAGGTATTCAGAATAGACTGAAAATGAGTGGAAATTATGGTTTTTGAGGTTAATAATACGTTGGGATCAAAATGACCCCCAAATTCTATGATTTAAGCTGTTTTTTAGGGTTTTTTGAAAAAAACACCCGAATCCAAAACACACCCGAATCCGACAAAAAAAATTCGGTGAGGTTTTGCCAAAACGCGGTCGAACCCAAAACACGGCCGCGGAACCGAACCCAAAACCAAAACACAAAACCCGAAAAATTTCAGGCGCTCATCTCTAGTTTTAACTGAAGCGTGGGATATATCTTAAAACTGAAAAATATATAACATCTTTTGGTTTTATTTTCTAAATTTTTAATAAAACTTTATTGTTTTCAGAACAGAGAACAAACACTGCTGTGCTGATCTTTGGTTTTTTTTTTTGTTTTGGTTAATAACACTTTATTGGCTTCCTCCTTCAGCCGTATAGGGGCCCTCATTCCGAGTTGATCGGTCGCAAGGCGAATTAGCAGAGTTACACACGCTAAGCCTACGCCTACTGGGAGTGTATCTTAGCTTCTTAAAATTGCGACCGATGTATTCGCAATATTGCGATTACAAACTACTTTGCAGTTTCTGAGTAACTTCAACCTTACTCTCCTGTGCGATCAGTTCAGTGCTTTCGTTCCTGGTTTGACGTCACAAACACACCCAGCGTTCGCCCAGCCACTCCTCCGTTTCTCCAGCCACTCCTGGGCTTTTTCCGAAACGGTAGCGTTTTCATCCACACGCCCATAAAACGCCGTGTTTCCGCCCAGTAACACCCATTTCCTGTCAATCACATTACGATCGCCGGAGCGATGAAAAAGCCCGTGAGTAAAAATACTATCTTCATTGTTAAATTACTTGGCGCAGTCGCAGTGCGAATATTGCGCATGCGTACTTAGCGGATTTTCATTGCGATGCGATGAAAAATACCGACCGATCAACTCGGAATGAGGGCCAGGGTTTTTTTTTCTGCAGGATAATTAATTATCAGGGTCATGTGTTCAGAGACACATGAGAAGACTGATAAAATTAAGATATTACATGTTTTATTTGAAGCTGAGGTCGGTACAATCCAAATGACTCTGACTCCATCCAAACTGTCTCAAAATCTGACCCCATGGGGTAAATTTACTAAGAGGGGAGTTCTATTTAAGATGGGATGTTGCTCATGGCAACCAATCAGATTCTACTTCTCATTTATCTAGCACCTTCTAGAAGATAATACCTGGAATCTGATTGGTTGCTATGGGCAACATCCCATCTTAAATAGAACTGTCATCTTAGTAAATTTACCCCCATAACTCCATGGCCCTGGAAGGAATTCAGACTTGTTGGCTCAGCTTAAGTGGGTCAACAGTCTTTTATTTTATCGCCATAGTGGCCAATCCTGCAAACAAGAGACAGGGTAACAATGATTCTAACTGGCAGTCTACAGCATATGACTTCCTACACTTGTTTTATCCAATATAATCTACAGACCCTGTGTATGAGTCATTAAATAACACTTTAACCTTAATTAAATAATGACACAGAGACTTAGATTTGCAGAAACTGTCAGCTTGTTTATTTCAATGAGCTATAACTTTAAATAGCTGTAAAGAAAATAATAAAAAAAATGGTGGCAAAGAAAGAACAGCTAAACTCCTACCACAACCCGCAAAAATTTACATCACAACCATAAACCAAACCAGCTAAACAGACAACGGTATCCACCAACCTTCTACCTTGACTATCCACCCGTATGGGTGATGACACTGCCCCCATTCGGGTGGTCCAACAGATATACGCAGTCAACAAAGGTGAGCGCACACAAACAACTAGGAATGAATCAAAGCCAATCTATACACGTCCTAAAACAGGTAACCTGACGTTCTTCCCCGCCAAACTGCAGCAAGAGCAACACCGAAAGCAAAGCAACCCAACAGCAACAAAAAAGGGGAGGGAAGGATATTTAACTGACAAGACTCCGAAACACCTGGGATAGGTCTACCACCTGTGATCAAGAAGAAGTGTCACAGCGGCATGTCTGTGCCGCCCTTCTGTGGCTATAGTTATGTAATGTGGTGCAATCATGGGCGGTCATTCAGGAGCAGTTGTTCTTCCTGCTTGTGTTGCAATGATTTGCCGTATGCATGTATACAGGCAGAATATAACCCGTGCAAAAAGGAGACCCCACTGCGTTTGCCTCACTGGCATATGGCGCTGCATGATTGTAGAAGCATAACATAGTCACACATCGAGTCGCACGCAGAGCCTGTGACACTCTGAAGACACGCAGGCTGTGCTGCTCTCCTGGTACGCACAAGCCTCTTCAGTAGTAAGTGTGATCGCACCTAGTAAGTTATGCACGTCTAGAAAACCCCATCCGAACGGCCATGACAAGCCTGCGTTTACATGACCACTCCCCGTTACCACCCCCAAACGCTGACTTCCTGTTACTCACTTTGCGACTAAAATCTTGCTGCGCCGGGCTTGTGATTCACTCACTGCGCATGCGGACTGAGTCTCAGACGTATGCACAGTGCAAAAAACATTGATCGATATCCATACAATCGCCACTTTTCGCCCGCACCTGAATGGCCGCCATTGTGATTTCAGAACGTATAGAGTAAGGTCAATGCTATATTACTGCTAATGATGTGTTTATATAGCCACTTGCTCTAAGTTAGGGCTGGTGTTGCTGATTCACATTTTGGGCAATGGCTACAGCAGGACTAATGATTGTGAAGAGCTATCGAATAATGGGGGTCATTCCGAGTTGATCGCTCGTTGCCGATTTCGCAACGGAGCGATTAAGGCTAAAATGTGCATGCGCATGGTACGCAGTGCACCTGCACTAAGTATTTTAACACAAAACTTAGTAGATTTACTCACGTCCGAATGAAGAATTTTCATCGTTGTAGTGATCGGAGTGTGATTGACAGGAAGTGGGTGTTTCTGGGCGGAAACTGACCGTTTTCTGGGAGTGTGCGGAAAAACGCAGGCGTGTCAGGGAAAAACGCGGGAGTGTCTGGAGAAACAGAGGAGTGGCTGGCCAAACGCAGGGCGTGTTTGTGACATCAAACCAGGAACGAAACGGCCTGAGCTGATCGCAATCTGTGAGTAGGTCTGGAGCTACTCAGAAACTGCTAAGAATTTTCTATTCGCAATTCTGCTAATCTTTTGTTCGCTATTCTGCTAAGCTAAGATACACTCCCAGAGGGCGGCGGCCTAGCGTGTGCAATGCTGCTAAAAGCAGCTAGCGAGCGAACAACTCGGAATGAACCCCAATGTGGAGTACAATCACAGTGAAGAACAGTCACAGACATATGTATCTCTGTCTGGCAATACATGCTGGGACCTGTAGCAAGACAGCCACTGGTGAACCACAGGACTTCTTAGCCTGGAGAATGATGATATACTTGAAACACCAAATGAGTGGGACAGTAGCACAGTGGTTGGCGCTGCTGCCACATAATGCTGGAGCTCTGGGCACGGCCGCCATCAGGGGGGTGCTGGGGGCACAGCTGTCCCGGGCCCGGCCTCTCTGACAGAGAGAGGAGAGCCCTGGATGTTCATGTAGCGCCTACCCGCCCGCCGCCATCCCTGCTGTTCCGCTGTAGCCCCCGCTGTTCTGTAGCTGTCCTCCAACCCTCCAGTAGCTCTGCATTGAAAATATCCCTCACAAAATGGGCACCGCCACAGAGGAGACAGTTATTCAAGATACTAGAGGAGCCCTCTAGTATCTTTAATAACTGTCTCCTCTGAAGCAGCAGCCAGGGAGGGACGTTTTCAATACAGGGCTGCAGGAGGACAGAGGACAGCAGCAGAACAGTGGGGACATAGGCGGGAAGCAGAGGCGTAGCTAGGGTTTTTGGAGTCCTGGGCAAGATGGAAAATGGCGCCCCCCCCCCTCCAAAAAAAAAAGAGAAACAGAAAAAGAAGGATGTGCGCGCGCCGCAAAAATGGGCGTGGCCACACACCAGAAGGGGTGTGGCCACTGGAAATGGCCCACGGTGCCAGTTACATTGCCCCACAGTGCCGCATACAATGCCCCACAGTGCCGGATACATGCCCCACAGTGCCGTATACATGCCCCACAGTGCCAGTTACATTGCCCCACAGTGCCGGATACATGCCCCACAGTGCCGTATACATGCCCCACAGTGCCAGATACATTGCCCCACAGTGCCAGATTAGAGATGAGCGGGTTCGGTTCCTCGGAAACCGAACCCGCCCGAACTTCAGTTTTTTTTACACGGGGCCGAGCGACTCGGATCTTCCCGCCTTGCTCGGTTAACCCGAGCGCGGCCCGAACGTCATCATCCCGCTGTCGGATTCTCGCGAGGCTCGGATTCTATCGCGAGACTCGGATTCTATATAAGGAGCCACGCGTCGCCGCCATTTTCCCACGTGCATTGAGATTGATAGGGAGAGGACGTGGCTGGCGTCCTCTCTGTTTATAGAGAAGAGAGTGAGACAGTAGAGACACAGTAGTAATTTTGGGGAGCATTAGGAGGAGTACTAGTAGTTACTTGCTGAAGTGACTGTGATAGATAGTGTGACTGTATTATCTGACTTGTGGGGGAGACACTGACAGTGGGGAGCAGTTAGAGTCTGAGAGCAGGACTCAGGAGTACATATAACGTACAGTGCACACTTTTGCTGCCAGAGTGCCACACTGCCATTGTGACCACACTGACCACCAGTATAATATATATTGTGATTGTCTGCTTAGGAGTACTACTTGCAAGTTGCTGATAGTGTGACCAGTGACCTGACCACCAGTTTAATAATCACCACCAGTTTAATATATATATATATATATATATATATATAATTGTATATAATATATATATAATATTGTATACCACCACCTGTGGTTTTTTTTTTTCTTTCTTCTTTATACATACTACTATAGTAGCTTACTGTAGCAGTCTGCGGTGCTGCTGAGCTGACAGTGTCCAGCAGGTCCGTCATCAGTCATTACATAATAAATATAGCTACCTGTCCGGCTGCAGTACTAGTGTGATATAATATATATTGATTTCATCTCATTATCATCCAGTCTATATTAGCAGCAGACACAGTACGGTAGTCCACGGCTGTAGCTACCTCTGTGTCGGCAGTCGCTCGTCCATCCATAATTGTATACCACCTACCCGTGGTTTTTTTTCTTTCTTTCTTCTTTATACATACTACCATAGTAGGTTCTGTAGCAGTCTGCGGTGCTGCTGAGCTGACAGTGTCCAGCAGGTCCATCATCAGTCATTACATAATAAATATATCTACCTGTCCGGCTGCAGTACTAGTGATATTATATATATATATATTGATTTCATCTCATTATCATCCAGTCTATATTAGCAGCAGACACAGTACGGTAGTCCACGGCTGTAGCTACCTCTGTGTCGGCAGTCGCTCGTCAATCCATAATTGTATACCACCTACCCGTGGTTTTTTTTTCTTTCTTCTTTATACATACTACTATAGTAGCTTACTGTAGCAGTCTGCGGTGCTGCTGAGCTGACAGTGTCCAGCAGGTCCGTCATCAGTCATTACATAATAAATATAGCTACCTGTCGGGCTGCAGTACTAGTGTGATACAATATATATTGATTTCATCTCATTATCATCCAGTCTATATTAGCAGCAGACACAGTACGGTAGTCCACGGCTGTAGCTACCTCTGTGTCGGCAGTCGCTCGTCCATCCATAATTGTATACCACCTACCCGTGGTTTTTTTTCTTTCTTTCTTCTTTATACATACTACTATAGTAGCTTACTGTAGCAGTCTGCGGTGCTGCTGAGCTGACAGTGTCCAGCAGGTCCATCATCAGTCATTACATAATAAATATATCTACCTGTCCGGCTGCAGTACTAGTGATATTATATATATATATATATATATATTGATTTCATCTCATTATCATCCAGTCTATATTAGCAGCAGACACAGTACGGTAGTCCACGGCTGTAGCTACCTCTGTGTCGGCAGTCGCTCGTCCATCCATAATTGTATACCACCTACCCGTGTTTTTTTTTTCTTTCTTCTTTATACATACTACTATAGTAGCTTACTGTAGCAGTCTGCGGTGCTGCTGAGCTGACAGTGTCCAGCAGGTCCGTCATCAGTCATTACATAATAAATATATCTACCTATCCGGCTGCAGTACTAGTGATATTATATATATATATATATATTGATTTCATCTCATTATCATCCAGTCTATATTAGCAGCAGACACAGTACGGTAGTCCACGGCTGTAGCTACCTCTGTGTCGGCAGTCGCTCGTCCATCCATAATTGTATACCACCTACCCGTGTTTTTTTTTTCTTTCTTCTTTATACATACTACTATAGTAGCTTACTGTAGCAGTCTGCGGTGCTGCTGAGCTGACAGTGTCCAGCAGGTCCGTCATCAGTCATTACATAATAAATATAGCTACCTGTCCGGCTGCAGTACTAGTGTGATATAATATATATTGATTTCATCTCATTATCATCCAGTCTACATTAGCAGCAGACACAGTACGGTAGTCCACGGCTGTAGCTACCTCTGTGTCTTTTAGTTGTGCCTATTAAAATATGGAGAACAAAAATGTTGAGGTTCCAAAATTAGGGAAAGATCAAGATCCACTTCCACCTCGTGCTGAAGCTGCTGCCACTAGTCATGGCCGAGACGATGAAATGCCAGCAACGTCGTCTGCCAAGGCCTATGCCCAATGTCATAGTACAGAGCATGTAAAATCCAAAACACCAAATATCAGTAAAAAAAGGACTCCAAAATCTAAAATAAAATTGTCGGAGGAGAAGCGTAAACTTGCCAATATGCCATTTACCACACGGAGTGGCAAGGAACGGCTGAGGCCCTGGCCTATGTTCATGGCTAGTGGTTCAGCTTCACATGAGGATGGAAGCACTCAGCCTCTCGCTAGAAAACTGAAAAGACTCAAGCTGGCAAAAGCACCGCAAAGAACTGTGCGTTCTTCGAAATCCCAAATCCACAAGGAGAGTCCAATTGTGTCGGTTGCGATGCCTGACCTTCCCAACACTGGACGTGAAGAGCATGCGCCTTCCACCATTTGCACGCCCCCTGCAAGTGCTGGAAGGAGCACCCGCAGTCCAGTTCCTGATAGTCAGATTGAAGATGTCAGTGTTGAAGTACACCAGGATGAGGAGGATATGGGTGTTGCTGGCGCTGGGGAGGAAATTGACAAGGAGGATTCTGATGGTGAGGTGGTTTGTTTAAGTCAGGCACCCGGGGAGACACCTGTTGTCCGTGGGAGGAATAGGGCCGTTGACATGCCTGGTGAAAATACCAAAAAAATCAGCTCTTCGGTGTGGAAGTATTTCACCAGAAATGCGGACAACATTTGTCAAGCCGTGTGTTGCCTTTGTCAAGCTGTAATAAGTAGGGGTAAGGACGTTAACCACCTCGGAACATCCTCCCTTATACGTCACCTGCAGCGCATTCATAATAAGTCAGTGACAAGTTCAAAAACTTTGGGCGACAGCGGAAGCAGTCCACTGACCAGTAAATCCCTTCCTCTTGTAACCAAGCTCACGCAAACCACCCCACCAACTCCCTCAGTGTCAATTTCCTCCTTCCCCAGGAATGCCAATAGTCCTGCAGGCCATGTCACTGGCAATTCTGACGAGTCCTCTCCTGCCTGGGATTCCTCCGATGCATCCTTGCGTGTAACGCCTACTGCTGCTGGCGCTGCTGTTGTTGCTGCTGGGAGTCGATGGTCATCCCAGAGGGGAAGTCGTAAGACCACTTTTACTACTTCCACCAAGCAATTGACTGTCCAACAGTCCTTTGCGAGGAAGATGAAATATCACAGCAGTCATCCTGCTGCAAAGCGGATAACTGAGGCCTTGGCATCCTGGGTGGTGAGAAACGTGGTTCCGGTATCCATCATTACTGCAGAGCCAACTAGAGACTTGTTGGAGGTACTGTGTCCCCGGTACCAAATACCATCTAGGTTCCATTTCTCTAGGCAG
The DNA here is from genome assembly GCF_028390025.1 of Pseudophryne corroboree. Taxonomy (NCBI): domain Eukaryota; kingdom Metazoa; phylum Chordata; class Amphibia; order Anura; family Myobatrachidae; genus Pseudophryne; species Pseudophryne corroboree. The sequence goes on from NC_086445.1 coordinate 1,004,601,220, forward strand.
GCGATACCGAAAATGTACACAGACCTCAGAAAAAGAGTCACCAGTGTCCTAAAAAATGCAGCTGTACCCAATGTCCACTTAACCACGGACATGTGGACAAGTGGAGCAGGGCAGGGTCAGGACTATATGACTGTGACAGCCCACTGGGTAGATGTATGGACTCCGGCCGCAAGAACAGCAGCGGCGGCACCAGTAGCAGCATCTCGCAAACGCCAACTCTTTCCTAGGCAGGCTACGCTTTGTATCACCGGTTTCCAGAATACGCACACAGCTGAAAACCTCTTACGGCAACTGAGGAAGATCATCGCGGAATGGCTTACCCCAATTGGACTCTCCTGTGGATTTGTGGCATCGGCCAACGCCAGCAATATTGGCCCTCATTCCGAGTTGATCGGTCGGTATTTTTCATCGCATCGCAATGAAAATCCGCTTAGTACGCATGCGCAATATTCGCACTGTGACTGCGCCAAGTAATTTAACAATGAAGATAGTATTTTTACTCACGGCTTTTTCATCGCTCCGGCGATCGTAATGTGATTGACAGGAAATGGGTGTTACTGGGCGGAAACACAGCGTTTTATGGGCGTGTGGATGAAAACGCTACCGTTTCCGGAAAAAACGCAGGAGTGGCTGGAGAAACGGAGGAGTGGCTGGGCGAACGCTGGGTGTGTTTGTGACGTCAAACCAGGAACGACAAGCACTGAACTGATCGCACAGGCAGAGTAAGGTTGAAGTTACTCAGAAACTGCAAAGTAGTTTGTAATCGCAATATTGCGAATACATCGGTCGCAATTTTAAGAAGCTAAGATACACTCCCAGTAGGCGTAGGCTTAGCGTGTGTAACTCTGCTAAATTCGCCTTGCGACCGATCAACTCGGAATGAGGGCCATTGTGTGTGCATTAAATATTTTTTTTTGGGGGGGGGGGGGGGGGGGGGGGGGCTGCCTATTTTGTCAGTCCCGGGCCCCACAAACTCTGATGGCAGCTCTGCCTATGGGTTCTATTCCACTATGGCCCTATCTGCCTGGAGACTGTTTGTTCTACCCATGTTGTTGTGGGTTTCCTCTGAGGGCTCCATGCACCACCACAGGTAGGATAACTGGTTTTGACTAAACAGGACCCTAGAGCGTATGTCTCTGTACTGTGCTGTGTAATTGAATAGTGCAGAGTGAATAATGATAGCAATAATCCATGAATGTCAGGTGATTATTTCCGCAGTTCTAGAATATTTTGTCCGGTTCCTTCCCCCCCCCCACCCCCTCCCCAAACATCTTAACAAGAAGGAGAAATGATGATTATTATTATTATTATTTGCAGTTTCTTACATAGGCCCTCATTCCGAGTTGTTCGCTCGCTAGCTGCTTTTAGCAGCATTGCACACGCTAAGCCGCCGCCCTCTGGGAGTGTATCTTAGCTTAGCAGAATTGCAAACGAAAGATTAGCAGAATTGCGAATAGAAATTTCTTTGCAGTTTCTGAGTAGCTCCAGACTTACTCAGCCATTGCGATCAGTTCAGTCAGTTTCGTTCCTGGTTTGACGTCACAAACACACACAGCATTAGGCCAGCCACTCCCCCGTTTCTCAAGACACTCCCGCGTTTCCCCCAGAAACGCCTGCGTTTTTCTGCACACTCCCAGAAAACGGCCAGTTTCCGCCCAGAAACACCCACTTCCTGTCAATCACACTACGATCATCAGAACGATGAAAAAACTTTGTTACGCCGTGAGTAAAATACCTAACTTTTGTGCTAATTTACTTGGCGCAGGCGCACTGCGAACATTGCGCATGCGCAGTTTGCGATTAATCGCTCCGTTGCGAAAAAAAATTACGAGCGAACAACTCGGAAATGACCCCCATAGTGCAGCATATTCCGTTGCGCTTTACATTTGGAAACAGCAGTGATAAGACAATCTGGGTAATAACAGACAGACAAAGAGGTGAGGGATTACTGTGGACTCCCAGTACTAATTTTCACCATTTGAAATGTATTCACACGTGCAGCCTGATGAAGCTTTTAAGCTGAAACAATGTATTAATATGAAAACCACAGATAACACAAGCAGTGAAGTGCCTAATAAGCCCGCGCCGCCGCTAATCTCTCCATAAAACCACAACGGATCCCTTGTAGCACACTTCTTATTACACCAGCTCAGACACAGACACCTGGGAGTGTGCACTGCAGCTTAGAATTAATACAGCTAGTGCTAGATAGGGATATAAGGACCTATTGGGGGTCATTCCGAGTTGTTCGCTCGTTGCTGATTTTCGCTATGCTGCGATTTGTTGCTAAATGCGCATGCGCTTAGTTATTTAACACAAAACGTAGTAGATTTGCTGTTGTTCGTGCGGCGCTTTTCAATCGCTCTGCTGATCGGTGAGTGATTGACAGGAAAGGGGTGTTTCTGGGCGGCAACTAAGCGTTTTCACGGTGTTTGCAAAAAAACGCTGGCGTTTCTGGGAAAAACGCAGGAGTGTCTGTAGAAACGGGGGAGTGGCTGGCCGAACGCAGGGCGTGTTTGTGACGTCAAACCAGGAACTAAACGGACCGAGCTGATCGCAATCTAGGAGTAGGTCTGGAGCTACTCAGAAACTGCAAGGAAATACTTAGTAGCAGAATTGCTAATCTTTCGTTCGCAATTCTGCTAAGCTAAGATACACTCCCAGGGGGCGGCGGCCTAGCGCGTGCAATGCTGCTAAAATCAGCTAGCGAGCGAACAACTCGGAATGACCCCCTATGAGGATGTATCTGTAATTGTAGACCCCTTGCAGGGTTGAAACTCCCTTTCATGTAATCCTACTAACAGAGGCCCTCATTCAGACGTGGTTGGAGGTGCTGCGTCCATCGGAAAGTACCGATTATTACATGTGCAGGACCACGAATGGGTCAGTGATTGATGGCGTTTGGGGGCGTGGAGAGAACGGCGAAAGCCTCCGTTTCTCCAAAAGGAGGCATGTTGCCGCTGGTGCAGGGGAGGAATGAGGTCACAATCTCCATCAGAGGACAGAGATTTCCCGGCCTCTTGGTAGCTCCTATGGCGGCTTGCTTGCGCGACCACATGGGTCATGCAGCCGGCCAATTATGTCGAGAGATGATCCGATACTGCGCCCTCGGATGCAGCTTGGATCAGTAATGCAGCAGGAGGCGTGGCGCCCCCTGCTGCATTACTATATTAGTGCTGTCGCTGCTGCTTCTACGTAAGCCGCAGCAATAGCTCCTCCAGCCACATCTGAATGAAGGCCACTGTGTGCAATGCGTGTCGGATGGAGCAGCGCCCCCCTACTGAGAGACCGTACTGCCGCTAACACTGAACAAAATGCTCAACATTAACATGCAATTATGGCTTTTACGTTGCCAGGACACTCCGGGGCCATCGCTAGATCTGCGCTGAACCACAAACTGTGCATGCACATCACCATACCTATTGCCAGAAGCCGTGGATGCTGCTGTAGCTGCCAGCGGTGTGCAATGGAGATCAGGACATACGTTAAATAACTTACCTAGGGGCGAAGGTTTATTAACCGGCTGGAACAGGTTGGAGGATAACACAGAATTAATTCAGGTGTGCACATGTAACAGAGACAAGCAGGAACACTTGGCATACGCAGGGTTAATGCAGAATACACAGTAGTGTGCACAATAGTGGGGGCACACTTATATAACCAGTGGCGGCAGGGGTATTTATATGTGTCCAGCAGTAGTGGTATAATGTACTGCAGACTCTCTAATGTGATATACAGTCTCCTTTACCTCTGTCACTAATGGAGGATCCATTAGTAGCACATTCAGTCTGGGGGTCAAAGGTCTCAGTGATGTCATTGTGCCTCCAACTCAGTACAGTCTGCAGGGCTCTATGCAGGCCTGTCCGGGCCCTGCCCTGAAACCTATGATGTCATGTCTAGGGGGCGTGGCTGACAGCACTAGGAAGTACAGCCCTGCTCAGAGATCTACAGGCTGCTGGGTGTGTACCCTTGTATGCTCCGGGTGGCTCTACAGAACTGCTACTGGCTGCAGGGTGGCGTTCCATTAGCCAGTCGACCCCTGTCATTTTCTTATTGAATAGTGGGTTTTTTTGTATTGCGTAGTCTGGATAACTATAAAAGGGTTCGGTATATTTTGTCGATATTCCTAATGTAGACATGAAAATGAGGATATGATCGTAATGTCAACATGCTTGGCATACTGACAATGCCCACGTTGAATTCATCATGTTGACATGATGAAATGTTGACATGATTATAATGTCAACAAAATGTTTCAGGTGCTCTATTGGTGACATGACTAGTTTGGTGGATCCCGTGGCTCTAACAATGTCTTTCCGGGTCAGATGGTGACTTTTGGTTGATCATGCGTCGCTTACGGTGGTATCGATAACCATAGTGCCTAAACCTAACCTCCCCTCAAGCAGGCTAACATAACATTCCCCCTAGAACCTAACCCTAACCCTCCCCTAACCTATCCCTCCACTGCTGCAGCTTAACCCTCCAGTCTGTGCTGATAGCCACATATTCAAATTCCAAAAATTCAACAATGTTGACATCCTAACTGTTGGCATTGAGCGGCATAATGACTGCACTCCCTGCAAAGAAATCCAGTGAGCATCGTACACCAGACCTTACAATGAGCCTGCAGGAAGGGCTATACTGCAATGCCTGTATACCACACAAGCAGATAAATATTGGAAGTATGCCTTTAGGGAGGCCAATCCCGGCCTGTTTTTTCAATCCCAGAATTCGGGATTGAAAAACGCTCAATCCCGGGTTTCCCGGGATTGCAGTAGGGATCAGTGAAAAAGGGTGTAGAGAGCAGCGCTGGAGGGTAGGTAGCGGCGCGGGAGGGTGTAGGTAGCTGTGTGGGAGGGTGTAGGTAGCTGGGCGGGAGGATGTAGGTAGCTGGGCGGGAGGATGTAGGTAGCGGTGCGGGAGGATGTTGGTAGCGGTGCGGGAGGGAGTAGGTAGCAGTGCGGGAGAGTGTAGGTAGCTGGGCGGGAGGGTGTAGTTAGCGGTGCGGGAGGGTGTAGGTAGCGGGGAGGGGTGGTAGCGGCGCGGGAGGGAGACTGTTAGCACTGCACGGAGGGAGGGTGGATGTAAGTAATACCACTTACTATTAGGTGGGAGCAGCCATGGACACACTGAACGCGGCTGCATTTCAAATGAAGCGCCGGCTGCCAGCCAACCAGAGCTGATGGACCGGCAGCCAATCAGGGAAGCGGCTGCAGCAGTCGCTCCTGATTGGCTGCCACTGCTGGGGCAGCTTCCCTGATTGGCTGCCGGTCCGCCAACTCTGATTGGCCGGCGCCCTGCGCCACATTTGGAGTGGCTCCGCATTCAGCGTTTGTCAATGGCTGCCGCCCGCCTAATTGTAAGTAGTATTACTTACACACCCTCCCTCCCGCACATGTGCAGTGTAATCCCGTGAATCCCGGGATTGGATGCTACAATCCCGGGATTCAAATCCCGGCATTTTTGGTCCCAAATCCCGGGATCCCGCCGATCCCGATCCCGGGATTGGCCTCCCTATATGCTTTCCCTTAACCAACTGTGAACGTATTACACCGGTTTTTATTTCTGGTATCATACATATATGTATGCTATGGAATTAGACTTTATAATTAAACATTGCATAAAATCTACATTTAAACATCACATCATTGTTATATTTTGCGTTCCCCTTCAACCTCAATAACTTGCCACATTTCCCTGGCAATGAGTTACAATAGATTACTATAAATAGAGCAGGATTTATTTATAGCGCTCTTTCAGAGAGCCTTACAGTATACTTGAATGAACTGAGGAAGAAATGGTTCCACTTGATCTCTGCCTGGTGTGCAAGGTTCTTCTAGAGGTCTGGTGGTCCGACATTCATAACAATGACAAATCAACACAACAGAGAAAACAGTAACTTGGCATTTACCTTTTCTAACAGTAACTATAGGACACAACCCTACAGCATAAATATAAAACATGTCGTCCCTTTAAATATAACAGTCAAAAAAATTAAGTGGAACCAAACAAAACAGCAATAGCAGTTAACACCTCTTATCTTCTTCACTTTCTATCTTCTGTTTTCTAGTGCACTAGCAGAAACTGTTCTGCCTTTACGGGGATTTACAAACTTGGCTGAGTAGAAGATGAGCAGAGATACAACAAGTGGCTTATACAGTAAGTACGCTTTGTTTCGGATGATTTATTGCTAAGTGCTCCGGAGTATTCACACTACGGTCAGAGCTGAATGAGACCCAACAGATGAAAATATTGAGGATATGGCATAAATATATGGGAGGGAGAAACCTGGCGTCATTTACATCACTCTGGGGGGGGGGGGGGGGGGTGTCCAGCGCACATTGCGCTGGTCTGCCCCAGGCTCCACCCCAGCACTGTTTAGATGCGCATCTATTTACTCGCTGTTCTGCACTTTCTTACATTGGCCCTCATTCCGAGTTGTTTGCTCGGTAATTTACTTCGCATCGCAGCGATTTTCCGCTAATTGCGCATGCGCAATGTTCGCACTGCGACTGCGCCAAGTAAATTTGCTATGCAGTTAGGAATTTTACTCACGGTATTACGAGGTTTTTTCTTTGTTCTGCTGATCGTAGTGTGATTGACAGGAAGTGGGTGTTTCTGGGTGGAAACTGGCCGTTTTATGGGAGTGTGTGAAAAAACGCTGCCGTTTCTGTGAAAAACGCGGGAGTGGCTGAAGAAACGGGGGAGTGTCTGGGCGAACGCTGGGTGTGTTTGTGACGTCAAACCAGGAACAACAAGCACTGAACTGATCGCACTGGAAGAGTAAGTCTCGAGCTACTCAGAAACTGCACAGAAAAATCTTTTCGCAATATTGCGAATACTTCGTTCGCAATTCTGCTAAGCTAAGATACACTCCCAGAGGGCGGCGGCTTAGCGTGTGCACTGCTGCGAAAAGCGGCTAGCGAGCGAACAACTCGGAATGAGGGCCATTGTGCAGAGCAGTGGTGAGAAAATACTGTCCCCCTCCCACACTGGTGTGACAGTGCACAACAAGCAGGACTGTTCCCCCCAAAACGGGCTGGTTGGAGGGTATTCACTGATCACAGTGGGCCTGATGCAGAGCTTTATGACAAAGTAGAGCTTTGGTCAAAGTATTTAAGTCTTTCAAACATACTTGCCGACATCCCGACTGCTCTCTCCGGGAGAGAGCAGCCGGGTCGGCTCAGCAGGGGGGACAGGCAGGGCCATGATGCGCAGTGGGGCAGGGGCGGAGGCAGAACGGGGGCGGGGTGGAGGCAGAATGGGGCGGCTCATTTAAGCCACGCCCCTGATCTGTAATGGCGATATTACCGGCATTATACTGCAGGGGGCGCGGCTATGATGACGTGATTCAGCAAGAATCGCGTCATCGACTGCCCGGACCGCCCACTTTATTCACTAAGTGGGCGGCCTGGCAGGGGGGGACTTTAAATCTGCAATGGTTGCAGAAATAACCTGCACAGATGGCCGGTAAGTCTGCTCTTTAACCTATTAACCCACTAATGTTTTACCATAGATGTCACAGCGCACCGGAGCACATGCTTCTACCGGGTCTGGTGGCACTGGTTCCCAGGGGGCTGCGGGTATGTTGCAGGATGCAGATGGGGGCCGGTCTTCTGCTGTACTGGACCAGCCTCAGTAATCTGACCCCCTTCTGCTGCTACTGTGTGACTGCCGGCGTCACCTCTCCTGCGGCTGCTGTACGGCAGGCTCCAGCTCCCTTTCCCCCATAGGGACACCTGCCATTCTCCACTATTCTTAAAGAGACAGGAGTACACAAGCATGACATCATGTTCCAATTTTGAATACCCTCCCTATTTATGGGAATCCCTGGTATTCAGAGTATTAGGATCACATCCAGTCCCGGCCCATACACTGACTACGCGGCTGCGTAGAGCACCAGACCGATGAGGGCGCTGCTGAAATCAGCGTCACTCTCTCTGCCGCCTGCCGCTCACCACCGGCAGCTCACCACCACCCACCGCTGGCTGCTCACCGCCCGCACTGCACAATAACATCACCCGCCATCGCCCTGCACAATAAAATTGCCTGCCATGCACAATAACGCTGGCTGCCTCGCACAATAACTAGTGATGAGCGGGTTCGGTTTCTCGGAAACCGAACCCCCCCGAACTTCACGCTTTTTACACGGGTCCGAGGCAGACTCGGATCTTCCCGCCTTGCTCGGCTAACCCGAGCGCGCCCGAACGTCATCATCCCGCTGTCGGATTCTCGCGAGGCTCGTATTCTGTCGCGAGACTCGGATTCTATATAAGGAGCCGCGCGTCGCCGCCATTTTCACACGTGCATTGAGATAGGGAGAGGACGTGGCTGGCGTCCTCTCCGTTTAGAATAGAAATAGATAGTGAGAGTGAGACACTTGATTTACTGGAGCTTAGGAGTACTCAGAGTGCAGAGTTTACTAGTGACTGACCAGTGACCACCAGTGCAGTTTTATTATTATTTAATATAATCCGTTCTCTGCCTGAAAAAAAACGATACACAGTGACACAGTATACCATATCTGTGCTCAGCCTCAGTGTGCTGCATCATCTATGTATATCTGACTGTGCTGAGTGCTCACTGCTCACACAGCTTAATTGTGGAGGAGACTGGGGAGCAGTTATAGCAGGAGTACATATATTTAACAGTGCACACTTTTGCTGCCAGAGTGCCACTGCCAGTGTGACTGACCAGTGACCAGTGACCACCAGTATATTGTGATTGTCTGCCTGAAAAAGTTAAACACTCGTCGTGTGGTGTTTTTATTCTATAAACGCATTCTGCTGACAGTGTCCAGCAGGTCCGTCATTATATAATATATACCTGTCCGGCTGCAGTAGTGATATATATATATTTTTTATATCATTATCATCCAGTCTATATTAGCAGCAGACGCAGTACGGTAGTCCACGGCTGTAGCTACCTCTGTGTCGGCAGTCGCTCGTCCATCCATAATTGTATACCACCTACCTGTTGTGGTTTTTTTTTTTTCTATCTTCTTGATACTAGTAGCTTACTTTAGGAGTCTGCAGTGCTGACAGTGTCCAGCAGGTCCGTCATTATATAATATATACCTGTTCGGCTGCAGTAGTGATATATATATATTTTTTATATCATTATCATCCAGTCTATATTAGCAGCAGACGCAGTACGGTAGTCCACGGCTGTAGCTACCTCTGTGTCGGCAGTCGCTCGTCCATCCATAATTGTATACCACCTACCTGTTGTGTTTTTTTTTCTATCTTCTTGATACTAGTAGCTTACTTTAGGAGTCTGCAGTGCTGACAGTGTCCAGCAGGTCCGTCATTATATAATATATACCTGTCCGGCTGCAGTAGTGATATATATATATTTTTTATATCATTATCATCCAGTCTATATTAGCAGCAGACGCAGTACGGTAGTCCACGGCTGTAGCTACCTCTGTGTCGGCAGTCGCTCGTCCATCCATAATTGTATACCACCTACCTGTGGTGTTATTTTTTTTTCTATCTTCTTGATACTAGTAGCTTACTTTAGGAGTCTGCAGTGCTGACAGTGTCCAGTAGGTCCGTCATTATATAATATATACCTGTCCGGCTGCAGTAGTGATATATATATATTTTTTATATCATTATCATCCAGTCTATATTAGCAGCAGACGCAGTACGGTAGTCCACGGCTGTAGCTACCTCTGTGTCGGCAGTCGCTCGTCCATCCATAAGTATACTAGTATCCATCCATCTCCATTGTTTACCTGAGGTGCCCTTTAGTTGCGCCTATTAAAATATGGAGAACAAAAATGTTGAGGTTCCAAAAATAGGGAAAGATCAAGATCGACTTCCACCTCGTGCTGAAGCTGCTGCCACTAGTCATGGCCGAGACGATGAAATGCCATCAAAGTCGTCTGCCAAGGCCGATGCCCAATGTCATAGTACAGAGCATGTAAAATCCAAAACACCAAATATCAGTAAAAAAAGGACTCAAAAATCTAAAATAAAATTGTCGGAGGAGAAGCGTAAACTTGCCAATATGCCATTTACCACACGGAGTGGCAAGGAACGGCTGAGGCCCTGGCCTATGTTCATGGCTAGTGGTTCAGCTTCACATGAGGATGGAAGCACTCAGCCTCTCGCTAGAAAAATGAAAAGACTCAAGCTGGCAAAAGCACAGCAAAGAACTGTGCGTTTTTCGAAATCACAAATCCACAAGGAGAGTCCAATTGTGTCGTTTGCGATGCCTGACCTTCCCAACACTGGACGTGAAGAGCATGCGCCTTCCACCATTTGCACGCCCCCTGCAAGTGCTGGAAGGAGCACCCGCAGTCCAGTTCCTGATAGTCAGATTGAAGATGTCAGTGTTGAAGTACAGCAGGATGAGGAGGATATGGGTGTTGCTGGCGCTGGGGAGGAAATTGACCAGGAGGATTCTGATGGTGAGGTGGTTTGTTTAAGTCAGGCACCCGGGGAGACACCTGTTGTCCGTGGGAGGAATAGGGCCATTGACATGCCTGGTGAAAATACCAAAAAAATCAGCTCTTCGGTGTGGAAGTATTTCAACAGAAATGCGGACAACATTTGTCAAGCCGTGTGTTGCCTTTGTCAAGCTGTAATAAGTAGGGGTAAGGACGTTAACCACCTCGGAACATCCTCCCTTATACGTCACTTGCAGCGCATTCATCATAAGTCAGTGACAAGTTCAAAAACTTTGGGCGACAGCGGAAGCAGTCCACTGACCAGTAAATCCCTTCCTCTTGTAACCAAGCTCACGCAAACCACCCCACCAACTCCCTCAGTGTCAATTTCCTCCTTCCCCAGGAATGCCAATAGTCCTGCAGGCCATGTCACTGGCAATTCTGACGAGTCCTCTCCTGCCTGGGATTCCTCCGATGCATCCTTGCGTGTAACGCCTACTGCTGCTGGCGCTGCTGTTGTTGCTGCTGGGAGTCGATGGTCATCCCAGAGGGGAAGTCGTACTCGTAAGACCACTTTTACTACTTCCACCAAGCAATTGACTGTCCAACAGTCCTTTGCGAGGAAGATGAAATATCACAGCAGTCATTCTGCTGCAAAGCGGATAACTGAGGCCTTGGCATCCTGGGCGGTGAGAAACGTGGTTCCGGTATCCATCATTACTGCACAGCCAACTAGAGACTTGTTGGAGGTACTGTGTCCCCGGTACCATCTAGGTTCCATTTCTCTAGGCAGGCGATACCGAAAATGTACACAGACCTCAGAAAAAGACTCACCAGTGTCCTAAAAAATGCAGTTGTACCCAATGTCCACTTAACCACGGACATGTGGACAAGTGGAGCAGGGCAGGCTCAGGACTATATGACTGTGACAGCCCACTGGGTAGATGTATGGACTCCCGCCGCAAGAACAGCAGCGGCGGCACCAGTAGCAGCATCTCGCAAACGCCAACTCTTTCCTAGGCAGGCTACGCTTTGTATCACCGCTTTCCAGAATACGCACACAGCTAAAAACCTCTTACGGCAACTGAGGAAGATCATCGCAGAATGGCTTACCCCAATTGGACTCTCCTGTGGATTTGTGGCATCGGACAACGCCAGCAATATTGTGTGTGCATTAAATCTGGGCAAATTCCAGCACGTCCCATGTTTTGCACATACCTTGAATTTGGTGGTGCAGAATTATTTAAAAAACGAGAGGGGCGTGCAAGAGATGCTGTCGGTGGCCAGAAGAATTGCGGGACACTTTCGGCGTACAGGCACCACGTACAGAAGACTGGAGCACCACCAAAAACGCCTGAACCTGCCCTGCCATCATCTGAAGCAAGAAGTGGTAACGAGGTGGAATTCAACCCTCTATATGCTTCAGAGGTTGGAGGAGCAGCAAAAGGCCATTCAAGCCTATACAACTGAGCACGATATAGGAGGTGGAATGCACCTGTCTCAAGCGCAGTGGAGAATGATTTCAACGTTGTGCAAGGTTCTGCAACCTTTTGAACTTGCCACACGTGAAGTCAGTTCAGACACTGCCAGCCTGAGTCAGGTCATTCCCCTCATCAGGCTTTTGCAGAAGAAGCTGGAGACATTGAAGGAGGAGCTAACACAGAGCGATTCCGCTAGGCATGTGGGACTTGTGGATGGAGCCCTTAATTCGCTTAACAAGGATTCACGGGTGGTCAATCTGTTGAAATCAGAGCACTACATTTTGTCCACCGTGCTCGATCCTAGATTTAAAACCTACCTTGGATCTCTCTTTCCGGCAGACACAAGTCTGCTGGGGTTCAAAGAACTGCTGGTGACAAAATTGTCAAGTCAAGCGGAACGCGACCTGTCAACATCTCCTCCTTCACATTCTCCCGCAACTGGGGGTGCGAGGAAAAGGCTCAGAATTCCGAGCCCACCCGCTGGCGGTGATGCAGGGCAGTCTGGAGCGACTGCTGATGCTGACATCTGGTCCGGACTGAAGGACCTGACAACGATTACGGACATGTCGTCTACTGTCACTGCATATGATTCTCTCCCCATTGAAAGAATGGTGGAGGATTATATGAGTGCCCGCATCCAAGTAGGCACGTCAGACAGTCCGTACTTATACTGGCAGGAAAAAGAGGCAATTTGGAGGCCCTTGCACAAACTGGCTTTATTCTACCTAAGTTGCCCTCCCACAAGTGTGTACTCCGAAAGAGTGTTTAGTGCCGCCGCTCACCTTGTCAGCAATCGGCGTACAAGGTTACTTCCAGAAAATGTGGAGAAGATGATGTTCATTAAAATGAATTATAATCAATTCCTCCGTGGAGACATTGACCAGCAGCAATTGCCTCCACAAAGTACACAGGGAGCTGAGATGGTGGATTCCAGTGGGGACGAATTGATAATCTGTGAGGAGGGGGATGTACACGGTGATATATCGGAGGATGATGATGAGGTGGACATCTTGCCTCTGTAGAGCCAGTTTGTGCAAGGAGAGATTAATTGCTTCTTTTTTGGTGGGGGTCCAAACCAACCCGTCATTTCAGTCACAGTCGTGTGGCAGACCCTGTCACTGAAATGATGGGTTGGTTAAAGTGTGCATGTCCTGTTTATACAACATAAGGGTGGGTGGGAGGGCCCAAGGACAATTCCATCTTGCACCTCTTTTTTCTTTCATTTTTCTTTGCGTCATGTGCTGTTTGGGGAGTAGTTTTTGGAAGGGCCATCCTGCGTGACACTGCAGTGCCACTCCTAGATGGGCCAGGTGTTTGTGTCGGCCACTTGGGTCGCTTATCTTAGTCACACAGCTACCTCATTGCGCCTCTTTTTTTCTTTGCGTCATGTGCTGTTTGGGGGGTGTTTTTTGGAAGGGCCATCCTGCGTGACACTGCAGTGCCACTCCTAGATGGGCCAGGTGTTTGTGTCGGCCACTTGGGTCGCTTATCTTAGTCACACAGCTACCTCATTGCGCCTCTTTTTTTCTTTGCGTCATGTGCTGTTTGGGGGGTGTTTTTTGGAAGGGCCATCCTGCGTGACACTGCAGTGCCACTCCTAGATGGGCCAGGTGTTTGTGTCGGCCACTTGGGTCGCTTATCTTAGTCACACAGCTACCTCATTGCGCCTCTTTTTTTCTTTGCGTCATGTGCTGTTTGGGGGGTGTTTTTTGGAAGGGCCATCCTGCGTGACACTGCAGTGCCACTCCTAGATGGGCCAGGTGTTTGTGTCGGCCACTTGGGTCGCTTATCTTAGTCACACAGCTACCTCATTGCGCCTCTTTTTTTCTTTGCGTCATGTGCTGTTTGGGGGGTGTTTTTTGGAAGGGCCATCCTGCGTGACACTGCAGTGCCACTCCTAGATGGGCCAGGTGTTTGTGTCGGACACTAGGGTCGCTTATCTTAGTCACACAGCTACCTCATTGCGCCTCTTTTTTTTCTTCTTTGCGTCATGTGCTGTTTGGGGAGTAGTTTTTTGAAGGGCCATCCTGCGTGACACTGCAGTGCCACTCCTAGATGGGCCAGGTGTTTGTGTCGGCCACTTGGGTCGCTGAGCTTAGTCATCCAGCGACCTCGGTGCAAATTTTAGGACTAAAAATAATATTGTGAGGTGTGAGGTGTTCAGAATAGACTGAAAATGAGTGGAAATTATGGTTATTGAGGTTAATAATACTTTGGGATCAAAATGACCCCCAAATTCTATGATTTAAGCTGTTTTTTAGGGTTTTTTGAAAAAAACACCTGAATACAAAACACACCCGAATCCGACAAAAAAAATTCGGTGAGGTTTTGCCAAAACGCGTTCGAACCCAAAACACGGCCGCGGAACCGAACCCAAAACCAAAACACAAAACCCGAAAAATTTCCGGTGCTCATCACTAACAATAACTCTCCTCACCACCTGCCCTGCACAGTTACGCCGCCCTGCACAATAACACTGCTCACCACCTGCCCTGCACAGTAACACCGCCCGTCCTGCACAATAACGCCGCCCGCCCTGCACCACAATAACAGCCAGGCTTCTCTGACAAGCACTCAGAAGAGACCTGGAACTGCCTGAATCTAATCTCTACAATCTATGTAACGTGTATAAGCAGCTCCACTGTGGTGTTCGTGTATAAGCGGCTTCTCTGTGGTGTAACGTGTATAAGCGGATCTACTGTGGCATACTGTGTATAAGCAGCTCCACTGTGGTGTAACATGTATAAAAGGCTCCTCTGTGGTGTAACGTGTATAAGCGGATCTACTGTGGCATACTGTGTATAAGCAGCTCCACTGTGGTGTAACGTGTATTAGAGGCTCCTCTGTGGTGTAATGTGTATAAGCGGCTCCTCTGTGGTGTAACGTCTATAAGTGGATTTTCTGTGGCATACCACGTATAAGCGGCTCCTCTGTGGTGTAATGTCTATAAGTTGTTTTTTATGTGGCATACCACGTATAAGCGGCTCCTCTGTGGTGTAATGTCTATAAGTGGCTTTTCTGTGGCATACCACGTATAAGCGGCTCCTCTGTGGTGTAACATGTATAAACAGCTCTACTGTAGTGTAACATGTATAAGCTGCTCCACTGTGGTGTAATATGTATAAGCAGTTCCTCTGTAGTGTAATGTGTATAAGCGGCTGTAGTTTGGCGTACCGTGTATATGCGACTCCTCTGTGGTGTAACGTGTATAAGTGTCTCTACTGTGGTGTAATGTGTATAAGTGGCTCTACTGTGGCATACCATGTATAAGCGGATCCTCTGTGGTGTAACGTGTATAAGTGGCTCCTCTGTGGTGTAACAAGCAACTCCTCTGTGGTGTAACATGTATAAGCAGCTATACTGTGGTGTAACATGTATAAGCGGCTCCTCTGTGGTGTAACACGTATAAGCGTCTCCTCTCTGGTGTAACGTGTAAAAGCGTCTCAACTGTGGTGTAATGTGTATAAGTGGCTCACCATGTATAAGCGGCTCCTCTTTGGTGTAACGTGTATAAGCGGCTCCTCTGTGGTGTGACGTGTATAAGCGACTCCTCTGTGGTGTAACATGTACAAGCGGCTCCTCTGTGGTGTAACAAGCGGCTCCTCTGTGGTGTAACGTGTATAAGCAGCTATACTGTGGTATAATGTGTATAAGTGGCTCTTCTATGGTGTGACGTGTATAAGCAGCTCTACTGTGGGGTAACATGTATAAGCGGCTCCTCTGTGGTGTACCATGTATAAGTGGCTCTACTGTGGTGTGATGTGTATAAGCAGCTCCTCTGTGGTGTGACATGTATAAGCGGCTCTTCTGTGGTGTAACATGTATAAAGCGGCTCCTCTGTGGTGTAATGTGTACAGTATAAGCGGCTCTACTTGGGTGTGATGTGTACAAGCGGCTTCACTGGGGTGTAACGTGTATAAGCGGGTCCTCTGTGGTGTAACGTGTCTATGCGGCTCCTCTGTGGTGTAACGGGTAATGTATAAGCGGCTCTACTGGGGTGTGACGTGTATACATGGCTCAAACTGGGGTGTGACGTGTATAATCAGCTCTAGTGGGGTGTGACGTATATAAGCAGTTCTACTGTGCTGTGTAATGTGATTTGATGCTATTCAGTGGCCATGCCCCTTCCCCATGAAGCCACGCTCCTAAATATTCCACTAAGGGGCACCAAAATATATATTCGCTTACAAAAAAAATTAGGCTAGGGAATGTCTATTCCGTGTTCTGATCTGTTCCATCTGACGATACCCTTTGCCTACGCCCATGGTACTGCTCCTTGTAACTTTCTGGTTCCAATATTGTCCTGACCGGATTCTGCTCATTCACTGGTACTGCACTGCCTGCCAATCCTTCCTGCCAATTAGGGGGATATTCAATTACCGGTGAATTAACATCTTTTCTGACTTTTTTTCTGATGCAATATGGATTGCCCGTAAAAAGAAAGCTGACCTCCCGAAAACACACAGGTTCAGTTTTCGTATGAAAACGGGGCAGTTTCTGGGATTTGATTTTGCCTGCCTGAGGCAGGCGAAACAAAATCCCTGATAAACTGCGTCTCGTGCTGGCTTATCGGGACTACTTAGATAGCCGCCGGCGAGACAATAAGCACAGGTAAATTACCAGGCTAATTGGACATCCTCCTTATACTTAAGTATGCTTCACGGAGCCCAAATCACTACCTGCCTTCTGTTCCTCCAGTATCCACCTGCCCCGTACATTAGGAACCCGGTCAAAGAGTCACGAACTGCATATCGGGTGCAGCGAACCCCAAACCCGAGGTCCCTGATGAAGTTCACCGATACCTTAGACTCTGTTTCTCCGCTCTGGGTTTATGCAAATCCTACAAGTATAGTCAGCATCCATACCATGTTAGCGAGAGTTGTGACAACAGCCCAGGTCTTGTACGGGGTTTGGGAATTTAGCTAAGCCCTAAAGCAAACAGATCAATTAAAGCATAGAAATGAATTATCCCGATACCTGCAGCATTTTCACAGAGCTTTCCACACAGAGCAGGGGAAATCCTCTGACTCAGCCTATACAGATTCACAGATAAAGTTTGTAACACTGGTCGTACTTCAAAGGTCAGTACCGTGCATTAGCGTAATTAATTGTTATCACAGCATGCAGGGTTTCTACATAATTACATGTAAGAGATTGCTCATTTATTCTCTACCAATTAATTGATTTTTTCTGTTAATTACAGGGTTTATACCCCATGGCTTTTGTGGAAAGTGCAGCCCGGCTTTGTTGAAGAACCATAGAGGGGATTTTCCCATTTTCTTTCTTTATGATTGTTATATTTTCCGAGCATAAGCAGAACAATACTGTCATTTGTTGGTGTTCTGTGAAGGAACGGTTGTGGTGTAAGTTCAGTACAGTAGGATCATGAAGAAGCAAAACCTGTAGTCTGTAGAATCTACAAACCTTTTAGAAGGCCCCCATAGGTCCAGTGGAAGTTGCCAAATTGATGATGACGACAGCTGCATCTTTGTGCCATACCTGTTCTTTAGATTTAGGGTCACATGTATGTTAAGAGATGTGCAACTGAATAGACAACCATTGGAATGTACAGATATGTCAGCAGAAGATGCAATTTTATGATTTGGTCCCGGATGAAGCTTAGAGATGGGACACAGAAACAACAAAGGATGACAGACAAGACAGCAGAGGGATAGATGCAAGGATTATGAAGGCTGCTGGTCCTTGCTCCTGTGTCCTTAGCAGCTGTTCTTCCCTTGGGTCTACCCTTAGATACTCAGATACCCCCAGGATCTGGTAACATATGAGGGGTGCCAGAAGTCCAGCAGTGTCAACAGAAGTCCACAAGGGCCAAGGTTGAGAAAATAAGGGAGGACAGTAGTAGGAACAGACCAACGAACCAGGGTAAGCAAAACACAGTCCTTAATATAAGCAGAAGAACTTAGACGTGGACCAAAACTAACAGCAATCCCATACAGGGCAGGGCTGGACACACGTCACAGTGCTGGGAATT
Source organism: Pseudophryne corroboree (assembly GCF_028390025.1). Taxonomy (NCBI): domain Eukaryota; kingdom Metazoa; phylum Chordata; class Amphibia; order Anura; family Myobatrachidae; genus Pseudophryne; species Pseudophryne corroboree. The sequence goes on from NC_086445.1 coordinate 1,004,619,089, forward strand.
ATGAGTGCGGACAACACAGTATGTGACCATCTCCACTCTTGCCCCCTAACTTGCCTTATCTTAATAAGGTTTTCCCTCCAGTCATTTAATAATAAACACTCCTAAACAATGCAAAACATTTCATATTATGTTCCTCCTGAATCAAAGGAAATCATTGTAATATTATGTTAAACTCCTCAAGTTGAAAGTATGACATAAAAAGAATGCACAACTTAATGTAAAAGATCTGCTCTTACCCCATCTCTAGTTCATGACTTCTGCCCAACTTCAACAAGCCCAAGAAATATCTCCACAACAGCTCACTGTACTCTTCTGTCACACCCAATCACGACAGGAGAAAGTATGGGCTCTGATACAGTTGAGTTATTGTCCTCACCCAAGACTGTGCACTCAGCACCATCAGAAGCCAATGGGGGTGTGATCGTACGGATCAATAATGACTCATTTAATGGTCAGCTGATGGAATACTACCATAATAAGTATGGAAAATATGGTGACCCCAGTTTAAAAAGGATCATCAGACATTTATTCCCCCTCCCCACCTTACATGTAACACTGCTGTAGAACGTTGCCTGGATGTACATGTGTAGTCATTAAATATGACAACTCGTTCCCAGATGTTAATGATTGATGTATTCAGAAAGATCTAATTTATCTACTTCTCATACATTTACAGACTAATGAGAATATGACTGCTCAATTTATTACAGCACTGCAGCTATCACGTTTTGGCAGCAATTATGCAATTATTGTGGGTGTGCGAGATTAGAAGATGGTTTTAATATCTCATAATGTATATGTATATAACTATATCGAGAAGAGGCAAGCTCGGGCTTGTTCCTAAGATACAGCTCCTATCATTGCCAGCACTAGTGAGAGGAGCTGTACTATAGGCTCATCATAGTTGTGTTCCCCTCAGTACAGTACAGTAGTTCACTGTATCACCCGTTGTCATGGTTTGTGTTTATAAACAACTAGCTGAATACCCGTGCTTCACTACGGAATGTCAAGTATTTTCGTGCGTATGACTTTCATTTTGAAGGACTTCCTGGTAAACTTAGACCGCCCATCCCCCAGCACGGCAGCAGCCAGCAGCACCTGGAGGGAGCATTACCCAGGAGCAGTGCCGCCGTACCCCCCGTGTCAGCGGCCTGTACAGTGACAGTAGTAGTTATAGCGGCGGCTTTGTGAGGGGTGGGGGGGTCACAGGAAACAGTAACCCTGATGCGATTTATCATCGCTGCCGCTGTGTAGCCGGGAACGGAGCCGCATCACGCTGCTGCAGATCAGTTGGCGGAAAACGAGTAGCGGAGCGGAGGGAGGATGTTAAACGCGGAGAGCCTGGACCGGGTGCATCTGTGTGAGAGTCTGTTGACGTGGGTAAGTGTGGAAGCAGCAGCAGCAGGGCTGCCCCATCCCCCACCCCCAGGCCCTGCACACACTGCCGACTGCTGTCATTGTTTCATCACCCGAGCCGAGTGTAGTCTATCAGAATCAGAATCAGCTTTATTGGCCAGGTGTACTTGCGTACACTAGGAATTCTTTGTGATACAATGCATCGCCAAGCAGCAACATGAAGGGGGAATACATGGCATAAGAAGGGGGAAAAACGTAGCATACATTACAAACATTACACGTATCAGTTCATACTGCACATTGCAACTGTACGATAGACTCGACATATTAGACATATTATACATGCAAGACTAAAAACGAAGGCTGCTTGGCAGAGCAGCACCGAGGCAGCCATCCGCGGCGCCAACTAGAACTCAAACAATGCACATAATACAGAAGATTTAAGTATTACACATCAAACGATAAACCACACAGACAAAAAAAAAAAAGACACAGAAAGAATAATGCATGATTGGTCACGGTGTAGTCATTTTGGGTAATAACTTCCATGGGCTGTGTATTCCACCCTCACAGGGTACCAGGTGTGGCAGCCATCTTCGGCGCACTGCGTAGGATTACCCTGAGTGGAGTAGTCCATCCTTTGAGGGGTAGGCCTGTAAGGTACTACTGATGTTCTCTGCCAGAGGGTTAGTGGGCATAGTCCTGGTGATTTCATTTCAGAGGTTTGATGAGTCCACATAATGTTCTGGATTTCTTTCTTGATGTTGTTCAATGTTTGTTCAACTGTTTTTTTTAACTGTTAATTTTTAAAACGCTTTGAGTATTGGAACGCACAGCTGACACGCACAGCTGTGCATGGCTGAAGCTACAGATATACTATGGTAAAGCGAGAGCTGTTCCCCCAGGGGTCACTGCGTAATGGGCCTCTGGGCTACATACTTGTCAGTTTGATGCTTATAGCGCCAGCATAATTTGACAGTAACGTCGGTCATTTTGGACATTTTATTTTTCACCCCTTCTCACATCTCATGCTGATGGGGGCTGAACTTGGACTTAAACGGCATCGGGGGTGTCACTATTCTTCTCCACGACCCCGAAAACTATGGATTTATATATGTCACCCCCTTCCCACCCCCACCCCTAGGGGTGCTAGCGGTGTCTTACCCCCATAGTATTTTGTTCCAGATCATTCACTCGTTGATAAATGAGCCCCTTAGTGTACGAGAGCTACTAGCACATTTCAGTGCCTCAATATGTGCATTGAGGTTAACGTTCCTCTGCAGCTCTTTGTAGGAATTATTTGCCTACTGGTGTTTAATGATTTGAACTGGCACCAACAACCTTTCTGTGGGCTGTAGATATTATTATAATATTCACTGAAATAAGGAGCAATTAGAAACATTGGATGATATACTGCTACTACATTGACATCTTCACTCCCATCATATAATTATATAATACGAACTAAACAGTAAAAAATTTAAAAAAAAAAAACTATAAAAACATCATTACAACTTGTAAAGGAAACCCAAAAATACAACCGCAGATTGACTTGCACTGACAATCTGCCGATTTGCGCACTTGCCAGAAGGCCTGGTGTGCCTCAGAGAAGCAGTGGGCTGGTCAAATAATCAGCTTCAGTCAGCCTTCAGCCTTCTTACAATGCTGAGGGTGAGATGCATCAAACTTCAGAGAGACATAAACGTTTATATTATAGACTGTCCTAGAAAACTCTCCCCCTGAGAGGGATCTAGGGATGGGCATCGACCCCCGATGATTCCAAATCATCGATGGTGAATACTTCTACCATCCATCGGGACAACCAGATGGTTTCCCGCTATCGATGGTACAGAACCACCAGATGGTTCTGGGTATTTTTTCTGCAAGGTGGCGGGACACGGAACATTGCTCTGCCCCTGACACCTGCAAATCCCCACCCACTGGGTCTCATTGGCCCATGGGCCAGTCAGGGAAAGAACAGGGATGACCATTGGTTGGTGAAACCATCGCTGGTTATCCATTGCATAGGTTTTTTTACAACCATCGATGACCACTTGCCATTGCACCATCAATGGTAACCATCAATGGTAAACACACCGATGGTTATCCCTAGGGGGACCATACTGTGCTCCTAACATTTTACTGTGTCAACATTAGGGGTAACAGATAGACTCCACTGTGAACCACCCAGCGAATGATACAGACTTCTGTGACATCAATGGATTGGGACACATTGCTTTTGCTTTAGGTGCCTATTTGATTGTGAGCTGGTAAAGAACACAAGCAGCTGTGACAACGGGACGCCGAGCTGCCCTTATAGCTCCTATTGTAGCAGATCCAGCATACACAGATCAGGCTCCATACTGGTAGAATCTGCTGGAGACTAAGGTGTTCCGATGCACAATACCTTCACATTTTTGTCTTGTGTCTCATATTTTTCCATCAAAGGCCCAGTGCTAGGCTGATCATTAAACCTCCAATGTCACATGTGCCCAGGGCCGGTTTTAGACCTTGTGGGGCCCAGGGCGAAAGTTTCCTTTGGCGACCCCCCTCCCCCCCCGATAGGTAAAACAGAGTTGCGCCCAAAATTAGGGATGTGGCTTCATACGGAAGGGGCGTAGCCACAGTTATGGCCCCTGTAGTTGTGCCCCTGTAGCTGTGCCCCCAGTAGTTGTGCCCCCTGTAGCTGTGCCCCCAGTAGATTTGCCCCCAGTATTTGTGCCCCTAGTAGCTGTGACCTTCAGCCAATCAGGGAGCGCCACGTCATGGCACTCTCCTGATTGGCTGTGCGCCACGTCACAGCCACTCTCCTGATTGGCTGTGTCAGTCAGGCGGCGCACTGTAGATACAATGTACTACAGAGGCGCTCCATTGTACCCAATGGTGGGAACTTTGCGGTCTACGGTAGACCGCGAGGTTAAGTGTGGTTGGCCCCACGCATTTTTTTTTCTGATTTTTAACTCTTTCCCACCCCTTCCCACTGATAAACATGCACGGATCTCACTGATCCGTGCATGCCTATCAGAACACGGTAAAAAAAAGCAGGTCTATTTGAAAACTGCTTTTTTTTTACGATTTGTATTTTTTCACGGCAGTGTTTGGCTATTGCCGGCAGTGATTGTGAATTCGAATTTTTAGTAAATTACCGAGTTGTATAAAATAACAGGCTTGTTTGACTGATGATGTAGTCATTCGTATTTAATTCTTTGCCTTCAAAAAAAATACGAATGCCCTCATCACTGCCGAGATTTGTGTTTAGTAAATTCCCGAGATGCAGTGCACAGCCAATCAGGAGAGTGCCATGACGTGGCGCTCCCTGATTGGCTGAAGGGACCCTCTTTGACAGCAGTCACGGGGGGTCCCGCCAGTCGGGGAAAGGGGATCCATGTGTAAACATGGATCCCCTTTCAGTGCGTGGTCCGGGTAATCCGTTTTTTGATTTTGCCAAGTCCCTGGATTGCAAATTTAAAGAAGAGGACCGATCTACACCGGATTGTTTGTGAGTATAATTTTTATTTACAGGTATCCCTCGGATTCTACTGGACAAGGGGACCGACTGCTTCGTGTCAACATACGTAAGTATGTATGAATGTAAGTGTGCATGTATGTTTAATAAAATTGTACTATCACGGTGTGTGTGTTTTGTTTTTATTTGGGTATTTTTTTTGTAGTAGAACTACAGGTACCAGCGGGCCCGTTTCCCCCCCGCATGCTGGTACTTGTGGTTTGCCAAGTACCAGCTTGCGGGGGAGGCTTGCTGGGACTTGTAGTACTGCTACAAAAACAATATCCTTTTTTTTTCACTATGGCTATCAGCCTCCCATCCACCGCCCCTTGGATGGGGGGGGGGGCAGCCTTGGGCTTCACCCCTGGCCCTTGGGAGGCTGGAGGGGGGGACCCCTTGATTTAAGGGGTCCCCACTCCTCCAGGGTACCCCGGCCAGGGGTGACTAGTTGGTGATTTAATGCCAGGGCCGCAGGGACCAATATAAAAGTGTCCCCCGGCTGTGGCATTATCTCTCTGACTAGTGGAGCTCGGTGCTGGTGTTAAAAATACGGGGGACCCCTACATCTTTTGTCCCCAGTATTTTTTTCACCAGAACCAAGCGCAGAGCCCGATGCTTGTTGTTAAAATATGGGGGAACCCCTGTCAATTTCCCCCCCATATTTTTACAACCAGGACCGGCTCAAAGAGCCCGAGGCTGGCTATGCTTAGGAGGGGGGACCCCACGCAATTTTTGGGGGGGATTTTTAACACAGTCCACACTTCTTTTAAGGTACACAATGAAGCCCTGCACGGATCTCACAGATCCGGCCGGGATTCATTGTGTTAAGTCCGGCAGTGTTTTACTAATCACTTCCGTAAAACACTGCCAGACATTACGAATGACATCGACATAGGAAAACACGACAATGCAGAATACGACAGCATAGTAAATGAGGCGTAAAAAAAAACAAAAAGTTGCAAATTTTCACTTACAGGGGTATATTTACTAAGCTCCCGATTTTGACCGAGATGCCGTTTTTTCTTCAAAGTGTCATCTCGGTTAATCTCGGTCATTTACTAAACACTAATCACGGCAGTGATGAGGGCATTCGTAATTTTTTGCAAGTTCAGGTAAAAAATTACGAATGAATACACCATCGGTCAAAACGCGGCTGTTTAAGTATGAATCTCGGTCATTTACTAAGAAGTGCAAAGCCAAAAAAGAACAAACACTGCCGTGAAAAATTACAACTCGTAAAAAAGTGCTAAAAAAAAACAGACCTTTTTTTTTTATTCGTGATTGGATAGGCATGCACGGATCCATGAGATCCGTGCATGTATATCAGTGGGAAGGGGTGGGAAAGTGCTTATTTTTTCAAAAAAAATTGCGTGGGGTCCCCCCTCCTAAGCATAACCAGCCTCGGGCTCTTTGAGCCGATCCTGGTTGCAGAAATATGGTGAAAAAAATGACAGGGGTTCCCCCATATTTAAGCAACCAGCATCGGGCTCTGCGCCTGGTCCTGGTCCCAAAAATACGGGGGACAAAAAGAGTAGGGGTCCCCCATATTTTTAAAACCAGCACCGGGCTCCACTAGCTGGACAGATAATGCCACAGCCGGGGGTCACTTTTATACAGCGCCCTGCGGCCGTGGCATCAAAAATCCAACTAGTCACCCCTGGCCGGGGTACCCTGGGGGAGTGGGAACCCCTTCAATCAAGGGGTCCCCCCCCCCCAGCCACCCAAGGGCCAGGGGTGAAGCCCGAGGCTGTCCCCCCCCCATCCAATGGGCTGCGGATGGGAGGGCTGATAGCCTTTGTTGTAAAATAAAAGATATTGTTTTTAGTAGCAGTACTACAAGTCCCAGCAAGCCTCCCCCGCATGCTGGTACTTGGAGAACCACAAGTACCAGCATGCGGCGGAAAAACGGGCCCGCTGGTACCTGTAGTACTACCACTAAAAAAATACCCAAAAAAACACAAGACACACACACCGTGAAAGTATAATTTTATTACATACATACACACATACATACATACATACTTACCTTATGTTCCCACGCAGGTCGGTCCTCTTCTCCAGTAGAATCCAAGGGGTACCTGTTGAAGAAATTCTACTCACCAGATCCAGTGGTCCAGGCTCCTCGGCAAATCCAGGGTTAATCCACGTACTTGAATAAAACAAAAAAACGGTTGCCCGACCACGAACTGAAAGGTGACCCATGTTTGCACATGGGTCACCTTCCCACGAATGCCAGAAACCCACTTTGCCTTCTGGCTAAGTGGGTTTCTTCAGCCAATCAGGGAGTGCCACGTTGTAGCACTCTACTGATCAGCTGTGTGCTCCTGTCCTCACTGACAGGCGGCACACGGCAGTGTTACAATGTAGCGCCTATGCGCTACATTGTAACCAATGATGTGAACTTTGTGCCCTGCGGTTGACCTAAAGTGACGTCACCGCTGAGCAGAAAGTTCCCATCATTGGTTACAATGTAGCGCATAGGCGCTACATTGTAACACTGCCGCGTGCTGCCTGTCAGTGAAGACAGGAGCACACAGCTGATCAGGAGAGTGCTACAACGTGGCACTCCCTGATTGGCTGAAGAAACCCACTTAGCCAGAAGGCAAAGTGGGTTTCTGGCATTCGTGGGAAGGTGACCCATGTGCAAACATGGGTCACCTTTCAGTTCGTGGTCGGGCAACCGTTTTTTTGTTTTATTCAAGTACGTGGATTAACCCTGGATTTGCCGAGGAGCCTGGACCACTGGATCTGGTGAGTAGAATTTCTTCAACAGGTACCCCTTGGATTCTACTGGAGAAGAGGACCGACCTGCGTGGGAACATAAGGTAAGTATGTATGTATGTATGTGTGTATGTATGTAATAAAATTATACTTTCACGGTGTGTGTGTCTTGTGTTTTTTTGGGTATTTTTTTAGTGGTAGTACTACAGGTACCAGCGGGCCCGTTTTTCCGCCGCATGCTGGTACTTGTGGTTCTCCAAGTACCAGCATGCGGGGGAGGCTTGCTGGGACTTGTAGTACTGCTACTAAAAACAATATCTTTTATTTTACAACAAAGGCTATCAGCCCTCCCATCCGCAGCCCATTGGATGGGGGGGGACAGCCTCGGGCTTCACCCCTGGCCCTTGGGTGGCTGGGGGGGGGGGACCCCTTGATTGAAGGGGTTCCCACTCCCCCAGGGTACCCCGGCCAGGGGTGACTAGTTGGATTTTTGATGCCACGGCCGCAGGGCGCTGTATAAAAGTGACCCCCGGCTGTGGCATTATCTGTCCAGCTAGTGGAGCCCGGTGCTGGTTTTAAAAATACGGGGGACCCCTACTCTTTTTGTCCCCCGTATTTTTGGGACCAGGACCAGGCGCAGAGCCCGATGCTGGTTGCTTAAATATGGGGGAACCCCTGTCATTTTTTTTACCATATTTCTGCAACCAGGATCGGCTCAAAGAGCCCGAGGCTGGTTATGCTTAGGAGGGGGGACCCCACGCATTTTTTTTTGGGATTTTACATTGTTTAATTAAAAAAAAAAAAAAAAAAGAACCCCAGCACGGATCACACAGATCCGGCCGAGATTGATTGTTAAAAAAAACGGCAGTGTTTTGCTAATCACTGCCGTAAAATTAGGTAAAAAAAAACGAATGACATCGACATCGGAAGAAAAGAAAAACCCGAATACGACAGCTTAGTAAATCCATCGTAATAAATTCAAAAAGTTGCAGTTTTACACTGTCGATGTCATTCGTGATTGAACTTTGACCTATTTTCGGAAATTACGAATGTTAGTAAATGTACCCCACAGTGTCATTCGTGTTTAATCTTCAACCAAAATCCGAAAATTAAGATTTTTAGTAAATATACCCCCTGGTTTCTGCGGCCTCCTGACATCCTCTCCCTGTAGATGACAGAAATGGGGCTTTGACCATTCTCTGGAATCCCGGTCCGCACTGCATTTGTAGGTGGAATTTATAGTGTATGAATGAAGGTGGGATAACAGCAGTTCATTCTGCTGTATGGCAAGGTTGGGGCAGGCCTGGAAACAATTAAGCCCCAGTTCTGCTGACCAGGCACGTGCATGCTGGTATGGAGAATTTCCCACATTCTGCTCATACAAAAGCTAACAAGCTCTCTCTGTATCTGAACTCTCCAATGTCATCTTTCCTGTTGGAACATCTTGCAATTTATTCATAATCTTTTAAAATGTAACAGAGGATCTGAGAAACCTTCTCACACAGGAGAATGCAGAACCCCCTTGTGCACTACAGAATATGAATAAAACCCGCAATCCGCACATTTTCATGCAGCCTTCGGGTCTTTTATGCAGCGATTCCAATAGAACCAACAAAAAATATCCAATATATTTTTCTATGGCGTCAATTCCAAGAACTCGTCGTCAAACTAGGTCATATATGGGTGAGAGAATGAATTACCTTTCTTTAAAAATAAGTCCTACACTGCGGAACAAATAGGACTGGCTTAGCTGAAGAGCCCAATCTGGGAAATGAATGTCAGACTGGAAGGACGGTTATGAAATAGGGAGCTTTAAATGACTCATTCTCAAGAAGAGGATACGCCTGGAGCTGCTGTCTGCTGTAAAACATCAAACTGCTACTTCAAGATCCTTGAATCTGCGACAAAAGGCTCCTTTTCACCTGCCAGAGGACCCAGCGCGAAAGCTGAGACCGGGAGTTGGCTGCGAGAATAATCTCGTTTTAGCAGCAGCCTACGCTCAGCGTGGCACAGGCCTTAAACAGGCACAAATGATTATTATTCACACCGTAAGTGAGGGCAGTTTACACAGTGACTGTGGATCAGCAGAAAGCTCTAATGACTCGCACGCTGTGTGTTATTCGCTCTCAGTTACAGTATAATTACTAGAGGTGATGGCAGGTAAGTTTCTGGAAATGTCCTCATCGCTCCCAATCTTTTTTGCAGCAATCTCTCAAATATATAAAAGGTAGTCAGGATCAGATCAAACAGCACGTGTGTAGATCAGGAGATTGCACATGTGTAACTTAAGGGGGGTACTACTCACAGAGCGATAGTCTAAGCAATCTGACTAGATTGCTTAGAATTTAAGCATTATCGCTCCGTGTGTATCCCCTACAGCGATAGCGATGCACAGCCCCGCGCATCGCTATCGCTAGATTGACCTGCATGCAGGCCAATCTAGCGGGTCGCTCACTTCACCCACTGGGTGAAATGAGCGGCCCCCCCATCTCCCCCCGCACGCTCAGCACAGATCGCGCTGTGCTGAGCGGCGGGAGAGATGTGTGCTGAGCGGTTCGCTCAGCACACATCTCTCCCACATTGGCCCGTCTATATGGGCCTTAAGATTGGCACATGCACGATGAAGAGGTCAAAAGGAAGTCGCTGGTTCAAACAAACGTGCAAAAGGCTTTCACATGGATTTCGCAAAAGTGTTCTTTATGACTCGGGGCTACTTAGTGATGTCTGACAGGCAGTGTTCTAGAGCCCAGATCCAGAGACTCCAGTGTTTAATCCCTGCTTGTCTGACTGATCCCTCCAGCTCTTACTCTCTGGCTGTCACTGACTACCCTGCTGGCCCTGCATCCTGGTCATGTCTGGCTACCTCCCCTACACTTACTCTCTGGCTCTAACTTACTACCCCACTGGCCCTACATCCTGGTTCTTGGTAACTACTTCTCCAGCACTTCCTTCCTTCCTCTGACTAAGAGGCATAATATGTGCTAAGCCCAGGGGCGTAGCTCTGCCAGACATGGCCCCATAGCATATTTTCATGCTGCGGATCAGGCCCCCCCCCCCCCCCTCCCGCTGCCAGCGTGCGTGCCCCCCCCCCCCCCCTGTGGATTACTCCATAAAAACCCCTTCCCCGGAGCACTCACCATTAGGGCTGCACTGCCGCCTCATCCGCTCTCCCGGCCGGCCCGGCTCCACCTCGTGTCTCCTCACAGATGCTAGGAGGAGTCATGGCCGTGGTTCAGGGATGTCCCTGTGGACTCAGCCACGCCTCCTCCCAGCATTAGTACTCAGGAGAGGCGGAGCTGGCGGCCGGGTGAGCAGGTGTGGCTGCAGTGCAGCAGCACACCTAAAGGTAAAAGATGCCAGTGCCAGGGCTCACTCAGTAACTACAGTAGGTGCAGGAGAAGGCTCGGGCCCCAGAGACAACTCGGGCCCCATAGCAGTCGCATCCCCTGCACCTATGGTAGCTACACCCAAGGCTAAGCCTTAGAGATAAAGTGGATGGAGTACCAACCAGCTCCTAACTGCCATGTTACAGGTTGTGTTTGAAAAATGACAGGAGCTTATCGGTCGGTACTTTATTTCTCTCCAAGGCTAAGTACATAGACCCCTTAGTCCCTGGCGCTAACTATCCCGCTGGTGCTGTTGACTGGTTTTGGCAGATTACTCCCTTTGGCACTAAGGGGTCTATTCATGAAGCAGTGAAAAAAAGTGGAGGTGAGCCAGTGGAGAAGTTGTCCATGGCAACCAATCAGCATTGAAGTAACATTTATCATTTGCATACTATTCAATTGTACGGAGCAGCTGATTGGTTGCCATGGGCACATTCTCCACTTCTTTCACTGCTTCATGAAAAGACCCCTTATTCCCTTGATCTGACTGGCTATTCCACTGGTCCTACCTCCAGGCTCTGGCACGTACTCCCTAGCTCTAACTCTATATATTTCTTATCCACGGTTACTGACTTCCTCTCCAGCTCTAACTGATGATTCCGCTGGCCCTACTTCCTGGCTCTTACTATCCCACTAGCTCTGGCTAACTACTTCTCCATCACATACTCCCTGGTGTAACTATACTACTAAGGTTTAGTAAATAAACCCCTTGTTAATTCCAGGCTTTGACTGACTATCCTGCGGGCTCTACTTCCCGCCTCTGGCTTATTACCTCCCCAGCACTTACTCGCTGGCCGTAGCTGACAATATTGCCGGCCCTACTAATAAATACAAATTACACTCTAATAGAGCACACCTATCTCTAAGTCCATATATAATTGCCATACCATGCATGTCAGGTATTAAGAAACAAATTAGTAATGTTCAAACGGTGTTGCTTCTGTTTTACTATGCTCGGGTAGGAATTGCACAAGTGTGTGCCGTACACATACATACCTCCCTCCTTGCTCTAGTATCATATACTTATAATATTCATTTGATCATTTGCAGTAATTTCTTATTAGGAAAGACAATGAGAGTATCGCTGACTCTTCTGTAACAATGATACTGAGAGTATCGCTGACTCCTCTGTAACAATGACACCGAGAGTATCGCCAACTCCTCTGTAACAAAGACAATGAGAGTGTAACGCTGACTCCTCTGTACCAAAGACAATGAGAGTATCACTGACTCCTCTCTAACAATGACACAGAGAGTATCGCTGACTCCCCTGTAACAAAGACAATGAGAGTATCACTGACTCCTCTCTAACAATGACACAAATAGTATCACTGACTCCCCTGTAACAAAGACAATGACAGTGTAACTCTGACTCCTCTGTACCAAAGACAATGAGAGTATCGCTAACTCCTCTGTACCAAAGACAATGAGAGTATCACTGACTCCTCTCTAACAATGACACAGAGAGTATCGCTGACTCCCCTGTAACAATGACACCGAGAGTATCGCTGACTACTCTGTAACAAAGACAATGAGAGTATCACTGACTCCCCTGCAACAAAAACAATGAGAGTATCACTGACTCCCCTGTAACAAAGACAATGAGAGTATCGCTGACTCCCCTGCAACAAAGACAATGAGAGTATCACGGACTCCCCTGTAACAAAGACAATGAGAGTATCGCTGACTCCTCTGTAACAAAGACAATGAGAGTATCGCTGACTCCTCTGTAACAAAGACAATGAGAGTATCGCTGACCCCCCTGTAACAAAGACAATGAGAGTGTATATCTGACTCCCCTGTAACAATGACACTGAGAGTATCGCTGACTACTCTGTAACAAAGACAATGAAAGTGTATAGCTGACTCCCCTGCAACAAAGACAATGAGAGTATCGCTGACTCCCCTGTAACAAAGACAATGAGAGTATCGCTGACTCCCCTGCAACAAAGACAATGAGAGTATCGCTGACTCCTCTGTAACAAAGACAATGAGAGTATTGCTGACTCCACTGCAACAAAGACAATGAGAGTATCGCTGACTCCCCTGCAACAAAGACAATGAGAGTATCACTGACTCCCCTGTAACAAAGACAATGAGAGTATCGCTGACTCCCCTGCAACAAAGACAATGAGAGTATCACGGACTCCCCTGTAACAAAGACAATGAGAGTATCGCTGACTCCTCTGTAACAAAGACAATGAGAGTATCGCTGACTCCTCTGTAACAAAGACAATGAGAGTATCGCTGACCCCCCTGTAACAAAGACAATGAGAGTGTATATCTGACTCCCCTGTAACAATGACACTGAGAGTATCGCTGACTACTCTGTAACAAAGACAATGAAAGTGTATAGCTGACTCCCCTGCAACAAAGACAATGAGAGTATCGCTGACTCCCCTGTAACAAAGACAATGAGAGTATCGCTGACTCCCCTGCAACAAAGACAATGAGAGTATCGCTGACTCCTCTGTAACAAAGACAATGAGAGTATCGCTGACTCCACTGCAACAAAGACAATGAGAGTATCGCTGACTCCCCTGCAACAAAGACAATGAGAGTATCGCTGACTCCCCTGCAACAAAGACAATGAGAGTATCGCTGACTCTTCTGTAACAAAGACAATGAGAGTATCGCTGACCCCCCTGTAACAAAGACAATGAGAGGGTATCTCTGACTCCTCTGTAACAAAGACAATGAGAGTATCGCTGACTCCTCTGTAACAAAGACAATGAGAGTATCGCTGACTCCCATGTAACAAAGACAATGGGGGTAATTCAGAGTTGATCGCAGCAGCAAATTTAACTCTCTCTGCACATGTTATATCTGCCCTCCCCCCTGCAGTGCACATGGTTTTGCCCAACTGCTAACAAATTTGTTGCTGCGATCAACTCTGAATTAAGCCCAATGAGAGTATCGCTGACTCTCAATTGAGCCGGATGACAGGACGATGGGATTTCAAGTTGAACACATACATTTGAATGTATGTGTTCTATTTTAAATCCCGTCGTGGCACTGGCTGGATCCTGTTCTGCGGCATCCAGCAGAACAGGATCTGTGTGAACAAAAAACCCTTCTTCTGGCCAAGCGGGTCCCGCTGAACGGGACCCGCTGTACCACTATGTGTGGCCCCAGCCTTACTGTCCCGCTCAATTAATGGGATCTGTAGATGGACTATTAATGGTACCTAGAATCTCCCAGAATTCATTTGGGGGTCGAGCTTTCAGCTTTGTGGCTCCGACTCTATGGAACTCACTTCCCGCACATTGCGAGAGGCCACCACTCTAGAATCCTTCAAAAACAGACTCAAGACTTTCCTGTTTATTCAAGCATGTCACTAATGCCCCTTGTTAGGCTTGTTTTGTATCTTGTGCTGTACAGGCAAATGTAAAGCACTTGTGAGTCCTATATAAATACCATTCTTATATCTCCATCCTTTTATGAACCTCAGCTCCTTAGTGAACGCTGTGGGACCTGCAGGCTGCAGCACAGGCTCGGTCAGGTTGTTGGACCGCCATGTATTTTGTACACATAACAGGGTGACCTGCCTGCTGGTGCTATATGAAGCCTTGCGCAGCGTCTGCATTTTTCCACTTCTTTGAAATACATTTCCAATATAATATTCTTACTGTCATTACCATTTGGCCTGTGTGTGCTACAATCCTGCAGGCAGAAGTGTGCACTACATAGTCTCTCGTGACTGCCAAGTAACCTGCTGCAAAGGGAGACCTAAATTCCATTAATGAATGTTGCACCCTGGGGTGTAGCGACTCGTGAGGGTGGCTCCAGTGGAGCGCGAGCTCCGGGCGCCAAAAAAGTTAGAGGGCGCAGATGGGACGCACACTGACTCAGACTCCATACCTCCCAACTGTCCCAATTTTTGCGGGACAGTCCCGTTTTTTGGGGACTGTCCCGCTGTCCCACCCGCGGGCCGCAGTGTCCCGCGGTGGGGGGGCAGTTGGGAGGCTCTGTGTCTCGCTGCCCTGCTTAGCAGAGCAGCGGTGAATAGACGCTGTGCGCATGCGCACAGCGTCTATTCACTTGAGTCAGAGGGAGAGGGGGCATGCCAGCGGCTCACAGAGCGCTGGGCATGCCCCCTCAGTGACGAAAATGGGGGCGTGGCTCGGGATCGAGGGTCCTCCCGTGAAGACATGCCCCTTTTCTTAGGCCATGCCCCCTTTCCGGGAGCGCGCGCGGCTTTGCCGTGCGTGTGTCCCTCTATCAGCGAGGAAAAAGTTGGGAGGTATGCAGACTCAGAGACTAGGTGATGAACAGGTCAGGTCAGTGGTGACAGCAGAAGACACTGACATCCAGCACATGACGGAGCTCTGTCCACCCTCTTTATATGTCTCACTGTCTGCTTGTAGCTGTGCAGCTGGGTTACTTTTGTCCTGCAGCCCTCACTGCTGCAGCACCTCTCTCTGCCCCCGGATGCTGTAGCGCCTCTTTCTGCCCCAGCTGCTGCAGCACCACTTTCTGCCTCTGCAGACTTCTCTCTGCCCCAACTGTTGTAGCACCCCTCTCTGCCCCGGCTGCTGCAGAACTTCTCTCTCTCTGCATTAGAAGCTGCAACATAACATATATAAATGGCTCTTTTGTGGTGTAACGTGTATAATGGGCTCTGCTGTGGCATAATGTGTATAAATGACTCTTCTTGGGTGTAACATGTATAAGCATCTCTACTGTGTGATGTAAAGTGATTAACGGAAACTACTGTGCGGTATAATGTGAATTTGTACTATTCTGTGGTCACACCCCTTCCCCATGAATCCATAACCCTGTTTTAAACTTGGTGAGGGGAGGGCAGTGCCCAAAGGAAACATTTGCCCTGAGCTATCCAAGGCCCTGTCACCAATTTAGAATTTTTAAATATTTTTTATTTTCAAATGTAACATGCCACCACATGTTGGCCAGGCCCCCAATTCAGTACAGGGGGAGGGGGCGCTGAATCATACCCTTGCTCCAGGCACCATGGCGCCTAGCTACACCTCTGTTGCACCAGACTCTGCCTATCGGGAATTCCCAAGACTTAACTGAGCTTCCTGGGTGACAGTAGGACTGGTCCCTCAATGGTTCTCTGTGGTTAAGTGGGAGTTTAACCATAGGAGCCACCGGCATATGTCAAAGTTCTCACCTCTTTTCCCAGCTGCTGGGTACAGATTCCCTGAACAATCTGACATGTATTTAAGGGTTGAGATGGATATCCTGGAGGACGGGATTCCGCGCGGACAGATTACCGACCGCGGCATCCCGATGATCAGAATCCCAACAGGGTAAGGTAAGTATACTCACCTTCCCCCAATGGCCCCCTAACCCTCCCTGATCGCAGCCTAACCCTAACCTTCCCTGGTGGTGCCTAAACCTACTAACCCTCCCTCCAAACCCTCCGCAACCTAACCCTAACCCCCCCCCCCCCCCCCTCCCCACTGCCTAAGCTAATGCACCCTTTTCTGGAACCCATCCACTTAAAGAGTGACAAGGACATTAGTAATAAATGGCTGCACACAGGTGGGGTCATTTATGAATCAGTACACCTATATCTGCCTTCCATCTATAAATGCACATTTGAGGCTAATTATTCTGAATGCCAAAAAATAGTGTCATCTGTGGTGGTGCAAAATCTAGCATGTTCTACAAGGAGCAGCAGGTGGGTCAGGGGGTTATATGTAGGTCAAACTGGACAGGAAGGCTGACATTTTCATTTCCCAGTGGTGGAAAGTTTGGGGGCATAGAGGAGTGCAGCATGTCATGGCCTCTGAGCCCCCTACTGCACCATTCCGTGATTACGGACTTTGGGGGTCATTCTGACCCGATCGCTCGCTGCAGTTTATTGCAGCGCAGCGATCGGGCTGGAACTGCGCATGCCTAGCAGAGGCGGTCGCTGGGTGGGAGGGGGCTGGACGGCGGCGTGGTCTGGCCAACGCATGCGTGGCCGTACCGTTGGGGAGGGGTGGGCCGAGGCGGCTGCGTGACATCACACACAGCCGCTGCGACCCGGGGCAGAAAATTGGTTCTCCCGGCCAGCCACAGGAGCTGCGCTGTCCGGGAGTAACTCCTGATATGCAAAAGCATTGCCGCTGTGAGATGCTTTTGCATTTCTGCGGGGGGGCGGCACTGACATGCGGGGCGGACTAGCCCTGTGCTGGGCGTCTCCCCACATGTCTGAGTGCCTGATCGTAGCTGTGCTAAATTTAGCTCAGCTACGATCAACTCGGAATGAACCCCTTTGTACAATGGTGGGTGACAATATTTTTTTGGACACATTGGGGTAAATTTACTAAGATGGGAGTTCTATTTAAGATGGGATGTTGCCCATAGCAACCAATCAGATTCCAGGTATTATCTTCTAGAAGGTGCTAGATAAATGAAAAGTAGAATCTGATTGGTTACTATGGACAACATCCCAGCTTACATAGAACTCCCATCTTAGTAAATTTACCCCATTGTGTCAGTAAGCCATCTGACAGCCCGATTTACTGGAACATCTAGACTAGTTCGCTCTCCTAGGAGTCTACTAGAAATCCCAGAAAATTCAGCAGTCTCCTGAACTTTCTGGAAGAGCAGCAAATTTCCTTTTGAGTCTTTATGTTCTAGAGCAGACATAGTTAATCTCTGACAGTCCAGCTGTTGCGGAACTACAAATAACAGAGCATGCTGGGACTTACAGTTCCACAGACAACATGCCGACAGTTCCCTAATGCAGGCAATAAAATCCTCTGACCCATGCTTCGACGTTCAGCTCAGAATGTAATAAAAAAAAACAGTGATTTAAGGTTCTTTTTGTTGAAATTCTGTTTTTCAGAGATTCATGAATCTGTATGTTTCTTAGGCAGCATCATAGTAATTAGGGTTGAACTTTTCAAGGCGGCGATGCCTTTGCACTTCAAGAGTAGCTCCCGACCAGTGCAGCTTTAGCGTGCAGGCCGGGAGCTACTCATCACTCCCCGGCCCGCAGCGGCTGCGTGTGACGTCACACAGCCGCAGCGGCCCGTCTCCCGTTCGGTCCAGCCACGCCTGCGTTGGGTGGACCACGCCCACAAAACGGCGGCCAAACGCCGACGTTTTCGCCCCCTCCCGTCAATCAGGCCGAGACGATCGCTACGCTGTGAAGAACTGCAAAATGTCCTATAGATTTTGAACTCCCATGTGCCATGTTTTCTGCAATTTTCATTTTTTGATTTTCCAGAATTCTGAGCAATAATCAGCAGCTGACATTATTTAGCAGCATGATAGGAGCGGTAACGGCACCTCATTCCAGCCTAATATTTATGTATTAGAAGTGTCACTGCATAAATTGTAAGAAATCGGTGTAATAATGACAGAAATCAATAACAAGTGTCTGAAGCCTTATCTGAGTGTGGGGGCTGCTATATATCTTGTATCAGCTTGGATATGAAATCCCGGATGATGCGATCCATTCCCAACACAAGATCGACTGCGGAATCCCGACGGACATAGGGGATAATTCGGACCTGACCTGATCGTTGCTGTGCTTTTTCGTGCAGCAGCGATCAGGTATGAACGGCGCATGCGCCGGTGCATGCCAGACAGCCGACGGCTGTCTTAGCCGTGCAATCACCACTGCCTGATTGACAGGCAGAGGCGGTCGCTGGGCGGGAGGGTGCGGGCCGGTGACGTTTTGCCGCCATTTAGGGTGCGCGGTCCGGGCAACGCAGGTGTGCCCGGACCGTTGGGAGGGTGTGCCGCGACGGCTGCGTGACGTCACGCAGCCACTGCGACCGGGGCGGCGACAAGTAGCTCCCTGCTAGCACATCTACGATCAGGTCTGAATCACCCCCTGAATCCCAACGATCCTGGGAAGTATTTTAACCCTACCCCTAACTCACTCCTCCCGCAGCCTAACCCTAACTACCCCTACTACAGCCTAACCCTAACCTCCCCCACCCCAGTAACCCAACCCTAACCTCTCCCACCCCCGTAACCTAACCCTAACCTCCCCCACCCCTGTGATCTAACCCTAACCTCCCCCACCCCAGTAACCTAACCCTAACCTCTTCCACCCCCGTAACCTAACCCTAACCTCCCCCACCCCTGTGATCTAACCCTAACCTCCCCCACCCCCCTAATCTAACCCTAACTTTCCCCACTCCCGTAACCTAACCCTAACCTCCCCACTCCCCCACCCCCCGTAACCTAACCCTAACCTCCCCACCCCCCTAATCTAACCCTAACTTTCCCCACTCCTGTAACCTAATCCTAACCTCCCCCACCACCGTAACCTAACCCTATCTTCCCTCACCCCAGTAACCTAACCCTAACCTCCCCAACCCCCGTAACCTAACCCTAACCTCTCCCACCCCCGTAACCTAACCCTAACCTCCCCCACCCCCGTAACCTAACCCTAACCTCCCCACCCCCCTAATCTAACCCGAACTTTCCCCACTCCTGTAACCTAATCCTAACCTCCCCCACCACCGTAACCTAACCCTATCTTCCCTCACCCCAGTAACCTAACCCTAACCTCCCCACCCCCGTAACCTAACCCTAACCTCCCCCACTCCCCCACCCCCGTCACCTAACCCTAACCTCCCCACCCCCGTAACCTAACCCTGTCTTCCCTCACCCCAGTAACCTAACCCTAACCACCCCCACCCCCACCCCCGTAAACCTAACCCTGACCATCCCTACCCCCGTTACCTAACACTAACCGCCCCCGTAACCTAACCCCCCCACCCTCGTAACCTAACCCTAACCATCCCCACCCCTTGTAACCTAACTCTAATTTCCCCCACTCCCGTAATCTAACCCCCCACCCACCCCACCCCACCCCACCACCACCCCCATAGCCTAACCCTTCCCCTAGTGTCTAACCCCAGTACTTACCGGTAGGATCCATCGGGATTCTGTCTATCAGGATTCTACCATCAGTCTTCATACTGACCGCATCTCCTTGTATAAACTTGTAACTTTAGGGAACGACCGACCCAATTTTCATAGAAAACTAGCACAGCAGACAACTATCTCCAGAAACATGAAGGGGAGGATGGGACAAATCAATGACAAACCAATGGCTGGCAAAAATGGGTTTTTGGGATTTTTCCATTTTTCCAATGGAAATGTTTACTGCAGGTGGTAACATGCCTTTCTTAGGGAACCTTATTAAGAAGGATCGCGGCTGTACTTGTGCCTCTGCATTTTCTAGAAAACCAATTAAAACAATGCTTTGTTATTTGAATTAAACAATACTTACTGTTAAATATTAGTGATGTGCACCGGAAATTTTTCGGGTTTTGTGTTTTGGTTTTGTGTTCGGTTCTGCGGCCGTGTTTTGGGTTCGAACGCGTTTTGGCAAAACCTCACCGAATTTTTTTTGTCGGATTCGGGTGTGTTTTGGATTCGGGTGTTTTTTTCAAAAAACCCTAAAAAACAGCTTAAATCATTGAATTTGGGGGTCATTTTGATCCCATAGTATTATTAACCTCAATAACCATAATTTACACTCATTTCCAGTCTATTCTGAATACCTCACACCTGACAATATTATTTTTAGTCCTAAAATTTGCACCGAGGTCGCTGGATGGCTAAGCTAACCGACACAAACACCTGGCCCATCTAGGAGTGGCACTGCAGTGTCAGGCAGGATGGCACTTCAAAAAAATAGTCCCCAAACAGCACATGATGCAAAGAAAAAAAGAGGCGCAATGAGGTAGCTGTGTGAGTAAGCTAAGCGACCCTAGTGGCCGACACAAACACCTGGCCCATCTAGGAGTGGCACTGCAGTGTCAGGCAGGATGGCCCTTCCAAAAAATACTCCCCAAACAGCACATGACGCAAAGAAAAATGAAAGAAAAAAGAGGTGCAAGATGTAATTGTCCTTGGGCCCTCCCACCCACCCTTATGTTGTATAAACAGGACATGCACACTTTAACCAACCCATCATTTCAGCGACAGGGTCTGCCACACGACTGTGACTGAAATGACTGGTTGGTTTGGGCCCCCACCAAAAAAGAAGCAATCTCTCCTTGCACAAACTGGCTCTACAGAGGCAAGATGTCCACCTCATCATCATCGTCCGATTCATCACCCCTTTCACTGTGTACATCCCCCTCCTCACAGATTATTAATTCGTCCCCACTGGAATCCACCATCTCAGATCCCCGTGTACTTTCTGGAGGCAATTGCTGCTGGTGAATGTCTCCATGGAGGAATTGATTATAATTCATTTTAATGAACATCATCTTCTCCACATTTTATGGAAGTAACCTCGTACGCCGATTGCTGACAAGGTGAACGGCGGCACTAAACACTCTTTCGGAGTACACACTGGAGGGAGGGCAACTTAGGTAGAATAAAGCCAGTTTCTGCAAGGGCCTCCAAATTGCCTCTTTTTCCTGCCAGTATACGTACGGACTGTCTGACGTGCCTACTTGGATGAGGTCACTCATATAATCCTCCACCATTCTTTCAATGGTGAGAGAATCATATGCAGTGACAGTAGACGACATGTCAGTAATCGTTAGCAGGTCCTTCAGTCCGGACCAGATGTCAGCATCAGCAGTCGCTCCAGACTGCCCTGCATCACCGCCAGCGGGTGGGCTCGGAATTCGTAGCCTTTTCCTCGCACCCCCAGTTGCGGGAGAATGTGAAGGAGGAGATGTTGACGGGTCGCGTTCCGCTTGACTTGACAATTTTCTCACCAGCAGTTCTTTGAACCTCTGCAGACTTGTGTCTGCCGGAAAGAGAGATCCAACGTAGGTTTTAAATCTAGGATCGAGCACGGTGGCCAAAATGTAGTGCTCTGATTTCAACATATTGACCACACGTGAATCCTGGTTAAGCGAATTAAGGGCTCCATTCACAAGTCCCACATGCCTAGCAGAATCGCTCTGTTTTAGCTCCTCCTTCAATGCCTCCAGCTTCTTCTGCAAAAGCCTGATGAGGGGAATGACCTGACTCAGGCCGGCAGTGTCTGAACTGACTTCACGTGTGGCAAGTTCAAAGGGTTGCAGAACCTTGCACAACGTTGAAATCATTCTCCACTGCGCTTGAGACAGGTGCATTCCACCTCCTTTGCCTATATCGTGGCCAGATATATAGGCTTGAATGGCCTTTTGCTGCTCCTCTGAAGCATATAGAGGGTTGAATTCCACCTCGTTACCACCTCTTGCTTCAGATGATGGCAGGGCAGGTTCAGGTGTTTTTGGTGGTGCTCCAGTCTTCTGTACGCGGTGCCTGTACGCCGAAAGTGGCCCGCAATTCTTCTGGCCACCGACAGCATCTCTTGCACGCCCCTGTCGTTTGTTAAATAATTCTGCACCACCAAATTCAAGGTATGTGCAAAACATGGGACGTGCTGGAATTTGCCCAGATGTAATGCACGCACAATATTGCTGGCGTTGTCCGATGTCACAAATCCCCAGGAGAGTCCAACTGGGGTAAGCCATTCTGCGATGATCTTCCTCAGTTGCCGTAAGAGGTTTTCAGCTGTGTGCGTATTCTGGAAAGCGGTGATACAAAGCGTAGCCTGCCTAGGAACGAGTTGGCGTTTGCGAGATGCTGCTACTGGTGCCGCAGCTGCTGTTCTTGCAGCGGGAGGCAATACATCTACCCAGTGGGCTGTCACAGTCATGTAGTCCTGAGTCTGCCCTGCTCCACTTGTCCACATGTCCGTGGTTAAGTGGACATTGGGTACAACTGCATTTTTTAGGACACTGGTGAGTCTTTTTCTGATGTCCGTGTACATTCTCGGTATCGCCTGCCTAGAGAAGTGGAACCTAGATGGTATTTGGTAACGGGGGCACACTACCTCAATAAATTGTCTAGTTCCCTGTGAACTGACGGCGGATACCGGACGCACGTCTAACACCAACATAGTTGTCAAGGCCTCAGTTATCCGCTTTGCAACAGGATGACTGCTGTGATATTTCATCTTCCTCGCAAAGGACTGTTGGACAGTCAATTGCTTACTGGAAGTAGTACAAGTGGTCTTCCGACTTCCCCTCTGGGATGACGATCGACTCCCAGCAGCAACAACAGCAGCGCCAGCAGCAGTAGGCATTACACTCAAGGATGCATCGGAGGAATCCCAGGCAGGAGAGGACTCGTCAGAATTGCCAGTGACATGGCCTGCAGGACTATTGGCATTCCTGGGTAAGGAGGAAATTGACACTGAGGGAGTTGGTGGGGTGGTTTGCGTGAGCTTGGTTACAAGAGGAAGGGATTTACTGGTCAGTGGACTGCTTCCGCTGTCACCCAAAGTTTTTGAACTTGTCACTGACTTATTATGAATGCGCTGCAGGTGACGTATAAGGGAGGATGTTCCGAGGTGGTTAACGTCCTTACCCCTACTTATTACAGCTTGACAAAGGCAACACACGGCTTGACACCTGTTGTCCGCTTTTCTGTTGAAATACCTCCACACTGAAGAGCTGATTTTTTTGGTATTTTCACCAGGCATGTCAACGGCCATATTCCTCCCACGGACAACAGGTGTCTCCCCGGGTGCCTGACTTAAACAAACCACCTCACCATCAGAATCCTCCTGGTCAATTTCCTCCCCAGCGCCAGCAACACCCATATCCTCCTCATCCTGGTGTACTTCAACACTGACATCTTCAATCTGACTATCAGGAACTGGACTGCGGGTGCTCCTTCCAGCACTTGCAGGGGGCGTGCAAATGGTGGAAGGCGCATGCTCTTCCCGTCCAGTGTTGGGAAGGTCAGGCATCGCAACCGACACAATTGGACTCTCCTTGTGGATTTGGGATTTCGAAGAACGCACAGTTCTTTGCGGTGCTTTTGCCAGCTTGAGTCTTTTCAGTTTTCTAGCGAGAGGCTGAGTGCTTCCATCCTCATGTGAAGCTGAACCACTAGCCATGAACATAGGCCAGGGCCTCAGCCGTTCCTTGCCACTCCGTGTGGTAAATGGCATATTGGCAAGTTTACGCTTCTCCTCCGACAATTTTATTTTAGGTTTTGGAGTCCTTTTTTTACTGATATTTGGTGTTTTGGATTTGACATGCTCTGTACTATGACATTGGGCATCGGCCTTGGCAGACGACGTTGCTGGCATTTCATCGTCTCGGCCATGACTAGTGGCAGCAGCTTCAGCACGAGGTGGAAGTGGATCTTGATCTTTCCCTAATTTTGGAACCTCAACATTTTTGTTGTCCATAGATGGGCCCGGTGTTTGTGTCGGCCACTAGGGTCGCTTATCTTACTCACACAGCTACGTCATTGCGCCTCTTTTTTTCTTTGCGTCATGTGCTGTTTGGGGAGGGTTTTTTGGAAGGGACATCCTGCGTGACACTGCAGTGACACTCCTAGATGGGCCCGGTGTTTGTGTCGGCCACTAGGGTCGCTTAGCTTAGTCATCCAGCGACCTAGGTGCAAATTTTAGGACTAAAAATAATATTGTGAGGTGTGAGGTATTCAGAATAGACTGAAAATGAGTGGAAATTATGGTTTTTGAGGTTAATAATACTTTGGGATCAAAATGACCCCCAAATTCTATGATTTAAGCTGTTTTTTAGTGTTTTTTGAAAAAAACACCCGAATCCAAAACACACCCGAATCCGACAAAAAAAATTCGGTGAGGTTTTGCCAAAACGCGGTCGAACCCAAAACACGGCCGCGGAACCGAACCCAAAACCAAAACACAAAACCCGAAAAATTTCCGGCGCTCATCTCTACTTGCCAGTGACATGGCCTGCAGGACTATTGGCTTTCCTGGGTAAGGAGGAAATTGACACTGAGGGAGTTGGTGGTGTGGTTTGCGCGAGCTTGGTTACAAGAGGAAGGGTTTTACTGGTCAGTGGACTGCTTCCGCTGTCGCCCAAAGTTTTTGAACTTGTCACTGACTTATTATGAATGCGCTGCAGGTGACGTATAAGGGAGGATGTTCCGAGGTGGTTAACGTCCTTACCCCTACTTATTACAGCTTGACAAAGGCAACACACGGCTTGACACCTGTTGTCCGCATTTCTGTTGAAATACTTCCACACTGAAGAGCTGATTTTTTTGGTATTTTCACCAGGCATGTCAATGGCCATATTCCTCCCACGGACAACAGGTGTCTCCCCGGGTGCCTGACTTAAACAAACCACCCTACCATCAGAATCCTCCTTGTCAATTTCCTCCCCAGCGCCAGCAACACCCATATCCTCATCCTGGTGTACTTCAACACTGACATCTTCAATTTCACTATCAGGAACTGGACTGCGGGTGCTCCTTTCAACACTTGCAGGGGGCGTGCAAATGGTGGAAGGCGCAAGCTCTTCCCGTCCAGTGTTGGGAAGGTCAGGCATCGCAACCGACACAATTGGACTCTCCTTTGGGATTTGGGATTTCGAAGAACGCACAGTTCTTTGCTGTGCTTTTGCCGCAAGTCTTTTCTTTTTTCTAGCGAGAGGATGAGTGCTTCCATCCTCATGTGAAGCTGAACCACTAGCCATGAACATAGGCCAGGGCCTCAGCCATTCCTTGCCACTCCGTGTCGTAAATGGCATATTGGCAAGTTTACGCTTCTCCTCAGACGCTTTTAATTTTGATTTTTGGGTCATTTTTTTACTGATCTTTTGTGTTTTGGATTGTACATGCTCTGTACTATGACATTGGGCATCGGCCTTGGCAGACGACGTTGATGGCATTTCATCGTCTCGGCCATGACTAGTGGCAGCAGCTTCAGCACGAGGTGGAAGTGGATCTTGATCTTTCCCTATTTTTTTAACCTCCACATTTTTGTTCTCCATATTTTGCGCACATCTAAAAGCCACCACAGGTATACAATGTAGATGGGTGGATAGTATAGTATTATACTACTTATGGACGACGAGTGACGACACAGAGGTAGGTACAGCCGTGGCCTACCGTACTGCTGCTTACATATATAATATACTGTATAACGGACCTGGTGGACATTGTCAGCAGACTGCTAAACTAGGATGAAGAAAAAAAAACACCACAGGTATACAATGTAGATGGATGGATAGTATAGTATTATATTACTTATGGACGACCAGTGGCGACACAGTGGTAGGTACAGCCGTGGCCTACCGTACTGCTGCTTATATATATAATATACTGTATAACGGACCTGGTGGACACTGTCAGCAGACTGCTAAACTAGTATGAAGAAAAAAAAAACACCACAGGTATACAATGTAGATGGATGGATAGTATAGTATTATATTACTTATGGACGACGAGTGACGACACAGAGGTAGGTACAGCCGTGGCCTACCGTACTGCTGCTTATATATATAATATACTGTATAACGGACCTGGTGGACACTGTCAGCAGACTGCTAAACTAGTATGAAGAGAAAAAAACACCACAGGTATACAATGTAGATGGATGGATAGTATAGTATTATATTACTTATGGACGACCAGTGACGACACAGAGGTAGGTACAGCCGTGGCCTACCGTACTGCTGCTTATATATATAATATACTGTATAACGGACCTGGTGGACACTGTCAGCAGACTGCTAAACTAGTATGAAGAAAAAAAAAACACCACAGGTATACAATGTAGATGGATGGATAGTATAGTATTATATTACTTATGGACGACGCGTGCACTGATGACACAGAGGTAGGTACAGCCGTGGCCTACCGTACTGCTGCTTATATATATAATATACTGTATAACGGACCTGGTGGACACTGTCAGCAGACTGCTAAACTAGTATGAAGAAAAAAAAAACACCACAGGTATACAATGTAGATGGATGGATAGTATAGTATTATATTACTTATGGACGACGAGTGCACTGACGACACAGAGGTAGGTACAGCCGTGGCCTACCGTACTGCTGCTTATATATATAATATACTGTATAACGGACCTGGTGGACACTGTCAGCAGACTGCTAAACTAGTATGAAGAAAAGAAAAAAAACACAGGAGTGTTTTTCAGGCAGACAAACGTATACTGGACTGGTGGTCACTGTCAGCAAAACTGTGCACTGTACTCCTGCTATAACTGCTCCCCAGTCCCCACAATTAGGCAGTGTGAGCAGAGCAGTGCACTCAGCACAGATATATCATGCAGCAGTGCAGCACACTGAGTGAGCACAGATATGGTGGTCGGAGCGTTTTTTTCAGGCAGAGAAACAAAGGATTAAACTCACTGGTGGTATAATCAAAACCCTGCACTGTACTCCCTAACAGCTGCTCCCCGTCCCCAATCCTCCCCACAATTATAACTAACTAAGTCACTCTGTTTTCTACTATAACGGAGAGGACGCCAGCCACGTCCTCTCCCTATCAATCTCAATGCACGTGTGAAAATGGCGGCGACGCGCGGCTCCTTATATAGAATCCGAGTCTCGCGAGAATCCGACAGCGGGATGATGACGTTCGGGCGCGCTTGGGTTAACCGAGCAAGGCGGGAGGATCCGAGTCGCTCGGACCCGTGTAAAAAAAAGGTGAAGTTCGGGCGGGTCGGATTCCGAGGATCTGAACCCGCTCATCACTATTAAATATATTAATGGTTTTATGTTCTGTTAAACCTTAAAAAATATAATCTGATCTTTCCATCCAACTGTGCTCGAGCCAGCTAGCTCACTGACGAGCTGGCCTGGTCGCCGGGAGGCCTGGCCGAACAGCTCCACCTCCCAAGCTCTCTGCTTGGTCAACAGGTAGAGATAACAAGACATGAAGTGTGGAGATACAGTGTGGAGAGTACCTGGGCGCTAATGTATAAAAAGCTACTGCAGCGCCGTCCCATCCTGGGGTTAACCTCTATTAACTCAAACAAGTGATACAAATAAAAAAAACAGACAGTGCGCTATGGCTGTGTCACTTGAAAATAGTGGTAAGAATAAATGGATAAAACCACAAAAAATCTCTGTATTCCTCATGTAGCCCCTTCAATCTCTCAACAAATGTATATATGGTATACGTCACACATGGAGACAAATATATAAGAGAGTATAGTGCAAAATGTAACAAATGTATTGTTTATAAAAGAATAAAATAAATCCAATATCCAATAACAGTAGATATGCAATAACAATGGCCCTCATTCAGAGTTGTTCGCTTGGTAATTTTCTTTTATCGCAGCGATTTTCTGCTAACTGCGCATGCGCAATGTCCGCACTGCGACTGCGCCAAGTAAATTTGCTATGCAGTTAGGTATTTTACTCACGGCATTGTGAGGTTTTTTCTTCGTTCTGGTGATCGTAATGTGATTGACAGGAAGTGGGTGTTTCTGGGCGGAAACTGGCCGTTTTATGGGAGTGTGTGAAAAAACGCTACCGTTTCTGGGAAAAATGCGGGAGTGACTGGAGAAACGGAGGAGTGTCTGGGCGAACGCTGGGTGTGTTTGTGACGTCAAACCAGGAACGACAAGCACTGAACTGATCGCACTGGAAGAGTAAGTCTCGAGCTACTCAGAAACTGCACAGAGAAGTCTTTTCGCAATATTGAGAATCTTTCGTTCGCAATTTTGATAAGCTAAGATTCACTCCCAGTAGGCGGCGGCTTAGCGTGTGCAATGCTGCTAAAAGCAGCTTGCGAGCGAACAACTCGGAATGAGGGCCAATATGTCTGCAACGCAATGAAAGTTGGAGGTTTACTAGATTTCCATATAAGATAGGCCGCGTTAATATTAGGAGATACACAGCCTCCGCCACCGGTCTCTGGGCCATGGAATCTGGATCCACCCCTCCTGCTGTCAACCGGTAGTACGCCTGTCACTGTTGCAATGCTTTTTGGGAACCCGAAATGCATTGTAGCAGTGACGGGAGTGCTCCATGTTGACAGCAGGAGGAGTGGATCCAGGTTCCAGTGGAGAAAGGTGGACGAGAGACCTGTTACAGAGCCTGTATCTCTACTAGTATCAGGGCGTAAAGTGTGGCCATGCTCCTGTCTGGTGTGACCATGCCTCAATGTGATTGCACCCCTTTTTGGGCATGTGTTGACCTACAGCGTGCCCACAGTTGTGCTAGGCCCAAATTGCTGCCCCAGTCTGCACCTGGTTTATGAAGTATAAACTCAGAGTTCTGATGATAGTTTGTCTCTACCAGCGGTGTTTCAAGAAATGAGTGGACCTGTGTGCAAAAAATGAGTGCCCTCATCATATTAATTCCTCTCCATAGTTTTGGATAAAGAACAGAGTGTGTGCAGTGCCGTGGAAGGTGATATTGCAATTCCAATATCACTTCTCTATTCTGCATACTGTCCATTTTATGCCGCATTGTGGTGGCGTTGGGTTAAGACTTTGAATATTTAAGGTTTTGCCAGCCTCATATTCAGAACTTTGCCCTCAAAAGGTGATCTCTAGAATGCACACATGTAGTTGTGTGTTGTATAACGTCCTTCTGAACTGCTTTGTATGTCGTAACTTCAGATCTTGTGCCCCGGGCAAAACTCCGAACCAGGATCCTCCTTACACTCCCCCACTCCCTGTGTGTGTCAGCTGCATCTAATGTACTGTAGCTGGAGGAGGAATATGTACTATGCAATTTAGAAAACAATCAGCAACAACACTTCGGGAATCAGCAATATGTGAGCAGAAAAACAAAACAAAATAAAAAACTATTATTAGTTTGATATGGGTGTAGGCGTGTGTAGTATTCATGTAGATTTATAGTCTTTTTCCTATATAATATGGTTTTCATGTCTTATCTGTTAACTGTTAAATTGTTTTTAAAAATTGCATCTACAACCACACTCTCTCCTCCCACCCACCTGCGCCCACCTGTCCTCCTCTGCCCTCTCCTCCTCACATCGTACTTCCCCTGCACGCTGATCACATCTCTCCTCAGGAAATCCCTTTCAGGGGTAAACCCCTTGAAAATGACATTCTGCAGCCTTCTGGCACCGAGGGCCGTGGCCTTGCAGAAATGCGAGCTGTCTGTAAGGATCAGGGAGTGATTTGGGAGGAACAGTTGCGTGTGCTAATTTGTTCTGAGCTTCCATTTGGGCATGCTGGGAGTTATGGTAGTGTGTATCTTTAAAAGTATTCCACATTATAATATACAGTGATTTTATATCTGGTTTTCTTTGTTATAAGCAGTTCTGCAACATATCTCTGTAGTCTGGATACTTCATTACTGCAAACAAACCATTATCCCTTTCACAACCTTACTGTCATGCAAAGTGCAGCACAGAAGCGTCTTCTGCCATCGCAGAGACGTCAGATGGAACTATCGTTGCGGAGACCTCAGATAGGGATGTCATCACAGAGATCTCAGGTAGAGATGTCATCACAGAGATCTCAGGTAGGGGTGCCATCACAGAGATCTCAGGTAGGGATGTCATCACAGAGACCTCAGGTAGGGATGTCATCACAGAGATCTCAGGTAGGGATGCCATCACAGAGACCTCAGGTAGAGATGTCATCACAGAGATCTCAGGTAGGGATGTCATCACAGAGATCTCAGGTAGGGATGCCATCACAGAGGTCTCAGGTAGGGATGCCATCACAGAGATCTCAGGTAGAGATGTCATCACAGAGACCTCAGGTAGAGATGTCATCACAGAGATCTCAGGTAGGGATGTCATCACAGAGATCTCAGGTAGGGATGTCATCACAGAGATCTCAGGTAGGGATGTCATCACAGAGATCTCAGATAGGGATGCCATCACAGAGATCTCAGATAGGGATGCCATCACAGAGGTCTCAGGTAGGGATGTCATCACAGAGATCTCAGGTAGGGATGCCATCACAGAGGTCTCAGGTAGGGGTGCCATCACAGAGGTCTCAGGTAGGGATGTCATCACAGAGATCTCAGGTAGGGATGCCATCACAGAGGTCTCAGGTAGGGGTGCCATCACAGAGATCTCAGGTAGGGATGTCATCACAGAGACCTCAGGTAGGGATGTCATCACAGAGATCTCAGGTAGGGATGCCATCACAGAGATCTCAGGTAGGGATGCCATCACAGAGATCTCAGATAGGGATGCCATCACAGAGATCTCAGGTAGGGATGCCATCACAGAGATCTCAGATAGGGATGCCATCACAGAGATCTCAGGTAGGGATGCCATCACAGAGATCTCAGGTAGGGGTGCCATCACAGAGATCTCAGGTAGGGATGTCATCACAGAGACCTCAGGTAGGGATGTCATCACAGAGATCTCAGGTAGGGATGCCATCACAGAGATCTCAGGTAGGGATGCCATCACAGAGATCTCAGATAGGTCTTTCATCACAGAGATCTCAGATAGGGATGTCATCACAGAGATCTCAGGTAGGGATGTCATCACAGAGATCTCAGGTAGGGATGCCATCACAGAGATCTCAGGTAGGGATGCCATCACAGAGATCTCAGATAGGTCTTTCATCACAGAGATCTCAGATAGGGATGTCATCACGGAGATCTCAGGTAGAGATGTCATCACAGAGATCTCAGGTAGAGATGTCATCACAGAGACCTCAGGTAGGGATGTCATCACAGAGATATCAGGTAGGGATGCCATCACAGAGATCTCAGGTAGGGATGCCATCACAGAGATCTCAGATAGGTCTTTCATCACAGAGATCTCAGATAGGGATGTCATCACGGAGATCTCAGGTAGGGATGCCATCACAGAGATCTCAGGTAGGGGTGCCATCACAGAGATCTCAGATAGGTCTTTCATCACAGAGATCTCAGATAGGGATGTCATCACGGAGATCTCAGGTAGGGATGTCATCACAGAGATCTCAGGTAGGGATGCCATCACAGAGATCTCAGGTAGGGATGCCATCACAGAGATCTCAGATATGTCTTTCATCACAGAGATCTCAGATAGGGATGTCATCACGGAGATCTCAGGTAGAGATGTCATCACAGAGATCTCAGGTAGAGATGTCATCACAGAGATCTCAGGTAGGGATGTCATCACAGAGATCTCAGGTAGGGATGCCATCACAGAGATCTCAGGTAGGGATGCCATCACAGAGATCTCAGATAGGTCTTTCATCACAGAGATCTCAGATAGGGATGTCATCACAGAGATCTCAGGTAGGGATGCCATCACAGAGATCTCAGGTAGGGATGCCATCACAGAGATCTCAGATATGTCTTTCATCACAGAGATCTCAGATAGGGATGTCATCACAGAGATCTCAGGTAGAGATGTCATCACAGAGATCTCAGGTAGAGATGTCATCACAGAGATCTCAGATAGGTCTTTCATCACAGAGATCTCAGATAGGGATGTCATCACGGAGATCTCAGGTAGAGATGTCATCACAGAGATCTCAGGTAGAGATGTCATCACAGAGATCTCAGGTAGGGATGCCATCACAGAGATCTCAGATAGGTCTTTCATCACAGAGATCTCAGATAGGGATGTCATCACGGAGATCTCAGGTAGGGATGCCATCACAGAGATCTCAGGTAGGGGTGCCATCACAGAGATCTCAGATAGGTCTTTCATCACAGAGATCTCAGATAGGGATGTCATCACGGAGATCTCAGGTAGGGATGCCATCACAGAGATCTCAGGTAGGGATGCCATCACAGAGATCTCAGATATGTCTTTCATCACAGAGATCTCAGATAGGGATGTCATCACGGAGATCTCAGGTAGAGATGTCATCACAGAGATCTCAGGTAGAGATGTCATCACAGAGATCTCAGGTAGGGATGCCATCACAGAGATCTCAGGTAGGGATGCCATCACAGAGATCTCAGATATGTCTTTCATCACAGAGATCTCAGATAGGGATGTCATCACGGAGATCTCAGGTAGGGATGTCATCACAGATATCTCAGGTAGGGATTTTATCACAGAGTCCTCAGGTAGGGATGTGATCACAGAGATCTCAGGTAGGGATGTCATCACAGAGACCTCAGGTAGCGATGTCATCACATATATCTCAGGTAGGGATTTTATCACAGAGTCCTCAGGTAGGGATGTCATTACAGAGATCTCAGGTAGAGATGTCATCACAGAGGTCTCAGGTAGGGATGTCATCACAGAGATCTCAGGTAGGAATGCCATCACAGATCTCTCAGGTAGGGGTGTCATCACAGAGATCTCAGGTAGTTATGTCATCACAGAGGTCTCAGGTAGGGATGTCATCACAGAGATCTCAGGTAGGGATGCCATCACAGAGATCTCAGGTAGGGATTTTGTCACAGAGTCCTCAGGTAGGGATGTCATCACAGAGATCTCAGGTAGGGATTTTGTCACAGAGTCCTCAGGTAGGGATGTCATCAAAGAGGTCTCAGGTAGGGATGTCATCACAGAGATCTCAGGTAGGAATGCCATCACAGATCTCTCAGGTAGTTATGTCATCACAG
The DNA here is from genome assembly GCF_028390025.1 of Pseudophryne corroboree. Classification (NCBI taxonomy): domain Eukaryota; kingdom Metazoa; phylum Chordata; class Amphibia; order Anura; family Myobatrachidae; genus Pseudophryne; species Pseudophryne corroboree. The sequence continues at coordinate 1,004,652,265 of NC_086445.1, forward strand.
AGATCTCAGGTAGGAATGCCATCACAGAGATCTCAGGTAGTTATGTCATCACAGAGGTCTCAGGTAGGGATGTCATCACAGAGACCTCAGGTAGGGATGTCATCACAGAGATCGCAGGTAGGGATGTCGTCACAGAGATCTCAGGTAGGGATGTCGTCACAGAGATCTCAGGTAGGGATGTCATCACAGAGGTCTCAGGTAGGGATGCCATCACAGATCTCTCAGGTAGGGATTTTGTCACAGAGTCCTCAGGTAGGGATGTCATTACAGAGATCTCAGGTAGGGATGTCATCACAGAGATCTCAGGTAGGGATGTCGTCACAGAGATCTCAGGTAGGGATGTCGTCACAGAGATCTCAGGTAGGGATGTCATCACAGAGGTCTCAGGTAGGGATGCCATCACAGATCTCTCAGGTAGGGATTTTGTCACAGAGTCCTCAGGTAGGGATGTCATTACAGAGATCTCAGGTAGGGATGTCATCACAGAGGTCTCAGGTAGGGATGTCATCACAGAGATCTCAGGTAGGAATGCCATCACAGAGATCTCAGGTAGGAATGTCATCACAGATCTCTCAGGTAGGGGTGTCATCACAGAGATCTCAGGTAGTTATGTCATCACAGAGGTCTCAGGTAGGGATGTCATCACAGAGGTCTCAGGTAGGGATGTCATCACAGAGATCTCAGGTAGGGATGCCATCACAGAGATCTCAGGTAGGGATGCCATCACAGAGATCTCAGATATGTCTTTCATCACAGAGATCTCAGATAGGGATGTCATCACGGAGATCTCAGGTAGGGATGTCATCACAGAGATCTCAGGTAGGGATGCCATCACAGAGACCTCAGGTAGGGGTGTCATCACAGAGACCTCAGGTAGCGATGTCATCACATATATCTCAGGTAGGGATTTTATCACAGAGTCCTCAGGTAGGGATGTCATTACAGAGATCTCAGGTAGGAATGTCATCACAGAGACCTCAGGTAGCGATGTCATCACAGAGATCTCAGGTAGCAATGTTGTCACAGAGACCTCAGGTAGGGATGTCATCACAGAGATCTCAGGTAGGGATTTTGTCACAGAGTCCTCAGTTAGGGATGTCATCAAAGAGGTCTCAGGTAGGGATGTCATCACAGAGATCTCAGGTAGGAATGCCATCACAGATCTCTCAGGTAGTTATGCCATCACAGAGATCTCAGGTAGTTATGTCATCACAGAGGTCTCAGGTAGGGATGTCATCACAGAGACCTCAGGTAGGGATGTCATCACAGAGATCGCAGGTAGGGATGTCATCACAGAGATCTCAGGTAGGGATGTCATCACAGAGGTCTCAGGTAGGGATGCCATCATAGATCTCTCAGGTAGGGATTTTGTCACAGAGTCCTCAGGTAGGGATGTCATTACAGAGATCTCAGGTAGGGATGTCATCACAGATCTCTCAGGTAGGGATTTTGTCACAGAGATCTCAGGTAGTTATGTCATCACAGAGGTCTCAGGTAGGGATGTCATCACAGAGACCTCAGGTAGGGATGTCATCACAGAGATCGCAGGTAGGGATGTCATCACAGAGATCTCAGGTAGGGATGTCATCACAGAGGTCTCAGGTAGGAATGCCATCACAGATCTCTCAGGTAGGGGTGTCATCACAGAGATCTCAGGTAGTTATGTCATCACAGAGGTCTCAGGTAGGGATGTCATCACAGAGGTCTCAGGTAGGGATGTCATCACAGAGATCTCAGGTAGGGATGTCATCACAGAGACCTCAGGTAGGGATGTCATCACAGAGATCTCAGGTAGGGATGTCATCACAGAGATCTCAGGTAGGGATGTCATCACAGAGATCTCAGGTAGGGGTGTCATCACAGAGATCTCAGGTAGGGATATCATCACAGAGATCTCAGGTAGGGATGCCATCACAGATCTCTCAGGTAGGGATTTTGTCACAGAGTCCTCAGGTAGGGATGTCATTACAGAGATCTCAGGTAGGAATGTCATCACAGAGACCTCAGGTAGCGATGTCATCACAGAGGTCTCAGGTAGGGATGTCATCACAGAGACCTCAGGTAGCGATGTCATCACAGAGATCTCAGGTAGGGATGTCATCACAGAGACCTCAGATAGGGATGTCGTCACAGATATCTCAGGTAGGTATGTTGTCACAGAGATCTCAGGTAGGGATGTCATCACAGATATCTCAGGTAGGGATATCATCACAGATATCTCAGGTAGGGATGTCATCACAGAGATCTCAGGTAGGGATGTCATCACGGAGATCTCAGGTAGGGATGTCATCACAGAGATCTCAGATAGGGATGTCATCACGGAGATCTCACGTAGGGATGTCATCACAGAGATCTCAGGTAGCAATGCTGTCACAGAGATCTCAGGTAGCAATGTTGTCACAGAAATCTCAGGTAGGTTTGTCATTACAGAGACCTCAGGTAGGGATGGCATCACAGAGATCTCAGGTAGGGATGCCATCATAGAGACCTCAGTTAGGGATGCTATCATAGAGACCTCAGGTAGGGATGTAATCACATAGATTTCAGGTAGGGATGTTGTCACAGAGATCTCAGGTAGTTTTTTCATCACAGATCTCAGGTAGGGATGCCATCACAGAGACCACAGGTAAGGATGTCATCACAGAGATCTCAGGTAGGGATGTCATCATAGAGATCTCAGGTAGGGATGCCATCACAGATATCTCAGGTAGGGATGCTATCACAGATATCTCAAGTAGGGATGTTGCCACAGAGACCTCAGGTAGAGCCAATATCACAGACACCTCAGATAGGACTATTGTTGTGGAGATCTCAGGCACCTCTTTCATCGCAAAGACCTCATGTAGGTTATTGTCACAGAGAACTGAGGTAGCGATGTCATCACAGAGACCTCGGGTAGGGCTATTGTCTCAGCGAACTCAGGTAGGCATATCATCATAGAGACCTCAGGTAGGGCTATTGTCAAAGAGACCTCAGTTAGGAATGTTGTTGCAGAGACCTCAAGATGATCATTCACTGCAGAGACCTCAGGTATAGATATTTACTAATCAGCGTCTAGGGTAATAGTTTTTTTCTTAGGCCCATAGGTCAGAACAATGGGATTCTGCTGAGGCCCGCAAAACAATGCAAAGGGTCTATCATCTGGGCCAGAGGTCATTGCAAGAGGTTTCTCCTCAGGCCCAGAAGCAGGGCAAATGACAGTAGCTTCAACCCTGAAATAAGGGGCAGCAACTGAGACAATGGAACAGAAAGCAGTGGTTGAGGCCTGATATTAAGAAATAGAGGCTCGGACCTTAGAACAGGAGGGAAAAGCTGGAACCTTGGAACGGGAGGGTGAGGCTGGGATTTTGGATCAAAAGGGAGGGGCTGGGACCTTGGAACAGGAGGCAGAGACTGGAACTTCAGAATAGGAGAAAAATGCTAAAACCTCAGAATAAGTGGTAGAGGTTTGAACATCTGGAAGTAAAGGAGAGATTACCTAAAGGTGTTTGCACCAGGTAGTAATATCCTGTATGAAATCACCTAAATAAATAAACCAAGGAAAGCGAGACATAGCGCAGAAGATGTGTGTGTGTGTGTGTGTGTGTGTGTGCGCGCACTGGAGAAAAGAACCTCAGTGCTACCAGTCAGTCAGAAAGGGGAACACTTAACGCGTTTCAGGCATTGATGCCCTTCATCAGTGCAATATGTGAATTCAATTGTTTTATTTTTAAAGGATCACTGCACTTCCTCTTCTTCTCTATATCCATCCAAACCAGTGTGCTGCAAAGTCCACTGTGGGAAGTGGGTGTGTTTTATTACAGATCCACTGCAAGGACTAATGTGGATTAGAGGTTACTGTATAAAAAAGACCTCAAACTTTATTTTATGGTGATCATATTTATTTTCAATCTCTGTATGCATGTTTCTCAAAACTACCTACTTTACCACTTGAGCGCTTTTATATGATTACCATCTTTTGGCTCAATATTGTTTTATAAGTGTTCTTTGGATGTGCACTTCTGGCTGGGATTTTTACTATAATTTTTAACCTTTCTCTTGCCACTTGTCATGTGCCTAAGTGTTTTAAGTCATCTATTATTGTCCCGGTCCCCAAAAATGGTAAGGCCAGTGAGCCAAACGATTACCGACCAATTGCTCTGACATCTCTTATAATGAAGGCCTTTGAAAGATTGGTTATGGGATACATAAAAAAAAGTATCCCAGCCAATCTGGATCCTTTTCAATTTGCATATAAAGCAAATAGGTCGACAGATGACGCTGCTATCACCTTGATTCATCGTGTGGCTACCCATCTAGAATCCACATGTTCCTCTGCGAGAATTTTGTTCGTGGATTACAGTTCGGCATTTAATACAGTAATCCCAACATCATTAGTGTTTAAATTATCTGAGTTGGGATTGAATAACTTTGTATGTAGATGGATCTTGGATTTCTTGACTAACAGGCCCCAATCTGTTAGATTGTACAATTCCCTGTCAAGCGAACTTGTAATCAGTACAGGGGTGCCTCAGGGTTGTGTACTGAGTCCCCTGCTGTACTCTCTGTTTACCTATGATTGCCATTCAAATTCGGAGTCAGTTCACATTATTAAATTTGCCGATGATATCGCAGTCGTAGGTTTAATAAGTCAGCCTGCCCTGTATTCAGGATATATATGAAAAAAGGCTCCTCACTAAGGTGAAAAGTATTCTGGGAGATCTATCTCATCCAAATGGGGGGATGTTTTCTGTGTTGCCATCTAATAGGCGTTACCGTTCTATTCTTTGTCGGACAAACCGGTTAAGGGGTAGTTTTTTCCCAAAAGCAATAAACATGTTAAACCAGATAGGACCGAGATAAATTGACAATTGGGAATGTCTTGGGTTTAGGAGTGCTCTCTTCGTTCTGTTCTTATGGTCTCTGTATATGCTTGCTTTTTAGTTTCGTTGATTGTTCATTGAACTATTGATGACAATAAAGTATTATTATTATTATTATTATTATTTCATATAATAGCTGCACCTGTGTTTTAATTGTGCACCTTCCCAGCAAAAACCACTTGAACACTGCAGCAATTTAGTGGAACAGAACCCTGTTTGGACCAGACATGGGAGGAATGACCCCACTGGAGCAGGTTCCAGTATAATCGTCTTCCTGGGAAAAAAAACATGCTATGGAGCATGCTGCAGGATCCTTGGGCTTGGGGTTTGGCATAATCTGGAGTGGCATTTGATGTGTCTCCCCTTCTATAAGCAGAAGCTGTAAACTTTAAAATGTTCCCGGTCAGGAGATGCAGCTGGCCACAGTGGTGGGTAGGTCCGGACGCTTCTCATCATCTCTGAGAATTGCATCATCACCATTTCACTCAGAGGTTGGTGGCGTATGGGAGGATGACGCGCGGTGGCAGAGGTGGGGCTGCAGCACAGTCCAAAAGTCAAATAGGGGAGCCACACCAACTGCCAGTGAGTCTCAGCTGCAATGTTTGTCATACTTTGGAGTACTATTTGGTGTTTCTCCCCTATTTAAATGTTGGACTGCGCTGTAGCCCCACCTCTATAGCCGTCCCTGAGAATGAGTATCTACAATGTGTGCAGTATACACAGGCCCCTGAGTCAAGGGAGTCCCACACTGCACATCCATTTCAGTTACCCATTTGTCAGTCCTACTTCCGCTCAAGCCGTTGTTTTGTTGATATCTTTGTAAATTTGGTGCATACTTACCGGCATTCTGGCTGCCCCTTCAGGGAGGGGGCAGTCAGGTCGGAGCAGCGGGGGAGCCTGACGCAGCAGAGGTAGCGTGGCAGTGATGACCAACAATGTATAGGGGGCTGGATTGGGGGGTGGTTACACAGTTGCATCATCACGGCCCCGCTATGCAATGCCAAGATTACCGCCATTGCTAGGTAGGGGGCGGCGCTGGGATAACGCGAATCGCAGCATCGGACCCCGTGCCTCTCACTTTGGATGGCACGTGAGGGGTTACTAGTGGAAGCGGGGGGGAGCCTCCTGGCCATTCCGGGAGAGTAGGCAAGTATGGGTTGGTGCCTTAAATAATGTTGCATCGTAATATTGTGCATGAGCAGAAGAATGGGGGGGGAAGGGGGGTACCCACAGACATCTGTGCATGGGCTCCATCCAATATTAATATACCCCTAGCAGGCAATTAAGTACATAAGGCCAGTTTAACACTATTCACAATTCACCGAAAAAGCAATAAATACAGAACATGGACTGCAAATCCTTACTGATATTCCCTGTTACTGGTCGAATATGGGCCAAATTCAGCATGGATTGCTATTCAGGGAAGTTGCAGTTGTCTTTAAGTGGAAAGGCGCCGCCCCGACAGGAAGATAAAATGCCCTGTGCAAAATTACAAATGCATCGCAGGACGTTATCGACTCGCAGATGCATAAGCTATCCCCAGAACATCGAAGAATTTCTGAGCAAATGTGAGTAGGTCTGAGGCTGCCACTAATCTGGAAGTGGTCACGCTTGCGTTGTCCAGACTGCTACCCTAAAGAGCAGCAGCAATGCCCCCTTCCGCCCTGCGAACGCCGCTGCCGACGCATCTCTCTGTGTGCGCACACTGCAGAGGGCATCAGCATGGGAACACTGTTGGAGCAGCGTCCCATGCTGAATTAGGCCCTATATGCGTATGTTACTAAGGGGCCTATTTACTAAGCTTTGGATGGAGATAAAGTGGAAAGAGATAAAGTACCAGCCAATCAGCTCCTGTCATTTTTTAAAACACATCCTGTGACATGACAGCTAGCAGCTGATTGACTGGTTCTTTATATCCATCCACTTTATCTCCATCCAAGGCTTAGCAAATAAAACCCTTAGCTCTCTGATACCTGCAGATCACTGTGCTCTGCTACTGAGTCCTGGAAACGTGCATAGCATTTACATGTCATTCACACTTAGGAACAAACAACTGTTTGCGAACTGCATTTATTTTGTGCCTATTTTTAGTGATCATCAGCGGACTTTAAAAGGACTCTCTTCCCACAAATAATTCTTTGCTGGAACTTAACTACTGTCTGTTCTTGCTCATTTTATGCCTCAATGGTTCAGTTAGACTTAAGGGTGTGCATGATACATCAAATGACTGATCGTATTCCCCTTACAGTTTCATGGAGCTTTCTACTGTCGTTCACCTTATTAAACTTTAATAGGGATTACAAATATTACTCAACTCTCTTATTCATCTCCTCTCCTGTTCACATCTATCCAACCATTTCATAATGCCTGCCATCTCTGGGGATTGTGTTTCTTAGAACTCCTGTACCTTGCGTAGAACAGCGCTGAGCGATCCACCAAAGTGTTTAACCTCGTCCAGACAAAGGACCTTTAATATTCTAAATGTCTGAATTAACAGAGAGGTTTGGTTTGGTTCCGCACAGGAGAAATATTGTAATAAAGAACATAGATTAGTACACAGATTGTAGAAAACTGTTCAGAGAATGACCAACGATACTGAGTTTAAAGATTCTTGAAGAAGATATCTAAACAATTATTTAGGTTGGCGGTGCTCCCAGAGTCAGTAACAGTCAGACGTATTCTAAATGTCTGCAAGTTCTGACGGTTATTTCTTCATAAGCTATGGTCAGAGCTCTAACATCGTTTGCTTGTATGTACAGTATACATTATATATATATATATATATATATATATATATTCCAAAAGAAGACAGCGGCACTCGAGGATTTTAAATACATAAAAAGGTGTATTCAAAGCTTACAGGTAGCCAACGTTTCGGGGCTCACATGCCCCTTTGTCAAGGTGTGTACACAATCTGCAAAATTGTGTGTTGCACAATCTGCAAAATTGTCCCAGAAGGCACCAGGGTAAAAGAGCCAGTCAGGAGAGTGCCGGTCCATTCTTCGATATATATATATATACATATATATATATATATACATAAGCTTTTTGCCCACGGCTCCGCTTGCATGGATGTCTGTTATTGCTCAGCGGAACTAGTTTTACAAAGGCAGTAGTGCCATCTAATATTGAGATCAGTGTCGGACTGAGGCATGAAGGGCTCACCGGGGGAATGCTGTTGTTGGGGCCCATGCTTAAGGGCGTGGCCAGCCACCACAGAGGTTTGGCTAACCATTACAGAGTACATGTTCTGTTCCCCTTGGTAAATATATAATAAACCATATTCTTGTGAAGTATAATGTAACATATGTATAATGCATAATTCATGTGCACTAGGATAGAGTCTGGAACCTGATCCCTAGAGGAGGAGGAAGGCCCACAGGTAGTGGGGCCCACCGGTGGTTTCCCCTGTTCCCCTGTGGGCCAGTCCAACCCTGATTGTGATGTATATTTAATTTCGTACACATTGATCACAAAATTTCATAGAAAACAATATTTGCAGTTTTTCCTTCAGTGATCACCACAAATAGATGCTTGGGGCTACTAACTCGTGAGCAAACCACGTAAGGTGTCCATGGGTGAAGCAGCTGGTCCTGAGATCTACACCAGCAGCCTTTTTTCGTTGTTATATATATATATATATATATATATACATACACATTTGTATACATATAATTTTGGACTTAAGGAGAGTGAACGCTGCATACACCGAGTTTTTTCTTAATTACTCCTCTCCCTCATGTCACATCTCATCCCTTTAATTCTGGACACACATTAATTACACAGGTTCTGTGGCTGATTAAAACCAGGAGAAATGGAGTCTTAAAGTCAGCCAGCCACAGAACCTGTGTCATTAATATGTGTCCAGAATTAAAGGGATGAGGCGGTCACCCTACATCCAGGCCATACAGTACATATCTCAGTTTCTTTCTAGGTCACTAAGTTATACGATAGTGAAATCAGCATCCAAATTCACCAAGGAGTTTTTGAGTGATACCGGAACGAACAGACAAACAAAAAAAATCCCCCTCCACAAAATGTTATCATCTCCATAGTTCATACACCGTCCCTACAACTATATTTTTGCAAAAAATTGCAATGTACAGACAAAACCCTCACAGTTTTATTATATGTGTGTGCGTATGTGTAGTATATTTCTTCAGACTTGAAAGCCACATAAATGGAGAACACTGTGAAATTGGTGCACGGAGCGTTCCGTCTACCTTCGACCTCCCTGAAGCATTTTGCAGTTTTATTTTTCTAACATGGCATACTATGTATAGCTCTGCAGCCTGAACGTTGGAGGTGGGGGGTTGGCTGGGGGGATTCCTACACTTTCTACAGGGAATACCAGAAAAGAAAAATCTGTCTCCATGGGAACATGCTTCTCAACACGCTATCCAGAAGTAGGGAACACATATAATCTGCCAGGCGGTGACTTCTGCAGAAAGTATGACAAATGTCCCTTTCCCATCCCCGAGATCTAAATTAGAGATGTTTTTATTTCTTTTATTTCTTATTTTAATAGATGAGGTAATTCTGCACTGTTACATCAGCCACATTCCCAAGTTATTTATTATGGTAGAATTAAAACTATTCCGCAGCCACTTCCATCTGTAATATCCCATCACGTTTCTATGGCAACAAATTTAATTTTCAGTTGTAATGTTTCTGAACTACTGAAGAATATGTGAAGTCAATTGGAAATGTGGTTGTTTTTGTTTTGAAGGGGAACTGAAATACTGAATACAACTTGGACACATCAGGGTTTATTTATTAACAGATTTATATGTCGCCAGCCCTTTAAAATACATATATTTTTCGGACACGTATAAAAATCTTATGGGGCAGATGTATCAAGCCTTGGAGAGAGCTAAACTGGACAAGTTGCCCAAAGCTAGGCCCGTCATCAGGGGGTTGCTGCGGGCACAGCTGTCCTGGGTCCTACCTCTCTAACAGAGAGGAGAGGGCCCGGGCAGCTCATGCCGCCGCCCGCCCGCCGCGATTCTCCACCCACTTTTCATGACCGAGTTCTGGCACTGTCACAGGAGGGGGAGAGGACGTTGCAAGCTTGTATTATAAACATCCATCCAAAAATGGCCGCCGCCTCAGAGGAGACAGTTATTAAAGATACTAGAGGAGGCTATCTCCTCTGAGGCGGCAGCCATTTTGGCAGAGACTTTTTAATAGAAGCTTGCAGCGTACTCTCCCCCTCCTGTGACAGTGACAGATCTCAGTCATGAAAAGGGGGTGGAGCTACACGAAATGGAGGGGGTGGAGCTACACGGGACTAGGCTGCTACCACATCTGCTACAGCTCCTGCCAGCTTGTGATGGTATCCGTTTGGATGGTCGACCATGTTATGGTCGACAGTCATTAGGTCGACCACTATTGGTCGACATTGACATGGTCGACATGGACACATGGTCGACATATGAGATGTCGACACATGAAAAGCTTGACATGAGTTTAAAAAAAAAAAATATTTTGTGGAACTTTTCCATATTTTACGATCCACGTGGACTACGATTGGGAACGGTAACCTGTGCCGAGCGCAGCGGTAGCGGAGCGAGGCACCTTGCCCGAAGCTGCGATGGGACACGGTGTACTAATTGGGGTTCCCAGTCACTTTACGCAGATAACGACACCAAATAAAGTAAAATAACTCATGTTGACCTTTTCATGTGTCGACCATTTTCATGTGTCGGCCATTTGTCTAAGTCGACCATGCGAATGTCGACCAATAGTGGTCGACCTAATGACTGTCGACCATAGCATGGTCGACCATTCATACCGGAACTGTCTGTAATAGGTAAGTTGAAGGAGAGTGAGTGGGAGAGAGATAGTGTGTGTGTGTATATATTTATTTTTTGTTTTTTTGGTTGTACAAATATATATTTTTTATTATTTTTTAATTTTATTTTGGGGGGGGGGGGGGGTCTGCCTATTTTGTGAGTCCTGGGCCCTAGAATTTCTGCTGGCATCCCTGCCCAAAGCAGCCAGTCAGATTCTGATTGTCATTTATCTAACATGGGCGTGCTAATTCTAAATGCGAAAACAGTTTTTCTCTATCATCTATACTTTTTGCGCATGCCCAGGCCGCGGCACATCGCCATCTGGGCGACCTTCAGTCTGAGTTAAGCGTTGCGGAGGCATGATACCCCATTAATGTAACTGCCTGTGATTATATATTTATATATGGGGCATCACTGTGTATAAGTAAATAAACATTTATGAATGTGCACATGTATCATAACAAATGAGACAAAATCATCATGCCCCCACTGCATATAAAGCTAGGCCTGATGAAACAGTTTGTGAAGGCTCTTGATCAGGATGGACCATGCTTTGGGTATATAGGACAAAAAATGCCTGTGCTAAGTACAGAAAAACTGAAAACTGAAATTTTTGATGGCCCTTTAAATAAGACAGCTCATAAACGATCCTGGCTTCAGAGATTCCATGAGTGAATGTGAGCAAAGTGCGTGGACATCATTCCTCCTGGTTGTCAGAAACTTTCTGGGCAACCACAAAGCTCAAAACTATGCTGAGCTAGTAAACAACATGCTTATAATATGAAAATAACAATTCATTACTTACACAGCCACTTGGACTGTTTCCCAGAAAATGTGGGTGATATGAGCGAAAAGCAAGGTGAAAGATTTTATCAGGACATTAAAACAATGGAAGATTGCTACCAGGGAAGAAGGGATATACATATGATGGCAGATTACAGCTGGAATTTACAAATAAAATGTCCAAACAAAGGGCCTAATTCAGACCTGATCTTAGCAGCAAATTTGTTAGCAGTTGGGCAAAACAATGGGGGTCATTTCGACCCGTTCGCACACAGCGGTTCTTTGCTGCGGTGCGAATGGGTCGGAACCTGCACATGCACAGCGTGCGCAGCGAAAAAAGAAGACTCAGCGCCGTTCGCACGAAGATTGACCGCGGAGAGGCGTTTCCGAGGCGGATACTCACCATTGGATGCCGTTTTCGGAGAGTGGTCATCCGAACGCAGGCGTGTCCAGGCAAACAGTGGGCGGATGTCTGACGTCAAAGCCGGGAGGAACGTCGCTGGATCCGTCGCACAGCGTAAGTATCTCCAGCCTTACTCCTAGGCTGATGAAAACTTTTTTTGCTTAGCAGGGCTGCACAAGCGATCGCAGCCCTGCTTAGCTAAAATACACTCCCCCATAGGCGGGGATTAGTTGATCACACCAGCAGCAAAAAGTTGCTGGCTGCGATCAACTCAGAATCACCCCCCATGTGCACTGCAGGGGGGCAGATATAACATGTGCAGAGAGAGTTAGATTTGGGTGGGGTGTGTTAAAATGAAATCTAAATTGCAGTGTAAAAATTAAGCAGCCAGTATTTACCCTGCACAGAAACAATATAACCCACCCAAATCTCTGCACATGGTATATCTGCTCCCCCTGCAGAGCACATGGTTTTGCCCATCTGCTAACAAATTTGCTGCTACGATCAGGTCTGAATTAAGCCCAAAGTTCATTCAAGAATGTCCCACAAAAGAAGTTTCCTAAACTAATTTTCTTTTCTTTTATGGTTTCATTTAATTATTTTGAAGAAAAAGTGTTATTTGAGTCACTGTAGTGTTACTGTAATGTTAATATGTTTTATTGATGTCACTAAAATATTCTAGAAAACATTTTTAGACTGTGTTTAATGTTTTGTGTTTTATTATGTGAATCATAGGCCTAATATGAAATAGGGTAACACAAATCAGACAATGTTTATATCTCAAAAATTAGAGCTGATATGCGAAAATTAATGTTATATTTGAAATCAGCACACCAAATATACATAAAATCAGCTCAAAAATCCTTGACACCAAAACAAGTGTTGGGCTGTGTTATTATAAGATCTGCAACATAACTGAGTAAATTTGAGGTGCTTAGCATAGTTTTGGCCAAAAATATGGGCCCACCAACTGCGACCAGGTGACCCCATCTGGTGGGTCCTTAACATTCCTAATGTTCAAGTTTAGAGCACGGGACCCCCCAGGCCAGCACAAGCCAACCACCCCAAGGCATCGCGCTAGTGAAAGGTTTAAGTGTTAAAAGGTGTTACATTAGTAAGAAGCAGAAGCAAAGTGTTGAGAAGGTAATAATTAGGGTGTTAAGAAGTGTTACATTGGCAAAAAAAAATCAATTTAGGTGCTAAAAACCTGCTAGATTAATTGGGTAATAGAAGTGGATTTCCTCCTGTAGTCATAGGCAGCCAGATCACTCTAAAAATGTGACATCATGCTGAGGGGTTGGGGCTGTTGGCACTAGAGGGACGAGCACTTGTGCGGAGCGTTCTCAGGATGCTCTGCACTGATCTACAGACTGCAGTGTGCATGCTCGAGCATCGTTTGGACACGGCTTTCCATAGCGAGTCAGAATGTTTATATCTAGTGACATTAAGATATGGCAAATCTTTGAACCAATAGTTATACGTATGTGGAATATCCCCCTCGTTTTACCGAATACAAAGCATTTTTCTAACCTCACAATTACTCATTCTTTGCTGCTTCTTCTTCCTATCAGTAGATATTAAACGATGACTCCACCCAAAAGGCGATTCTTTATTCTTAAATATTTGTGGGGTACTCACTGAAAACAGAATTTTTTTTGGGGGGTACCCACAAATATTACATATACCCTAGATCTTCAATTTCTGCCACGGTCCTCAATACATTCGTCCGCAAATGCAACTTCCCTGCCGAGTTCCTTCAAAAACTGTGTGCAAGTGTACCTAGAAGAATTGATGCTGACTTGAAGGCAAAGGGTGGTCGCACCAAATATTGATTTGATTTAGATTTCTCTTCTGTTCATTCACTTTGCATTTTGGTAATCGATAAAAATAAACTATTAAGGGCGGGATGTACTAAATGGAAAAACCCTTTTCGGAATGTACTAAGACCCAGCTGCCGGGTCCGCACCGCGGAGGGGTTGGCCAGCTTTTGCTTGTGATACCCCATAGAAGCCGATGGGCTTCTCTCAGTAGCGCTGTGTGATGGATCCGATCGGATCCCTCCCAGCATGCCCTGCGCCCGCCCCCGTCACCCTGCACAGGGGAATTGAGACAAGGGACTCGGATGTAATCATGCTGCTGTATAAGGCATTGGTACGTCCGCACCTGGAATATTGTGTTCAGTTTTGGGCACCATTGTATAAAAAAGACATCAGTGAACTCGAAAGTGTTCAAAGGCGAGCTACTAAGTTGATTAAAGGCCTAGAAGGACTGGACTATAAGGAAAGACTTACTAGGCTGAATATGTATACACTAGAAAAGAGGCGCCTAAGAGGAGATATTATTAATATCTTCAAATATGTAAAGGGACATCACAAAGAATTATCAGAGGAATTATTTATTAAAAGAACACAGTTTAGGACACGTGGGCACTCGCTGCGGCTGGAGGAGAGAAAATTCCGTACGCAACGGAGGAAAGGGTTCTTCACTGTTAGGGCAATCAGGATGTGGAATTCCCTGCCAGGGAAGGTGGTAATGGTGGACTCTGTAATTGGATTTAAAAAAGGAATGGATACATTTCTGAATGAAAAAGCTATCCAAGGTTATAATACTTAAAATATCAATGTGGTTAATCCGGGGGTAACATGAGTTATAGTAGCTAACTAGTCATAAAACATTATTCAGCGAGTATGTAGATTCATCACAACTTAAAACAGGTTGAACACGATGGGTAATTTACCTCTATTCAACCTCAATTACTATGTTACTATGGTACTATGCAGATTGCAGAGGCGTCACTAGGGTTGGTGTCACCCGGTGTGGTAACTCATGGTGTCACCCCCCATGGACCTCCTCCCCTATCACACCACACGGAATCCTGGCGTCGACGCACCTTTTGAGGGGTGTGGTCCGGAGAACGCAGACGTTTCCGGACCATTTGTCGGGCGGACCGCGGCGGCTGCATGACGGCACACGCAGCCACTGCGATCCAAAAGATGGCGGCCAGGCAACTGCATTCACAGCTAGGCTGTGGAGGCAGAGGGCTACCCTTAAAATGCGAGCGGGCGGCCTTGCCCTGTGCTGGAAGGCCCCCCTCATGCTAGACAAAGAAACACCCATACTACGCTCACACAGCACCCATACTATGTCACACAGCACCCATACTATGTCACACAGCAGCACCCATACTACATCACACAGCACCCATACTACACTCAAACTGCACCCATACTATGTTACACAGCAGCACCCATACTACATTACACAGCACCCATACTACACTCACACAGCACCCATATTACGCTCACACAGTACCCATAGGGCTGTAACACACTAGCCGGTTTTCCCCGGATGGCAAAAAGCCGGACAAACTTTGTCTGGCTTTTTGCCATCCGGGAGAAACCGGCAGAGTCTGTCACACAGGACGGCTTTGAGCCGTGTGTGACGCTGTGCGCATGCGCAGCATTAGACACGGCTTGGAAAAAAACCATTGTGTGTGAAAGCTCCCCTTCACCCACACGGTTTACTGGCCGCAAATACGGCCCGGCAGCCGGACCTTCCAGTGGATAGGTCCGGCTGCAACCCGGCAGCCGGGCCGGGGCCGTGCAGTGTGTAAGGACACTAGTCCTCACACTGTTCATTACAATGCCGGCACGGGAAAAGCCGGGTAGTGTGTTTTAGCCCATACTATGCTCACACAGCAGCACCCATACTACACAGCACCCATGCTAGGTCACACAGCACCCATACTACGCTCACACAGCAGCACCCATACTACACAGCACCCACGCTAGGTCACACAGCACCCATACTACGCTCACACAGCAGTACCCAAACTACGTCACACAGCACCCATACTATGCTCACACAGCAGCACCTATACTACGTCACACAGCACCCATACTACGCTCACACAGCAGCACCCATACTACACAGTACCCATACTACGTCACACAGCACCCGTACTACGCTCACACAGCAGCACCCATACTACACAGCACCCATGCTAGGTCACACAGCACCCATACTACGCTCACACAGCAGCACCTATACTACACAGCACCCATGCTAGGTCACACAGCACCCATACTACGCTCACACAGCAGCACCCATACTACATAGCACCCATACTACGTCACACAGCACCCATACTACGCTCACACAGCAGCACCCATACTACACAGCACCCATGCTAGGTCACACAGCACCCATACTACGCTCATACAGCAGCACCCATACTACACAGCACCCATGCTAGGTCACATAGCACCCATACTACGCTCACACAGCAGCACCCATACTACACAGCACCCATGCTAGGTCACACAGCACCCATACTACGCTCACACAGCAGCACCCAAACTACGTCACACAGCACCCATACTATGCTCACACAGCAGCACCTATACTACGTTACACAGCACCCATACTACACAGCACCCATACTACGTCACACAGCACCCATACTACGCTCACACAGCAGCACCCATACTACACAGCACCCATGCTAGGTCACACAGCACCCATACTACGCTCACACAGCAGCACCCAAACTACGTCACACAGCACCCATACTATGCTCACACAGCAGCACCCATACTACGTCACACAGCACCCATAATACGCTCACACAGCAGCACCCATACTACACAGCACCCATCCTACGTCACACAGCACCCATACTACGCTCACACAGCAGCACCCATACTACGTCACACAGCAGCACCCATACTACGCTCACACAGTAGCACCCATACTACGCTCACACAGCAGCACCCATACTACGCTCACACAGCACCCATACTACACAGCACCCATACTACGCTCACACAGCAGCACCCATACTACACTCACACAGTATCACCCATACTACGCTCACACAGTAGCACCTATACTACGCTCACACAGTAGCACCCATACTACGTCACACAGCAGCACCCATACTACGTCACACAGCAGCAGGGCCGGACTGGCCATCTGGCACTTCTGGCAAATGCCAGAAGGGCCGATGGCCACGTGGGCCGGTCCAGCGGTCACTGAGACGCGCTGCCGCTCAGTCCGGCGGCAGCGCGTCTCAGCTGTCAGGATTGGAGAGCTGTGAGGGACGGGGGTGAGAGCGCCGGGCGCCCGCCAGCACGGCTGTGTCTGGCGCGGCGCGTATAGCGGACTTCAAAGCAGCCGCCGGTTCGTGAGCCAATCAGAGCTCGCGGACCGGCAGCCAATCAGAAGCCGCCGGTCCGCGAGCTCTGATTGGCTCACGAACCGGCGGCTGGTTTGAACGCTATACGCTACCGCGCCAGACACAGCAGCCGCGCTGGCGGGCGCCCGGCACTCTCACCCCCGTCCCTCACAGCCCGGAGGAGGAGGAGCAGCAGCAACAGCAGTAGTGCAGCAGCGGTAAGCAGCTGCAGCACTGGCTGCTGTGGGGGCAATTGTATACCTGGCACTGTGGGGGCAATTGGCTGGTACTGTGGGGCATTTGTATACCTGGCACTGTGGGGGCAATTGTTTACCTGGCACTGTGGGGGCATCTGTATACATGGCACTGTGGGGGCATCTGTATACCTTGCACTGTGGGGGCATCTGTATACCTGGCACTGTGCGGGCATTTGTATACCTGGCACTGTGGGGGCATTTGTGGATCTGGCACTGTGGGGGCATTTGTATACCTGTCACTGTGGGGGCAATTGTTTACCTGTCACTGTGGGGGCAATTGTTTACCTGGCACTGTGGGGGCATTTGTATACCTGGCACTGTGGGGGCATCTGTATACCTGGCACTGTGGGGGCAATTGGCTGGCACTGTGGGGCATTTGTATACCTTGCACTGTGGGGGCAATTGTTTACCTGGCACTGTGGGGGCATCTGTATACATGGCACTGTGGGGGCATCTGTATACCTTGCACTGTGGGGGCATCTGTATACCTGGCACTGTGGGGGCATTTGTATACCTGGCACTGTGGGGGCATTTGTGGATCTGGCACTGTGGGGGGCATTTGTGGATCTGGCACTGTGGGGGCATTTGTATACCTGGCACTGTGGGGACATTTGTATACCTGGCACTGTGGGGGCATTTGTGGATCTGGCACTGTGGGGGCATTTGTATACCTGGCACTGTGGGGGCAATTGTTTACCTGTCACTGTGGGGGCAATTGTTTACCTGGCACTGTGGGGGCATTTGTATACCTGGCACTGTGGGGGGCATTTGTGGATCTGGCACTGTGGGGGCATTTGTATACCTGGCACTGTGGGGACATTTGTATACCTGGCACTGTGGGGGCATTTGTGGATCTGGCACTGTGGGGGCATTTGTATACCTGGCACTGTGGGGGCAATTGTTTACCTGTCACTGTGGGGGCAATTGTTTACCTGGCACTGTGGGGGCATCTGTATACCTGGCACTGTGGGGGCATCTGTATACCTGGCACTGTGGGGGCATCTGTATACCTGGCACTGTGGGGGCATTTGTATACCTGGCACTGTGGGGGCATTTGTATACCTGGCACTGTGGGGGCATTTGTATACCTGGCACTGCACTATCGGGGGCATATAATGTAAATTTCGGCTCATACCGGCTGCTGTAATGTGAATTTTGGCTCATACTGTGTGGTATAATGTGAAAGGGGCAGCAGTACTAGATAGTATAAGGGGTCCTACTATTGTGGTGCATAATGCGTATAAGGGGTGTATGGTGTGGTAAAATACACTGAAGGCCACGCCCCCTTTGAGTGGCCACGCCCCTTTTCCAAACCTCACATTTCCATACCCCCACTTAAAAATTTCCACTTCAACCACTGGTTGTGTATATTTTAATAGAGAATGATGTACGCCTGTATGTTGTTAGAATATTAATTATATTTGTAAGAACATAGACTAATAAGTGGGAGGAGTCAGGAATAGTAAGGGGAGGAGTCACAGAGGTGGGCCTGTGTGCTTCAAAAATGCCAGGGCCTATTTTTAGTCCCAGTCCGGCCCTGCACAGCAGCACCCATACTATGCTTACACAGCAGCACCCATACTACACAGCACCCATACTACGTCACACAGCAGCACCCATACTACTTCACACAGCACCCATACTACACAGCACCCATACTACAGTCACACAGTAGCACCCATACTACACTCACACACCCCCAATTTGCCCCGCCCCCAGCACTCAGTAACCCAACAATTTGTATATCCCAATGCCCATTAAAACAAACAAACACATACACAATAAATCGATTCTGCTCATCGTGGAGCATTTATAGAAATTACCTGGCATCATGCAGCAGCTCCTTCCTCCTGTAGTATAGTCTGGGGGGGCGGAGCTTGTGTCAGGCCCCGAGTGACGAGAGAGTGGAATCTGGAGTAGAGGGGAGGCGCGGCCAGTGCACTGCCTGCACGGCTCTGTGGCTGCTGCCTGCTGATCTATCTCACTGACAGGTGAGAGTGTCGGGCTTTAGGAGGCGGGGCCTAGGAGGAGGGGGTGTGGTCGAGGAGGGGTGTGGTCGCAGCCGTAGAGTGGACCAGGATTTGTCACGTCAGGGGATGGGGGTGCCTGCGTGTGAGTGTGCGGCTCATTTTGGTGTCACCCTATTGAAGGGTGACACCCGGGTGCGGCCCGCACCCACCTCATGACGCCACTGTTACTATGTTACTATGTTACATGCACAGACTGACTGCCGGGGCTGAATCCCGGAAGTCAGGCAGCAGCTGGGGATTGTGGAGGACAGCTCTTATTGGAAGAGCTGTCCTCCACAATGCTAATCACATATGTAAGTACGTGTCATTGGGCGGAGATGTCTATTAGCATATCCCGACCTAACACTTCTATTTTTGAAAGCATTGTTATTTTTAAGCATTTTTTCCACACCTGCCTAAAACTTTTGCACAGTACTGTATGCTGCGGCCGATGGCTGCATATGCTCAGTGTGCAGTGGAGACCTGGACCCGGAAGCAGCATTAACGGTGTTACAGTACCACTCTGCTTCCAGCTGTTCGCCAGGATAGGCTTTTATCCAAGCCCGTCTCCCGACATGACAATCACAGTAAATTTGTGTGATAATATTCAACCGCATTGATAATGTGGGTTCTGATAAATATGCCCCAACGTTGTCATATTAAGCAAATGTCCTCTCTCCACCCTACTAGGTAGAGACTGGGGGGTAAATTTACTAAGACGGGAGTTCTACTTAAGATGGGATGTTGTACAAAGCAACCAATCAAATTCCAGGTACAATCTTCTAGAAGGTGCTAGATAAATGAGAAGTAGATTCTGATTGGTTGCTATGGGCAACATCCCATCTTAAACAGAACTCCCATCTTAGTAAATTTATCCCTTGGAGTCAGCAGCAGAGGCGTATCTAGGGTAGGGCGAGTGGGGCACGTGCCCTGGGCGCCTTGGCAGGCCCAGGAGAGGGGGGGCGCCGACGGCGGCCAGGGCATCATGCCCCACTCGCCCCCGTCAACCCTAAATGTGAGGGGAGTAGAGCGCAGCGTCTCTCCCTCCCCTCACCGCCGCTGCCAGCACTAGCAGCGCTGCCAGCAGCGCTGCTGTGTCCGGTCTCCGGCGTTAGCCAATCAGAGCTTGCGGACCGGCTCCTGATTGGCTGCCGGTCCGCGAGCTCTGATTGGCTAGCGAACCGGCGCCAGACAGCCGCCGGAGACCTGGAGCGGTGAGGGGAAGGAGAGGCGCTGCGCTGCGCTCTTCTCCCCTCACATATCAACAAGCGGCCGGTGAGTGACCGGGGGGGGGGGGGGGGGCGGCGGCACAGTGGGGCATGTATCTGGCACCAAATGGGGCATGTAACTGGCACTGAGTGGGGCTTGGCACTGTGGGGCATGTATCTGGCACAGTGGGGCATGTATCTGGCACCAAATGGGGCATGTAACTGGCACTGAGTGGGGCCTGGCACTGTGGGGCATGTATCTGGCACTGTGGGGCAATGTAACTGGCACTGTGGGGCAATGTATCTCACTGTGGGGCAATGTATCTGGCTCTGTGGGGCATGTAACTGGCACTGTGGGGCATGCATCTGGCACTGTGGGGCATGCATCTGGCACTGTGGGGCATGCAACTGGCACTGTGGGGCAATGTATCTGGCACTGTGGGGCAATGTAACTGGCACTGTGGGGCAATGTATCTGGCACTGTGGGGCAATGTATCTGGCACTGTGGGGCATGCATCCGGCACTGTGGGGCAATGTAACTGGCACTGCGGGCCATTTTCATTGGCCACACCCCTTCTTGAGCGTGGTCACTCCCCTTCTGATGTGAGGCCACGCCCATTTTTCAATGCACGCGCCTTTGGCGCGCGCACATGCTTCTTTTTGTGTGTGTGGTTTTTTTTTTTGGGGGGGGGGCAGCAGCGCCATTTTCCATCTTGCCCTGGGCTCCGAAAACCCTAGCTACGCCTCTGGTCAGCAGCACTGAGTTTTCCTGAAGCCTGATCTGTAACAGGTCTTCTCTCCATGTCAGCAATCAGAGGAAAGTTGATGGAAAGCCACAAGGGTCCTTCTGAAGAAGCAATATAAATCCAGGTACTTATGAGGATTACAGGGTTCAGTGCTACAGCATAAACTGAGCAGACCAACATGTTTTGTGCAGCAAGGCTTAGGGGGACATTTACTAAGCAGTGATAAGAGCGGAGATGTGAGCCAGTGGAGAAGTTGCCCATAGCAACCAATCAGCACTGAAATAACATCTATAATTTGCATACTATCAAATGATACAGAGCTGCTGATTGGTTGATGGGGCAACTTCTCCACTGGCTCACTTCTCCGCTCTTATTACTGCTTAGTAAATGTCCCCCTTAGTCATGCGCCTGGATAACTCATTATCAGCCTCCCTGGTACAGCTCCTAATAAATAGACATAATTAGACAGGGGGTAATCCAACCTCAAACGGCAAACAAGGAGGAGAATGCGATGCTAACCAAAATATTATATATGGGGCATGATTCTGATAGCACATGTATCAAAAACTGCATTCATGGTCTGCGCATGCATCACACGAAGCCTTCCGCAGAGGCAAGAAGCTCCGCAGAGGCAAGAAGCTCCGCATGAGTTGGATCTCAACCGGAGTTAGCCTTCCGTGAAATGTAGGTTGCTCATGGGTAGGCACGGAGGAATGAAACATATGTGTCTTATAGGATGTTCGTGAGGACGCAGTTGGGACGCCTGTTGCCAATACTACAGATAGTATCAAATACCTTTCTCCTATCCTGTATCTTGGTATGATGGCTGTGTGTTATCACCTTGCACTTATCACTGCTTTATCACTTCTTTATCCCTGCTCCAGGGTTAATACATCTGCCCCACAGATTGTAAAATGTCAGGAGCTTTATCTCTCTCCAGGTTTTTATAAATCTCCTCCTAAATCATGTAAATGTTTTCATTTAGAAGTCTCTTAATTCCCTTTTTATAACACTTCCAGTGTTAAGTAAATGTATTCTGTAACGGTAACACACAATTTGCACTTCTACATATAATTCCCACACCTCCACTTAGCACCATCTGTACAACTTTAAAATAGTTCACTCTACTTTCCTCTTAAATAGTATTTCTCTTTTTTTTTCTTTTACTTGTATATTTGGGATGTAGTCAGGAACCTGGCAGTCAATGCCGATGGATTCCCACGGTGAGTGCTAGGGTTAGGCTGCGGGAGGCAGAGCCAGCCTTAGGTATAACCAATGTAAGCAATTGCCTAGGGCCATTCAAGCATGTCTGCAGTATCTCTTTCTGGGAGGGAATAAGGGACAGTCTGCGTTTCTACTTTACCAACACTGTTGCTTACACTTGTATACACTGTTGATTAGACTTGGCAAGTAGATTGCAGACTGTCCCTTAGTCTCAGCGTGAGTGACTTGTGAGAGGCAAAGGGTATGCGTTCAGGATCCCGGCTGTCGGGATCCCGGCAGCTGTAATACAGACACCGGAATACTACCAACCAGCAGAATACTGACGCCGGCATCCAGAAGAGACCAGGATCCTGACGACGATATCCCGACAGTCAGGATGCCGAAGGTAAGTATGTACTGCAGGGTTAGCTTTAGGCTGCGGGAGGGAAGGTTTTGTTTAGGCACACTCTGGGGGGGTTAGGGTTAGGCTGCAGGGTGAGGGGCTCAGGGTTAGGCTGCAGAGAGGGGGGTTAGGGTTAGGCACCACCGGGGGAGTGTTAGTGTTAGGCACTAAGAGGGGGAGGGTTAGGATTAGGCTCCAGGAAGGGGAGGTTAGGTTTAGTGTAACCAGCAAGTATGGCAGTATCTGGACATTGCTGCCATCTGTTTCCAACCAGCAAGTGCACAGTATCTGGGCAAATCTATTTGTGTTCAGAAAGCAAAAATAAGGGGTGAGACTTGCAAAGGACGGCATACCCTGTGAGGCTACATCCCTTGTAGCGTGAAAATCCCCCTTCAGCGCAAGCATGCACCCACCCCGCGAATACCATGAGTTGCATGCCATGATGCACAAGCTGACCACTCCCCCCTATCATTGTTCCCCACCCAGTCATTTTGTTCTAGATCTTCCCCTGGGTGGAGGTCCTGCTTAAGGGCTGGCTACCACAATTGGAGCTCTCAGCAGCGGGAGCTGACGGGCCAGGAACAGTCAGTGAGAGCAGCGGGGAAGGGGGGCATAAAAAATGGGTGCGGGAGGAGGGTTGAGGCACATGACCACCACCAGCAGCAGCAGCAGCAGCTCCTCCTCCCATGGGCCTCTGTGGAGACACTGTCTTCCTACAGCCATGGCGTCACCCAGCCTGCCACCCTCACCTCACAAAGCACAGTCAGGGATTCAGGGAGCTGCAAGGGTGTGCATACTGACTGCCAACAAGCAGGCAAAAGGAAGTTTTATAAAAAAAAAAAAAAAGATACTAACGTGGGGCATATGTGCATTACTGTGTGGTATTATGCAGGCTTGGACTGGTTTTACCATGCAAAATCTTGCCCAGGGTATCAAATTGGCTAGGGCCGGCTCTGGCAGAAGGGGATGGTTAGGGTTAGGCTGCGAGAGTGGGTGGTTAGGGTTACGCTGCAGGAGTGAAGGTTAGGGTTAGGCTGCAGGAGGGGTGGGTTAGGGTTAGGCTGCGGGGGGGGATGGTTAGGGTTAAGATGTGGGAGGGGGTGGTTAGGGTTAGGCTGCGGGAGGGGAGGCAAGGGTTAGGCTGCAGAAGGGATGTGTTAGGGCTAGGCTGCGGGAGGGGATGGTTAAGGTTAGGCTGCAGGAGGGCATGGCTAGGGTTAGGCTGCAGGAGGGTTAGGGTTAGGCTGTTGAGGGGCTGGGTTAGGACTAGGCTGCGGGAGGGGAGGGTTAGGGTTAGGCTGTGGGAGGGGAGGCAAGGGTTAGGCTGCAGGAGAGAAGGGTTAGGGCTAGGCTGTGGGAGGGGAGGCAAGGGTTAGGCTGCAGGAGAGATAGGTTAGGACTAGGCTGCGGGAGGGGATGGTTAGGGTTAGGCTGCGGGAGGGGAGGCAAGGGTTAGGCTGCAGTAGAGATCGGTTAGGGCTAGGCTGTGGGAGGGGAGGCAAGGGTTAGGCTGCAGGAGAGATGGGTTAGGACTAGGCTGCGGGAGGGGATGGTTAGGGTTAGGCTGCGAAAGGGGAGGGTTAGGGTTAGGCTGCGGGAGGGAAGGGTTAGGGTTTGGCTGTGGGAGGGGAGGCAAGGGTTAGGCTGCAGGAGAGATGGGTTAGGGCTAGGCTGCGGGAGGGACGGTTTAGGGTTAAGCTGCGGGAGGGGAGGGTTAGGGTTGGGCTGCGGGAGGGATGGGTTAGGGTTAAGCTGTGGGAGGGTTAGGGTTAGGCTGCGGGAGGGGAGGGTTAGGCTGCGGGAGGGGAGGTTAGGGTTAGGCTGTGGGAGGGGAGGTTAGGGTTACACTGTGGGAGGGTTAGGGTTAGGCTGCGGGAGGGGAGGGGTAGGCTGCGGGAGGGGAGGTTAGGGTTACGCTGTGGGAAGAGAAGGTTAGGATTAAGCTGCGGGATGATAGGGTTAGGAGGGTTAGAATTAGGGTTAGAATACTTACCGGGATGCTTCATTGTGACTGTCGGGAGTCTGACACCGGCATCTCATACCCATCTCGTTTATTAGGTATTGTGAATGTAATTAGTGACGTTCAGCCTTTGCAGGATTGCAGAGCGGGTCCTTTCTTTTTATCGCCTGCAGTTTTCACTGGTGTAGAGTTTCTAGGTGACATACTGGATTTTTATTTCTAACACATATATTATGAAACCATACCCCCTAACATCTGCAGGCACACTGGGACTATATGAGCAGTACCGGACATGCCCCCATTCACACAAACACTCCCACTGTCCAAGCACAGCCCATCCCACCAGCGAGCATCGCACTGTAAATCAGGAATGTGGCACGGTATTATGATTTACTGTGGCAGATTCAGTTTGGCGCGAGGGTCTGATGTGTGATTTCCAGGTTACTTTGGCAGGTAAAACATCGCTGAAATTTTGCTCGCACCTCTAAGAGAAGTGAGGAAAAATAAGTGAGGTTTTACTACCATAACATGCCAGGCAGGGGGAACCCTCAAATAATGTGATTTACCCCACTGTCTGTACCTCTGTTCTTTGCTTAAGCTGTCTTGGGGCCTAATTAAGATGTGGTTGGAGAGTACATCGTTGACGCTTACATGTAAGCACTAATGCACTAATATGGTAATGCAGGAGGAGGCATCCGGTATAAGTAGACGCCTCCTGCATGTATTAGTGATATACGGCTGCGTCCTCTGACGCAGCATCAGATCACCTGTGCTGCCATCAGCCAGCTGAGTGACCCGTGGGGTCAAAGAACTGATTTGTCCCCAATTCACAGTACTGTATGCCACACAGCACCGCCAGTTCACATTATGCAACAAGAAAGTGCCCCAATTCATAATATGCCACACAGTGCCCCTAGTTCCCATAATACCACACAGTGCCTCCAGTTCCCATAATACCACACAGTGCCTCCAGTTCACATTATGCCTAACTATTGCTATATGATCTCAATTCTTGGAACCTGCAGGCAGTAGCACCATGTGGCATCTGCCATATCCCTCCCACCCACTCTGACAATGTCATCTGTCACTCAGTGCCAGATTAAGGTCCATGTGGGCCTGGAGCTGAAATGTATGAAGGGCCTATTGTGTGACTGGCAGGCGGTATGACAAGCGCTGCGGTGAGGGTGGTCTAAATAGGGGGTGTGGCCTGTGCCATGGGTGTGGCTATCTCCATGGAGGTCATAGCTAGTGCCTACCTTCAACCATTTGATAGAGGAGCAGAGCAGGCCGATACACACATACATCAGTGGTCATCAAAGTGGGAATTTTGAAGTGGCGGTATGGGAAATGAAACGGGATTACTGTTGTGCGTGCCTAAAAAGGGAGCATGGCTACTGAAAAGGAGTGTGTCCTTCAAACTAGTGTACCCCCCTTTCTTCCTAGTCTGTATATATGCGTCAGTGTGCCCCCTCCTAGGCTTTATATGCGTTAGTGTGCCCCCCTCCCCTCCTAGTCTGTATGTGTATTAGTGTGCCCCCCTCCTAGTCTGTATATGTAGTCAGGGCTAGTTCTAGACCTTGTGGTGCCCAGGGCGAATGTTTCCTTTGGCATAACCCCTCTCCCCATTGAAAACAGGGACAAGTAGCCCCTTAAGCATGCTGCGTCAGGCAGAGCCCTGTATACACACTGTGCCAGGAAGCCCCTTATACACACTGCGCCAGATAGCCACTTATACACATTGTGCCAGGTAGCCCCTTATACACGTTGCGCCAGGTGCCCCTTATACACGTTGAGCCAGGTAGCCCCTTATACACATTGTGCCTGGAAGCCCCTTATACACACTGCGCCAGATAGCCCCTTATACACGTTGCGCCAGGTGCCCCTTATACATGTTGCGCCAGGTAGCTCCTTATACACATTGCGCCAGGTAGCCCCTTATACAGGTTGCGCCAGGTGCCCCTTATACACGTTGCGCCAGGTAGCTCCTTATACACACTGCGCCAGATAGCCCCTTATACACGTTGCACCAGGTGCCCCTTATACACGTTGCGCCAGGTAGCTCCTTATACACATTGCGCCAGGTAGCCCCTTATACAGGTTGCGCCAGGTGCCCCTTATACACATTGCGCCAGGTAGCCCCTTATACAGGTTGTGCCAGGTAGCCCCTTATACATGTTGTACCAGGTACCCTTTACATACGTTGCACCATGAAGCCCATTATATATGTTGCTCCAGGTAGCCCCATAACATACGTTGCCCCAGTCAACCCCTTACACATTACAACAGGTAGCCCCTTACACATATTGTACAAGGTAGCCCCTTACACACATTGCACCAGGTAGCCCCTTATATACATTGCACCAGGTAGCCCCTTATACACATTGTACCAGGTAGCTCCTTACACACATTACGCCAGGTAGCCTCTTATACATATTGTACCAGGTACCCTTTACATACGTTGCACCATGAAGCCCATTATATATGTTGCTCCAGGTAGCCCCTAACATACGTTGCCCCAGTCAACCCCTTACACATTACACCAGGTAGCCCCTTACACATATTGTACAAGGCAGCCCCTTACACACATTGCACCAGGTAGCCCCTTATATACATTGCACCAGGTAGCCCCTTATACACATTGTACCAGGTAGCTCCTTACACACATTGCACCAGGTAGCCCTTTATATACATTGCACCAGGTATCCCCTTACACACACTGTGCCAGGTAGCCCCTCACATATATTGCATCAGGTAGCCCCTCATATATGTTGCACCAGGTAGCCCCTCATATACATTGCATTAGGTAGCCCCTGAGAGAGAGAGAGTGTGAGTGTGTGTGTCACTCACCACTAACAGAGCCAGCTCCAGGATGTCCCCCTGACTCCATGCCCAGCCTGAGGCAGGACAAAAGTGAGTTGGGGGTAGCGTGGGGTGTGGAGTGGGCAGTGGGAGGCGGCTAGGGGTGGTGCTGCAGGGGGGGGCAGCACGGTGTGCGGCGCAGGAGGGGGAAAAGGTACCAGCCAGCGAGTTGCGTGGTAGAAGAGGCGGCGGGGTGGGGGGACTGGAGGAAAGGTGCCGGCTAGTGCTGTGTGCAGTGCGGGAGGCAGCGGAGGGGGCACAAGGTTCCGGCCAGTGCACTGTGGGCGACAGGGGGGAAGGTGCTGACCAGCGCGGTGTGGCCTGGTGACCATGCGGTGCCCCACCTGGCTCCTCCATCTCCGGCCGGCCAGTCCTCATTAGCAGCACGCCAGTGGGGGGTGAAGGAGGGGTGATAGGTGCTGAGAGTAGAGTGGCTCCTCCCCGACCGGGCAGTTCAATAACCTGTGGGGAGGAGACGCTGGAGAGAAGAGAATCAGCGGCCCCTCCTTCTGCTCTGGCCAGGATTTCCAATTTACAGACTGGGGACCGTGGCACTGTCTCGCGGCAGCATACAATGAGTCAGTGTGACTCATTGTAATGCTGGCAGTTATGGGCCTCGCCCTCTTCACTGCGGCGGGCTGTGGGCCTATTTTCAATGGGGGGCCTGGAGCTGCAGCTCCATCCGTCCCATTGTTAATCTGGCCCTGCTGTCACTGTGTCATTTGCCTGCACCCTGACCCCCCACCCTCCCACAGGCCAGACTATTGCTGGTGACACAGCTGTATGTTTCGGGCACCCAATGGCGATCGCTCCAGCCGTCCTGTTATTAATCCACTACTGCAAAAAATAGACACAAATAAAAAAGGGGCAAACTAGATGGAAGCGTACCTTCTCTTCTATTCTAAGTTTCAATGTTAATTTACCACAAAATAAGTTAGCGATGTTGGAAAACGGTACCTAGAGTAAAGTATTGGCTGTAATGGCTATTATGTAAATTGGGTTCCCTAGAAGCCTCTTCTCCTTATAAATTATTATAACTTATTCAGCATTGAGAGTCTTGTTTCTCGGCGAATACATAGTTATGTACGTGAATAGAAGCTGCTTTACTGCTAGCAGAGCTGATGTAAACAGAAACTTCATACCCAGGGGCCCATCATCGAGCACCCACGCGTTTTATAGTCACTCCAATGCTGCATACGCACACAGAATAAAGTTACAAGTGACAGTAATAAAAAAAGACATTTCCATTTATTAAAACTATGCTCACTGTTTACGAATATCAAATAAGCGGCAATAAATCAGCAAAAAACATAAAAAAAAAAATCAATTTGAAGATTACTTGGCGCACTACGAGCTTGAAGTTTAGATTTTGGGCACTGGAAACATTCTTATTCCACTCCAACAATTACCAGTTCATGGAATTCTGGATCCAGTCACAGTGGATATTGATAGAGTAGTAAGAAAGACATTTAATTTTATACAGCCCTGCTTCAGACACAGAAGCTTTTTGCAAGTGCTAAATCAAAACCGCAATACAACATGAAAGGTTTATTTTCTATAGATGGCAATGTCCTTAAATGTCCTCCTAAAAATCATTATCTCCCTATAAAAGGCTCTCTGGAGGGAAGCTCAGAATGGCTACACATACACACACACACACACACACACACACACACACGCACGCACGCACACACCTCTCTCATCATGTCGTGTGATGGCAGGAGGGGGAGGATCTTACAATCCACACAGAGCTCAGTGGGACAGTCCAAAGCTCTCCGCTCACTGATTCATTTGCTATGTGACTGTGGTTGCCAGGTAAATCACATGTGGAAACTCTGTAGAATTATGAATTATTAATAAAGCATCAGCCTGTGGAAACAGCAAAGCATATCTCATATGTATATGAACTTCATTTTTCAGTATGACTTCTTGCAATTGCTATCACAAAAAAAAAAAAAAGATATATATATATATATATATATATATACGTTTTTGCATAGCGCTAATTGTTATTTTCCTATACCTGCAAATCTGTTTTAATAAAAATCTTAATTTACTTATAAATTATATAAATATTTTCATATAGAAAGTTATGGCTTGTTGTCCTTTCTTTAAGAAAAAAAGCAATTGTTTCCCCAGCACCCTGAATGATAACAGTAACCAGATATAAATCCCACATGATAATAGAATTCAGAGATCTTCGTTACACATATTTGCGCAAATGTGTGGTTAAGCCCCAAAGCCGCATCAAGGCCTCTCTGTATATTTGGGGTCCCTAGCGCTATATCTAGGTGCAGGGTGTGGCACCCCAAAACACCAGAATGAGCCAGAAAGCCCAGCGCGGCATACCAGTGTAAAAGCACCTGAATGATATCACTAAGCTAATTGAGCATTTACCAATCTATATGTCTGTCCTTTCTTGTAGGAAGCTCACACAAGTAACACTATCAAGCAAAAATGGTTGGCTGGACATTATAGGGTATGTGTAATAGGGTCATAGTTCCATGAACCAAAGCAGTATCTGCAATTAAGGCTGTAGATTTAAAGCGGCAACAATTTAAATGGCAAACCAAAATGGCTGCCAACACAAAAACTGAAAAATATTTGTCATTCAATTAATCATTGTTAAGGAAATGCCTTCATAATCGATATGCATACAAGTGTATCATATAGCAATGTGACCACCCTCAGTCCTCACAAATACAAAACAACTCCGAACTCTCTCTTCATCTTGTAGAAAGGAGACAGAAGGCCCCATGCAACTCTTGGTGGCCCGCCAGGTTCTACCATACTGGGTCAGCAGTAAAACCAGTCTAGGTGGGCTTCTGGTGTGTCATTGGAAGGTGAGCTTGGGTACCTGGGAGAAGATGTATTAAACCTTCGATTAAGATAAATTGAAGTACTTGGCCATAGCAACCAATCAATCAGCTTCTGTCATTTCAAAACCTAGATAATTGGCAGGAGTTGATTGGATGCTTTGGGCATCGTCTCCACTGTATTCCTCCCCAAGGCTTGATACATCTCCCTCCAGAAGAGCAGCTTCTAGGAACTGCTTCAACAAATATATATCTAGGGCCCCAAACAAGTATCTTGCCTGGGGCCCGTGGAGACTGGCGAGCAGGGGGTTTAAGATATCAGAAAGGAGTGCTCTGGCCCTAGTTAACACGCACCTTAGAAATGTATTTATTTATTTATTAACAGTTTCTTATATAGTGCAGCATATTCCGTTGCGCGTTACAATTAGAACAACAGTAATAGAACAAAACTGGGTAAAAACTGACAGACATTGAGGTAGGAAGGCCCTGCTCGCAAGCTAACAATCTATAGGGAAATAGGCATTGATACAGAGGGATAGATGCTACCTATTGCATAATGGTCCACCAGATTGCTAGGTTCTTAATGGGTTGTATGATATGATCACCCAGCAATGTTGGCCAAGGGTCAGGAGGGTGTGAGAGTAAAGAAAGACAAAATATGTGATGTTATGTGTACTGTACAGAGAGGATGTAATTAGACAGGGAAGCATTGAAGGTTATGTGGGTGGGTCTGGAATTTGATAGGCTTGTCTGAAGAGGTGAGTTTTCAGGGAACGTTTAAAGGTTTAGAGACTAGAGGCGAGTCTTATTGTGCGTGGGAGGGCATTCCACAGAGTGGGTGAAGCCTGGATAAAGTTTAATTTTGAGTGGGGACAAGTAATGTGTGTTGATGAGAGACACAGATCTTGTGCAGAGCAGAGAGGTTGGGTAGGGAGATATTTTGAGATGAGTGAAGAAATGTATGTTGGTGCAGTTTGCTTAATAGCCTTGTATGTAAGTAAAAATATTGCACCATTCTAGTTAATAAGCTTTATTAAACCTGTCTGCGTTCCCCGATGTAACTGGACTTTCAATATTATGAATTAAAAACAGCTCCCCGAAGTTTAATATTCATTTGTAAGATTTATATGTGCAGTGTTTCTCCAAAATAGAAAGTAACAGGAACTGCTTGTACTCTGCGTATTAATTACTCAAATTACTTTTGTTGGTAGCAATGAATAAATAATCAGCTGAACAAATGTTAAGCAAATATTCAAGAACGATGTTGACATGTTAAGTACTTACCGGAATGTCGTGGACACTACTGAATGGTGAGAGGATCCTGCATTATCCCTAGAGAGTAGGCCAGTCTCCTGCATTACACCCACTCTCCGAGTGACGTGGTGGTCTGGGGGCTTGATGATGCCATTTGAATTACATTATTTTGCCCCCCCCCATCCTGCTTTGCAATCAAATTTGTATAGTGATACACCCCTTCACGCCCTCCCCAAACCTCACTCCTTGCTACTCAGTTACTGAATTTTGGACGTCCTATTGCTACAGAGTCTGTCCTGGTGAAGCGTTAAGTTAACCCTTACCTCTCTTTTAAAGGTGAGCGTACCCTGTAATGCGACCTCTGTCCAGATCCCAGGTATATTTAAAAAAGGGGGTGAGGGGGCACCGTGATTATTCTTATGGCCATCAGACGCCACAATAAGGCATCACAGCTGTAACTTAACGCTAATAAACCTCCTAAATATTCCATTCCCTGTGTTATTGTTAAATGATGCAAATGAATTTTTAATCCCACGGTAACGTTAATGGCATAATTAAACTCTCAATATTAATGCATCACTTGCCACATTAATTTTAAAGCGACCTAAATAAATGTTCTCTCTTCAAAATTGATAATAAACATCCAGAAATGAGTGAGGTACCTCTGATTCTAATCATATGGAGACTTCTGCATACTCTGCACATGTTACAGCCATGTCCCCAGCTCCACTCATCTGAGCGACATCACCCCCCGCCTCTTATCTACAGTAAGAGGGTCCTTCAATCCACTTTGCTCTTACCCCAGGGTCTCCCCACCAATCACCAATACATGATGTCCTGTATGTACTCCTGCTAAATAACCATCCTGGAGCTCTGATTGGTTGGACCAGAGAGAATGAAGGAGAGGTGGGATTGCCATGAGATACCCAGGTGTGTGCCCAGGGCTGTGGAATGGCGCTTCCAAAAGGGGTCCATACAAAGTATATATCTGGATAATTGAAAAGCATAAAAAATGTATGTGGAAAATAGGGATTAAACATCGCTAAAAGACCCAAAGCCTGTCACTAGGACAAGATGGCCAATCCCAGATCCCGTTTCATTAGGCAGGGGCGTGATGTGGGTTTGGCCATCTGCTCTTCCCGGAGCACATAGAGATTTGGGAGTCTTCCAGACATAGGTGAGTATTGCCTATGCAAATTAGTACCAGGGCTGGACTGGTCACAGGTGTACAGTGCAAATACCCAGTGAGCCCCACTGCCCGAGGCCCCACCCCCTTCTCCAGTGGTCAGTAACTTGTTGGAGCAGGAACATGGATGAACCTGAGTGCCAAGGTCTATTTTCTTGGAACAGGCCATGTTCAGTCTCCCTTTTATATTGAACAATTAAATACTATAATGAGACATATTGTGCCCTCTACGGTCTGTGCTCTCTTCTGAACTCATCCTGCAAAATGCCACAATTATTTTTTATTCTGCTTCCTATAGACCTGTTTCAGCGTCTTCTGTTAGGCTCCCAGTTAATGCTATGGAGAATACATTATCACATCCTTTATTTCATGTCATGTTACTCATTAGAGCATTTATCTGCCTGAGGACCTCTCTTTTGTGATTGGTGTTTAATACATTCTGCTTACACCTTGTTAGGGCTTGTCTAGCAGTCATATTACACCCATTAAGCACAGTCAGATGTGAGCTAGAACGGAATGAATACATTACTCCGGCTTTGGGCTGAGCTATGCCTTCTCATTCCTTGGCAAAATTCATGACATTATTTTAAATTCTCTTTGCATTTCTGACACCTCGTTCTGTAGGTTCCGCTTTTCCCATTGCTTGTTAATATTAGAGAAATTGGGACTGGTTTAAAGGTTCACGCAGGGTAATTGTGGCACCTAAGCGGGCGATTTTGTCAGTTTGCGCTTGCATTGTAGTCGCACTGCGTTACCGCTGTAAAATGTGGATCGGAAATGCAGAGACATGGAATATCAGTGGGGTTTTCTGAGAAATAATAGGAGGGTGGCTAGCCCGAGGCCGGCGTGTCACATCTCAATAGGCTGCACTTTAACAAAGATACGGATGCTGTCATGGGAAAAGGCGTAATCAGGATGAGTATAGGTCATACCTGCCTACTTGCCCGGTAGGGCCAGGAGGCTCCCAAAAGTCGGGTAGCGCACCCGGCACCCCAGAAAGGTGGGCAAGTCTCCCGCACCCCCATCCAGCCACTTGCACCCCTCTGTGGCCGCCCAATTACAGAGCACAAGTAGGCAGTCCAAAAGGATTTGATGATGCGATTTATGCTGAATTGCATCATTGCAGCCCCGCCCCCCACTATACAATGTCTATTTTCTCGGCACTGTACAGCGAGGGTTGGAGCCACAATGACACAATCAAGCCAGCACTTCCACCACACAGCCCACCTTTGGGGCCGACATGCCCCCTATGGCTGACCGGGCTGCCCCCTCCTGGAGGAGCGGGCAGAAAAGTTGACGAGTAAGATCTAGGTGTACCTCTGAATTAGACCCAGGGTTCGTGACACTTATGACAACTGTCCTCCTAGTTATAGTAAAACTACACATCCCAGCATGCCCAGCCATGGATTTGTAGACTGACACCAGCGGCAGACCCACAGATTGCCTACCTCTGGTTTAAAAAGGTAACCATCAAAAATTGCTGAAAAATATGTTTTCCCCCCCAAAATAGTATTAAAACAGTGTAAAGCTCTGAAATAACATGTTATTAAAACAGCGTAATTTCTAGTTATCACATCGCTTATCTTGCGTAGGCAGAATAGTGTCACTTGTACTGTTTTACTAAGGATATGCACTGAGACTGCAATTGTATCTCTGGAGTTTTTCCAGGGCCTGTCATTTATCACTGTGCTGCAGACGTTATTACCACTAATTAACTCATTGCTTACTGCGGCCTCCAATAGATGGTCTGAAGGTGTCCACAGCCGGGCCTATGACACCGCTTGCCTCATGTAGAACCTCTCGTTTCATCTCAACTTTTACAGTTTCCCAAAATACAGCTATTCAAAATCATGTGGAGCAGACCCGGCAGGCGATGACGCGACTCCTGTAATCTTGGTACTGCATAGCGGGGGGCGTGGCCAAGATGACGCTATCACACAGTGCCAACACAGGTGTCCTTCTTTCCCTGTGCAGTTTGATAGTATCACCTTCTCGACTCTTGGTAGCACCACCAAAGTATGCGATTACCCGAAGTGTAGAGTTAAAATTAATCTATGTTGGTTGTATAAATTTGATACACAAACATACATGTGACTCTATTTGATAAGTTCAGTGTGGAATCAAACTCCTTACGTTTGCTAACTAGGGGGGTCATTCTGACCTGTTCGCACGCTGCTGTTTTTCGCGCATGCGCGGCAGCCGTAAAGCGCAGGCGCGTTGTTGCCCAGCGACGGCCGTCGCTCGGCAACCACAAGAAGACCGAAGAAAGCGATCGCTGCTGCGATCGCAAAAAGATTGACAGGAGGAAGGCGTTCCGGGGCGTCAACTGACCGTTTTCTGGGAGTGGTGCGGCAAACGCAGGTGTGTCCAGGCATTTGTAGGGCGGATGTCTGACGTCAATTCCGGGACCTGCAAAGCTGGAATCATCGCACAGGGTAAGTAACTCTTACCCTGGTCTAGTTGTACACAAAACTTTTTTTGCCTAGCAGGGCTGGACAAGCGATCGCAGCCTTGCTATGCTAAAATACACTCCCCCATAGGCGGCGTCTAGTTGATCGCATGGGCAGCAAAAAATTGCTACGTGCGATCAACTCTGAATGACCCCCTAGGTTAAATTCCCCTGGTCTAAATGGATCATGCGTGCACTGGAATTCTCTGTATGTACAGTATGAAGCTTTTTCTTACAATGCTTTAAGTGTGCTTGTATATATGTACTAGTACTTCACAGTTGTCCCAGATACTGTAGTACTGTCCCAACATCCCACAATTGGCAGGTTTGTTCTTTCTCGCAGGGAGGTAAGTCGATGCCTTGGGTATCAGAGTAAGGTGTCTTTGAGGGAATCTGATCTCTAGGTCGACAGTAAGTATGTCGACAATGTTTGTGTCGACTAGTGGTTGACAGTAGGTAGGTCGACAGGGTCTTTAGGTTGACATGTTCTAGGTCGACAGGTCAAAAGGTCGACAGGGTCTTTCACATTTTTTTCCTTTTTTTAAAACTTTTTCATACTTAACGATCCACGTGGACTACGATTGGGAATGGTAACCTGTGCCGAGCGCAGCGGCAGCAGAGCGAGGCACCTTGCCTGAAGTTCGCTCGCCATGCGAGGGGACACGTGCACTAATTGGGATTCCCGGTCACTGTACGGAGAAAACGACACCAAAAAAACATTAAAAACTCATGTCAACCTTTCGACCTAGACCCTCTCGACCTAAAGAGCCTGTCGACCTAGCATCCCTGTCGACCTACTTACTGTCGACCAATAGTGGTCGACCCAAACATTCTCGACCTACATACTGTCGACCTTACATACCACACCCGTCCGAGGCCATTCCAGAGCCGTATCCTGTTTTGGATATGTCCAATGTTGGGACATGTGCGCTCGGAAATAATTCTTGTCTGCCTCAGTGCAGCACGGAGGTAAACATGGATAACGTTAAATGTATATGATGGACACCCAATATGCTGGATATTTCAGGAATGCACATAATAAGAACGCAGCCGCTCATAATAACCACCTACTCCGTCAGTAGGAACACCTCTACTGCACCTCACCTGCAGCCAGGTGTTTTATGTACCTCACAGATTTGAGGCTCTGAAAAACACATGAAATCAGGTAACCGGTGTCTCTTCAGTGACCTCCACATCCACTGGGCTGAAAGGGCATGCTAGAATTTGTAGTTCTCAATCTGCTGGCGAACCTGAAGTTATTATTATTTTTTTCGAAGATTTTGGACACAATAGGAATGGGTTACCATTGTGTATGGCTAGGTTTTAGCATGATGCTGGGAGATGAACATTGATTGGCTGAGAGTGAGACAGTTGCGTGTGGCAATCAGCATCGCTTCACTTCGGGACCCTGGTGCAATATTTGCCGCGGTCCCCCCTCAATACATCCAAGGAATACTTAATATTAAATGTGTTGTTACCCCCTGAAAATGGATATTTTCTGGGGATATCTCCCAAATATTCCTTCATAAATAGGCCCCCAAGACTCTCTATGCAGACTTAGATGGGAATGGTATCAGGATCCTGGCGCAGAATACCGACAGCGACATCCTGACGTGCAGAAGGTAAGTAGTCTAGCCGGGTGGTATTCATGTGACCGCCGGTCAGCTGACCGACAGTCACATGACCTCCTCCACGAGCCCGACGGGTCACTTTCCCGATGGTCGGCATGCCGACCAAATTGACCAATAGGGACTATTTCCACTCGTGGGTGTCCACGACACCCATAGAGTGGGAATAGAACCCATGGCGACCGCAGGTCGCCACCGAGCCCGCAGCGTGGCGAGCGCAGCGAGCCCGCAAGGGGCTTGCTGCACTCGCCCCTCCCCGTCTGGATCCCGGCGTCGGTATGCTGCCGGGATCCCGGCGTCGGTAAGCTGACCGGCGCGCCGGTCAGCCATACTACACCCGTCTAGCCCTACCCTCCTACCCCCCAAACTCTCTCTTCCCGCAGCCTAACCCTAACCCTCCCCGGTGGGGCTTAAACCTAACCCTCCCTCCATGAAGCCTAAACCTAATCCTCTCCACCACAGCCTAACCCTAACCGTCCCACCGAAGCCTAAACCTAACCCCGCCCAAGGCCTGACCCTAAGGAGCCCCGGCATATTTACATTCGTGATGCCGGCAGCCGGTATTCTGGTGCTAGCATGTTGATCCATGTTGGGACCCCGGTGTCGGTATTCCGATCAGTGTCGGTATTCTGACTGCCGGCATGAAGAACACCTGTATCCTGAACGGATCCCGTGAGATGTAGCACCTTGCTGAGCCAGTTTATGCCATAATCCTACAAACTGACACTTTCCCAGAATTTACGGCTTTACACAGTTTAGTAAGTAGGCCCCTAGGCCTGGCCAGGAAAGTGGAATAAGAATTGGGAAATGAAACTTTGTCAGAAATGAAACATACACCATAAAATCTGGTAGAAAACGAAATAGCAACAATAAAACATAAGCGGTACATTTCACAGGCCATTAAAAAGTGTCCGAATCTGAATAAAAATCTAGCAGAGGGGACCAGAAAAATATTGGCAAATATAATATGATGTACAGTGTATATAAAGTTATGTTGTCGCCTTTACCACTATGGACTCATGCACATTGTTGTACAGTAAGTTTTACCCATATGTAGCAATAATCATCTATACAATAATTTCAGAGGGGAAACGTCCTGTCTCCTCAAGGGTCACAAAGTGAAAATCTGGGCATGCACCCCAATGGCTCCAAATGTGAGTGAGATGGGATAGCCCTAGGGGAGGAGGACCGACTGCCAGGAATGGGGTAGGTATGGGAGCGTCAGAGAAGGGGGTGGGGCCAAACAGGGTTGGATCAGAGGTGTAACAGTGCTGTGGAGCCCCCTATGCCGGCCCCGCCCTTTAAGTGTATGATGTCATGAGGGGGCGGGACTGTCAGCACTTCATGGAGCATCCTGAATGGCTGCACAGACTACCTGTAACGTCCATAGGATGCTAGAGCGGCAATACAGCAGTGATACTGGCTGCAGGGTGCCGTTCCAGTCGCGCTGCTACACAGAAGCAAGGGATGTGGGGCACAAATGGCGCCATCCCCAGAGCTCATCAATGTGCCATTTATGTGCCATTTATGGCACACCCCTATTTATGGCCTTTGGCGGAATGGTGTCAATAGATTTGTAATAGTAATAATAACATGCACTTATTTATTTTACACAATAGTAAATAGTTAACTTAACTGTGACAATAGCAGAGGATTGTACAAGTGATATCTGCAATATGAATCCTTCTCCTTTCTCGCTGTGTGTGCATTACCGACTGGTAACTTGGTGACATGTTATCGTGACGTAAAAACTTTTTTTTATTTCAGCCACTAAAATCAAAAGACAGCACCCGGAACGTTAACAGGGAATATGAAAGTACTGCTCGTTGAAGCAGGTTCTTTTTTCCCCTGACAAATCAATCCATAGTCATTAGCAGCGAATGCAGCCAAACAAGTCCACTGTCTCTGTGAAACTACTGTACGCTTCCCAGAATTTGTATTTTTCATTTATCTAGGTTTTTTTTGGGCCCTGGCTGTTTAAAGACGGATTATTGTCTTTCAGGAGACATTCGAGAGAAGCAAGAACAGAGAATTCTAATACTTCTTGACAAGGCTGACAGGACGGCTTCCCGAGACCTCAGCTCATCCAGCAAATGTCGCCAAGCCGCTCGCACGCTGGGATTTTCACGCCGACTCCAAATTTCATGCAATAAACAGCACACACACACACACACACACACACACACACACACACACCAGACACACACACACACACACACACACACACACACACACACACACACAGACACACAGCAGACACACACACACACACAGCAGACACACACACACACCAGACACACACACACACACACACACACACACACACACACACACACACACAGCAGACACACACACACACACACACACACACGCAGCAGACACACACACACACACACACACACCAGACACACACACACACACACACACACACACACACACCAGACACACACACACACACACACACACACACGCAGCAGACACACACACACACACACACACACACACAGCAGCCACACACACACACACACACACACACACACACACACCAGACACACACACCAGACACACACACACACACACACACACAGCAGCCACACACACAGCACACACACACACACACACACACACACACACGACCAGGGTTCATTCCTACCCCTGTAAATAGCCACAAGCTGGAAGCACAATGATACAACTGGAGATTAGTGCAGGATACAATTATTTCTGCTGTGTTAAGTTTAACTTTGTCTGTTTTATAGGAAATCTAATACGTCAAAATGGACAAAATCTATTAAAAAAAGGCCATCATCGTCGCAGTGTATCCTAATGCTTCCTGCTAGACACGTCTGACTGGAGACATAAAAACGCCATGTTAATGTGCTGATAGTCTGCCGACGCTGTTTCTCTGTACGAGACATCTGTGATTCTTTTGTCAGCTCAAAACATTTTTTTAGTAATATACTGTATAAAAAGCAGATCCTATTATTTAAAGCGGCGGTAAGTAAATCGCCGTAGATAAGGGCGATGGGAATTCTAAGTCATAGTCATCCTAACCAGCTGCTGCACACAGGATGTGGGTATAATGTCAGTATTTACACAGTCGACTCAATACCATAATATTGACAGTTATGATGTTCACATTGCTGAAATGTCAATATTAAACATGTTGGCATCTGCGGAATGTTGACAGGTTCACAATGCCGATGTGTAATGTCTACATTCCACAGCTACCGGATAGTTAGAGTTAGGCCGCAACAGCAGAGAGATAAGGTTAGGCTACAGGAGGGGAGGCTATGGTTAGGAACTAGGGGGAGGC
The DNA here is from genome assembly GCF_028390025.1 of Pseudophryne corroboree. NCBI lineage: Eukaryota > Metazoa > Chordata > Amphibia > Anura > Myobatrachidae > Pseudophryne > Pseudophryne corroboree. Next base: position 1,004,692,575 of record NC_086445.1, read on the forward strand.
TGGGCAGTCATGGGGGGGGGGGGCTTCGGGGACTGTAGTCCCGGGCCCAGACAGACGGGGAGCCCGCCCCTGGCTTCCAAGGTATGGGTGCTGTGAGGGAGAGAGGGAGACTAAGAGACAAGGTAAGGGGGAGGCTGAGATACAGAGTGAGGGGATGCTGAGAGATACAGAGTGAGGAGGAGGCTGAGAGACTCAGGGGTTGGTGTGGCTGAGAGCCACAGGGATGGTGTGGCTGAGAGACACAAGAGGCTAGAGAGACACATGGGACAGAAGGCTGGTAAGAGAGGAGACTGGAATGATCATGCACGAGGCTGGAGAGATACAGGAGGTTGGAAGGGATACATGGGGTAGGAGGTGACATAGGTGGCACGAGTCTGGTTGAACCTCTGTTGTATGATGATGACATTGGTTATATTCCTACACAAACATCTTCTGGACCATGTGACCTACTACATGAATAGTGAATACCGACTGAAGGGAGAATCAGTTTCTTCAGAGGTTCCCTGTTGCAGAGAAACCACAATATAGGTAAGGTATATTTGGAATGTAATGGAAAGGAATGCTCCCAAAGTGACAAAAACATGTGGTGTATGATGTTTGGCCACGCCTGAGGGTCCCTGCCTATTTTGTCAGTCCCAGGCCCCACAATTTCCGCTGGCAGCCCTGTAGAGAGGGTTAGGCTATGGAAGTAGAGGAGCAAAAACAGTGAAATAGTAACTTGCGCCCTAGCTGCAGCTTGGCACTCGTCCAACAGAACACCACTCCTTTCTAGATCTAGATCTCCAAGCGCTGCTATACAGAACCGGAATCCATATATCCCTGAGAGTCCTTTATCATAAACAATGCGTTCCCATAAAGGTTTCTTTCATGACTTCATACTTTCATAAATTTGGATACTGTGACATCAGCTACACGATACACAACCCATTAAAACCAGGCTTACCTTTATAATAAGCCCTATGTACATCAGAAAGGTATCTTTAAGTCCTTTCCTTTGTGGGGACCTCCTATACCATCATACAGCATCTTCTTTCATCACAATCCAATTCTCCCGCAATAAACTTTGTGATTCTTTTATAAAAAAAGTTTTTTTAGTTTCGCAAAACACTGTGAAACTTTAAAATGACAAAATTCCATAAAAGAAGGGAGGCACTCACACCCTCAGATGGAATAGGGAGGCACTCACACTCTCAGATGGAATAGGGAGGCACTCACACCCTCAGATGGAATAGGGGATTGATACGAACCACTGCAGACCTAGATGGAACAAGTCTGTAGAGTGGGTATAAAGGACAGAGAAGGTCACTTCCAATTCACACCCTGAGGAAGGATTTTTCTCTGAAACGCGTTGGTGCTGACATAGGAGGACCCCAGGCTTGACCTTACTACTTACCTTGGTACCCACTCTACCGACTTGTTACATATATGTCTGCAGTGGTTCGTATCAATCCCCTATTCCATTATGGGAATGCATTGTTTATAATAAAGGACTCACAGGGATATATGGATTCCAGTTCTGTATAGCAGCGCTTGGAGATCGTCCATCTGTGTATTTTGTATATGGAAGTGGAGGGTTTGCAATGGGAGGAGGACGTTGGGATACTGGAGGGGAAGGTTAGGCTGAGGCACTAGGGGTAGGGTTAGGGTTGGACTATGGAAATGGAGGGTTAGGGTTAGACTGTGGTAGGGGTGGGTTAGGGGGGATCCGGTCTGAAGATTGACAGTGTCTAGGTCGACAATGTTTAGGTCGACCACTATAGGTCGACAGTCACTAGGTCGACATGGATGGAAGGTCGACAAGGTTTCTAGGTCGACATGTGCTAGGTCGACAGGTCTAAAGGTCGACATGAGTTTTTCAATTTTTTTTTCCTTTTTTTGAATTGTTTCATACTTAACGATCCACGTGGACTACGATTGGAACGGTAAAGTGTGCCGAGCGAAGCGGTAGCGGAGCGAAGGCACCATGCCCGAAGCATGGCGAGCGAAGCGAGCCATGCGAGGGGACGCAGTGCACTAATTTGGGATCCCGGTCACTCTACGAAGAAAACGAGACAAAAAAAAAATCCTCATGTCGACCTTTAGACCTGTCGACCTAGCACATGTCGACCTAGAAACCCTGTCGACTTTCCATCCATGTCGACCTAGTGACTGTCGACCTATAGTGGTCGACCTAAACATTGTCGACCTAGACACTGTCGATTTGATGAACCACACCCGGGTTAGGGATAGACACTTGTGAGAGCCAGGGCCTGAGGGGGCAGCACTGAGGCTGGTGGAATAAAAATAAGGATGTCTCAGCAACAAAATTGCAATTGATGCTGAATAAGATTCAAAGTCACTTGTGAGGGTATCTGAGGGGTGGTGGGCTAAAATTTTGCCTAGGGCGCCGTGACACCTTGCACTGTCCCTGCATACAGTAGATAGCTACTTAAGAAATGCTACAAACAAATATGGGTTTGATTCCGCTCTGGTATATTGTCAATTGCAAAAATTTCTATGTTAACCAGTATAAGCCAGATATCTGGGCCAAAGAATGCCCTTATATGTTTAACTGGTGGTGCACCCAGAAGTCAGTAATTGCTTACTGTAAACCTGAAGTACAAGAAAAAGAAAGTAGACTTCTTTGTGGGCGCACTCTTGTGAAGGAATAAGGAGATATTATAGGAAGTTAAAATCTAACTTTTATTCGAATGATTAAAAAATTATTAAATCTCCTGAAAAGAAATAAACAAACAACAATTACAAAGACAAATCAAACAGGACAATTAAAGGACAATTAAAAAGCGGTTGGCAATGGAAGCATAATGGTGAAGTGTTTAGAATAAATATAATATTTATAATCAAAATATATGCAATCCAATCCGGCGGCAAGAGAAATTAGTTAATCATTGTCAAAATACAAACTGTGACAGACTGGTATAGATGGTACAGTATCTAAAACCTTGCCAAAATGGCTCAAATGCCTATGTATTAAGGTAATGTTTGGAAGGCAGGCTATGGTGGATTTTAGGTGGGATGCCTCTGATAGTCAAGTTTGGAATAATAGAAAAAATGTGAATCTGCTGTCAATGTTAGACAGGAGTTTCTCCTCGTTCTAAACCTACTGCACCGGGTATTCCCTGGTGGTCCCCCACCGGGTACTAACCTGGCCCTCAACTGTTTCGCTTCCAAGATCGAACGGTATTGGGCATAAGCAGTGACGTATGATAGTAGGTTATCCGTATTCTTATGCAACCATCTCCTGAATCATTGATGAGAGTTCAGAAATACTTAGAAAGAAAAGATAAAGTGTATCTGCTTTTGGTGTTAGGTGATGGACCCTTGTCCCACCAGCTGGGGAGCTGCCGTGGGAAGAGAGGTCCCTAAAATCACCAATGAGAGTCCTGAATCAAAAGAGTATGATATAAAGAGGTCAAATCCCTGACCCAGTGGCGTAACTACTGCCCCCGCAGCCCTCGCGGTGGCTTGGGGGCGCAGGGCAGCGGGGCGCCACTGATTTAGTGCAGATTGACATGCGGACGAGCGTCCGCATGTCAATCTGCGGTCTCCTCTCCCTGCGGTCTCCTCCTTCCCTCTGCTGCTGTAAGGAGGGACACAGAGGGCACAGCGCGCGCCTCTCCTGTGTCCCTCCTGGGTCTCCGGCGGGTCTAATAAATGAAGTGCCGTTCGTGAGCTCTGATTGGCTCACGAACCGGCACTTACTTTAACAAACCGCCGGAGACCCAGGAGGGACACAGGAGAGGCGCGCGCTGTGCCCTCCGTGTCCCTCCATCACAAAACAGCGGGGGAGCATATGGGGGGGGGGGCGGCACTGGGGGAGCAATGCGGCACAGGGGTAGGGGGACTTATGTGGCACTGGGGGGCAAATGTGGCACGGGGGGGGGGGGGTATATGTGTACCTGGCACATGGGGGGGGGGGGGGGCTTATATTTGGCACTGGGGGCATGTGAGTACCTGGCACCGTGGGGGAATATCTGGCACTGGGGGCATATGTGGCACTGGGGGGGGGGGGGGGGTGTATGTGTACCTGGCACATGGGGGGAAGGGGGCTGTATTTGGCACTGGGGGCATGTGAGTACCTAGCACTGTGGGGGGATATCTGGAACTGGGGGCATATGTGGCACTGGGGGGGTATATGTGTACCTGGCACATGGGGGGGGGGGCTATATCTGGCACTGGGGGCATATGTGGCACTGGGAGAGCACAGCCCTAGCAACAAGCCCTACCCCCTAGCAATGAGCATGACACCCAGTGCATGAAACCCCTGGCAACGAGCAAGACACCCAGTGCATGAAACCCCTGGCAACGAGCATGACACCCTGAGCATGAAAACCCCTGGCACCGTGCATGGAACCAAGAGCATAAAACCCCTGGCAACGAGCAGGTAATTTAAAAGTAATTAGAAGCCTTACTGTAGGACTTAATGTGTAATGGGCATTACGGTGTGTGGCATAATGTATCACGGACATTGCGGTGTGTGTCATAATGTGTCACAGGCATTATGGTGTGTGGCATACTATATCACGGGCATTGTGTTATGTGGTATAATGTCTCAGGGGCATTGCAGTGTGGCATAATGTATAACGGGCATTGCAGTATGTGTCACAGGCATTACGGTGTATGGTATACTATATCACGGGCATTGTGATATGTGGTATAATGTCTCAGGGTCATTGCAGTGTGTGGCATAATGTATCACGGACATTGCGGTGTGTGTCATAATGTGTCAGGCATTACGGTGTGTTGTATACTGTATCACGAGCATTGTGGTATGTAGTATAATGTCTCAGGGTCATTGCGGTGTGTGTCACAGACATTGTATGTACTATAATGTATCAGGGGCATTGCAGTGTGTGGCATAATGTATAACGGGCATTGCGGTGTGTGTCATAATGTGTCACAGACATTGTATGTGCTATAATGTATCAGGGGCATTGCAGTGTGTGGCATAATGTATAACGGGCATTGCGGTGTGTGTCATAATGTGTCACAGACATTGTATGTGCTATAATGTATCAGGGGCATTGCAGTGTGTAGCATAATGTTTAACGGGAATTGCGATTCCTGTCATAATGTGTCACAGGCATTACGGTGTGTGGCATAATGTGTCAGGCATTACGGTGTGTGGTATACTATATCACGGGCATTGTGACATGTGGTATAATGTCTCAGGGTCATTGCAGTGTGTGGCATAATGTATCACAGACATTACGGTGTGTGGCATAATGTGTCAGGCCAGAGCCGGCGCTAACCGCTCAGCAAGGTCCGCAAAGCAGGGAGGCGCCAGGACGGAGAGGCGCCTTCCCCGCTCTGCTACCTTGCTGATGCGCCATGTTGCTGCTGGATGTCGCTGCACCTGTCACACTGTGACAGCCTCAGGCAGCGGCACCGGCAGTATGATCAGATCTCCTCCTGTCCTGTGTGTCACGCCCCCCTCCTCTCTCCTCCTTGCTCCTGGCCGCTGCCCATGTCAGGTGGAAGACAGAAGCACAGTGGTGCCTCTCCCCAACTCGTCTCTTCCCTCCCCTCTGTCACTGAATACACAGCAGTCTTAAGCGTCAGATAGGGGACACAGGAAGTCACATGATATACACACGTGACTGTGCACTGTCTGACTCTGGACTCTGGAGGAGCAAGCTGTCGTGTGAAGAGGAACAGCCAGCCTGTGTAGCAGCCTGCAGCCCTAGTAGCCAGCCACAGAGGAGCTGACTGAGGTAAATTATTCTGCTGATAAAGGAGGAGAGGAGAGGGGGGGTGGGGGGTGGGGTAGTACTATATTCATGTGTGCTGGGGAGGGGGGGGAGTACCATATTCATGTGTGCTGGGGAGGGGGGGGAGTACCATATTCATGTGTGCTGAGGAGGGGGGGGGGGAGAGTACCATATTCATGTGTGCTGGGGAGGGGGGGAAAGTACCATGTTCATGTGTGATGGGGGGAGTACCATATTCATGTGTGCTGGGGGAGTACCGTATTCATGTGTGCTGGGGAGGGGGGGGGATTACCATGTTCATGTGTGCTGGGGAGGGGGGGGGATTACCATGTTCATGTGTGATGGGGGGGGGGGAGTACCATATTCATGTGTGCTGGTGGGGGAGTTTCATATTCATGTGTGCTGGGAGGTGGGGGGAGTACCATATTCATGTGTGCTGGGAAGGGGGGGGGGAGTACCATGTTCATGTGTGATGGGGGGAGTACCATATTCATGTGTGCTGGGGGGTGGGGGGAGTACCATATTCATGTGTGCTGGGGAGGGGGGGGAAGTACCATGTTCATGTGTGATGGGGGAGTACCATATTCATGGGGGGTGGGGGGAGTACCATATTCATGTGTGCTGGGGAGGGGTACCATATTCATGTGTGCTGGGGGGTGGGGGAGGGGGCAGAAGTGGCATAGTAACAGTGTGTGCTGCAATTTGGGTTTTCTGCTTTGAAAACCCAGCGGTGGGAGGAAAGAAAAAGGAAAATGTTCACCTGCTCTGGCGGTCGTTCCCCGCTGCTGCATTCCTGTCCGTTGTAGTGTGTGGGGAGAGGGATGCAGGGTAGCAGCAATAGTGTAGTTGTGCAGACAAAGAGGGTGCAGGGTAGTGGCAGTGTCGTGTGTGGGGTGCAGGGTAGTGGCAGTGTCATGTGTGGGGTGCAGGGTAGTGGCAGTGTCATGTGTGGGGTGCAGGGTAGCAGCGGTAGTCTGCGCGGGGGGGGGGGGGGGGAATCCAGAATAGCAGCAGTACTGTCATGTGGTTTGTCTGGGAGGAGGGGTGCTGGGTAGCGGCGGTAGTGTAATGTAGTGCGTGTAGGGAGAGAGGGTGCAGGGTAGCAGCGGTAGTGTAATGTAGTGTGCGGGGAAAGGGGTTGCAGGGTAGTGGCAGTAGTATAATGTAGTGTGTGGGGAGAGGGGAGCTGGGTAGTGGCAGTAGTATAATGTAGGGAGAGAGGGTGCAGGGTAGCAGCGGAAGTGTAATGTAGTGTGTGTAGGGAGAGAGGGTGCAGGGTAGCAGCGGAAGTGTAATGTAGTGTGTGTAGGGAGAGAGGGTGCAGGGTAGCAGCGGAAGTGTAATGTAGTGTGTGTAGGGAGAGAGGGTGCAGGGTAGCAGCGGTAGTGTAATGTAGTGCGTGTAGGGAGAGAGGGTGCAGGGTAGCAGCGGAAGTGTAATGTAGTGTGTGTAGGGAGAGAGGGGTGCAGGGTAGCAGCGGAAGTGTAATGTAGTGTGTGTAGGGAGAGAGGGTGCAGGGTAGCAGCGGTAGTGTAATGTAGTGCGTGTAGGGAGAGAGGGTGCAGGGTAGCAGCGGTAGTGTAATGTAGTGTGTGCGGGGAAAGGGGTTGCAGGGTAGTGGCAGTAGTATAATGTAGTGTGTGGGGAGAGGGGAGCTGGGTAGTGGCAGTAGTATAATGTAGGGAGAGAGGGTGCAGGGTAGCAGCGGAAGTGTAATGTAGTGCGTGTAGGGAGAGAGGGTGCAGGGTAGCAGCGGTAGTGTAATGTAGTGTGTGCGGGGAAAGGGGGTGCAGGGTAGTGGCAGTAATATAATGTAATGTGTGTAGGGAGAGAGGGTGCAGGGTAGCAGCGGTAGTATAATCTAGTGTGTGCGGGGAAAGGGGGAGCAGGGTAGTGGCAGTAGTGTAATGTAGTGTGTGTAGGGAGAGAGGGTGTAGGGTAGCAGCGGAAGTGTAATGTAGTGTGTGCGAGGGAAAGGGGGTGCAGGGTAGTGGCAGTAGTATAATGTAGTGTGTGAGGGGAGCTGGGTAGCAGCGGTAGTGTAATGTAGTGCGTGTAGGGAGAGAGGGTGCAGGGTAGCAGCGGAAGTGTAATGTAGTGTGTGTAGGGAGAGAGGGGTGCAGGGTAGCAGCGGTAGTGTAATGTAGTGCGTGTAGGGAGAGAGGGTGCAGGGTAGCAGCGGAAGTGTAATGTAGTGTGTGTAGGGAGAGAGGGGTGCAGGGTAGCAGCGGTAGTGTAATGTAGTGCGTGTAGGGAGAGAGGGTGCAGGGTAGCAGCGGAAGTGTAATGTAGTGTGTGTAGGGAGAGAGGGTGCAGGGTAGCAGCGGTAGTGTAATGTAGTGCGTGTAGGGAGAGAGGGTGCAGGGTAGCAGCGGTAGTGTAATGTAGTGTGTGCGGGGAAAGGGGTTGCAGGGTAGTGGCAGTAGTATAATGTAGTGTGTGGGGAGAGGGGAGCTGGGTAGTGGCAGTAGTATAATGTAGTATGTGGGGAGAGGGGAGCTGGGTAGTGGCAGTAGTATAATGTAGGGAGAGAGGGTGCAGGGTAGCAGCGGAAGTGTAATGTAGTGCGTGTAGGGAGAGAGGGTGCAGGGTAGCAGCGGTAGTGTAATGTAGTGTGTGCGGGGAAAGGGGGTGCAGGGTAGTGGCAGTAATATAATGTAATGTGTGTAGGGAGAGAGGGTGCAGGGTAGCAGCGGTAGTATAATCTAGTGTGTGCGGGGAAAGGGGGAGCAGGGTAGTGGCAGTAGTGTAATGTAGTGTGTGTAGGGAGAGAGGGTGTAGGGTAGCAGCGGAAGTGTAATGTAGTGTGTGCGAGGGAAAGGGGGTGCAGGGTAGTGGCAGTAGTATAATGTAGTGTGTGAGGGGAGCTGGGTAGCAGCGGTAGTGTAATGTAGTGTGTGAGGGGAGCTGGGTAGCAGCGGTAGTGTAATGTAGTGTGTGAGGGGAGCTGGGTAGCAGCGGTAGTGTAATGTAGTGTGTGAGGGGAGCTGGGTAGCAGCGGTAGTGTAATGTAGTGTGTGAGGGGAGCTGGGTAGCAGCGGTAGTGTAATGTAGTGTGTGAGGGGAGCTGGGTAGCAGCGGTAGTGTAATGTAGTGTGTGAGGGGAGCTGGGTAGCAGCGGTAGTGTAATGTAGTGTGTGAGGGGAGCTGGGTAGCAGCGGTAGTGTAATGTAGTGTGTGAGGGGAGCTGGGGAGCAGCGGTAGTGTAATGTAGTGTGTGAGGGGAGCTGGGTAGCAGCGGTAGTGTAATGTAGTGTGTGAGGGGAGCTGGGTAGCAGCGGTAGTGTAATGTAGTGTGTGAGGGGAGCTGGGTAGCAGCGGTAGTGTAATGTAGTGTGTGAGGGGAGCTGGGTAGCAGCGGTAGTGTAATGTAGTGTGTGAGGGGAGCTGGGTAGCAGCGGTAGTGTAATGTAGTGTGTGAGGGGAGCTGGGTAGCAGCGGTAGTGTAATGTAGTGTGTGAGGGGAGCTGGGTAGCAGCGGTAGTGTAATGTAGTGTGTGAGGGGAGCTGGGGAGCAGCGGTAGTGTAATGTAGTGTGTGAGGGGAGCTGGGTAGCAGCGGTAGTGTAATGTAGTGTGTGAGGGGAGCTGGGTAGCAGCGGTAGTGTAATGTAGTGTGTGAGGGGAGCTGGGTAGCAGCGGTAGTGTAATGTAGTGTGTGAGGGGAGCTGGGTAGCAGCGGTAGTGTAATGTAGTGTGTGAGGGGAGCTGGGTAGCAGCGGTAGTGTAATGTAGTGTGTGAGGGGAGCTGGGTAGCAGCGGTAGTGTAATGTAGTGTGTGAGGGGAGCTGGGTAGCAGCGGTAGTGTAATGTAGTGTGTGAGGGGAGCTGGGTAGCAGCGGTAGTGTAATGTAGTGTGTGAGGGGAGCTGGGTAGCAGCGGTAGTGTAATGTAGTGTGTGAGGGGAGCTGGGTAGCAGCGGTAGTGTAATGTAGTGTGTGAGGGGAGCTGGGTAGCAGCGGTAGTGTAATGTAGTGTGTGTAGGGTGAGAGGGTGCAGGGTAGCAGCGGTAGTGTAATGTGTGTGATTGGCTGGTACTTTATCATCCTATGGGGGGTATTCAAATAGTGCCAAATTTTCCAACAGCCGGAAAATCAGCGCTTTTTGCCCGTTAAGTCTTACTTACATTCGACCTATTCAATTAAAGTACCGATTTTTCGACTGTCAAAAAATTTGGAAATGTCGGTAAACACATGGATTGGCGAATTATTTGCAGATACACGTGTTTTTGTCGAAAACATGTCCGTTTTTGACTATTTTCTGTGGATGCAGATTCGCCTTTTTAAAAAGGCGAATCTGCACCAGTGGAAATGTGGTAAAAAACGGGTAGCATTGAATAGCTATGTCCAGATTTTTCAGCTAGCCGAAAAATCAGGACATAAATGAATATCCCCCTTTATCTGTCTCCACATTATCACTTTTTAAGGCTTAATAAATTTAGGCCAATGACTATGATGTGGACATAGGAGGGCGCAAAATTTATAGTTTGCAGGAGGGCGCCGAACACCCTAGCACCGGCCCTGTGTCAGGCATTACAGTGTGTTGTATACTATATCACGAGCATTGTGGTATGTGGTATAATGTCTCAGGGTCATTGCAGTGTGTGTCATAATGTGTCACAGACATTGTATGTGCTATAATGTATCAGGGGCATTGCAGTGTGTAGCATAATGTATAACGGGCATTGCGATTCCTGTCATAATGTGTCACAGGCATTAAGGTGTGTGGCATAATGTGTCGGGGGCATTACGGTGTGTGCATTATTGTGTGTGGCATAATGTCTAAGGGCCATTGCAGTATGTGGCATAATGTATACTGGGCATTACTATAAGGAGGAAAAATGACAAATAATGTAAGGGGCATGAATCAGAATTATTTTTCTTTCCTGTGGTGGCTAACGTCTGGGCGTGCAGGTTGCAAAACTGGGGTATAAGGTAGTCTTTTCCTGCGGTGCCACGCCCCTTTATGTGAAGCCACACCCTTTTGCGGCACGCATGTTTGTCCCTTTACTAGTGCCAATTATGGGGGATGGGGGGGGCGCCGAAGAATTTTTTGGCTTGGGGGAGAAAAATTTCTAGTTAAGCCACTGCCCTGACCTGAGAAATCCGAGGTCAAAATTGCCTTCTAGATATCCCCCATATTAACACACTGCTACTGTAGCTCTGTGGAATAGTTAGTATTGCTCTGCGAAAAAATGGAGTGTAGAATAAATAAACAGTGTTCCTCAGAAAATCACGATCAGGCTATTTGCAACAGCAGCCTAGAGTTTGAACCTGTTCTGTATCCATAAACCAATTATTCTTGTTCTCCAATCAGTGGAATACCCAAAATTAGCAGACAGAAAATGAAGGTCAGACTCCTACCACAGAACATATTCGTTTGCAACAAATGTTTCCATTAGAAGCACAATAGTAGTAGGCTAACCTTTTTAAGCTACAAATGTAGCTATTAGAGAATTTTCACAGACCACAGGCAAAGGTGATAGTTAAGGTATTTCCTATACAATAGCCTAGTTTTCACCATGTATTTTGTTTAAAGGGACTTTAAGGCAATAGGTTAGAGATAACTATAAAGACTGTAATATGGGCAGTCTAACTTCACACGCTATCGGCCAATCAAAAAATAAAATGTGTATGAAAAACAACAGCGACAATTCACCCTATGTTATTGTTTTTTTTATATAAAAGGTAACTGTCCATTTAAACGGGCATGGCCCTACACAGAATATAAGAAATACGTGTCAGCCTAAGTCTCCCCAATTAGAGTAACACAATAGGGCTCTAATAATTAATAGTGAGAAATGATCGGAGAGAAAGAAGAGAACAACAGTCTAGCTAAATTGATTAGTCCCCAAGCAGGGGGGAGATCACTCTCCGACTCAGCTACTATAGGGGATACTGTTACCAATGGGCTGCTGGACACCCCCAAGCTGCAGGCGTTGGATCCACCGTTACTGCCCACGTGGATGTGGGTGCCCCTGGACTGGAGCCAACGGGTCTGCCGGGGCCACGAAGGGCTGTTGTGTGTCACCGGGCTGCGGTCACTGGATCCACTGTCACCGTCAGTGTTGCCGTGGGTGCCCCTGGATTGGGACCGCCGGATCTATCAAAGCCGCTATGTTCGGGAAGACGCGTTTCGCCCATGTTCGTCGGGCTTGGTCACTTTTATTCGTAATAAAAGTTAGATTTTAACTTCCTATAATATCTCATTATTCCTTCGTAAGAGTTGGCCCACAAAGAAGTCTACTTTCTTTTTCTTGGACTTAAGAAAAGCGTCAGTAATTGGAAATATTTTGGATTCCTGTCAGATATACTGAGAGACTGATCATCTTCTCTATCAGAGTGCATAGATATTAACCAAATACTATACTAATGGCTCATTACTAATTTATGGAACTGATATAGTGAGTGCAATATATCACAGTTCTGCTCATTCTTCTTATGATCAAGTGGCTTTTTGGCCAACCAAAGTACTTGAATTGCAGTAGCATTTATCATACTTGTTATTGCTCCGCTGTGAAACTCACAGCTATTACGGTTGGATATATTTATTATTTTTATGAGTAATATAGTGAGAGATGCATGATATTACATTTTTATTTTTTACAGGAAAGATCAGCGCCTCTGTATTTGTTCTTTCTATTGGTCGCTACTTTTGACCTGTTTATTCCTTTACATCAAATGGCAATTGTCTCTCCCCGCTCTAGAGCCACAAATAGCCTCCCAACTGCCACCGCCCCCCCCCCCCCCCCCACTGCAGGAAGAACAGCGGGACAGTCCCAAAAAAACAGGACTATCCCGCGAAAATTGTGACAGTTGTAGGTATGCATATGCTATAGGTAAAATACAACCATAATGAGAAAAGGGTCTACTGTATTGCAGTTTTGGAGTAATAATATTATACTAAGCTTTGATAATCAACAAAACACAATATACAATATATTCCAGGGAACATTGCCATGTACTCCGTAAGCAGTTTCCCCCATGTGTCGTGCCCCCCGTAGTTTATTTCCATTGCAGTGATACAAGAATCAAACATGCACGTGTCTGGCTATCTTTTTTTGGTCTCGCATCACATATTCCCAATAGGTTTTCCTGCAAAACACTGGATAGAAACTCACAGTTTGGCCAAAAACCTGACAGCTGCTAACCTTGGATTCAATTACAGATTTGTTAGTTTGTAGACACAAGTGACTCAGAAATTTATAGACACAAACAAAACCTGGTAGATCTGCACGTAGACTAGGAGAGGAACCAGCGTGGATACGGAGAGGAAATTGTGTAAATGATCAGTACAAAGGTAGGTAGTCTCGCTGAATCCAGGACATGCAATTCATACGTGGCAGTATCTAGTGCCATTGTGTGCCAAGTTATACAACATACCAGGAGATCCACAAATTTTGGCCAGAGCAGGTGACCGTCCTGCATTCCACCTTCAACCTATTGCAAAGGGACTTGATGATAGGAATGTCAGTGAATCACATCAGCATAGCCCCGCCCTCTCTAAGTGATGGCGCAATTTGTGTCTCTATGCTGTGAGAGCACAGATATAATGAAACATTTTGTTCAGCACCATCCCTCACTGTGGCCACCAGCCTCTGCCCTACGGGAACTCAGTTGAAGGAGAAAAAAATAGGCAAGTATGTTATAGAGTCATTACATGAGTCTACATAATATCTGCTTACACATCAACATAAGACTGTGGAGCCCGATAATAAATAGATGCGGCCCTCAGTGGCAGTTTGGGGCTTCCCTATTCTGGACTATTTTCATGACCAAACTGAACTCTTGTATCAATAGTTGTCTCAAAGGGACTTTAAGGTCTGAAAGGCAATAGGTTAGAGATAACTATAAAGACTCTAATATGGGCAGTCTAACTTCACACGCTATCGGCCAATCAAAAAATAAATTGTGTATGAAAAACAACAGCGACAATTCACCGTATGTTATTGTTTTTTTTTATATAAAAGGTAACTGTCCATTTAAACGGGCATGGTCCTATACAGAATATAAGAAATACGTGTCAGCCTAAGTCTCCCCAATTAGAGTTACACAATAGGGCTCTAATAATTAATAGTGAGAAATGAGCGGAGAGAAAGAAGAGAACAACAGTCTAGCTAAATTGATTAGTCCCCAAGCGGGGGAGATCACTCTCCGACTCAGCTACTATAGGGGATACTGTTACCAATGGGCTGCTGGACACCCCCAAGCTGCAGGCGTTGGATCCACCGTTACTGCCCACGTGGATGTGGGGGCCCCTGGACTGGAGCCAACGGGTCTGCCGGGGCCACGAAGGGCTGTTGTGTGTCACCGGGCTGCGGTCACTGGATCCGCCGTCACCGTCAGTGTTGCCGTGGGTGCCCCTGGATTGGGACCGCCGGATCTGTCAAAGCCGCTATGTTCGGGAAGACGCGTTTTGCCCGTGTTCATCGGGCTTGGTCACTTTTATTCGTAATAAAAGTTGAATTTTAACTTCCTATAATATCTCATAATTCCTTCACAAGAGTGCGCCCACAAAGAAGTCTACTTTCTTTTTCTTGGACTTAAGAAACGCGTCAGTAAATGGAAATATTTTGGATCCCTGTCAGATGATTACAGGAATACTGAGAGACTGATCATCTTCTCTATCAGAGTGCATAGATATTTACCAAAAACTATACTAATGGCTCATTACTAATTTAAGTACATTCCTGCTGGAACTGATATAGTGAGTGCAATATATCACAGTTCTGCTCAATCTTCTTATGATCAAGTGGCTTTTGGCCAACCAAAGTACTTGAATTGCAGTAGCATTTATCATACTTGTTAGGTTAGGAATCAATCTCAAAGACCACAGTGCTGTGAGAAAACAATGCATACTTGCCAACTCTCCCTGAATGTCAGGGAGACTCACAAAATAGCAGCAATCTCCCTGACTCCCTGAACAGTCTAGAAATCTCCCTGATTGCACCTTACCCCCATTATGTACCTGTTAGTGTACTTTTAAAAGAAATCAGAGCTAGATACATTCAACTGGGGTCATAAGTGCCATTTCTCTGCATTGGTTATAAGGCACATGTAATCCCTATGGCTTCTTAGCAGAATTTGCAATCCTTACTGATTCAGGTCCTGAACGTCCACATTTCAATGGGGTCTACAAGTCGACATTTAACTAGTCAACTTTCAGTATGTCAACACCAACATAATGTCAACGTGCCCAATATGTCAACATCATCCATGTCCACGCTGAGAACTATAGTGTCTAATCCTAATCACAACCTAATCCTAACCCCTCCCATAACCGCAACCTATTCCTAATCGTAACCCTAATGCAGCTACTAAATTGATTAAAGGCCTAGAGGGACTGGATTACGAGGAAAGGCTTACTAGGTTGAATATGTATGCACTAGAAAAGAGGCATCTAAGAGGAGATATTATTAATATCTTCAAATATGTAAAGGAACATCACAAAGAGTTATCAGAGGAATTATTTATTAAAAGAACACTGTTTAGGACACGTGGGCACTCGCTGCGGCTGGAGGAGAGAAAGTTCCGAACGCAACGGAGGAAAGGGTTCTTTACTGTTAGGGCAATTAGGATGTGGAATTCCCTGCCAGGGAAGGTGGTAATGGCGGATTCTGTAAATGGATTTAAAAAAGGAATGGATAAATTTCTGAATAAAAAATGATATCCAAGGTTATAATATTTACAATATCAATGTGGTTAATCCGGGGGTAATATGAGTTATAGTAGTTAACTAGTCATGAAACATTATTCAGCGGGTATGTAGAATCATCACAACTTATTACAGGTTGAACTCTATTCAACCTCAATTACTATGTTACTATGTATGTTTATATAATGTGGATATGCATAGTGTCGACATTCAGAAGAATTCGGCATTGCAGTGTTGACATTGTGAATAGCCATATACAAGGGCGTAGCGATCTCATTTGGGGCCCCATAGCATAATTCCATGCATACACCCCCTTCCCCGCTCATTTGGGGCCCCATAGCATAAATACCCCCCCCCATGCGCACCCCGCACGGAGGCACCCCAAATGTACACTCACCATTGTGGTCGCACTGTGCTGCTGCTACACTGCCGCCACATCTGCTCTCCTGGCCGGCCCGGCTCCATCCACTGTCTCTTCACAGACGCCTCCTCCCAGCATTAGTTAGTATCCAGGTGAGGCGGAGCCGGCCGGGTAAGCAGGTGTGGCTGCAGTACAGCAGCACAGCACACTTCTAGTAACGTAAAAAGCTGCCAGCGCCGGGGCTCAGTAGCTGGGTGCAGGGGAAGGCTCGGGCCCCAGAGACGGCTCGGGCCCCATAGCAGCCGCATCCCCTGCACCTATGGTAGCTATGCCCATGGCCATATAAGTACATGTATTGGCACGTCTAATTACCAAATGTGTATACTGAATTGCAATTTGTGTCTGTGACATTTTGGTACAGATTTGGATATGGATTGGTAACTATTCATATTTAAAGTGAATATTGGTTTTTTGATTATGAACATTTCACGCGGGTTCAATGTTTTTAACCCCATCTCTGTTTTCCACCCCTGTGCTGAGCCTAGTCTGTAACCTTTGGGCTCATTCCATTCAAACTTCAGTTACAGTCATTTGTCTGAGCCGTTGCCACACAAATCACTTCTTGTATTTTTGGCAGAAGGTTAGAATGTACATTACTGTTAGGGAAGTGGCACAATACCAGAAAATTACACATTTTTCAATCATTTACTAAATGTTAAAATATGGGGTTGTCATTGGTTTGTGAATAGCTTCTGGTCTCCCAAGAAGATTGTGACGTCTGTATATCGGTACTCCCAGAGGCACCCAATCATATCACTCTCTGGGAGAATATTTTTGTATTATTTTTTCTAATTAAGAAAAGATATATTGGGATATTTTGCCTCTTAATGCTAATTGCAGCATTTTTCCTACTAATATCTGTTTATTGACTTTAGCAGACGTTAATAAGTCCCTTTTCTCTTGTTAAGGTCAGCATTGATTTAAGAGTCCTTCAGCTCATCTCCTAATCTTATTTTCTCCGGCAAAGATGTCAGCTGATGTCTTTGTCATATGAACACAAAATAGTCTCCGACGTATTACAATGATTTCCTCCAAACGCTTCTGTCAATACAGTACGCAGGATATTTAACAATTACAAAGTTGTGCAGGTCTGATGGTAAACGCAGATCGTGAACTGGAACCATAATGGAAGCATCAAACATAACGTCAGGCAATACAACTGAAGTCACTGTAAGATATTAGTGGTTAAGGGGGCCTGATTCAGAGATTTATGAGCATCCGTTGTTGTCGCACCTAATGTGCATGTTCTGCGATGGTCTTGCGACCGTGGTCACAGAGAGGATTTATTTGCAAAGTGATTGAAAGCCAGGTGGAGGTACAGTATATATTAGAGATGTGCGTGGACCCTTCTGTTGTGCTTTTGGTTCTAATTGATCATCATGTTTTGGTTTTGGCAAAACCACCTTCGAGTATTTTGGTTCAAATTTGGTTTTAGGTTCGATGAAAAATGTATAGAAAAATCAATAATCATTGATATAAATCAATAAAAACAGCTAAAATCATGTCACATTTGCCATCCAAAACCAAACATTTTGATCTGAAAGCTACATCCACGGAAGTTCTTCGGTTAGTTCTCCAAGATGTTAGGAACAACCTCCCTGCTGAGTTCCTTTCAAAACTGTATGCAAGTGTACCTTGATCCTTGAAGTGAATTGATGCTACTTTGAAGTCAAAGTGTGGTCACATATTATGGTTATATATATATATATATATATTTGTCATTTTTGTTTTCCTGTTCATTCTAGCATCACCAAAAACTACTGGATGAACTTGGATGGCGTGTTCTCTACTGTATAGCTTTGTGACCTACTGTAGAGAGAAACTGAGGAATGTATGATCTCAATGTGACATCGGGGAGAGGAGTAATAAAGGAAAAAGCAGACACGTGACACTCGGCGCAGGCAGTGTGCAGGCTCCTCAAGTCCAAAATGACTATGGGGGTCATTCGGACCCAATCGCTGCCCTGCGTTTTCGCTCAGCAGTGATCGGGTCTGAACTGCGCATACGTATGCACCGCAATGCGCAGGCGCGAAGTCCCCCCAGCAACAGGGAATGCAGGACAGCGACAGGATGGCCGAAGAAAGTGATCACATGGGCGATTGCAAGAAGATTGACAGGAAGAGGCCATTTGAGGGTGTCAACTGACTGTTTCCTAGGAGTGTCCGGAGAAACGCAGGAGGAACCAGCCGTCTGAAGGGAGGGTTCCTGACGTCAGCTCCGGCCCGGATCATCGCACTAGAAGAGTAAGTCCTGACCTGTGCAGAGACTGCACATGCATTCGCACCCCTGCACAGCGATTACCCCCTCTACCTGTAGGCGGCGATTACCTGGACGCAGTAGCGCAAAAAAATGCCTGCTTGCGACCAGGTCTGAATTAGGCCCAATATGTATATAAATATAACTTTTTGGGGAGAAATATTCTTCTAGGCACTGTTTATGAACTATGGAGAAGGATTTATTTTTCCGGAAGCCATCCATGCGAGCAAAGCCGCAGGCAAATGCTAGTATTGTGTATATATAGATAGAAAGATACTATAGATAGATAGATAGATAGATAGATAGATAGATAGATAGATAGAAAAATATTTTTTTTGATAAGTGATGCCTACTGTCTGCAAAACTTTACAACCAGTTCAGTATCCAACCACTTTTAATAACTTTGTTGCAAGTTGAAGATAAGTGTCAGACAAGATATAACGGATGTACAGAAAGGTGGAACCCCTTCAATGCCAATGATCCCACACATTTGAGGAAATAATATTTCTTTTTCTGTCTGCAAGTGTTTCTATTATTAGACATTTATATTATTTACGCAATAGACATTTCTTCAAAAGCTGAGACATGGGCAATCAGACGAGCAAGTAAAGATAATGTATGATAAAAATACTACAGTAGATTACTATGGTAAATAAAATAATATATACAGTATATAAAACGAACAGAAAAGAAGGTGCATGGAATTACTAGAAACTGTTTGCACTCCGGAGCTAAAGGTCGTAAAGGTCCCTCTCTGTGTTTTAATGCAGGATTCAGTGATTACTATTCTTCTTACTCTTGTTTAGCGGCCTGCTATTGGCTGAATCTTGTTATTATGGTGGAAACTTGTGTATATTGACCTGTCCCACGGCTAGTGAGGCTCCACCAGCAATCTACAGGTACTTTGCATAAATAAGCTCATGATTTATGATGGCTCGTGACTGTACTGAATTCTGCCTTAGAACTGTATGTGGATGCTCCGCATAGCATATGCTACCACATGGCATTATTTGTTGCTGTTCTACAAGCCAGTGAGCAGACTGCTGGCAAATGTATTGTGCAGGCCGCAGACTGTAATTCATGTTGCATTGTGCTGCTACAAGTCAGCTGAATAACCTGCACAACAGCTGTATAATTACGTGTTATTTATGGTTACTGGGAATGTTACAGGTGCTCTGTTATTCTGACACCGAGTTCTGTAAAACACCTGAGGAGAAGACTGTACCAAACCCAAAGATCTTTATTTATGATGAGCAAAACATTTCATGGCAGGAACTGTAAAGCAGCATCTGTTCTGAGAATTTCTCAGGACAATCCGTTTAATGTACAGTGGATGGGAAATGTTACCTGTCATATAGATATAAAGTGCTGCTGTATGATAACGCTGCATTCAGCAATTTCACAATGAACGTTCTCCAAGGAATAGAGGTAGCAGGGGGCATTTTTACCTCAGTCTCTGGCATTTCACGGGAGATCGCTCTTTCATGTCCCGCCAGCCAGATAAATAAAAACTCTGTATCAAGAATGGTTAACTAAAGCATGAGTGAAGGAAGATCTTGTGAGTGGAGGCAAATCTCTGTACCTTCATAAGTAGTCTACCTTCATCTTCATCATTTACCATTTATATAGTGTATTTGTATTCAGAACCAGCGATGGAGGAGGGGGGCTGCCGCTGGCCATGTTGTCAGGTCTCTGCTGCTTTGTCCCTGCTGCCGGCTCCCGCTGTAGAACAGGTCCCAGCACTTGTACAATGTTTAAAGAAAAATAACCCAGCGCAAGCTGATAATATTTTGATATCTGCAGCCTCTGAAAGTGGGTGTGCTCGTCCCACTAAAAAGAAAAAGAAATCTTAAGAAGTTCCTTTTCCCAACAAAATGGAAAAAAGAAAGTTAAGGCGCCGATATGAAAATATTATAAACACACAAACAAACAAACAAACAAACCATACAACAGTGTATAAGTAATGATTTATTTTAGCTATAAAACTATTTGTATGTATAAAGTACCGTCCGGTAGATATAAACAAATTAATACAATCCTTAAAATAAAACAGTTTAAAACAAGTGCATTCCTGTATCTGAAAGGCTACACTCCAAGATATCCATGTATCAAAATGCTCACAAAAAATATATATATATGTATAAATGTCCAACTTCGTAATTAAAGATACACTTCCCGTCCGCTGGTGGCAGTTCCTTTATATGCGGACATATCTGGAAGTCCGTAAAGTAATTTGTAGTACAAGGTTGGTTTATGTGATACTCAGGGTGGAATATTGATTTGCTCAAAGCCTTATATTGAGGAGCAGTCTCTTAATGATTGTAACCCAGAATGTGCACGCTATAAGCAGTCTTTGTATCGCTATACAGCAAGAGGGGCACTCTTATCCTTCGTGCAGATATTAGTTAACTGAGTGATGGGAAAACTAGACGGCAAGGATTTTTATTAACAAGAGGTGTATAATCATGTGCTCACCTCGTCCTCCACACTGGTCAGACTGCCGCTTCCAAATTAGGCTGCCAGCGTTATTGCAAACGCTCGTCTTTCCCACCTCTGTTACACAGGCTTCTCCCTCTGCGACGTGACGTTAGACACTGTGCTGCACCCGGGCTGGCCGGCAGATGTTACTTCTCGTGCCGCCCGCCTCCACACCAGGTCATCAATGCTGCTGGGACACTTGTCTCTCCTGCAGCCGTCTCCTCGTCAGTACCTGTTTGCCTGCACTGTCAGGCTCCACGCTGCCGCTTGGCCGCAGTTGTTCTCCGTCTCACTCCTCCTCCGGTATCCACAATTGCAGAGCAAATGACCAGTAAATAGCAATACCGGCTTGGGGTATACTCATCAGAATGATTACGCGTTTCTCTGCCTTTAATACACTCGGCAGCTTCTTCAGAACAGAATGGGACTGTCTGTATAGCAATGTGTATTTAAAGCATTCCTAATTAGATACACCTGTATGGAGTTTAGATTTAACCACTCCTATTTTAACTCTTTCCAGTGTATCATTGCCAATACAGACTGCCTCTCATTAAAATACATATACACATTAAAACTACAAAAGGATTATATATATATATATATATATATATATATATATATATACATTATTATTTTGTTTATATTAAGGCTTCATTGAGACGTGTGTCAACAGGAATGTTCTACGAATACATAGCGAATATTGTAGTGCATTATAAGTAGAGGAAACAAAAGTAGGAGATAATAAGATTATTACAATATCACCTACCATTGGTATTACAACCATTTGCAATATAGGTGTATAGAATTAATTAAATTAATAAAAACAATAAAAACAAAAACAAAAAGAAGGGTATTTCTATTACTCCACTTGCAGCAACATCTAGATGTGGTTATTTTCAAAGATATACATAATAAATATATGGTATGTGAAAAATCTCTTCAGTTGTCACTAGTATCAATAATAGAGCTGGGACAGGTATTAGATGTTATTCAACTCAACTGTATCATTGAGTCCATAGGGAACTAGCGTTTCCAGTCTATATATCCAGAAAGCTTCTCTTCTGCAGAGCAAATGAAATCTATCACCACCCCGTTTCGTGCATTTGACAGATTCAATTGCCCTAACATTAATACTACTGAAAGTATCTGATTTCATACATTGTGAGATGTGGCTTGAAAGGGGGTGTGTCTTAATTCCCTTATTTATATTTCGCCAGTGTTCCATAAATCTAGTGTGTAACATGCGAGTAGTTCTTCCCACGTATTGCTTGCCACACCCACATTGGATTACATAAATGATATATGAAGATCTACAATTCATAAATTTTTTTTATAGTAAATGTTTTTCCATTACTATTTGAAATGAATTCTGTGGTTTTTCTCAGGGCATGTTTACAGGTGGTACACGTGGGTTTTAGCGTGCACATTCTGGGTTACAATCATTAAGAGACTGCTCCTCAATATAAGGCTTTGAGCAAATCAATATTCCACCCTGAGTATCACATAAACCAACCTTGTACTACAAATTACTTTACGGACTTCCAGATATGTCCGCATATAAAGGAACTGCCACCAGCGGACGGGAAGTGTATCTTTAATTACGAAGTTGGACATTTATACATATATATATATTTTTTGTGAGCATTTTGATACATGGATATCTTGGAGTGTAGCCTTTCAGATACAGGAATGCACTTGTTTTAAACTGTTTTATTTTAAGGATTGTATTAATTTGTTTATATCTACCGCCCGGTACTTTATACATACAAATAGTTTTATAGCTAAAATAAATCATTACTTATACACTGTTGTATGGTTTGTTTGTTTATAATATTTTCATATCGGCGCCTTAACTTTCTTTTTTCCATTTTGTTGGGAAAAGGAACTTCTTAAGATTACTTGTACAATGTAGCTGAGGACCAGTGCAGCAGCGGTACTGCACACGAGCAAAACCCAGGCTTCTATGGACTGCATCGGCTGCAGCCCATAGAAGCCGGCTTGGGCTGCTGGGGCAGGGAGTGGCTTCCTACAGAAAGCCAGCTCTCCGCTAATCGCAGCCTGGTCTGGCAGTCACGGAGGGAGGAAACACTTCTCGATGGGACTGCCTGTCCTGCGGGTGACTGGCAAGTGGGACTTCCAATAGGAAGTCTCTCCCAGTCACAGTGTAGCTAGTGCAGTCTCATGGACTGTATCTGGCTTACTGAGCTGAGGTGGTGGATTTTACTAGGGGGTGGGAGGCTGCAGCCCATAGGTAAAATCCACCCCTGTTAAGGACCAGTTTAGTCACTGTATTAGATGTAATGTGGTGTTCTGTATAGAGACATGCACAGACCCTAATGTTTTGCTCTTGCCAAAACCACTGTCAGTGTTTTGATTTAGCTTTTTGGTTATGGCAATACCACACCCAAGTGTTTTGATTTGAATTTGGTTTTGGATTTTATTATTTTGATTATATTTGATTATTAACATCAGAAACATTCCTTTCCATTCAATTTTGCCCACCAAAATGGAACCTGAAAATGTTCCGAAATGCGATCCAAAACACGAAAATTGGTTTTGAAATCCGAGATCCGACACTACGGGAAGATCAAAAACCGAAACTTGAGAATCCCCGAGATACGAACCGGGACTCGGTGTGACCCGAAGCCTCTAGATTCGGGTGGGTTTTGGATTTTTAAAAAAACAAACTGCACATCTCTAGTTCTATATGGGCTGCGAGTTCATGTATAACACGCACCATAAGTGCAGGACAGAGCAAAACTCAAGTCTGCCTTGTTATATCAGCCTGTCTATATTTGCAGATTTACAAGGCTAATATTAGTGACCCATCAGGGGAGTTGATTGGACAGATAATAAGTCATTTATGAATCTGGAAATACTGTATGCAGTTCTGCTGTGTTTTTGCACTGCAAATGTTCCATAGCAGAACAATAGCATCTACTGGCTATTTAGGGACGGGTTCAGTATGAAATACCTACAATCAAAAACCCGACAACAATTGACCAACATTTAAAATCCCCACAAAATCAAAATACCAACATTTAAAATACTGACTAGGTCAAAATACCGACATTTTAAATGTTGACATGTCAAAAAGTCAACACAAGTTTTTCATTGTTTTTTGGTGTGTATGTTGACATAGGTCGACATGGACACCATATAAGTGTACTGCGTGCGCTCGCCATGCTTCGGGCACGGTGCCTCGCTGTGCCTCGGCACACTATAATATTCCTCCTCCAGGTCCACTGGGATGGTAAAGTATGAACAAGTCAGTTTCAATGAAAAAATCATGAAAAACTCATGTCAACTTTTTGACTTGCTGACATTTTAAATGTCGGTATTTTGACCTTGTCTGTATTTTAAATGTTGGCATTTTGACCATGTTGGTTTTTGACCTTGTCAGAATTTTGACCGTCGGTCAATGGTTGTTGGGATATTGACTGTCAGGATTTTGATTGTAGGTAAATTGATTGCATCCCTTAGGGACATATCCATCTCATTCCCTGCTGTTACTGAAGGGGCATATCTACAAATGAATCCTCATACAACTAGCCTCAATACGCCATATAATGCAAGACTAGGACACCCCAGAAAAACAATGCCTGGCACAAGGGACCTGGTGCACCGAGAGGGTGTTATGGTGATTGCAGCATTCATTTATGAGAAGACATCTGTAGGTGGTACCCGGGCAAACAGGGAAAGTTGAGCGTCCTGAAGGCATGTAATTGGAATTGTGGGCTATATAGCATTGCGTGTGTATGTGGAGATATGCCTGTTATAAGCTGGATCTCTTGCTCCAAGGTTAGGTGCAAGTATGCGCTGTTATAACAGCTATGGCAGCAAGCATTATGTACAGGTGCAATGCAGCGGCAAAGGTGCATACAACTTGGCATACAAGCGAATATCCCCATGTTTTGCTGTGCACGCAAAGCGCAATGTGGGTATAATTGTGTCCAACAAGCATTAAACTCTGGGTTTGATGGGGAGACTTGGTGGTTCCTTGTGGAATATGGCCCAGCCGCTGAAATCAGTAGCGGATCTTGCTACGGGCAAGTAGGATTTTTGCCTGGGGCGCCGCCTTCCGGAGGCCGCCGCCGCCATGGCAAGATCCGCTACTGGTGCCACCCGGTGCTGTGTAGATGCGGTGCTGTGTGGTGCGCGATCAAGTCATCACTCACCGCACTGCATTGTGGGAGCGGCACATAGACTCTACAGGTCATAATTGACCTCTAGTGTCTATGCGGTGCTATGGGAGAGACATCATAACGTCTCTCCCATAGATCAGAGGAGCGGCGCTGGCAGCCAGAGACAGAGGGCAGCAGCAGTCGGGAAGCAGGAGTGGGGATGGTGAGCATTCATTTATTTAAATTTTTTTTGTAAGTGGCGCAACTAGGGGGCACAGCTCTACACGGGGCACAGTACTGGCGGCAATACTACTGGGGGCACAACTCTACAGGGGGCACAGTACAGGGGGCACAACTACTGAGGGCACAGCTACAGGGGTCATAACTGACCATGCCCCTTCTCCATGAAGCCACGCCCCTATTTTTCACCCTGGGTGCCACAAGGTCTAGATCCGGCCCTGGCAGTAATGCCCCCATTCTACACCCAAATGCAGATAAGAGATTGTGTGTGGTAGCATGAAATATTATATTGAATATACTCATGAAACCGCAATTTGGGGTGGTGTTCCCAGTTTAGCAATTGTCCTAAAACCATTTTAGCCCAATGACTGCTTACTTCCCCCTTCCATCATGTTAAGGATGATTTACTCTGTACCATGTGTGAAATAAAATCAATGATTTCAATGTAATAATGACAGAGCTTCATTAATGTAGTGCATTGTATGGGCTGTGCTCCACAGTTAAGTCTGGCAAGGGCACCAATTAAATTTGATTTATTACACTAGAAGACTGGAATAAAGATCAGGACCCTGGACAGCGATTTAGAACTTAGAGGTTTCATTAACAAGCTTAAAGAATCAGAGTAACGGCCGCACTGCCTACACACTCCCCGAGCTGCTCCTGCAGAGCCACAATTGCGTGCTCACAACCAAATGCGTATATTCGCCCGTTTGCATGCATTTCTGTTGCCACTCCTGTCTGTACGCTCGGCTTCACAACCTCCACCATTGTCAGTGCGCAGTTACACAAGCCATATACTACATGTCGGAGACCCGTCTGAAAATAGGTGCTTGAGTTCACCTCTGTATAAGCTCAGGGCGATATCTATCAAGCAGGACCGGATTAAGGTTTGTAGGGGCCCCAGGGCAACTAAGTTATTGGAGCCCATACCAATATAATAACATTATGTCACGCTGTCTGTGCCCCAGTATTCCACAGTGCCCACACAATGCTCCCAGTATTATTATACTGCGCAATGCCCTCCAGCATGCCATACAATGCCACCAGTATAAATATTATGCCCCACAGTGCCTCCACTATGCCACACAATGCCCCAAGTATTCATATTACTATATGCCCACAGTGAACCCACTAGTAATATTATGCCCCACAGTGTCTTCCCCTACTTCACTATGCCACAGAGTACCCCCAGAATAAATAAATTTAATAATTATCTCTCCCTTCTCACACTATCCTCATATATTATATTTTGAAGGATTTTCTCTCCCTATATTTTTTTGTTTATTCACCCACCACTGCTGACTGGGGTGGGCTGGGTTCTGCTCAGCTCTTCTGGATGACATGCCTACTTGTCAGAAAGCTCAGTGCTGTGCTCCAGAGTCCTGCTGGTCATCGCCTGCTTTGGGGAGTGTCTGGGGCATGTCACCATCACCTCTGTGGGAGGGGAGCAAGCGGGGAGGAGGTTAGCAGCAGTCAGCAGTAAGGGATTGCCATTGGTGTGATTATCAGATGATGATATGATAAGTGACCATCGATGGTTGCCGACTGTGCTATAGATGACCATCAATGGTTTCACCAACCAATTGTCTTCCCTGTTCTTTTTTCTGACTGGCTAATCAGAACCTGGGGCGGGGCTTCATGGGTGTCAGGGGGCAAAGCTATGCTCAGTGTCCCAGCACCTTGCAAAAAAAAACAACCAAAAACATTAGATTATGTTGTGCCATGGATGGAATGAAACATCTGCTTCTCTCCCATTGATGGAAGAGTATTCGACATCGGCCATAAACCATCGATGATTGTGACTCATCGATGGTCGATGTCCATCCTTAGTCAGCGGGGACAGATAAGTGCTCAGCATGCATTAGGCATCCAGAAGCAGTGGCACTGCAGCCCTGTGACCTTCCAGGAACAGGTGCCACTAGCACCTAGTCTAAAAAAAACAACCCTGTGTGGGGGCCCCCACGGCGATTGCCTCTATTGCCCAATGTTAATCCAGCCTTGGTATGAAGCCTTGGAGAGAGATAAAGAGGGTCACTCCGAGTTGATCGCTCGCTGCCATTTTTCGCAGCAAAGCGAACAGGTTACTACTGCGCGCGCATATGTATGCACCGCAATGCGCAGGCACGTCATATGGGTACAAAGCGGATCGATGCTGGGCGATGGATTTAACTAAGAATCCATTCGCACAGCCGATCACAAGGAGATTAACAGGAAGAGGGCGTTTGTGGGTGGCAACTGATCGTTTTCAAAGAGTGTTTAGAAAACGCAGGCGTGTCCAAGCGTTTGCAGGGCGGGTGTCTGACATCAATTCCGGGACCAAAAAGTCTGAAGTGTTTGCAGGGGCTGAGTAAGTCCAGAGCTACTCAGAAACTGCAAAAAACATTTTTCGTCCCGCTCGGCTGCACATGCGTTCACACACTTGCAAAGTGAAAATACACTCCCCCGTGGGTG
Organism: Pseudophryne corroboree; assembly: GCF_028390025.1. NCBI lineage: Eukaryota > Metazoa > Chordata > Amphibia > Anura > Myobatrachidae > Pseudophryne > Pseudophryne corroboree. The sequence continues at coordinate 1,004,719,909 of NC_086445.1, forward strand.
GCGACTATGAGTTTGCACGGCTGCTAAAAGTAGCTAGCGAGCGATCAACTTGGAATGACCCCCAAAGTACGAAACAATCAGCTCCTAACTGCCATGTTACAGGCTGTGTTTGAAAAATGACAGTTAAATGCTTATTGGTTGGAACTTTATTTATCTCCACCTTATCTCTCTCCAAGTCTTGATACATCTTCCCACCCCACCCCCAGAGTATTAGTGCCTGGATAACATTGGATAGGTTTATGAACTGTCAGTACACCTTCAAGCCCTAATGCAATTAATTTATACCAGTATGTTGCAGATCAGTTGACTGTTGTGTGTGTGGAAAACCCACTTACTTCTATCTCTACAATCAATATGGAGATTTATAAACACCCCAGATACATCAGCTGCCACTTATTGTCTGGTGAGCTTCATTGATTTATCAGACTGCAGCACCTAATAACACACCACAACGGACACAAGCGGCTCATCCGTTCTCCTTATTGCATATTACCACTGATCCAGCTTCATGATAACGGAAACAGAATTTTTGTGAGATCCAAATACCTCAATTATTTATAAAATTTTAAAATGTGTTTATCAAGTCAGAAATGTAGACTAGTGAATAATTAAACCCATTTTTGCACCGTAGCGCAAGAAATTTCCATCGACTTCAAAAGGAGATATTTGTGAATTTCAGCACAGTGACAAAGCCTAAAACTGTATCTACAAATGTGCTAAATTCTAGTAATATACAGAATATTAATTATTCACTTACAACTTGTACATATCAGACAGTGCATCTGCAAAGGCTGCAGTGAAAGCAGACCGATCGGACCCTGGGATAGGGGTATGCAAGTAAGTGAATAATTTAATGTGGGCTTTAGAACCACACTGAGCACTAAGCAAATTAGGTCTGTGCCTAGGGGTGGCAGAAGCTGGCAGGCTTGTGTGGGAATAATTACACTGCATTGGCTATGTAAAAAGAAATGGTCGGGAAGGTTCTGAATTGAAGAGGAGGGAGGGGGGGGGGGGGGGGAGTCTACAGGCTCCAGCAATGTACATCTGGCCCATGGTGTTTTATTTATTGCAGTCAGTGTTTTACGTCCCAACATTCCCCCGAGATGTAAATACTAGTATACTATATGCTGAGAAGCTGTCTAGTTATATTAGAATGTCAGCTAAGCATTTCCTACTGCAACCAAAACATTGTTCAAATCTAATATTTAAGAACACCCAAACAGAAGATTCCCCCCTCCCGGAATGCATTTTGTCCCATCTTGCTTTCCATCCTGCACTGTGACTGTATGTCCCAGAGAAGCGAAATACAAAGAGGAAGAGGTCAGACTGAGAAATGCACCATAGAGATGGTTGCCAGGGAGTTCAGGGACCACTGAACTAATAGACTGTAAGCCTCCAGGGGACAGAAATAAATCAACGGGATCCTCTCAATGGAGATTATTTTAATAACACAACGTTGGAATTTGTTTATGGCAAATGCTTAATTAATTGCGTTATCTCTTTCTTTTTTTTTTATGACAATGCCTATCAAGTGGCAAATCTTATGCAGATGATGTAGGAAAGAGAATCTCTTGGAAAGTTAATTGAATTAAAAAAATGAAAATGCTATATTACATTAGAATAATGTAGCTATAGATGTCATTGGCTAGGACGAAATAAAATTCCTATTTAGAAAAAGAATACAATTCCCGATCTCCATCCCTGTAGCCTGTCTGGTGATGCCATTACACTTTTGTGGCTGAATTGTCTACAGATCTGGCTGCTTGTGCAATGGGTCAGCCAGCCATTTGGCAATTTGGCTACAGACCTGTAGGGACTAAAATGTAGAAATCCAGTCATTCACAGCAAAAGGGGCATTTCTGATTGGTGACAAACAAATTAAAATCAATACTTCTATTTGTTTTGTTTGTTTTACTTTTATACAGTTCCTTTGTGGCACACAACGCTGATAGACCGGGCAAGGTTGTATTCAAAATATACTCAGCGTCGGACTGGGGCATGTAGGGCCCACTGGGGGAATACAGTGGTAGGGGCCCATGTTAGGGGTGTGGTCAATCTGCAGAGGGGGTGTGGCCTGCCACCTCATTAGTTTGACTAACCATTAGAGAATGCAACGTCTGGGCCCCTTCATAACTATATACAGTAAATTCACCTGCTGCATGCATGATAATGTACCAGATTAATAACAGCACTGTAGAACATACACAATAATCCAGCATAAGGTAACGTGTATAATGTATAATACAAGTGCACAGTCTGGAACCTGATCCTTAGAGCAGGAGGTGGGGCCCCAGGCAGTAGGGCCCACCGGTGGTTTCCCCTGTACCCTTGTGGGCCAGTCCAAGCCTGAATATACTGATACAAGTTGCACAGTTGGCATGTTGATTAGCGCTGTCTATATGCTGAACATTGGAGATAGATAGATATTATACATATTTAACCTTTTCCTGACCACTTATTTATATTATTTAAATATGTTTGATACAGCCTATACTATAGACTAGGCATGTCCGACCTGCGGCCCTCCAGCTGTTGTGAAACTACATATCCCAGCATGCCCTGACACAATTTTGCTGTCAGAGAATGCTAAAGCTGTGTCAGGACATGCTGGGATGTGTAGTTTCTCAACAGCTGGAGGGCTGCAGGTTAGACATGCCTGCTATAGACCATCTATAGTATTAAATATTACTACTGTATTCCATACAGTATCCGGAGTATAAAAAGACCAATGTTTACATTAATGTCCAGGGTCATTATTAGGTTCTTCTGCCGCTCCCCCAGACTCCCGCACTTGCTCCAGTGTTCTGCAGAGTGGGAGATTCTGGACTGCATTTTGAAACCCCCCTTTAGAAACCCTGCATTTGCCACTAGATAGATATATATAGGGGGAAATTCCGAGCTGATCGCACGTAGCACTTTTTGCTGCCCATGCGATCAACTAGATGCTGCCTATGGGAGGGGGGGGGGGGGGGCTTTTTTGCATAGCAAGGCTGCATTGAAGTAGACCAGGGTAAGAGTTACTTACCCTGTGCGATCGATCCAGCGATGCAGGTTCCGGAATTGACGTCAGACATCCGCCCTCCACGCCTGCGTTCTCAGCACCACTCCCAGAAAACGGTCAGTTGACGCCTTGGAACCCCTTCCTCCTGTCAATCTTCTTGCAGTCGCCGCTGCGATCGCTTTCTTCGTTCGCAGCATCGCCGGCCAGCGACGCGCCTGCACAATGTGGCCGCTGCACATCTGCATTTCCGACCGGATCGCACGGTTGCGAAGAAGTGCAGCATGCGATCGGGTCGGAATGACCCCGATAGATAGATAGATAGATAGATAGATAGATAGATAGATAGATAGATAGATAGATAGATAGATAGATAGATAGATATAGATAGATACCTGTCAATGGGACTATGGATATACAGGTCAATTAAGCTGTATAAATGTATATAAGTTATTTAAGGAGCTATATTTATCCCAGAAGTGTTGTGACTTTAACCTGTTGTTGCAGTCATATTGTTCTTCAGTTTGAGCTATTGTGATATATTAGATCTTGTACACCCCACTGCAATGTAATAAGGATATCAGTAGCTAGAGAGGACTACTATGACTATGTAAAGGTATGAGGCAACAGGCAGGATTCTTTTATACAAACCACTGAAATCCAAGGTGACTTCTAATATCCACAGAAATTACCATTTGGAGATGTGTTCTATGTACTAAAAAATGTTTTCGGTCCCATCTGGGCTCACATCCTTGCCAGGCTAATGATCCATATATCAGCTCCCGCTACCTTCATGGACTCATCATTATGCAGCTGCCCACAGGTTATATGTAGAAGCAGTAGTTGTTTATTGTAGGCCAAACTATAAATGGTGGGGTAAGTTTAATTAACAGTAGAGAACCAGAGAGTATCATTCTTACTAGGTGAAAATGAGAGGTCAGTAAAGTACTAGTTCAGGGAACAAATCTGTGGTCAGAGCCAGACTAGGTTACAGTATCTACAAGATATACAGCAACATAAAATCCAAAAAGAGACATAAATCCAAGCAATGGTCAGGGCAGGTGGCAACAAGCAAGATCATGGCCATACAATAATCAATAAACAGGAGATAAGCTTCCATTTAAAGACCCCATGTAATCTAAAAGAACAAATAAGAGTATGTTTACAGGTGCCTGTCAGAGGAGTAACCAAGCTCACCGCACTATTGCTCTGATTATTCTGATTTAGGAATACAGTAAAAGACAGCAAGTAACTGCGCACCTGGACAAACTATGTTGCAATGCAAGGGGTGCAAATACAGTACATACTTTTTATTTGCATGCAGGGTAAATACTGGATGCTTTTGCATGTAGCCCACAAATACTGTGTTTCTTTATTTTCAAAGTGCAGTCTAGATTTCAGTTAGGACATGCCCCTCTCAAATCTAAATCTCTCTGCACATGTTACATCGGCACCAACTACAGTGCAGAACGGTTTTATCAAGGTCCAAAGTTACTTGCTTTTTCTTGCTTTATTCCCAAATCAGAATCAGGCCCAACGGCCATGCAGGTTGGAATTTTGCTACTTCAATATACATATCATAGTATCACATACATTATTATAGAGTACTAGCTGAAGTACCCGGTGTTGCCCGGGTTTAAATCTTCAAGTTATTAGGTTATCAATGAGTTGGATGTAGTCATCAGCATTTTAAAAATAAAGAGTAGCTTAGCAGCTCTTCCAACACACCTATGAGGTGGCTGCTAGTGTCTTTTTTTTTTTTTGGGTGTCATCAGTCACCCTAATCCCCAGCTTTCCTTTCTGATCAGTTTTATAATCACTGTACCATTGCGAGATGGGTTTAAAGTTTACCATCTGTTATCAATGTTGCTATTCCAAGGCTTTTGGGTACACAATATTTTATGTCTTCACCCCTCCATTTCTGTCAGTTATTTTAGTTAATTGAATTATGGTCATTTCTGCCAGTTTCACAGCTCATTAACGTTTTCATCCAAATCCATCCTTTAGAAGGCCCAGAACAGGCTACCTCTGTCAAAGTTCTGTCTGGCATACACCAAAGGGAGGTCCGACCAGGACCTCAACCCTTTAGTATGTCTTCTTGGGCTTAATTTTATAACTTTGTGAAGTTTTCATCTAAGTCCATCCAGTTGAAGGCCCAGAACACGCTCAACACTTTAAAGTTCTGCCTGGTGAAGACTAACAGGATGTCCGACCAGGACCCCAACCCCGTAGTATGTCTTCTGGGATCCAATATTATCACTCTGAAGTTTTCATCAAAATCCATCCAGAGGGAGGCCCAGAACAGGCTCACAAGGTCAAAGTTCTGCCTGGTGAACACTTACAGGAAGTCCAACCAGGACTCCAATCCCCTAGTTTGTCTTCTGGGATCCAAATTACCACTCTGCAAAGTTTTCATCCATATCCCTCCAGTGGAAGGCCCAGAACAGGCTCCCTGGGTCAAAATTCTGCCCAGCATACACCAACGGGAGGTTCGACCGGGACCTCAACCCCCTAGTACTGTATGTCTTCTCGGATCCAATGTTACCACTCGGTGAAATTTTGTCTAAATTCATCCAGTGGTAGGAAAATGACAGGCTCTCTGGGTCAAGGTACACAAATGGGAGGTCTGGCTGGAACCCTAAACCCCTAAAACTTGGCCAGGATCCAACTGGACCACCATGTGTTGGTTTCATCCCAATCGGAGCAGGGGTGTCCGAATGCATAACCAGACAGACAAACAAACAAACAAACAAACAGATTAATTAATTTTATATATAAGATTATCTTCCAGCACAGAATATGGGGAACACCCAGTTGGTTAAAATGAAATATAAAGCGTTAACCTACTGTACAAAAGTTATTAAGGTATAAAATCTGTGCGTTCTCTTATTCCAGAAGACAATTGGAGTCAATGCGTGTTTTATGTCCTTTTGATCAATATTTTAAGCTAGTGATGAAGTATGTATAAGTGAGGAGGTGAAATACAGGTCACAGCACAGGGCAGCGTATCTGTCATCACAGCTGGGGAGGTGTTTTATATACATAAATGTATGAGCCTGAGAACACACGGGAGAGTATAATGGATGGATAAAACCTCTCATTTGTAACCAATGCCTCACTTTTCACACATAGCAAGATATCATTAAAATATGAGCTGTAACGATGATTGCTACAACGACAATACTGTATTTGAGCTTAATTGAATGGAAATCAAGACTACATTGATTTTTTTTAAAATTGGTTTCATCTTCGTGATATATTTCCAGCCATTGTTTCATTCTAAGGTGTAAAAGGGTCCGAATTGCTGGAGGACCGGAATTTCGTGCCGGAATGGCTGTATTTTTAAAGCTGTATTTTTAGGTTGTATTGTAAATGATTGCTGCTTTAAAAATACGGCAATTCTCAGACAACATCCCGGACGTCCGGCAACTCGGACCATATTACATTTACACCCCAATGTTACAGTAGATAAGGCTAGTAGGACACCTAGGACATTACCCATTGTCCAGACTCCAAGCAGTGGTGCATGGGGAATTTGTACAGTGGGTGAAGCCTGATTGGCTCTCTGACAAGATAAACCAAGATGTAGACCTCCTGTCCAATCAGCTTCACCCATATAATAATTGGTAAATTTAGTATAACTAGACTGTCTGACATGGACAGGTGATCTCACTTGTGGTTCTTTCTTTTCCTGGCCGCACCATGTACATAGGCTATAGGGGGTATAGAGGACGCTGGCTAGATACAGGGGAGGGGGGGGATTTATCGAAGCTTGGAGAGAGACAAAGTGGGGAGAGATAAAGTACCAACTAGCTTCTACCATATCACAGGCTGTGTTTGAAAAATGACAGTAAGGGGCTGATTGCCTGGTACCTCATCGTTCCCAAGGTTTGTTCCATCTCGCCCATAAAGACAGACCATGGGCCTCATTCAGAAGTGCATGTGGCTTTGCCTATTGTGACTCAGGCCCCATGTGTCCCCTCACTAACCGCCCTGGTAATCAGCATTGTGAGGCTGATTCAGCAAGCGTTACTATTGTGATCCCTTGCAGATTCCCAGTTATTGGGAGACTGCACTGGTGCCGCACCTGCTCTGCATCACGTGCAGAATGGTTCCTGCATGATCACAGGCATCCCTCTGTACACCTCTGCCAGAGTCACAGGAAACGAGGGGTATTGTAGTCCCCGTATTCCGGAAGTGGCGAGACCAACGTCTGCGTATAGACAGACAGATAAATAGATAGATAGATAATTAGATAGATAGATAGACAGATGATAGATAGATAGATAGATAGACAGACAGACAGACAGACAGATGATAGATAGATAGATAGATAGATAGATAGATAGATAGATACAGAAGATAGATAAATAGATAGACAGATAGACAGACAGACAGACAGACAGATGTGAGATAGTGAAATAGATATAATATATAATAGATATAAAAGGATACATAGATAGATAGATAGATAGATAGATAGATAGATAGATAGACAGATAGTTATAAAAGGATAGATAGATAGATAGATAGATAGATAGATAGATAGATAGATAGATAGACAGAAAGACAGATGATAGATAGATAGATAGACAGACAGACAGACAGACAGACAGATAGATAGACAGACAGAAAGACAGATGATATATATATATATATATATATATATAGAATCAGAGCAATGTGCGGCACTCAGGTTTACAGGAACAAATAGTCACCACTGTCCGTCCGTTCAACGTTTCAATTTTACTTGGAAAATTGTCATCAGGATACATAACAACAATGAAAAAAGCTTACCTTATATCCCTTTCACCAAAGTGATGTGTGCAGCACCCGTTCGGCGGGGACCCGCTCGGCCGCTGTGGCGCTTAGTGATGACGTCATCGCGTATTACGCGGTGCACGTCAGTGAAGTCCATCACCATGGAAACCCGCTGTGACACTCCTACATGTAAACAAAGCAGCATATGTAACAAGGCTGCTGTCATGTATACATAAAGTGTGGATGCAATGCATGTATAGATAATCCAGAAGGCAGGAGGATGTAATACATTACAGGAATCGCTCAGTGCTACAGTTTTAAGCAAACTATTGTCTTGTGGCCGCTGTAGTGGTAGATGTATATATTGTGGTGATTGATGCTACAAACATCATTCACATCAATGCCACTATGCTATACACAGCACTAAGATCCATGGCTGTAATTAACCAGCCTGATTGCAAATACAGACGTGATACATAGTAGAGACCTAAATATTACGCATAAGTGTAAAGAGACCTGCCATAGTGTGTTATGGCCACTATTACGGAACAGAGGAGAGACATACCAACTATGTGTGTAGGTCAAGGGTCTAATGCTGGTCTCCTAGCGTGGAGTATATTACACTATTCTAAAGGTAATGCTCAACAGAGAAAGAGAGAGAGAGAGAAAGAAAGGGAGAGAAAAAAGAGAAAGAAAGAGAGCAAAAAAAGGAAAGACAAGGGAAAAAAGAGAAAGAAAGAGAGCAAAAAAAGGAAAGACAAGGGAAAAAAGGGGAAGAAGAGAGAGCAAGAAAAAAAGAAGAGAGAAAGAGAGAGAAGGAGGAAGAAAGAAATAGAGAGAGAGAAAGAAAGAAAGAAAGAAAGAAAGAAAGAAAGAAGGAAAGAAAGAAAGAAAGAAAGAAAGAAAGAAAGAAAGAAAGAAAGAAAGAAAGAAAGAAAGAAAGAAAGAAAGAGAGAGCGAGACAAAGACAAAAGAAGGGAAACAAGAGGACAAGTAGAAGAAGAGAGGAGCGAAAGAGATAAAAGAACAAGTCATTGACCATGGCATACTGTAATGTGTGGAGTCCCACATCAATGACTAGAAAGAAATTTAAACCAGATTTAGAAAAAACATGCTAGTGGTAGGGATTCGTTCAGTCCTCTTGGTGTAATCACATCCAGTTTTTGTATCCACCTCGATTCGCTTCTTAAGAGGGCTTTGTGTCTATCTCCACCTCTGACATTAATGTGGATATGGTCTATCATACGGTATCGTAGGCTTGCCAAAGAATGTTTGAAGGTTGCAAAATGGCGTGCTACCGGCTGCTCGCTATTCCCTTTAGATAAGGCCATCCTTATGGCCGATCTGTGGGCTGTCATTCTCTCTTTGAACTTTCTCTTTGTCTTGCCAACGTAACTTAGGCCCAAAAGGGCAAATGATTTGGTAAATCACAAAAGTAGATTCACATGTTCGATGATGCTGGATAGGTATTTTGTGGCCAAGATGAGGGTGACAAAAAGTGTCACCAGGAATGAGATGTTGACACGTTGTACAGGAGCACCTAAAGCAGCTTGGTTTGCGAGTTGTAAACACAGTTGTTTTTTCAATTTTGGTTTTAGATGAAATGTCTGTTTTGACTAACATGTCTCTGAGATTTCTTGATCGTTGATAACAAGGCATGATACAGGTGTTCTGTAGGTTCAACTTGTTTTTTGCTGATTTTGTTAGTCTCTTCAGAGGCAATGTTAAAGGTGCTTTTCCAAGACAATTTTGATACTGTGGTTTCTTTGACCTTCTTCTGTAATAATGTGTTCCTGCTCATCGATAATACTTTGGATTTAGTCTCGTATAATTGTTTGGAATCATACCCTCGCAATATGAAACGACTGATGAGATCATCTATTTGAACTGCTGCCCTTTTTTACGTCTGAGTTGATCCTGTGGATCCTTATCATTTGAGAATATGGAAGGCCCAATTTGAGTCCTTTAGGGTGGCAACTTGAATTATGCAGAAAAGTGTTCCTGTCTGTTGGTTTTGAGAACACTGTGGTGTTGATGCCTGAATTTTCAATAGAAATCTTTACATCCAGGAAATCTATGGTGTTTAAGTCCATTTTGTAAACCAATTTCACAGGACTGGTGGACGCATTGTGAGCGTCCAGGATGTTCTGCAGTGTTGCTTGTGGGCCCTTCCATATGATTTCTTTCTAGTCATTGATGTGGGACTCTACACATTACAGTATGCCATGGTCAATGACTTGTTCTTTTATCTCTTTCGCTCCTCTCTTCTTCTACTTGTCCTCTTGTTTCCCTTCTTTTGTCTTTGTCTCTCTCTCTCTTTCTTTCTTTCTTTCTTTCTTTCTTTCTTTCTTTCTCTCTCTCTGTTTCTTTCTTCCTCCTTCTCTCTCTTTCTCTCTCTCTCTCTTCTTTTTTTCTTGCTCTCTCTTCTTCCCCTTTTTTCCCTTGTCTTTCCTTTTTTTGCTCTCTTTCTTTCTCTTTTTTCTCTCCCTTTCTTTCTCTGTTGAGCATTACCTTTAGATTAGTGTAATATACTCCATGCTAGGAGACCAGCATTAGACCCTTGACCTACACACATAGTTGGTATGTCTCTCCTCTGTTCCGTAATAGTGGCCATAATACACTATGGCAGGTCTCTTTACACTTATGCGGAATATTTAGGTCTCTACTATGTATCACGTCTGTATTTGCAATCAGGCTGGTTAATTACAGCCATGGATCTTAGTGCTGTGTATAGCATAGTGGCCTTGATGTGAATGATGTTTGTAGCATCAATCACCACAATATATACATCTACCACTACAGCGGCCACAAGACAATAGTTTGCTTAAAACTGTAGCACTGAGCGATTCCTGTAATGTATTACATCCTCCTGCCTTCTGGATTATCTATACATGCATTGCATCCACACTTTATGTATACATGACAGCAGCCTTGTTACATATGCTGCTTTGTTTACATGTAGGAGTGTCACACCGGGTTTCCATGGTGATGGACTTCACTGACGTGCACCGCGTAATACGCGATGACGTCATCACTAAGCGCAACAGCGGCCGAGCGGGTCTCCGCCGAACGGGCGCTGCACACATCACTCTGGTGAAAGGGATATAAGGTAAGCATATTTCATTGTTGTTATGTATCCTGATGACAATTTTCTAAGTAAAATTGAAACGTTGAACGGACGGACAGTGGTGACTATTTGTTCCTGTAAACCTGAGTGCCGCACATTGCTCTGATTCTATCTACCATTTGGAAAGTGAGGGCACCAGGGATCTTAGCACATGTTATTGGAGTGCCGGACAACTTGCAGTATATATAGATAGATAGATAGATAGATAGATAGATACTGTAGATAGATAGATAGATAGATAGATAGATAGATAGATAGATAGATAGACAGACAGACAGATGATAGATAGATAGATAGATAGATAGATAGATAGATAGATAGATAGAAAGACAGAAAGACAGATGCTCCCATTGCTCCAATTCTGTCAGACAGCACCAGGTTATGTAATGCAGTGTGGGTATATCAGTGTAATGCTGTGTGGGTATATCAGTGTAATGCTGTGTGGGTATATCAGTGTGTAATGCAGTGTGGGTATATCAGTGTAATGCAGTGTGGGTATATCAGTGTAATGCAGTGTGGGTATATCAGTGTAATGCTGTGTGGGTATATCAGTGTAATGCAGTGTGGGTATATCAGTGTAATGCTGTGTGGGTATATCAGTGTAATGCTGTGTGGGTATTTCAGTGTAATGCAGTGTGGGTATATCAGTATAATGCTGTGTGGGTATATCAGTGTAATGCAGTGTGGGTATATCAGTGTAATGCAGTGTGGGTATATCAGTGTAATGCAGGGTGGGTATATCAGTGTAATGCTGTGTGGGTATATCAGTGTAATGCAGTGTAGGTATATCAGTATAATGCAGTGTGGGTATATCAGTGTAATGCTGTGTGGGTATATCAGTGTAATGCAGTGTGGGTATATCAGTGTAATGCTGTGTGGGTATATCAGTGTAATGCTGTGTGGGTATATCAGTGTGTAATGCAGTGTGGGTATATCAGTGTAATGCAGTGTGGGTATATCAGTGTAATGCTGTGTGGGTATATCAGTGTAATGCTGTGTGGGTATATCAGTGTAATGCAGTGTGGGTATATCAGTGTAATGCAGTGTGGGTATATCAGTGTAATGCAGGGTGGGTATATCAGTGTAATGCTGTGTGGGTATATCAGTGTAATGCAGTGTGGGTATATCAGTATAATGCAGTGTGGGTATATCAGTGTAATGCTGTGTGGGTATATCAGTGTAATGCAGTGTGGGTATATCAGTATAATGCTGTGTGGGTATATCAGTGTAATGCAGTGTGGGTATATCAGTGTAATGCTGTGTGGGTATATCAGTATAATGCAGTGTGGGTATATCAGTATAATGCAGTGTGGGTATATCAGTGTAATGCTGTGTAGGTATATCAGTGTAATGCAGTGTGGGTATATCAGTGTAATGCAGTGTGGGTATATCAGTGTAATGCAGTGTGGGTATATCAGTGTAATGCTGTGTGGGTATATCAGTGTAATGCTGTGTGGGTATATCAGTGTGTAATGCAGTGTGGGTATATCAGTGTAATGCAGTGTGGTTATATCAGTGTAATGCAGTGTGGGTATATCAGTATAATGCTGTGTGGGTATATCAGTGTAATGCAGTGTGGGTATATCAGTGTAATGCTGTGTGGGTATATCAGTATAATGCAGTGTGGGTATATCAGTATAATGCAGTGTGGGTATATCAGTGTAATTCTGTGTACGTATATCAGTGTAATGCAGTGTGGGTATATCAGTGTAATGCAGTGTGTGTATATCAGTGTAATGCAGTGTGGGTATATCAGTGTAATGCTGTGTGGGTATATCAGTGTAATGCTGTGTGGGTATATCAGTGTGTAATGCAGTGTGGGTATATCAGTGTAATGCAGTGTGGGTATATCAGTGTAATGCAGTGTGGGTATATCAGTGTAATGCAGTGTGGGTATATCAGTGTAATGCAGTTTGGGTTTATCAGTATAATGCAGTGTGGGTATATCAGTGTAATGCAGTGTGGGTATATCAGTGTAATGCTGTGTGGGTATATCAGTGTAATGCAGTGTGGGTATATCAGTATAATGCTGTGTGGGTATATCAGTGTAATGCAGTGTGGGTATATCAGTGTAATGCTGTGTGGGTATATCAGTATAATGCAGTGTTGGTATATCAGTATAATGCAGTGTGGGTATATCAGTGTAATGCTGTGTAGGTATATCAGTGTAATGCAGTGTGGGTATATCAGTGTAATGCAGTGTGGGTATATCAGTGTAATGCAGTGTGGGTATATCAGTGTAATGCAGTGTGGGTATATCAGTGTAATGCTGTGTGGGTATATCAGTGTAATGCTGTGTGGGTATATCAGTGTGTAATGCAGTGTGGGTATATCAGTGTAATGCAGTGTGGTTATATCAGTGTAATGCAGTGTGGGTATATCAGTATAATGCTGTGTGGGTATATCAGTGTAATGCAGTGTGGGTATATCAGTGTAATTCTGTGTGGGTATATCAGTATAATGCAGTGTGGGTATATCAGTATAATGCAGTGTGGGTATATCAGTGTAATGCTGTGTACGTATATCAGTGTAATGCTGTGTGGGTATATCAGTGTAATGCAGTGTGGGTATATCAGTATAATGCTGTGTGGGTATATCAGTGTAATGCAGTGTGGGTATATCAGTGTAATGCAGTGTGGGTATATCAGTGTAATGCAGGGTGGGTGTATCAGTGTAATGCTGTGTGGGTATATCAGTGTAATGCAGTGTGGGTATATCAGTATAATGCAGTGTGGGTATATCAGTGTAATGCTGTGTGGGTATATCAGTGTAATGCAGTGTGGGTATATCAGTATAATGCTGTGTGGGTATATCAGTGTAATGCAGTGTGGGTATATCAGTGTAATGCTGTGTGGGTATATCAGTATAATGCAGTGTGGGTATATCAGTATAATGCAGTGTGGGTATATCAGTGTAATGCTGTGTAGGTATATCAGTGTAATGCAGTGTGGGTATATCAGTGTAATGCAGTGTGGGTATATCAGTGTAATGCAGTGTGGGTATATCAGTGTAATGCAGTGTGGGTATATCAGTGTAATGCTGTGTGGGTATATCAGTGTAATGATGTGTGGGTATATCAGTGTGTAATGCAGTGTGGGTATATCAGTGTAATGCAGTGTGGTTATATCAGTGTAATGCAGTGTGGGTATATCAGTATAATGCTGTGTGGGTATATCAGTGTAATGCAGTGTGGGTATATCAGTGTAATGCTGTGTGGGTATATCAGTATAATGCAGTGTGGGTATATCAGTGTAATTCTGTGTACGTATATCAGTGTAATGCAGTGTGGGTATATCAGTGTAATGCAGTGTGGGTATATCAGTGTAATGCAGTGTGGGTATATCAGTGTAATGCAGTGTGGGTATATCAGTGTAATGCTGTGTGGGTATATCAGTGTAATGCTGTGTGGGTATATCAGTGTGTAATGCAGTGTGGGTATATCAGTGTAATGCAGTGTGGGTATATCAATGTAATGCAGTGTGGGTATATCAGTGTAATGCAGTTTGGGTATATCAGTATAATGCAGTGTGGGTATATCAGTGTAATGCAGTGTGGGTATATCAGTGTAATGCTGTGTGGGTATATCAGTGTAATGCAGTGTGGGTATATCAGTATAATGCTGTGTGGGTATATCAGTGTAATGCAGTGTGGGTATATCAGTGTAATGCTGTGTGGGTATATCAGTATAATGCAGTGTTGGTATATCAGTATAATGCAGTGTGGGTATATCAGTGTAATGCTGTGTAGGTATATCAGTGTAATGCAGTGTGGGTATATCAGTGTAATGCAGTGTGGGTATATCAGTGTAATGCAGTGTGGGTATATCAGTGTAATGCAGTGTGGGTATATCAGTGTAATGCTGTGTGGGTATATCAGTGTAATGCTGTGTGGGTATATCAGTGTGTAATGCAGTGTGGGTATATCAGTGTAATGCAGTGTGGTTATATCAGTGTAATGCAGTGTGGGTATATCAGTATAATGCTGTGTGGGTATATCAGTGTAATGCAGTGTGGGTATATCAGTGTAATGCTGTGTGGGTATATCAGTATAATGCAGTGTGGGTATATCAGTATAATGCAGTGTGGGTATATCAGTGTAATGCTGTGTACGTATATCAGTGTAATGCTGTGTGGGTATATCAGTGTAATGCAGTGTGGGTATATCAGTGTAATGCAGTGTGGGTATATCAGTGTAATGCAGTGTGGGTATATCAGTGTAATGCTGTGTGGGTATATCAGTGTAATGCTGTGTGGGTATATCAGTGTGTAATGCAGTGTGGGTATATCAGTGTAATGCAGTGTGGGTATATCAGTGTAATGCAGTGTGGGTATATCAGTGTAATGCAGTTTGGGTATATCAGTATAATGCAGTGTGGGTATATCAGTGTAATGCAGTGTGGGTATATCAGTGTAATGCTGTGTGGGTATATCAGTGTAATGCAGTGTGGGTATATCAGTGTAATGCAGTGTGGGTATATCAGTGTAATGCTGTGTGGGTATATCAGTGTGTAATGCAGTGTGGGTATATCAGTGTAATGCTGTGTGGGTATATCAGTGTAATGCTGTGTGGGTATATCAGTGTAATGCTGTGTGGGTATATCAGTGTAATGCAGTGTGGGTATATCAGTGTAATGCAGTGTGGGTATATCAGTGTAATGCTGTGTGGGTATATCAGTGTGTAATGCAGTGTGGGTATATCAGTGTAATGCTGTGTGGGTATATCAGTGTAATGCAGTGTGGGTATATCAGTGTAATGCTGTGTGGGTATATCAGTATAATGCAGTGTGGGTATATCAGTATAATGCAGTGTGGGTATATCAGTGTAATGCTGTGTGGGTATATCAGTGTAATGCAGTGTGGGTATATCAGTGTAATGCAGTGTGGTTATATCAGTGTAATGCAGTGTGGTTATATCAGTGTAATGCTGTGTGGGTATATCAGTGTAATGCTGTGTGGGTATATCAGTGTAATGCAGTGTGGGTATATCAGTGTAATGCAGTGTGGGTATATCAGTGTAATGCAGTGTGGGTATATCAGTGTAATGCAGTGTGGGTATATCAGTGTAATGCTGTGTGGGTATATCAGTGTAATGCTGTGTGGGTATATCAGTGTGTAATGCAGTGTGGGTATATCAGTGTAATGCAGTGTGGGTATATCAGTGTAATGCAGTGTGGGTATATCAATGTAATGCAGTGTGGGTATATCAGTGTAATGCAGTGTGGGTATATCAGTATAATGCAGTGTGGGTATATCAGTGTAATGCAGTGTGGGTATATCAGTGTAATGCTGTGTGGGTATATCAGTGTAATGCAGTGTGGGTATATCAGTGTAATGCAGTGTGGGTATATCAGTGTAATGCTGTGTGGGTATATCAGTGTAATGCAGTGTGGGTATATCAGTGTAATGCAGTGTGGGTATATCAGTGTAATGCTGTGTGGGTATATCAGTGTGTAATGCAGTGTGGGTATATCAGTGTAATGCAGGGTGTGTATATCAGTGTAATGCAGTGTGGGTATATCAGTGTAATGCTGTGTGGGTATATCAGTATAATGCAGTGTTGGTATATCAGTATAATGCAGTGTGGATATATCAGTGTAATGCAGTGTGGGTATATCAGTGTAATGCAGTGTGGGTATATCAGTGTAATGCTGTGTGGGTATATCAGTGTAATGCTGTGTGGGTATATCAGTGTAATGCTGTGTGGGTATATCAGTGTGTAATGCAGTGTGGGTATATCAGTGTAATGCAGTGTGGGTATATCAGTGTAATGCAGTGTGGGTATATCAGTGTAATGCAGGGTGGGTATATCAGTGTAATGCTGTGTGGGTATATCAGTGTAATGCTGTGTGGGTATATCAGTGTAATGCAGTGTGGGTATATCAGTGTAATGCTGTGTGGGTATATCAGTATAATGCTGTGTGGGTATATCAGTGTGTAATGCAGTGTGGGTATATCAGTGTAATGCAGTGTGGGTATATCAGTGTAATGCAGTGTGGGTATATCAGTGTAATGCAGGGTGGGTATATCAGTGTAATGCTGTGTGGGTATATCAGTGTAATGCTGTGTGGGTATATCAGTGTAATGCAGTGTGGGTATATCAGTGTAATGCAGTGTGGGTATATCAGTATAATGCAGTGTGGGTATATCAGTGTAATGCAGTGTGGGTATATCAGTGTAATGCTGTGTGGGTATATCAGTGTAATGCTGCAGTGTGGGTATATCAGTGTAATGCAGTGTGGGTATATCAGTGTAATGCAGTGTGGGTATATCAGTGTAATGCTGTGTGGGTATATCAGTGTAATGCAGTGTGGGTATATCAGTGTAATGCAGTGTGGGTATATCAGTGTAATGCAGTGTGGGTATATCAGTGTAATGCAGTGTGGGTATATCAGTATAATGCGGTGTGGGTATATCAGTGTAATGCAGTGTGGGTATATCAGTGTAATGCAGTGTGGGTATATCAGTGTAATGCAGTGTTGGTATATCAGTGTAATGCAGGGTTGGTATATCAGTGTAATGCAGTGTGGGTGCTATTATATCACGCTCCCACATAGTGTGCTGCATTATTTATTACATGTAATGTATACGTATGTTGCCATATTTATATACAGTAATTTATTGCATGAATGTTGGAGTTGCACGGTAGAACGCTCCGTACTCTTTATGGTTAGTGTAAGACACGAGACTGGCCACACAACTGTAATGTGCTCATTATATTTTATACGTTTTCTAGAGCATTCCATTCTTTTATTAATACAAATGTCTCTATTCCATAGCCTTGTGCAGCGTTGCTTTGCTTATGCTCTATTTATTGGTCTAATCTTTATCTGAGGGTGGGTTCAGCACACGATCAGGCCTCAGCGACGTGAACAAACAGTCGTGTATCAAATGACAGACTGAATGAGACGTGTTTATGGTGGAGAAGGAAAAGGTTCTGTGCGGTGCTTCCTTCCAGCTGATGAACAAACCAGAGTGGTCCCAAAGACAGAGCAGGTGACAAGGCTTCCAACCAAAATGTCTACAAGTTCACAATGGATGAAATGCCTGGCCGATTGCAGACGTCTTCTATTAGCAATCACAGGAAACAGTTCTCTGATCCAATAAGTATTTTTGCAGCCGTAACATCTACAAGTACATACATGTGTCTTGGAGGTACTGTTCAATCGAAATTATTTATTCCATAGAAATGCTAATTATTGGCCTGATTCACAGCTGCAGGCAT
This sequence comes from Pseudophryne corroboree, assembly GCF_028390025.1. Lineage (NCBI taxonomy): Eukaryota > Metazoa > Chordata > Amphibia > Anura > Myobatrachidae > Pseudophryne > Pseudophryne corroboree. The sequence goes on from NC_086445.1 coordinate 1,004,738,016, forward strand.
GCATGCACAGAAATAAATGCGGACCGCATGCAGAGATGGCTGCAACTTTGCAGCCGCGCCACCCCATCCTGTCTGCTCGCTGGTAGCTGTCATCACTGTGAGCGCGCATTTGTACCAGTCCTGTACAGGAGGCAAAAGATCCATCCAAAATCAAATGTGTTTCTGTGCACAGTGTGTTCAGTTCAACATAGACTGCAGCTCCGCCCATCTGTCCAGGAGGAGAAGCTGGGTCCCTGGGTCATTTACAGCTCTTCCCCCCTCCTATCTCTCCTCTGGTGAGGTAGCTCCATTGGTAGCTCATGACACATGATACTCCTGTGTCTCTGCCTGCACTGCATACCGTCCTGCTTGCATTCTGACTGCCTGGTTCTGCTGCTGCACAAGAGGGAGAGCTAGTGATGTCAATGTTCTTTGGCCGCCGGGCCCCCTGACAGAGGGGTTCTGGGACACAGTATCTCCTATGACCCCTTCTTAATCTGGCTATGGTGTATCGGTCACACTGGGTCTGCGTATTTATATTACCAAAGGCTGAAGAAAGTTAATAGAACAAGTCAACATATCACAAAAATCCTGTATCTATGGGGGTCATTCCGAGTTGATCGCTCACTAGCTATTTTGTGCAGTGCTGCGAACAGATAGTCGCCGCCCACAGGTGAGTGTATTTTTGCTTTGCAAGCGTGCGATCGCATGTGCAGCCAAGCACTACAAAACAGTGTTCTGCAGTTTCTGAGTAGCTCAGAACTTACTCAGCCGCTGCGATCACTTCAGCCTGTTCTTATCCGGAATTGACGTCAGACACCCGCCCTGCAAACGCTTGGACACGCCTGCGTTTTTCCAAACACTCCCAGAAAACGTTCAGTTGCCACCCACAAACGCCCTCTTCCTGCCAATCTCCTTGCGATCGGCTGTGCGAATGGATTATTCGTTAAATCCATTGCTTAGCAACGATCCACTTTGTACCCGTACGACGCGCCTGCACATTACGGTGCATACGCATGCGCAGTAGTCACCTGATCGCAGCGCAGTGAAAAAATCCTAGCGTGCGATCAGGTCGGAATGACCCCCAATGTTATTTATCCTGTTTGTCCTCCTTAACCAGAGTGTAGTCTGAATGCAATCTCATGAAGGCGCTCATCCAAAGATTTTATCTCCGAGCCACAGCGCTTAGTGAGGTCTCCGGCATGTAAATCTCCCTGACTAATGATCTGCATCCAATGCAGGGATCTTGTTTAATGAGCTTGTTACATTCAATGCAGAGACACAGACAGAAAAGACAGCAATAGTGTTACACAAACTATTTTTAATAATTTCTTATTATTGGGTATTTGTATTTTATTTTTAAGGAAAAGAGATGCAGTATTTAGTTTACTGGTATTATACGTCTTCCCACGTTTAGAAAATGTAACAGATTTTGGTTTAGCATTCTACAATGCATTATCTTTCTATTAAGGAATGTATTGTATGAGTAATGGTTTATACTGTATCTCCTTTCACTTTTCTCGTTTCATCACATTCATTAACCCCCCAAGCACTTTATTTCTTTTTACTTAAGTCTTATGCAAAAGAGGGACTCATTTACTAACAATGCATTTGATATCAAAGTGTGAAATAATTAACAACCATGGAAAAACTTGCTCTCATTACCTAACACTGGGCAGATAAAAGCTGACATCTGATTGGTTACTGGGGTTTAGTACAAAACTCCACCTACATGAAATGTTCATAAATAAATGCTACAGTGCACATAATATTTGCACATAACACTTTTGCTATTTTACTGAAGTTCTGCTTTGTCTCCGTCCCTCTGTCTGTTGATTTATTTGAAAAAATACAAAAATATTATTAAAAAAACACATGCGCTTAGCAAAATATTTGGGAACGCGTTAATTGTGCAAAATGCGTGTTAAATGGTGGATGCCTCCTACCCCTATATCTCACTTGAGTATGAGGTGTGCATAATATTGGCATCGACAGTAATCGTGTCAGCGTTCATAAGACTGACACCATACGTCGACACCGGTATGGTTCAAACGGTCGACAGGCACCAGGTTGACATGCTCGAACTGGTGACAGTTTCACAATGTTGACATCTGAAATGTCGCCATGTGAAATGTCGACAGTATCAGGATGCTGACGGTTAGGGCTAGGTTGTGGGAGGAGCTTAGGGATAGACTGTGGGTGGGATGGGGAGGTTGTTAAGGATTAGGGATAGGGGGAGAAATACTTACCGTAATGCGGCAGCATCAGAGGTCCATTATCACATGACCACCAAGACCCGGAAGAAGATGCAGGAGCCACTGTTGCCGCCTGGGGAAGGTAAGTAGCCACTAGACCACCAAGGATGGTTCCTCGTGTCGATTTATCATCCGGGAGACATGATGAATGTCAACGTGGCTACTATTAATATGCTGAGCTTGCTGACGTGCTGCTTGTAACAGTTGGACCCTGTCAACATTCTCATGTTGACCTGATGACTATGGACAAGTCATACCACAACCAATATTTATGTGGTTTGGACTGTACTGGACACAGAGGAGTAAATTTACTAAGGTGGGAGTTTTTTTTTTTTAGAACTGGTGATGTTGCTCATAGCAACCAATCAAATTCTACTTCACATTTATCTAACTGCTTACAGAAGATAATAGAATCTGATAGGTTTCTATGGGTAACATCACCAGTTCTATAAACACTCCCACCATAGTAAATTTACCCCATAGAGCAATACCCCTGACTGACTCGTGATGAAAGGAAACAACGACCTTGCCTCACAAATCCTGCACCACAGCAGAATGGTCACATGATGTCACAACTAAGGGATAAATAAAGTACTATTGCTTGTTATTATGGTCGCAAAGTTAAAAAAAAATATATAGAGAAAAGGGAGCTTGTTTCATAAATGCATTTTTTAGCCGTGTTACTGTATGTGCAGATTATTTTGCACTAAGAACACTTTATTTAAACAGCCTTTCTAGTTGTATACTTGATTTTCATACACAGGTTCATTTCACCCCCCCCCCCCCCCCCCCCTCTCCCTGTATCTGTGTCAGAGGAGACTCACATCACTGCCTTGTGCCCTTAAGGTCCCAGCTATCAATGCATCTCTTCAGGACCCGGAAACTGGCATTTGCCAGAAGGGCTGCTCTGCCTGACAGCATTAATGGCCATTAACAGCATCAACGTATGTTAAAATGGATTGCTCAGCATCAGCATGCCTTCAAGCCCTGCTTTTAATAAAATAGATTAGTGCCACAGAGTCAGTGTGCTTGGCATAGGGTTGGCACTGGTGCCAATAGACACAACTGCAAGCATTAGACTGTGTCAAAAAATTTATACATGTGGGATTATTTGTTTTGTATGTCAGGACTATTTAATAGCCCCAGCCTACCTCAACGTACTGTAGACCATTCCCCTCCTCACATCATGTCACTGTCCTGTCACATGCAGCCCTGTCCTCACTGACACATCACCCATCTGCTGATATACTCTGTGCTGCTGGGTTCCCTGCTCCTACGACTATGTAACTCCCAGTCTGTGGCTTCCTGCTGCCTCCATTCCCCTCCTCACATCATGTCACTGCCCCTGTCACATGCAGCCCTGTCCTCACTGACACATCACTCATCTCCTGATACACTCTGTACTGCTGGAGACCCTGCTCCTACAACTATATAACTCCCAGTCTGTGGCTTCCTGCTGCCTTCATTCCTCTACTCACATCACATCATGTCACTGCCCCTGTCACATACAGCCCTGTCCTCACTGACTCATCACCCACCTTTTGATATACTCTGTGCTGCTAGGGGACCCTGTTGCTTTTACTATACAGTATTTCTATAGTCTGTCATGTTTCTTCTGTCTCCATTCCCAGTAGCGCACGCAGGGGGGTTTCTGAGTCCCCAGAAACCCACCCTGATGGACCAAATTTTTTAATTTTTTTCTGATCGCGGACTGCGATCGTAGCTCGAACCACTCATGATATTAGGCCCGCCCCTTCCCGAAGCATTATTCCCGCGGTTCGCGGGCATGTGGGGATGATATAATGTGCACAGATTTCCATATGTGTGTATTTGTGTGTATATATATATATATATATATATATATATACAGATACTGTATGTGTGTGTATATATGTATATATATATATATATATATACAGGTACTGTATGTGTGTGTATATATATATATATATATATACAGGTACTGTATGTGTGTGTATATATGTATATATATATATATATATGTTATGATTCCCGTACTCCAGACCAGAGGAGATCTTATGGCAGAGGTCTGAGTACAGGAAAGATATACTGGTTTGTGGGAGCAGGAGAGCCTAGTAACCCCTGGCGCCCTAACTCCATTGTCTCGCCCGTGTTATCAGAAATCCCCTGCGAGACTATGGTTGCTTGAGCCCATGGCAGCCGCGTTCGAAGGGCGGATTATGTCTGCCCAACCCCGATGCCCCCTCAGGTCTTAATGGGAGACAAAGGGAAATCCGAGACAGGGTGATAACAAGGGGCCCTCTGACTAAGCAACCAGGCCAGGGGTTACAAGCTAACTAACTTAACCAAAGAAGTATGTGCGGACTAGCCGCCAGGGAAAAGGACAACCAAAGATCCACTGATCCGTCACTCCTATCCAGCACCGCTGGACACCAGAGTGGACCAGGGAGAGCGGAATCCTCTGCAAAAGCTCCAGAACACAAAGATACAAAATAATAAACAGTAAGCGGTCAAGCCGCAACACACGGCTATGCCGCGACTCACGAACACCACAGGATGTTAAAGGTGCTCGGTCAGACTCCAGGAATAGATGACAAACTTCCGAGTACAGGATCACTGAGGACAGGAACAACCGGATTGAGCAGGACTGGAAACTCTCTGTAACTGACACAGGCAAACAGGAAGCTATCACCGGCGTCTGTGAGAAGTCCAAAGGGTGCTTATAACTGTGAGCTCCCCAATCAGGAGCCAGACTGGGTACTCACAAGTAATGCCGTGCAGCTTGCATGCTGCACGGCCAGCACACCATTAATACAAATTAGAAAAGACCCAGCAACGGGGAACGCGGCCCGAACGTGGCGTCCCCGTTGCTAGGGTCTGAGCGGCTCCGTGCGCCCGGCGTCCAGCGTTGCCAGGGAGCCGGCGGCTGTACGCGCACAGGGCGTCCCTGGTTGCTAGGCGCCGGGCCGCACCGACGAGCGGACCCCGGCGCCTAACAGTACCCCCCCCTTGAGGAGGGGTCAAGGAACCCCTAAAGCCAGGTTTCTGGGGAAATTCTCGAAAAAATGCCCTCTTGAGCCTCGGGGCATGGAGATCCTTATCCAGGACCCAAGACCTTTCTTCTGGACCATAACCTCTCCAATGCACCAAAAAATAAAGCCGACCCCGGGACAACTTGGAATCGAGAACCTTCTCCACCAAGAACTCCTGCTGACCCTGTACATTTATTGGTGATCTCCCCTGAGATATCTTACGAGGAAATCTACTGGACGAGACAAATGGTTTCAGCAAAGAGCAATGGAAAGTATTTCCGATCCGTAAAGTTTTTGGTAAACGTAACCGGAAGGCAACTGGATTGACTTTTTTGATAATGTGAAATGGTCCAATAAATTTAGGACCCAATCTGGCTGAGGTTTGTCGAAGTTTAATGTTGCGAGTCGACAACCATACCCTATCTCCTACTTTAAAAGTGCACGGCCGCCGGAGCTTGTCAGAAAATCTCTTTTCCTGAAATGCCGCTTTTCTGAGAGCCAGGTGCACTTTTCTCCAAATGAGCCTAAGATGAGAGGTCAAGGTCAGTGAGGAGACAGAGGAATGTTGAAAAAAGGAATTTGCTCTGGGGTGAAAACCAAAAACTGCAAAAAATGGAGACACATTGGTGGAGGAATGACAGGCATTATTGTAAGCGAACTCCGCCAATGGAAGAAACTCAGACCAGTCATTTTGGAGTTTGGCCGAGTACAAACGCAAATATTGTTTTAGTGATTGATTAACTCGCTCAGTCTGCCCGTTGGATTGGGGATGGTAGCCTGACGTTAAAGATAATTTCATCTTCAATGAGACACAAAAAGATTTCCAAAACTGTGCAATGAATTGTGGACCCCGATCAGAAACAATATCAGTGGGTAACCCATGGAGTCTGAAAACATGGCGGAGGAACAAGACTGCCAATCCCTGGGCAGATGGCAATCGGGGAAGAGCAATGAAATGGGCCATTTTGCTAAAACGGTCCACTACCACCCATATGACTCGGCATCCGGCTGACAGAGGGAGGTCCACCACAAAATCCATGGAGATATGAGACCATGGCCTAAGAGGAACATTCAAGGGCATAAGCTGACCGATAGGCAAAGAACGGGGAACTTTATGCTGTGCACAGACCTGACACGAAAAAACAAACTCTTTAATGTCTTTGGAAAGACCAGGCCACCATACTGAGCGGGAGACTAATTCCAAAGTCTTAGCGATTCCCGGATGCCCGGCAACTTTGCTATCATGAAACTCCGTCAAAACAGTTGCTCTCAAAAACTCAGGGACAAAAAGACGACCAGCAGGAGTATTTCCAGGAGCTTGATGTTGAAGCAGCTTTAACTGGGTAAATAAATCCTGTGTGAGGCCTGCCCGAATGACTGAAGACGGAAGTATGGGAGTAACAGGACTGTTGTCTTGAACTGGAAGAAAACTGCGTGACAGGGCATCTGCCTTGGTATTCTTGGAACCTGGCCTGAAGGTGATAATGAATTTGAAACGAGTAAAAAATAAAGCCCAACGAGCCTGCCGGGCATTCAGTCGTTTAGCTGATTCAATGTATTGAAGATTTTTGTGATCAGTCAAAACTGAAATGATATGAGTCGCTCCCTCAAGCCAATGCCTCCACTCCTCGAAAGCCCATTTAATAGCCAGCAATTCCCGGTTACCAACATCGTAGTTGGATTCAGCAGAAGAGAATTTCCTGGACATAAAGGCACAAGGATGTAATTCAAGGGAATCCGGATCCTTCTGAGACAGGATAGCCCCTACTCCAACCTCTGAGGCATCAACCTCAACAATGAAAGGCAATTCTGGGTTGGGATGTCTGAGGACAGGGGCTGAGACAAAGGCTTGTTTCAAGGCCTGAAAAGATAACTCAGCTTCACGTGACCAATTGGTAGGATCTGCTCCCTTTTTAGTCAGTGCCACAATGGGAGCAACTAGGTCAGAGAAAGAGTGAATAAATCTTCTATAGTAGTTCGCAAACCCTAAAAAGCGCTGAATTGCTTTTAAGTTGGTGGGTTGCGCCCAACTGAGGATGGCTTGGAGCTTTTTTGGTTCCATACGGAATCCCCGAGGGGAAATAATGTATCCTAAAAAGGATACCTCCGTGACATGAAATTCACACTTCTCCAGCTTGGCATATAGGTGATTTTCACGTAATTTTTTTAGAACCTGACGCACCTGGGTAACATGTTGTTCTACCGAGTCAGAATAAATCAAAATATCGTCTAAGTAGACTACAACGAATTTTCCAAGAAATTCACGGAGCACATCGTTAATGAGATCCTGGAAAACTGCCGGAGCGTTAGACAGGCCGAATGGCATAACCAGATACTCATAGTGGCCTGACTGAGTACTGAATGCCGTTTTCCACTCATCCCCTGACTTGATTCTGATGAGGTTATATGCTCCTCTCAGGTCAATCTTAGAAAAAATCACAGCCGAACGTAGCTGATCAAAGAGGACAGAGATCAGTGGCAGAGGGTAAGTATTTTTTACTGAGATTTTAATCAAGGCTCTAAAGTCAATGCAGGGTCTGAGTGAACCATCCTTCTTCTCTACGAAAAAGAAGCCTGAACTTAAAGGGGATTTAGATGGCCTGATAAATCCTTTCCCTAGGCTTTCTTTAACATACTCATTCATGGCCACGGTTTCAGGTCCGGACAATGCATATAACCTTCCCTTAGGCAAAGTGGCACCAGGAATTAGCTCAATAGCACAATCATAAGGCCTATGGGGAGGCAGAATATCCGCATTGCCCTTGGAAAAAACATCAACAAAATCCTGGTATTCCACAGGAATGGGTGCGGGAATGGCAGCAGCTATTCTGATGGGAAGCGTAATACATTCTTTATTACAGATGGTACCCCATTGTGAGATCTCCCCCGACTGCCAATCAATGATGGGATTATGAAAGGCCAGCCAAGGGTGACCCAGAACCACTGGAACTGCTGGGCAATGGGTGAGGAAAAACTCAATTTTTTCAGAATGCAGAGCTCCTACCGAGAGTAGAACAGGAGGTGTACAGAGAGAAATAACCCCATTGGACAAGGGACTCCCATCTAAACCATGCATGGTGATACACCTACCCAAGGCTAACTGAGGAATACCTAAGGTCTTGGCCCATGTTAAATCCATAAAGTTCCCTGCAGCTCCACTGTCCACAAAAACAGAGACCGAGGAACAGAGGCTGCCAAAGGAAACTTTAGCTGGGACTAACAGTGAATTATTTGAGGAGATAAGCTGCAGACCAAAGTGAACCCCCTCACAATTCACTTGGTCGAGACGTTTCCCGACTTGTTCGGACAACTACGGGCAAAATGTCCCTTACCTCCACAGTATAAACAAAGACCAGAATTTTGCCTTCTGGTTCTTTCTTCAGGAGACAGTTTGGAGAGACCTATCTGCATAGGCTCCTCTATGTCTACAGGGATGGAAAAAACACAAGGAGTTGACCCGACAGATGCTCCTTTTTCAGCCCTCCGCTCTCTGAGCCGACGATCAATCTTAATAGAGAGCTCCATGAGTTTATCGAGAGTCTCAGGAGCGGGATACTGAAGGAGACTGTCTTTTATAGACTCAGATAAGCCGAGGCGAAACTGACTGCGCAGGGCTGGGTCATTCCATCCACAGTCATTCGACCAACGGCGAAACTCCGTACAATAATTCTCAGCGGGATTCCTACCCTGTCTGAGAGCACGCAACTGAGTCTCGGCGGATGCCTCTCTATCAGGGTCGTCATATAACAGTCCTAAAGACTTCAGAAAGGCGTCTACAGAAAATAAAGCCGGATCGTCTGTCTTTAAACCAAAAGCCCAGGTCTGAGGATCCCCCTGAAGCAGAGAAATAATAATTCCAACCCGCTGAGCCTCCGTACCTGAGGAGACTGGTCTCAAACGAAAATAAAGTTTACAAGACTCTTTAAAATTAAAAAACTGTTTTCTATCCCCAGAAAAACGGTCAGGCAGATGCATTTTTGGTTCAGGAATGACCCTTGGGGAAGTCCGTAACAGATCTTCCTGTGACCTCACCCGAAGGGACAGATCCTGAACCATCTGAGTAAGTTCTTGAATCTGGCTAACTAGAAGCTGGCCAGGATTTGGCCCGACACCGGTGGGATTCATGAGGCCGACAAATCTCCCAACTGAACAAGGGAAAAATTAACTCCTGTTAATTTTAAATTTTAGTCTGGCCGGTGATAATGTTATGATTCCCGTACTCCAGACCAGAGGAGATCTTATGGCAGAGGTCTGAGTACAGGAAAGATATACTGGTTTGTGGGAGCAGGAGAGCCTAGTAACCCCTGGCGCCCTAACTCCGTTGTCTCGCCCGTGTTATCAGAAATCCCCTGCGAGACTATGGTTGCTTGAGCCCATGGCAGCCGCGTTCGAAGGGCGGATTATGTCTGCCCAACCCCGATGCCCCCTCAGGTCTTAATGGGAGACAAAGGGAAATCCGAGACAGGGTGATAACAAGGGGCCCTCTGACTAAGCAACCAGGCCAGGGGTTACAAGCTAACTAACTTAACCAAAGAAGTATGTGCGGACTAGCCGCCAGGGAAAAGGACAACCAAAGATCCACTGATCCGTCACTCCTATCCAGCACCGCTGGACACCAGAGTGGACCAGGGAGAGCGGAATCCTCCGCAAAAGCTCCAGAACACAAAGATACAAAATAATAAACAGTAAGCGGTCAAGCCGCAACACACGGCTACGCCGCGACTCACGAACACCACAGGATGTTAAAGGTGCTCGGTCAGACTCCAGGAATAGATGACAAACTTCCGAGTACAGGATCACTGAGGACAGGAACAACCGGATTGAGCAGGACTGGAAACTCTCTGTAACTGACACAGGCAAACAGGAAGCTATCACCGGCGTCTGTGAGAAGTCCAAAGGGTGCTTATAACTGTGAGCTCCCCAATCAGGAGCCAGACTGTGTACTCACAAGTAATGCCGTGCAGCTTGCATGCTGCACGGCCAGCACACCATTAATACAAATTAGAAAAGACCCAGCAACGGGGAACGCGGCCCGAACGTGGCGTCCCCGTTGCTAGGGTCTGAGCGGCTCCGTGCGCCCGGCGTCCAGCGTTGCCAGGGAGCCGGCGGCTGTACGCGCACGGCGTCCCTGGTTGCTAGGCGCCGGGCCGCACCGACGAGCGGACCCCGGCGCCTAACAATATATATATATATACAGGTACTGTATGTGTGTGTATATATGTATATATATACATGTATATGTATGAATATATATATATATATATATGTGTGTATATATATGTATGTATATATATATATATGTGTGTATATATACATGTGTATATATATATATATATATATATATATATATGAACGTACGTATGTACGTACGGAAACCTCCCCTTACAGATCCTGCATTTGCCCCTGATCCCCCTCCTCATGTCACTGCTGCTGTCATATGCAGCCCTGCCCTCACTAACACTCATCTCTTTATACACTCTGTTCTGCTGGGGACCTTGCTCCTTCCACTATTTAATGCTCAGTCTGTGGCTTCCTGCTGCCTCCATTCCCCTCCTCACATCATGTCACTGCCCCTGTCACATGCAGCCCTGTCCTCACTGACACATCACTCATCTCCTGATATACTCTGTGCTGCTGGGGACCCTGCTAATTCCACCATATAACTCTCGATCCGTGGCTTCCTGCTGCCTCCATTTTCCTCCTGCCATTATGTCACATTGTAAAGCACAACGGAATATGCTGCGCTATATAAGAAACTGCTAATAAATAAATAAATAAATAAATAAATGCAGCCCTGTCCTCACTGTCACGTCACTCGTCTCCTGATATCTTGGTGGCCCAGATGTGGCCTTAAGATCTCTCATGCTGTCTTTACTAATTACTGTAAACCCCCCACTGGTGTGTTACTTCAAGAAAAATTATACCAAATTAAATATATGTTATTTATATAATATATGCCAGTGGTTCTCAAACTGTGTGCCGTGGCTCCTTGGGGTGCCTCGGGATACTTGCAGGGGTGCCTTGGATTGGTGGTCCAGGACCAAATAAAATTATTTATGGTCAATATAATAGGCAAAACTAGTGCTAGTAGCTGTCAGTCATAAAATATGGGGACAAACAGAAGCAAATCTTGTCCCTCACCACACAACTGACCCTAAGGATGACATATAAACTAGTGATGAGCGGGTTCGGATCCTCGGAATCCGAACCCGCCCGAACTTCACTTTTTTTTTCACGGGTACGAGCGACTCGGATCCTCCCGCCTTGCTCGGTTAACCCGAGCGCGCCCGAACGTCATCATCCCGCTGTCGGATTCTCGCGAGATTCGGATTCTATATAAGGAGCCGTGCGTCGCCGCCATTTTTCACTCGTGCATTGGAAATGATAGTGAGAGGACGTGGCTGGCGTCCTCTCACTTTGTTTCAGGGGGCTGCAAATATCTTTATTCTGGGGACCAGCAGTATTATAGGAGGAGTACAGTGCAGAGTTTTGCTGACCAGTGACCACCAGTATTATACGTTCTCTGCCTGAAAAACGCTCCATATCTGTGCTCAGTGTGCTGCATATATCTGTGCTCACACTGCTTTATTGTGGGGACTGGGGACCACCAGTATATTACAAAGGAGGAGTACAGTGCAGAGTTTTGCTGACCAGTGACCACCAGTATTATACGTTCTCTGCCTGAAAAATGCTCCATATCTGTGCTCAGTGTGCTGCATATATCTGTGCTCACACTGCTTTATTGTGGGGACTGTGGACCACCAGTATATTATATAGGAGGAGTACAGTGCAGAGTTTTGCTGACCAGTGACCACCAGTATTATACGTTCTCTGCCTGAAAAACGCTCCATATCTGTGCTCAGTGTGCTGCATATATCTGTGCTCACACTGCTTTATTGTGGGGACTGGGGACCACCAGTATAGGAGGAGTACAGTGCAGAGTTTTGCTGACCAGTGACCACCAGTATTATACGTTCTCTGCCTGAAAAACGCTCCATATCTGTGCTCAGTGTGCTGCATATGTCTGTGCTCACACTGCTTTATTGTGGGGACTGGGGACCACCAGTATATTATATAGGAGGAGTACAGTGCAGAGTTTTGCTGACCAGTGACCACCACTATTATTATACGTTGATCTATTACTGGCATATAATTCCACACATTAAAAAATGGAGAACAAAAATGTGGAGGGTAAAATAGGGAAAGATCAAGATCCACTTCCACCTCGTACTGAAGCTGCTGCCACTAGTCATGGCCGAGACGATGAAATGCCATCAACGTCGTCTGCCAAGGCCGATGCACAATGTCATAGTAGAGAGCATGTAAAATCCAAAAAATAAAGCTCAGTAAAATGACCCAAAAATCTAAATCATAATCATCTGAGGAGAAGCGTAAACTTGCCAATGTGCCATTTACGACACTGAGTGGCAATGAACGGCTGAGGCCCTGGCCTATGTTCAAGGCTAGTGGTTCAGCTTCACCTGAGGATGGAAGCAGTCATCCTCCTGCTAGAAAACTTAAAAGAGTTAAGATGGCAAAAGCACAGCAAAGAACTGTGCGTTCTTCTAAATCACAAATCCCCAAGGAGAGTCCAATTGTGTCGGTTGCGATGCCTGACCTTCCCAACACTGGACGGGAAGAGGTTCCGCCTTCCACCATTTGCACGTCCCCTGCAATTGCTGGAAGGAGCACCCGCAGTCCAGTTCCTGATAGTCAAATTGAAGATGTCACTGTTGAAGTACACCAGGATGAGGATACGGGTGTTGCTGGCGCTGGGGAGGAAATTAACAAGGAGGATTCTGATGGTGAGGTGGTTTGTTTAAGTCAGGCACCCGGGGAGACACCTGTTGTCCGTGGGCCGAATATGGCCATTGATATGCCTGGTCAAAATAAAAAATAAAAATCACCTCTTCAGTGTGGAATTATTTCAACAGAAATGCGGACAACTGGTGTCAAGCCGGGTGTTGCCTTTGTCAAGCTGTAATAAGTAGGGGTAAGGACGTTAACCACCTAGGAACATCCTCCCTTATACGTCACCTGGACCGCATTCATCAGAAGTCAGTGACAAGTTCAAAAACTTTAGATGACAGCGGAAGCAGTCCACTGACCACTAAATCCCTTCCTCTTGTAACCAAGCTCCTGCAAACCACACCACCAACTCCCTCAGTGTAAATTTCCTCCTTACACAGGAAAGCCAATAGTCCTGCAGGCCATGTCACTGTCAAGTCTGACGAGTCCTCTCCTGCCTGGGATTCCTCCGATGCATCCTTGAGTGTAACGCCTACTGCTGCTGGCGCTGCTGTTGTTGCTGCTGGGAGTCGATCGTCATCCCAGAGGGGAAGTCGGAAGACCACTTTTACTACTTCCAGTAAGCAATTGAATGTCCAACAGTCCTTTGCGAGGAAGATGAAATATCACAGCAGTCATCCTGCTGCAAAGCGGATAACTCAGGCCTTGACAGCCTGGGCGGTGAGAAACGTGTGTCCGGTATCCACCGTTAATTCACAGGCAACTACAGACTTGATTGAGGTACTGTGTCCCCGGTACCAAATACCATCTAGGTTCCATTTCTCTAGGCAGGCGATACCGAAAATGTACACAGACGTCAGAAAAAGAGTCACCAGTGTCCTAAAAAATGCAGTTGTACCCAATGTCCACTTAACCACGGACATGTGGACAAGTGGAGCAGGGCAGACTCAGGACTATATGACTGTGACAGCCCACTGGGTAGATGTATTGCCTCCCGCAGCAAGAACAGCAGTGGCGGCACCAGTAGCAGCATCTCGCAAACGCCAACTCGTTCCTAGGCAGGCTACGCTTTGTATCACCGCTTTCCAGAAGAGGCACAATGCTGACAACCTCTTACGGAAACTGAGGAACATCATCGCAGAATGGCTTACCCCAATTGGACTCTCCTGGGGATTTGTGACATCGGACAACGCCAGCAATATTGTGCGTGCATTACATCTGGGCAAATTCCAGCACGTCCCATGTTTTGCACATACATTGAATTTGGTGGTGCAGAATTATTTAAATAACGACAGGGGCGTGCAAGAGATGTTGTCGGTGGCCCGAAGAATTGCGGGCCACTTTCGGCATTCAGCCACCGCGTGCCGAAGACTGGAGCACCAGCAAACACTCCTGAACCTGCCCTGCCATCATCTGAAGTAGAGGTGGTAACGAGGTGGAATTCAAACCTCTATATGCTTCAGAGGATGGAGGAGCAGCAAAAGGCCATTCAAGCCTTTACATCTGCCTACGATATAGGCAAAGGAGGGGGAATGCACCTGACTCAAGCGCAGTGGAGAATGATTTCAACGTTGTGCAAGGTTCTGCAACCCTTTGAACTTGCCACACGTGAAGTCAGTTCAGACACTGCCAGCCTGAGTCAGGTCATTCCCCTCATCAGGCTTTTGCAGAAGAAGCTGGAGACATTGAAGGAGGCGCTAAAACAGAGCGATTCCGCTAGGCATGTGGGACTTGTGGATGGAGCCCTTAATTCGCTTAACCAGGATTCACGGGTGGTCAATCTGTTGAAATCAGAGCACTACATTTTGGCCACCGTGCTCGATCCTAGATTTAAAACCTACGTTGTATCTCTCTTTCAGGCAGACACAAGTCTGCAGCGGTTCAAAGACCTGCTGGTGAGAAAATTGTCAAGTCAAGCAGAACGTGACCCGTCAACAGCTCCTCCTTCACATTCTCCCCCAACTGGGGGTGCGAGGAAAAGGTTAAGAATTCCGAGCCCACCCGCTGGCGGTGATGCAGGGCAGTCTGGAGCGAGTGCTGACATCTGGTCCGGACTGAAGGACCTGCCAACGATTACTGACATGTCGTCTACTGTCACTGCATATGATTCTGTCACCATTGAAAGAATGGTGGAGGATTATATGAGTGACCGCATCCAAGTAGGCACGTCAGACAGTCCGTACGTATACTGGCAGGAAAAAGAGGCAATTTGGAGGCCCTTGCAGAAACTGGCTTTATTTTACCTAAGTTGCCCCCCCTCCAGTGTGTACTCCGAAAGAATGTGTTTAGTGCAGCCGCTCACCTTGTCAGCAATCGGCGTACGAGGTTACTTCCAGAAAATGTGGAGAAGATGATGTTCATCAAAATGAATTATAATCAATTCCTGCGTGGAGACATTCACCAGCAATTGCCTCTAGAAAGTACACAGGGACCTGAGATGGTGGATTCCAGTGGGGACGAATTAATAATCTGTGAGGAGGGGGATGTACACAGTGAAAGGGGTGAGGAATCGGACGATGAGGAGGAGGTGGACATCTTGCCTCTGTAGAGCCAGTTTGTGCAAGGAGAGATTGATTGCTTTTTTTTTGGTGGGGGCCCAAACCAACCAGTCATTTCAGTCACAGTCGTGTGGCAGACCCTGTGGCTGAAATGATGGGTTTGTTAAAGTGTGCATGTCCTGTTTATACAACATAATGTTGGGTGGGAGGGCCCAAGGACAATTCCATCTTGCACCTCTTTTTTCTTTCATTTTTCTTTGCATCATGTGCTGTTTGGGGACTATTTTTTTGAAGTGCCATCCTGCCTGACACTGCAGTGCCACTCCTAGATGAGCCAGGTGTTTGTGTTGGCCACTTGGGTCGCTTAGCTTAGCCATCCAGCGACCTTGGTGCACCTCTTTTTTTCTTTGCATCATGTGCTGTTTGGGGACTATTTTTTTTAAGTGCCATCCTGCCTGACACTGCAGTGCCACTCCTAGATCGGCCAGGTGTTTGTGTCGGCCACTTGTGTTGCTTAGCTTAGTCATCCAGCGACCTCGGTGCAAATTTTAGGACTAAAAATAATATTGTGAGGTGTGAGGTGTTCAGAATAGACTGAAAATGAGTGGAAATTATGGTTATTGAGGTTAATAATACTATGGGATCAAAATGACCCCCAAATTCTATGATTTAAGCTGTTTCTGTAAAAAAAAAAAAACGAATCCAAAACACAACCGAATCCGACAAAAAATTTTCAGGGAGGTTTTGCCAAAACGCGTCCGAATCCAAAACACGGCCGCGGAACCGAATCCAAAACCAAAACACAAAACCCGAAAAATGTCCAGTGCACATCACTAAATTATAAAAACAATCTACTTAATTTAATGTTGCTCTCTAAATTTCTCAATAAGAAATTTTTGGCCTAGGGGTGCCGTGAAAAAAATTCTGATACTCTAGGGCGCCGTTATTCCAAAAAGTTTGGAAACCACTGGCATTAGCTCTCCAGAGTTATTTTGTTATACTGCGGAAAGGAACAGACATCTAGACATATCCCGCAATTATGTCGTCTTCTACAGTTGTACAAGGAAACATAGCCTGGGGTGAGGTTGGAGGACACTCACACTGGGCTGAGTGCCACACAGGTTTATGCACGACCCTGATCTCTGACACCCCATGCGGCCAATGGAATAGGAACCTACTTGTGAGAACCCGTCGGTTAAGGAGTTGGAAATGTGCTCATGAAAAGTGGGTGCATTTACAGTAGGTGGTGGAGTTCTGCTTCAGTTTATTTACACACACTGGGGTCCACATTTACCACCTGGAGGAAACCACACAAGAATATAAAATCCAGGGTACCAGTTGTTGTGGAACCCATGATCCCAGTTCTGTCAGTTAGTAATGCTAACCACTGTGCCACTGTAGTGTCCTGTCCAGCTGTGCTACCTCTCAGTTGGCGAGTGCCAAGAAAGCTGCAACCATGAGGTGTAAATGCTGTATAAGACCCTGGTATATCAGGACATATAAGAAGGAATAGTCAACGATTTAACAAAATCAAATTGCAAACAATATCCAACCTCTGCAAGTGACTATCCTATCATTACCTCCCACCATCTGGATCTGGAACGTATTCTACTATTACACAATAAACGTTTATGTCCCCGACCTGGTCATAGTATCTAAAGGAATGTTATGAGTGTAGTTTTACTGTACAATGTATTGTTATGTGTTGCTAAATTTTATATAATTAATGTTGATACAATTTCTAAGTTTAATTGAGGTAAATGAACTGTAATATCTGTTATAAATAGGACACTGTACGTAAGCTTCATTCAATAATTCATCAATTCTCACAGAGATCAATTAACCAAGAAATAATAATCAAAGTTATTCATAATTAAACACAGAGAATAACCAATAGCGGATCTTTTAGATATTCATAATTGCAAATCATCCTCCGATAGTGTAAATGAATTATGGAGAAAACATGGATTCGGTTTACACCTCAGTAAGGGGTGAGATTACAGTCTCATTAGTCATGATTGAAAACTATTTATATTTTATCTACTCGTGAGAAGTGCTGTACAGTCCATTTACACTGTTCCCTGGTGCCAAGTCTCTGGGGGCGGAATGTATCCCACATCACATTACAGTGCTGCACATGCATGAACACTGGAAGGGACCGTATTACAGTAGATCCCTATTGGGAAAGAAGCCCACAGGCTTCTAAAGTTAATGACATCTATAGATGGCGTTGCCAATCAGATACAGGCTTCGGGAAGTTTTGCTTTTAAAAGCTTGATACATATGGGAAATGAGAATTTTGTCATTTTGGCCGCATTTTGCCATTAGTAAATTCTGCCCTAGAAACTTTTTGGGGGTGGGGGTGTACTTCTGATTGTGGGAAGGGTGGTGTCCCTCTACCTTCCTTATGATTCAGATGCAAGCTTAAAGAATAGCGTTCACTTTAAGGATTCTGGTGGCAAATAGTAAGAAAGGACCAAGCAGCGGATATTATTTGTCCTGTGCCGTACCTCAGTCAGCGGCATCACATCAGCACTAGCTCAGAACCACAGTATATAGTAGAGGAGCTGATTCTGAGTTTCAGGTAATCTGGAACGGCATCTATGGATTTTTAGTCTACTGCACATGCGCTGCACAGTTGCATTTGCAACATTGATAACATGATTCTGACTCGTATGCATCTCAGTCTTATCTCTGCAGCGACTGAACGGGCATTACTGGGTGGCAACCGGGCAATGGATCCTATGTGGTCAGGAGGTGCTGGGAGAACAGTCAAAGCATTGGGAACTCGCAGCCCTCGTACTTGCTTGAATTGCCCCCTCAGTAAATACAGTACATTGCATACAGCAGTTTTCTGCTGATTAGCGGCTGCCTGGAGATCCTCTATAACTTACATCATAGAGGAGAATGAATTGACCCCAACCTCAACTGTGCAGCATTTATAGACTATAAATTCCACAGAATTAGAAATCCAGAAACAGAGTATGAAATGGCGGTAGCTCATAGCGACAGATAACTCGCAGGGTCTATGCTGAATGGTTGCCAGATACAATATCGCGGTTTCCTGCTTCTAGCCATTCCAGCAAGAGTCTCGGGTTATAACGGTTTGACCCTATGATGGTAAATCTATCACCGGGCAATCATACTTTTATTACAGTGCCCTTACTCTGAAATTAACCCCTTCTTATCTGGAGGTAGATTGCACCCTGCTGACAGTTCTTTTTGCCGCTAGTTTTCTTTACATTGCTAAATCTATGCAGTTGCCCGGCCCAGAGCAGTATCACAGAATGACAGTATCCCAGCTGAACCGAGTATACGCACGCCGGATGTATATACTATTTCAGTAGTCTTCCCAGGAGCTTAGTGGCATTTGTACAGCGCTGCGGAATATGTTGATGCTACTGTATATAGAAATAAATGATAATAAATGACATCTGTGTAGAAATGTTAGATGTCTATGCGCTGTATTTTGGCATTTCGACCATGTCGATATTGGATTGTCATCCTGATGCACGTAACCCTAACACATCATACCCTTTTAATTGTGGATCTATGGACAATGCACAGTACTACTCCCCCCTCCCTAGGTGTATGTGTATACATATATCTATAGTAATATAGATAAAAAGCAGATATGATTTTATATATATATATATATATATATATATATAGATAGATATAATGTATATATACAAAAACACACATTATACTTTATTAATAAATAATTAAATATACTGGATTACAATGGATAATCAACATTATATATAGATATATAATGAGAAAAATGGACAGTAGGATGACTGTGAGGAATAGGGGAAATATTTTCCAGGAATAAGGAGCGAAATATTTTCCAGGAATAAGGAGGGTAGTGGTGCCAAGCTTGGTCTTTGCCCTGGGTGGGAAAGAGCCTAGCTTCACCCCTGAATAGAGGGACCCTGCAACATTAGAACTCCACTTTGGAATAACGTTATCCCCTCCTTCACTTCACTCTGTGTAAGGGCCAAAGAAACATGCCCTGCAGATGGTCTTTACATGGCGTGCTGCAGGTGTACGGTACTGTATATGTACTGTATATACAGGGCTGTTAAAATTAATGTCTCCCTACTTGCAGCACACGGAGCAAGTTTTAAGGCTCGTAAAAATTGCAATTTGGACAACAGCTACTGTTTCTCAGATTATCATCCTTGTCGCACTGCTATAGCACACATATCCCCTAGTAGTTTACAGGGTATGCACTCTCTCTGATTTTATTACATTACTGCAAAATAGAAGTAAATACGGTAAAAATACTGAGTGATGGGACATGGTTTAGGTGCAGTCTGTGTGGCATGCCAAACAGCTATATATCTCCTATATAATAGCCCAGATCTGTCACTCTGTGACTGTGTGTATAACGCTGGGCGTGGCTAGGAGCTCTCATTGGATTAGCAGCAGGTCTATCACACCCAGTCCACAGCTGATTGGGAGAGAAACGCCTTCCCACACAGGTTACATCCAATGGGAGGCTCTGCCCTTTGGCAGCTGTGTGATCCCAGGGCAGGATTAACAATGGGGCTAATCAGGGCCGGTGCAAGGGTGTTCGGCGCCTCCCTGCAAACTATAAATTTGCGCCCTCCCTCCCATACTTAATAAAGGGACGGTGCGCACCGAAGTCGCACGCCACAAGAAACGGGTGGGGTGTGGCCACACAATAGTACCAATTCAAATTACTCCACATAGTAGCACAATCTTGTTCACATTACACCGCACATTGGGGGTCATTCCGACCCGTTCGCACGCAGCGGTTCTTCGCTGCGGTGCAAACGGGTCGGAACTGCGCATGCACGCCGGACACATTGCGCACGCACGTCATTGCCTGGCGACGCCCGTCACTGGAAAGCGACGCCGCCAGCGAGAAATGTGATCTCATCGGCGATCGCAAGAAGACAGACAAGCAGGAGGCGTTCCGGGGCGGATACTCACCGTTTTCCAGGCGTGGTGAGTCCAAAGCAGGTGGATCCAGGCGTTTGGAGGGCGGATGTCTGACGTCACAGCCGGGAACATCATCTCTGGATCCGTCGCAATGGTGAGTAGCTGCAGGGCTGGTCTTGTTTTGCTTTAAACTTTTTTAGCATAGCAGGGCTGCACAAGCGATCGCAGCCTTGCTATGCTAAAATACACTCTCCCATAGATATGAGATAGATAGATCGACACACACACACACACACACACACACACACACACACACACACACACACACACACAAATAGATAGATAATAGGCAGACACATAGATAAATAGATAGATAATTGGCAGATAGATAGATAGAGAGATAGATATATAGATAGACATGAATCACATATAAAAAGAAAACTCACTTTAGTTCCTCTGTACTGGCCCCAGGCAGTCTCTCTTTTGTTCCTGAGTCCTCAGGTGATGAGATGGCTCCGTCCATAGAGATGGGGGCATCTAGTGGCTCCTGGCAGTACTGCAGTCAGCTGTGACTGCAGCTCTCTGCTCCCGAAACCGTCATTTACTGGTCCCGCCCCCACACCTCCTCCTGCTAGTGTCACAGCACTGACACAGGACGGGAGGAGGTGTCATCAGCGGCGGGGCTGGAGTGGGGGAACTAGAAGATCCGCGATCCAGGCTTCCGGCTGCCGCTGCTTGTACAATGATAGGTGCAGTGGCAGCCAGCAACAACAGCGCACAGTGAAGGGATGCAGATCAGTTAGAGCGCCTCTCCTGCCTGGCGCCTACCTGCACTGCATCCCTTCGCTGAGCGGGTTCCGCCGGCTCTGGGGCTAATGGAGCTGCAGCTCCAGGTTCACACCCCAAAATAGGCCCACTGCATCTGCAGCAACATACCCTCCAACAATTTACACATAAAAATCGCTACAAATTCGAAAAGGGGGCGTGGCCACGGGTACAGTGGAGTGGCCACATCCCCTTTCTTATACTTTCAATGGAAGTTTGGAGAGCAAAAAATCGGTACAGACCATAAAAAAAAGGTACTGTACCTGCCAAAAAGGTACAGTTGGAGGGTATGCCACTGCATCTGTAGCAAGTCTCTGCGCTGTAGATAGGGGAAAAAAAAATCCATTTATTGCAGCATCCTGTGTCCTGCTGTCAGTCCACCTGCCCCCTCCGCCATCAACAATCCCCACTCCCTAGCCACGGTGCAGGTGGAACAAGAGCTGCTGCGGCCACCGGCATAGATTTGTATGAAAGCGGCACAGCGGAAGGCTTTCATAGCCCTCCCTGCGCTGCATACTCTCTGAGCCCCGGGGCCTCCTCTGCGCGTGATGTCACAGAAGTGCCTCCCCGCCACAGCCGCGCCCAGATCCCCAGAGGCCCTGACTCCGCAACACAGCACCTGGGCTGCCGGCCTGGAAGCCCCGAGATGGCTAATGTAACAGATAGAGTGGGTGATATTGCGGAGGGTAATGTCTGGACGCTGAATCAATTTAGAAGGTGACAGTGCTGTGCAGTGCAGTGGGTGTGCACTGTCACTGACACTGCACAGCACTCTCATCTTTTACATTGATTTAGTGAGTCAGTCAGTTCTGCCAGCCAGTCACTATTGTTAGCGCCGGTGTCCCAACACGCCACAGTACAGGGAAGTAGATGCACTAAATAAACTACAGCTCCCAGCAGCCCTTAGCGCCGAAGCAATCCGGCGCTAAGGGCTGCTGGGAGCAGTGCATCTTCTTCCCTGTAATGCGGCACATTGGGACACCGGCGCTAACAATAGTGACTGGCTGCTTGGCTGCTGTGCGAGTTTCCGGGAGAGCCACTGCCAAAGGGAGGACAGCAGCTTAGCTGCTTCAAGGAGAAGCATTACCTGCCCTTCCCCTACTTGCAGTACCTCCGGGCCCCATCCGTGGCACCCCCCCCCCCCTCCAGTACCTGCGGTGGCTCCGGACCCCCTACCCACAACACCGACGCACTAGCCTCTCCCCCACCTGCGGCGCCACCGCACCCGCCCAGAGCTGGTCATAGGCATAGGCAAACTAGGCAATTGCCTAGGGCATTTGATATGCCTAGGGGCATCAGTAGCTTCTGCTGATTAAAATGATATGCGGCATGCCTATATTCTGTGTGTAGCATTTCATATGCAGATACAGCCACAGTCTCACACAGTATATAGGCATGCTGCATATCATTTTAATAAGCAGAAGCTGTTTGAGCATCCTAGCCACCTAGCAATGCAAATAAGATGCATTTTCATAAAAAAAAGGTGCCCGACGTTAGCATTGAGGCAAGATTTATGAGGACACATCTGTATCTAAGCAGAGGTAGAGGTCACAGTGTTAGTTGCAGTGTGAGTGCTGTGTGCATGTGAGTGGGATGGTTGTGCAGTAGTGTTCGGAATATGTGTAAGGAGCATTATGTGTGTCATGTAAAAATGCATTAATAATGTGCAACATATGTGTAAGGGGCACTATGTGTGTCATTATGTGTATAAGAGCATTAATAATGTGTGGCATATGTGTAACAGGGTACTATTGTATGTGTGTCATTATGTGTATAGGGGCACTAATAATGTGCAGCAAATGTGTACGGGGCACTATGTGTGTCATTATGTGTATAAAGCAATTAATAATGTGTGGCATATGTGTAAGGGACATTATGTGTATAAGGGCATTAAGATAAGGAGAGTGCCTGACTGGGCACGATATCTATATAAGAGTCTGGCAATTTTGTGATTGGTTAAAGAAGGTCAATTGTTGCTAGGCAGATCAGAGTTTTGAGTGAGTGATAATTGGGTAGGGCCAGCCTACCGGTGAGTGTAGGGGAGGTGTTTAGTACATGTAGGGTAGAAACTTCCAGAGTGCTTCCTCTTGTGTGGCATTATGTGTATAAGGTGCTCTACTATGTGGCGTTGCGTATAGAAAGGGCACTGCTGTATCATCTAATGTGAATAAAGAGCAATAAGGTGTGGTGTAATGTGAATAAGGAGCAATTAAGTGTGATGTAATGTGAATAAGGGACTCTACTGTGAGGAATAACGTTTATAAGGTAAAGTGATACTACTGTGGGATGTAATATGAATTATGGACACTATCGCATGATCAAATGTGAATAAAGTTGCAGTACTGTGTGGCGTAATTGGAATTGGGGTTACTATTGTATGCCCCGTGGCAGCAAAAACACACCCCTTTTTGGGCTGTACGCCAAATGTGCGAACTGTTCCTATTTAAAACATAAGGAATACAAACACCAAAATAAGTACTGCTATGGGTGAGGGGTGATGGTGCTGGGAAAGAGTAGCAAGGTCAGAGGCGGAACCAGCGGTGGTGCTAGGCGGCACCAGCCAAAATCTTGCTTAGTGCATCATATTGGTTAGGGCCGGCTCTGCACCCGCCCCTCCCCCACCTGCGGCACCCCGCATCCGCTCCTCCAACACCCTCTGTGGCTCCGTACCCCCTCCCCTACCCGTGGCACCCACGCACTCACCGTGACACCACCGCACCAGCCCCTCCCCCAACACAGCACCCCTGCAACCGCCCCTCCCCCACCCATGGCACCCCCGGACCCCCTCCCTATCCGCATCTCCATTGCACCCGCCACTCCCCCAACCACAGCACCTACTAGGTGATTCATCAGGCCCTGCGTGCGCTGTTTGCGCCGTTGCAAGGGGCTACAACCCCTTAACCATTGCACGCCCTTTGTCCGTGCAATATTTAACCACTCACACAATTATGATTGGAGGTAATACTCCATATAACAAAAATATTGTATGCCGCAAGGGCGTGCAAGGGTTAAGGGGGCGTAGCCCCTTACAACGATGGGAAGAGCGCCCGTAGGGCGTGATGAATCACCTAGTTTATATTTACACACACACGCACACATATATATTATAAATATATTTTTATACACACAGACAGATGTGTCCTCTTACAACTTTGCTCCATGCGTTACAAGCCGCGTTACACATAACGCATGATGGCCGTGTGACTTAGTAGCGCCAAGTGTCTTTATTTGCACCTTTTGCAGCGAACATGCATCTTAGACACAACATAATGTAATAAGATGCACAAGCAACTTCTGCTGATTAAAATGATATGCGACATTCCTATATTCTGTGTGTGACTGGGACTGTATCTGCATACGAAATGCTATGCTGGATATACTTTCCTGGAAAACACTGTAACATGGCATTCGGAGGCAGATAGAACTGTTATTACACACAGAATATAGGCATGCCGCATATCATTTTAATCAGCAGAAGCTGCTTCTGTGTCCTATTACATTACATTGCGTCTAAAAGGCAGTCATTAACGCGGCAAATGATGCAAAAAAAGCTCTGTGCTACCGAGTTCCGCATCACGGCAGCATGGCGCGACTTGAAGGGCTGTTTATATATATTATATATATTATATATTATTATATATATTTATATACACACGCACATATATACAAGCAGCTGGGGAGAACAGAGCTGCCTTGACCTCTTTAGTATGCACATAGCATCGGAGTAATGTGATAATGGTTTCTGAAACATGTTGTAAAGATTGCACGTATCACAGAGGTAAGTGCTGGACACAGAGCTACAACGAAAGGGTGGTACAAATGAGTAATATATATTATCATGTGGCTGCGGTGACACATGTAATAATGTTAATTTCGCCCCGGGGATGTACGACAGCCCTGTAATTGTGATTGTATTGACAATGCAGGATAGCTTTTTCCTTGGCTATGTAAATTTCCATCCCTTTTCTCTTCCCAGCTCAGTGTCTGCTGCTGTTGTGTTGCCAGGACATGTCTAAAACACTTCAGGCTACAGGGTGAGCTAGAATTTCTCCAACCATTTCACAGTGTGCTTCCCCAGTGCTACAGAACTCCCTATGGGGTCTCTTTCCTGCAAGTACTTGCAGGCTTCCCTGACTGTAAATTGATTTTCGCCGATGTGTTTTTCTGGTACTAGACTTCAAATGTTTGTCCTTCGAGTCTCAGGATCACTTAGGAAGCCGTAGCCGAGTCATAGTCTATTAGAGCTTGTATAACAAATACCAAGGTGGGAACATAAATTTTGACCCGTTCACGGTCTAAAATACGGTGTGCCTGATTCCCTACCTTACACTAATGCAAGGGTCTGCAAGCAAAACCCGTGCCACCATTTATTTTAGATCACACAGTAATGTTCATACCTCTAGCCCTATAATACCGTACTTGACTGCTCTTTGCCAATCAGAGAAGGGGATCAGCACATTTTATATTATTAATCTGAGCTACAGACCTGAGTGCAGGATTCCTGATGGATGTAAGACCAAACCTGACAAGCTGTCATTGTGCTGCAATCTCGGAGCAGCAATGTCCCACCGTGTTTGTGGACAGCTAACAGAGAGATTGGGGGCTTTGGTCATTTAGCAAGAAGCCTGCTGGCGTTACAGCTCATTCATTAGCCACCGGCAAAGGGGGATCAGTTTTCTACTTCCAAACAAGATGTGATGGGTCTGGAATGTTTTGTCTTTACACTTGTGGTGCAGGTGTGGGCATTGCTTATTTATAATCACAGTTATACCCCTTTCACATCGCACTAAAAACCCGGTATATTGCCGTGTCGAAACGGGTCAGTGTGCGATGTGAAAGGTCCTTTGCAGAATTAGCGGGTCGCCTGACCCGGTAATTCAACCCGGTAAAAAAGAAGGGTTATTACCGGGTTGAATACCGGGTCAGGTGCAGTGTGAATGGGAGCCGTTCCGATGCGACACGGCTCCCATTCACAGCATAGGGAGAGGCGGCGCAGGGGATGAGCTCATCTCCCAGCGCCGCATCCACCCCCGCACCTGCTGCTGCTGCGCCCCCCGCTGCTATGGCAACCGACCCAGTATATTGCCGGGTCGGAAAGCCAGCAGAGGAGCGCAAATGCCGGATCCCACCCGGTAAGGACACGTTTCTCTTACCGGGTAGGATCCGGCATTTGCGATCTGAATGCAGCAATAGTGGGAAAAGAAGTTTGTATGAGAAGTTGGATAAACTGGTAAGTAAAGACAGCGAAGAAGGTTTTGCAGTAAATGAAACAAGGATTGCAATGTGACAACAGCGGATGGGAAATAAAATGAGGACTACAATGGCGAGTCTTAAATGTCACTGCAGATAGCGAATGTGGCCTAGGGACTTAGAGGTCTATTTACTAAGCCTTGGATGAAGATAAAGTACCAGCCAATCAGCTCTTAACTCCCATGTCACAGGCTGTGTTTGAAAAAATGACGG
This sequence comes from Pseudophryne corroboree, assembly GCF_028390025.1. Classification (NCBI taxonomy): domain Eukaryota; kingdom Metazoa; phylum Chordata; class Amphibia; order Anura; family Myobatrachidae; genus Pseudophryne; species Pseudophryne corroboree. The sequence continues at coordinate 1,004,764,710 of NC_086445.1, forward strand.
ATAGGAGCTGATTGTCTGGTACTTTATCTCCGTCCACTTTATCACTCTCCATGGGTTAGTAAATAGATCACTTAGGTTGTTGTGACTTAGCATCTTGAGGGTGTGACTTATGTAGCAGCTTGGTAGCCTGATGGGGTGAATCGATGGCCTGGCTGGGAAGGTTGAGAAAAAATAAATAGTTGGTAATGTTAAACCGTAAAAGACTATAAAACAAGAAACAAAATCATCACCAGGTTAAACGCTTAACACAACCATTAGAAGTATCACAATAAAAACAAACATAAAATGAATAAGGGAGCAGATCCGAAAGATTTCACCTTTTCCATCTTCCATCTTTCCACCCCGTACACAAGGGACATACATGTACATCAAGGGCGTAGCTACCATAGGTGCAGACAGTGCAGCTGCTATGGGGCCCAGAGCTGAGAGGGCCCATCTTCCCTGTCACAGTTACATGTGTTATATACAAGGGCGTAGCTACCATAGGTGCAGGCAGTGCAGCTGCTATGGGGCCCAGAGCTGTGAGGGCCCATCTTCCCTGTCACAGTTACATGTGTTATATGCAAGGGCGTAGCTACCATAGGTGCAGGCAGTGCAGCTGCTATGGGGCCCAGAGCTGAGAGGGCCCATCTTCCCTGTCACAGTTACATGTGTTATATACAAGGGCGTAGCTACCATAGGTGCAGGCAGTGCAGCTGCTATGGGGCCAGAGCTGAGAGGGGCCACCTTCCCTGTCACAGTTACTTGTGTTATATACATTTTTCGCCATTGAGTGGTACGTAGGGGTCCTTTCAAACTTTTTCCTTGGGGCCTGCAATATATCTAGGTATGCCCATGGACCTGCTCATTATAGGGTGGTATAAAATTAACTGGAGGGCATTGTAATGAGGCACAATATGAACGGGGAGCACTATATACCATAATGTGAATTGGGGGTACTGTGCGGCATAATGTGTACTGGCAGCTCTGAAATGTGACATAGGGTGAACTTAATCACTACTGCGATTCCTAAAATAAACTAGTGCACTACTATGGGGCATAACATTAAATAAGGCTCTACTAGGGTTCAGAAAACTAACTAGGGCACTATTATAGGACATAACATTAACAACTGCTGCAGAGAAGTGTCTCTCTAGAAGCATTGGGACGGGGCCCCTTCAAAATATTGCTATGGGGCCCACTAAGTTCTGGCTACGCACCTGATGTACATGTATGGTAATAATTTAAAAGGCAAAACCAGCCAGGTTGGTTTTGGCTTTTCAATGATTACTGCTTCAAAAACACAGACTAGCTTGTGGAATCGCACCCGTACGTGTATCCCGCAGACTATTACATAAGGCACATACTGTAGTGTACAAAGCAGACATATCACATAGCCATCAGACCTATGATGATAAAACGAGTATCGCGACCCCGGGATCCCGGCAGCAGCATTCTCGGCGGGGAGGGGGGCACCAAAGCCCCTTGCGGGGTCGCTGCGCTCGCCATGCAGCGCTCTCTACAGGTTCTATTCCCATTCTGTGGGTGTCGTGGACACCCATGAGTGGGTTTAGACCCCGTGGGTTGGCATTCCATCGGCCGGCATTTTTAGCGCTTAGGATTCCGGCATCGGCATGGTGACTGCCGGGATCCCGAGCACCGGTCACATGACCACATCCCGAAAAACCAGTGAGGAACCAATGGGAGGAGGATACCAGAGTGAATGTTATTGAGGAACAGTAGGTATAAGTGCCAATACTAATAATGACAGTGGTTTTGCGTCCTGACTCAGAATCACGCCTTTAATGTATAACCGTTTAGCTAGACTCAGCATATAAACTTCCCCCTCTTTGAACACCGAGCCTCTGTAAGAGCAATTTCTACTTTAATTAAAAACAGTTCCCGCCTGTTTGTAGTCTTTGCCACTGAGCCAGCTCAGAAACTATCGCTTCCAACGTGGAATATGCGTCCTCTGTTATAACAGGCTTTCTTCATACCGGCCAAGTGAGCATGACAAGCCAGGGCAAGCGCAGCCATCATTTGTCTGTAAAATCCATTTATCTCTTTGTGAATCTGATTACGTTAAATGTTGGTGATGCATTATCCCGATGCATTATCCCCAAGCAGGAAGAGTTCCTGACAATGGAGGAAGTTTAAGCCAGCCTGTGGGGGAACGTGATCCTTCTCTCGCTGGAATAATGCATGTACAGCCCTGAGGAAACACTTTTGAGTTGCTCTGTGAAGGTGGGAAAGGAAGGAAAGAAGGTGGAATGAACGAAGCTGACACTTTGCTTTCAAAACAGGGGAGAATGGAGATCGAGAAATAAAACGTGATAGAGACGATTAAAATAATCCTGTTTTTTTCCAATTTTTCTTACTTAGTAAATAAAAAAAATCACAGACATATGACTGAGATAAGCGAACCCATCATGATTACATTTGGGGGCTGCCTTGATACATTACAGCCACCTGGGCTCATTTAACACAGGAGGCAATCAGTTCAATTTACTAAATTGCTTGTTTACAAAAGTGGATGTGTTGCTCATAGCAACCAATCAATTTTCAGCTATCATTCTGTAGCACAGGGATTCACAGCCACAGTACTCAAGGCACGCTAACTGTCCAGGTTTTAAGGATAGCCAGGTGACATAAGTAGTACCTCAGTTATTTTAATTATCTGCATCATGACTCTTTACATTAGGTACAATGCTCTGTTCCTGGTCTTCATCGCCAGTGGCAGTTGCAGAGCTGGGGCTGAAGCGCACTCCAAAATTCAGAACAGAGAGGGGGAGATGTACAAAGCAGTGAAAAGAGTAGAGAAATGAGCCAGTGGAGAAGTTGCCCATGGCAACCAATCAGCTGCTCTGTCCACCAAGCATTTAATGCAAAAAATGTATTTACATTTTGCCTTTAGTAAACTCTTAATATCCTATACTCCTATTTATCATCTGCAGAGATAAATGCTTTATTCCAGTCATTCATGTCAGCTCAGTGGGCTGCATCTCACCTTATTCTGCAATGGTAGGAGATAACCCCTTCATGTCAGACACTTCATCCTGTTATACTACACCAGTCAATAATCTCAACGAGTTAAAACAACAGTGTGTAATTTTAATTAGCTAATGTTATTATGTAGCAGCTCGTCTGCCCGGGTTCCACATCCTCTCCGGCTGAGCGGGTTTTACATCTCCTGTGTCACAGCGAATAACACGCACAATGCAAATCTCTATCTTAAAAACCTTCATCAAGTTGTTTGCGTTACCGTGTTGGTCCTGGAGAAAATACATTCATCATAAAAGCTAAGAGATATGGAATTGGCTAGCGTAGCATTTATTTCAGATTAAAATATGGAAAACACCAACACAACAATATAATAGTATAAGTAACATGTGCATTTGCATGTTGTGGATGTTATCTCTTTGTTTGATTACTGGGAAATGAGACTAAAGAATTGAATACAAATAAAATGAATAATATAATTTCTTAAAAAGAAGTTAATCAAAATTGTTTCTAAGCAAAAATTATACCTATAAGGAAACCAATGAGTTTTAAGATGATGCAAAGATTTTGTCCTCAAACCATACTTGCCTAATCTCCTGTAATGGCTGGTAGGTTCCCCCAAATCAGGAGGGCTGGGCTCCCGGCCTCCTGGAAAGTGGTCACGCCTCCCGATAGCCTTCCGCTGCTATTAGCTAAGCGCCCACTAACTGAAGTGGGCAGCCCCATTGGCCAATGACACGATTCACACTGAATAATGTAATCGTAGCCATGCCCATGTGGTGACCTCAGCATTGTATAGCATGATGACGAGATTGCGGCCACCATGCTCCCGTTCCACCTCTTATGCCTTGCCCCATCCCATATGACGTGACGCGCTGCCCCGTACTGTCCCTCCCCCCACCTACTATGCCAAACTGGCTGCCCTCTTCCAGAGTGGGCCACCACAAATTTGGCAACCATGCATCAAACAGACACCTGATTTGAAGATATACGTAAAACTTATGGTTTATGTACATCTCCGATGGTGAGGAGCAAGAACCTGTTCGGGGACAGGGGTGGGCGAAGCTGGACAGCGTCCCTGAATGCAATGCCAGGGTCTGCGTCTTCTGGCACAAATTTCCTGTCCCAAGCAGCGTGAACAGCCCGACCATCCTGCCGACCTGAAGGTTACCCAGATAACCGACGTTCACGCAAGTGATCCTAAGCTTCATCTTCGGCATACAGGGGGCGTCTATTTACTGAAGGCGACTCCTGCAGAAATAGCAATATGTTTGTACAATATCTGCGTCCAAAGACGCAGCTGTATTAACTGCGACCACCTCTGAATTAAGCCTTGAATCTCCCCCAGCCTGCTTAGCCCTTGTTAGAGCTAATCAGTGTGAGTCTCAGCTACGCCCTTCACTCGTTCATGTTGTGCCAAAGTAAGGAGGACATGTACTAAGCAGTGATAAAAGTGGAGAAGTGAGCCAGTGGAGAAGTTGCCCATGGCAACCAATCAGCACTGACATAACATTTATAATTTGCATACTATAAACGTATACAGAGCAGCTGATTGGTTGCCATGGGCAACTTCTCCGCTGGCTCACTTCTCCGCTTTTATCACTGCTTAGTACATGTCCCCCTTCCAGGCCCGCCATCAGGGGGGTGCTGCGGGTACAGATGTCCCAGGCCTGGCCTCTCTGACAGAGGGGAGAGGGCCCGGGCTGCTCATGCCGCCGTCCATCCGCTGCAATGCTCCGCCCACTTTTCATTACCGAGTTCTGGCACTGTCAAAGGAGGGGGAGAGGGCGCTGCAAGCTTCTATTGTAATTGTCCCTCCAAAAATGGCCGCCGCATCAGAGGAGACAGTTATTAAAGATACTAAAGGAGGCTTCTCTAGTATCTTTAATAACTGTCTCCTCTGAGGCTGTGGCCATTTTGGCAGAAACTTTTCAATAGAAGGCTGCAGCGTACTCTCCCCTCTTCTGTGACAGTGCCAGATTTCGGTCATGAAAAGGGTGTGGAGCTACATGAAATTGAGGGGGCGGAGCTACACGGGACCAGGCTGCTACAGCTCCGGCCAGTCTGTGATAGGTAAGTTGAGGGAGAGTGCGTGGGAGAGAGAAAGTGTGTGTGTGTGTGTGTGTGTGTGTGTGTGTGTGTGTGTGTGTGTGTGTGTGTGTGTGTGTGTGTGTGTGTGTGTGTGTGTGTGTGTGTGTGTGTGTGTGTGTGTGTGTGTGCTTGTTTTGAATGTTTTCTTTTTATTATTTATTTACTTATTTATTAAATTTTTAATTGGGGGGGGGGGGGACTGCCTATTTTACAAGTACCAGGCCCCAGAATTTCTGATGGCAGCCCTGCCCCCTTCAGTTATTGCTATGTAAACTTTCTATTGATTATCAAGCACTAGAGAATCTGTGGCACCCTATAAATAAGTGGTGATGATGAAACTGAATCATTGCATAGTTAACAAGATGGCCGCCTTGACTATGTGAGGGTGACTGGTACATATTAAAGGGTATGTCCACCTTTGCAAGCTTTATTTTCTTACATAGTCAACTGTAAAAGACCCACAGGCGTAGACTTACTTAAATGTCTACACAGGAAAAGTGGCGATGTTGCCCATGGCGACCAATCAGATTCTAACTATTTATGCTAGATAAATTATAGTTAAAATCTGATTGGTTGCTATGGGTAACAGTTACACCTTCCTTTTAGAGATTTGAGCAAAACTAAAGACTAGAGTCTTTTTTATCATATAAATCTCCTAACTATGGGGGTCATTCCGAGTTGATCGCTAGCTATAGTTGTTCGCAGCGCAGCGATCAGGCTAAAAATCGGCACTTCTGTGCATGCGTATGGTGCGCACGCGCAACGTACTTTCACAAAAGCCGATGCAGTTTTCTGCACAGGCTCTAGCGACGCTTTTCAGTCGTACTGTTGACCGCAGAGTGATTGACAGGCAGTGGGTGTTTCTGGGAGGTAACTGACCGTTTTCGGGGAGTGTGCTGAAAAACGCAGGCGTGCCAGATAAAAACTCAGGAGTGGCTGGGGAAACGGGGAGTGGCTGGCCGAACGCATCGCGTGTTTGTGCCGTCAAAACAGGAACTAAACAGTCTGAAGTCATCGCTAGCTAGGAGTAAGTCTCGAGCTACTCAGAAACAACACAATCTTTTTTGTAGCAGCGCTGCGATCCTTTCTTTCGCACTTCTGCTAAGCTAAGATACACTCCCAGAGGGCGGCGGCTTAGCGTTTGCACTGCTACTAAAAGCAGCTAGCGAGCGAACAACTCGGAATGAGGGCCTATAATCACTGTGTACAGTAAATAAACTCTCTAGAAGAGTCTACATGAGCAGAAATAATCATACATAATTCTTCTGGCTGGGGGGTTCTATATGACCATGATGATCACAGTGCCCACCCCTGTACACGTTATTGGGCTACCATCAGCAGATTAGAATTGTGCTGCATAAAATATGGCAAGGCTGCGGACTCCGCTGGTCAACAGCATTTATCTTCCAATCAAAATACAGTACATCCGATAGCAGGTTTGTGTGCACCACAATGTCACATGCTATCAATAAAAAAAATCAGCCTGACTGGTGATCCTGTGATACATATACCGAAAGCAAAATGATATAATGATGGAAATGGTATTTCATGAATAATAAGCGATCCAGAATAAGCGATCCAGAATAAGATTGTTCAATAGGATGGTGAAGAAAGATGAAGCCTGCTGTCACAGACTTCTACAGAAATATGGCAGTGTTCAGTAAACAATTTTTGGATAATGTCGGGTAGTAAATTTGGGAAAGTCAGCACAATACAGGTCACCCTCCCCTAAATTTGTTTGTGTTTAATTCCACTTTATTATAAGATTTACTTTTATTTAACACATCTGTCTTCCAGGCTAATTGGAGGGTAGTTTGTTTTTAATCGATTAATGTATAAGTATTCGGGTTAGAGTTAGGCTGCGCCCCGGGGGGGTTAGGGTTAGACTGCGGGGAGGGGTGGTTAGGGTTAGGCACCCCCCTCGGAGGGTTAGATTTAGGCAACGTGGGCCGGAGGGTTAGGTGTAGGCACCTCCGGGGGTGGTTAGGGTTAGGCACTAAGGGGAATGGTTAGGGTTAGGCTGCGGGTAGGGAGGGTTAGGAGGTGGGGAGAGCGGAGAACATCCCTTACCCCTGTCGGCTTCTTAATCAGCGGGATCCTGGCATCGGTATCTCGAATGTCGGGATCCATTTCAGCGGGATCTCATACCGATCCCGTATTTCTGTGTTGAGCAAAATTAGATTTCAGATACAGGTTGAGATGTATTAAGTCTTGGAGAGAGATAAGGTAAAAATAAAGAAAGTACCAACCAATCAGCTTCTGTCATTTTACAACTTGTACTAGAAAAATGGCAGGAGCCGATTGGTTGGTACTTTATCTCTCTCCACTTTACCTCTCTCCAAGGCTTGATACATCTCACCCACAGACTTGATTGGAACAGTTACCCTCTAATCTAAATATCAGAATACTATGGGGGATATCCTATTAACCAAAACAAGCTCTGGACATATATGTTTTCGCTGCTACGGTCACGCTAAAAAGGGTACTTATTGCGGATTTGTCAGGCAGGTGAAAAAAATCCCCGTTAAGTGCCGGCATCGGGGCTAATTGGATAGCCCCAAGCATGGTAAATTGGCGTGGTGATTTTCCATGGATAATTGGATACTGCCCTATGACGGTTTTCCCATGAGAACATCTGAATAAAGCTGCCTTCTGGCACCGGAGTCTCTTTAGTCTTCCCGGAAACACAACATGCCGTGTTTCTGGAATAGGCCATTCTTAGTATACTGTTCTGTAAAACAGACCTCATCATATTTATATTAACAAAAGAATATTTAATAGACAACAATGTAAAATATCTCGTTACGGACTCAGCAGTGAATGAGTTTCCTGGTTCTCAATAGCTCAGTTATGAGGGTAAATAAACTGAGATACAGATGATTAAACATGGACTCTAATTGTGTGTGTGTGTGTGTGTGTGTGTGTGTGTGTGTGTGTGTGTGTGTGTGTGTGTGTGTGTGTGTGTGTGAGAGATAAATGTAAATATTAAAGCAATTTATCGGTGGGGGTGAGGGAGGTACTGTATTTTCCCTGTAGGCACCTTTTGGCTCACCTGTTGCTGTTCCACAACAGATTCAATCTGCTGAAACTTGTAGTTCCACAACATCTGAAAAGCCACACATATGAAGCACAAAATGGCATCTCCTAAAATGCAACTCTGGACCCACCGGGTGTCATTTAGGTATGGACGCAAAGTGGCGGTTGTACGCATATCGATCAATATTTTTGCACTGCACATGCGTATGAGCCGCAGTGCGCACGTGCAGTGAGTGATTAGCGAGCGCGGTCGCAGCAAGATTACAGTCACACTGTGAGTGACAGGAAGTCAGTGTTTGGGGGTGGTAACGAGGAGTCGTCATGCGAACGTAGGCATGCCATGGCCGTTTGGACAGCCATTTTCTGTCCGTGCAGCTGTAATCACACTTGTACTGGAGAGGCCTGTGCATTCCGGGATAGCAGCCCGGTTCAACCATTACATGGGTGATAGCAGGGGCGTTTTAAGAGAGAAGGGGGCTCATGTGCAGACTCTGAGTGGGCCCCCTCCTCTCCATGGGGCTACAGGCTCCGACACTGTACCGGAGTCTACTGTGCATGTTCAAGTCTCCGGAAATATGGCGCCCACCATGCAGGGTGATCAGGGACACATATCTATCTATCTATCTATCTATCTATCTATCTATCTATCTATCTATCTATCTATCTATCTATCTATAATCTATCTATCTATCAAGGACGTGCAGTCAGGGGAGGCAGGGGAAGCTCTGCCTCCACTGTCATATTTTGATCTGATGATTAGCATAACACAGAGATGATATTTATAACACAGAGTCTGTGTTATAAATTACTTTGTTGTGTTAATCTACTCATTTTTGCAGTTAAATCCTAGCCATACTTGGATGGGAGGCAGCAAGAGCGTTGCCGCCCACTGACAATTATAAACTATACAGAGCGGGGGGCGGGGCCGCAGCCGGGGGCAGGAAAAGCCCATTGAAAAAAACAAGGGAATGCGGCAGCCGTACATTTGCCTCAATGACAGGGCTCACTCCTCTCAGGCAGGCAAATGTGATAGCTGATGATGCAGGGACGGACCCAGAGGGGGCGTGACACACTGCTCTCTGACCTCCCTGATTGGATGCTTGAAAAAAGGAGGACTGGTTACACTCATTTTCATCACTCACTCCTCGGTCTGTAGAAAAGGATCCTTAGGTTAGCGGTGCCCAGATCCTGCAGAGGGAGGTGGTCTCCATGTGTATTGCCGTGCTGACACCTGTGCAGCTACAGAACCTAGCCGTCATGTACAGCTCAGCTACACATTTCCTTGTTTGTCCAATCAGATCTGGTGGGCGGGCAATGACGTCACAGGGATCTCTCTAACAGTCCCCGGCAGTTCTATCATTCAAGTCACTCATCCAATAAGCAATGGGGTGGGCGTGGCTTCTGCATAGTATGTGCTGGGAAGGGAAAGGAAGCTTCCATGAGCACTGCCAGCCTGGTGCCTGCGGGGATGCTTCTGAATGTACACTGTAGGTGAGTCATTTAAGAAATAGAACTTGCACAGCTTTGTGTCTCAGGCTCAGCAGTCTGGGATATATGGGTCACAATGTTAGTAATAAAAGAGATGTTCCATACATAACTTTTCTCCCAGCATTTTCATAACAAGAACACTACCACCCCCCCTCCCTCCCCCTGTGCATTAAGTTACACCCCCATCCACCAGGTCCAAAATATTTGGGCATTACCCCCCCCCCCCCCCCACCCACCCACGATCCTCACAAGCACACCCAAGGGCCAGTAGAGCGCCCTAGGGGCATTACCCCACCTTGTACCTCACCCAGATTTAGAGCACAACAATGCACATGCTGGGGAGGGGGGGGGGGGGGGGGGGGGTGATGATGCTGAAAATTATTTTTGCACTCACAGAGATTAGCCAAATAGAGCAATTTGCACCCACCCACCCTTCTCTCTGACTGCCCCTCTCCCTGTGTGAGTGCTGCACCTTCATTTCCCTAACTGTGACACTCTCACTCTCCTGTTTCTCTACTTGCCCCTCTTCTTGTGTGACTGCTCTGTCATTGCCCTAACTAATTACCGTCAGCCACAGCCCGCTTCAATCTCTCCACCTGCCCGTCTCTGCCCCTCTCCCTTTGTGTACTGTTTTTGACACCCTCTATTACCTCCCTCAGTCACCTCTCTCTGCTCCCATTCCTCTCCCTGTGTGACTTGCATTCTCATTGTCCTGTCTCTTATGGGCCCTACACATTTGTCGATCCGCCGCCGAGCCACACGACGGCGGATACGGGCAACCCGGCGGCGGGGGGAGTGAAGTTTCTTCATTTCCCCCGTCACCCGGCTTCATAGCAGTGCAGGCAAATATGGACCAGATCGCCCATATTGGCCTGCATGCACAGCCGACGGGGCACCAGCGATGAACGAGCGCGGGGCCGCGCATCGTCCACCGCTGATGCCTCCACACTCAAAGATATGAATGGTATCTCATTCATTAATGAACGAGATCATTCATATCTTTCACTAATATCGCCCAGTGTATAGGGCCCATAACACTATATACCCCTGCTATCTCCTCTCTCTCTGTCTCTCTTTCTTTCGCTCATTGCACCACCCACACTGGCTAGTGCCTCCCCAGCCATTGAGCTCACCGCACGTCACTGCTATCTATCTATCTATCTATCTATCTATCTATCTATCTATCTATCTATCTATCTATCTATGTATCTGGGATGTCTCTTGGCTTTGGTGCCATTATGCTTCCTAGAATGACCGGTTCATCATCCATTCATCATCCACCTTTCATTGAATCTCCTCATTCCATCCGTAGCCCCCCCCCCCCCCCCCCCCCCCCCCCTGCAGCAGCCAATTGCCAGTGGCTGCTGTATTACTGACAGCTGATAATAATACTGCTGATGCATGTCATTTCGAGGCCTTATGTACAGTATCAATGGTTCCCTACACCTCTTAGATTATTTGCCCCTGTGACGTAGCCTTTCTTGCCTTATATCTCATGTTGGCTATGTTTATCAAGTTCCCTTAATGTACTGCACTGTGTAATATAGCAGCATGTTATAAAGGATGATAATAATAATAATAGATATATGAAATATATACTAGTTTTATAATCTTCCTTCTCTCTCCTTTAATAGTTGCTTTAACACTTCTGCCATTGGATCGGAACCACATCTTCTCGTTCTATTGTACACTTGCCTGTAGTAAAAAAGATTACCCAGAATGCATTGCGTCGGTGCAGCACTGAAGGATTACAGATAAATGGAACGTGTGTCAACAGAGGGTGCATTACATCAATTATGCTCATTTATTCCCGATTACTATGCATAATTGCGCATAGCAACCTAATGTCTCTGTTCCTTTCTGTTCCAGCAGTGCCAATAAACTAACAGTTCTGAGAAATGCTATAGGTGGGAATGAAAGTTTTGCACACTCAGCAATGCCATTTCGATGGGATATTAACGTACGCCTAGTTAGACCGGGTATTTTGTAGATGGGAACGATTTTTACACTTTCTTGAGTGATGACGTGAACCCTGCACAATCCTACAGTATGTTATTTGTGCTTGGCTAGAAAGAAAATTGAAAACGCATCTATCAAACACATAATTGAGGCAAAAGAGGAATTTGCATAAAGGCAGGGGCAAACGCAGGATTTACTGTGGGGGGTTCCTATATTTTATATATATATATATATATATATATAAAGATTCACAAACACAGACTGCACATACATAACACAACACACTTTAAAACAAACAAATACAGTGCACTGCACAGTGCACACATACAGTACCCGGAACCTGCAGAGGATACAGTGAGGAAGACATATGGAGGGAGGGGGGGGGGGGGGGGGGGAGGGGGTTCTGTGCAACCACAAACCCCCCCTCCGTGCGCTACTGAAAGGGACCCTATTTTCAAAATTAGGCTGGTGGGGCTATTATCATTTATCATCTGTGAATAACTGACTGCACAAACGCCTCTATAATTGTCCTGGCATGGTAACGCTGCAGTAGTTATCACTATACATGGTCACAGACCGGTCACCTTATACTACGCTGTAAAGATTATATGACGGTTTATCATTAATTAGTGATGATGTTGACTATAATTGTGTCGGCAGCAGGACCCTGAGTACACACAGGCCCTTAGAGACTTCTGCGGGGTGCAGATGATATTGTGGGGGTGCGGTCAAATTCAGCAGGCATAGCCATGCCCCCTCATCAAAACCATTTAAAATAGTATGCATGTCGCCGTGAATGGGCACTGTGCGTTACAGGAGTGGATTAAGATAGAAAACCAAGCCCAGGAAAATTATGTAAGCAGCCCTAATGGTGGTGCGGTCTGAGGAGGGGGTGGGGTCTGTTAAGGGGGCGGGATTCCTCCTCATAGGGCCTGATTTTATGCAATTGCGGCCTTCCTTGCCTCTTTAGCTGCAGTTGTGTCTGAGGGGCAGACTGAGAACTAAACGAGCCCCTGTAAAATTTAGTAGAAGTGGGCCACCTTGGGCAGCACAAGATGTGTAACATACCGTGTAGCCATGGCAGCATCACTGGATGGCAGAGTTGTTGTACTGCCGAGATGGAGTAATAGAAAGAATGGCGACAATGCAGTGTACTGAGTGCAGTAGGCTGCCTGTCATGTGGGGAGTGGGGCCACATGACAACACACAAAACAGGCCCCACAGAGACATCGGCCTACCAGGAAACTTCCTGGTGAGCCCTATGGCCAAAGGAGGACATTTGTTCCCCTCAGCACCTGGCCTAGCCCCCCCACCTCGAGCACGTACAATAATCCCAGATAATTACAGTAGGGCCTTCTCCCTCCCGGCACCCCTGAGTATAAAGTGCAATAGGTAGCTACTATAATTAAATTTTACCACTGCAGAAGGCTTTAGTAGTAATAGAGAAGGTCACGCTTTGCTTTATATATAATACAACAGCTAGCAGACATGTAATAGTAACCCTATAATAAAACAAGTTAATACAACTCTTAAAATGTATCACAGTTCACGTTATATTTGTGCTATTTACAGAGGAAAACCACAAAAGAATACATTTCACATTGCAGCATACAGTATCACCCTCACATCAGTGGATTACCATCTATAGGGATTTATTTTGAAAGAGTGTGGTCCTGATTTAGGGAAGGATGCTAACACATGCGGAGTTGTTACTTTTTATGGTGTCACAGCGATGATACTATACAAATGCTAGTTTCATCCTACCCCTTGTGTACTAACGTGTGCCGGACTGTACAAGACCACTTTCAATGCCCGCAGACAGTGCATCTCCGCCAGTGGTTCTAAGCACTCCACCACTAGTGCGCCATCATGCATACCATCAACACTTGCACCAGCCTATGGCAGATGCAGCGTCTCCTTCTGAAATTCCTCTAAACATGGTCCCTGTGGCTGTGGATATGTATCTGAGAATGCAGTAGCCCATGACACTCCCACGAACTGGCCCTTTTATGCATTTGCTTTAGGCCATCTCCCAGTAACCGCCCGGGTGTGCCCATGGTGCTGCACCGCCAGCTCAAATGCCATCTGCTCCATACACAACAATGACTTCTGTGTACACTCAGTGGTACACATTAGCAAATAATCCCCTAACTGCAAAAACATCGTCAATGCGTCCACCTTTATATCAAGCCCTGTATATGTAGAACAGAAACATTATATTTCACTGCTCAATTTGCCAAGAACTCAAAATCAGCTACAAGCCATGTGCAGAAATATTTGCCGTTACTGGGCTAAAATACACAAGCTCACAAATCCTGCTTCATCTTATATTATTCTACAACCTTTCCCCTGACCATCGTGGTTACAAAGGCTAAGGTTACAAAACACTAACTACTGAGAGGCCACCATTACAAAGAAACGTTACCTTATTAAATGGGTCAGTTTTTTTTATTTTCTTAAAAGAACCCTCCATGTTGCATTGCTTCAGTTAATGCTAGTTAGGAGGTTTCGATACAAACATAGAAGTAAAACAATAAGTTGCCAACAAGATGAATATATATTATACACTGCTCAAAAAAATAAAGGGAACACTTAAACAACACAATGTAACTCCAAGTCAATCACACTTCTGTGAAATCAAACTGTCCACTTAGGAGGCAACACTGATTGACAATCAATTTCACATGCTGTTGTGCAAATGGAATAGACAACAGGTGGAAATTATAGGCAATTAGCAAGACACCCCCAATAAAGGAGTTGTTCTGCAGGTGGTGACCACAGACCACTTCTCAGCTCCTATGCTTTCTGGCTGATGTTTTGGTCACTTTTGAAAGCTGGCGGTGCTTTCACTCTAGTGGTAGCATGAGACGGAGTCTACAACCCACACAAGTGGCTCAGGTAGTACAGCTCATCTAGGATGGCACATCAATGCGAGCTGTGGCAAGAAGGTTTGCTGTGTCTGTCAGCGTAGTGTCCAGAGCATGGAGGCTCTACCAGGAGACAGGCCAGTACATCAGGAGACATGGAGGAGGCCGTAGGATGGCAATAACCCAGCAGCAGGACCGCTACCTCCGCCTTTGTGCAAGGAGGAACAGGAGGAGCACTGCCAGAGCCCTGCAAAATGACCTCCAGCAAGCCACAAATGTGCATGTGTCTACTCAAACGATCAGAAACAGACTCCATGAGGGTGGTATGAGGGCCCGACGTCCACAGGTGGGGGTTGTGCTTACAGCCCAACACCGTGCAGGACATTTGGCATTTGCCAGAGAACACCAAGATTAGCAAATTCGCCACTGGCGCCCTGTGCTCTTCACAGATGAAAGCAGGTTCTCACTGAACACATGTGATAGACATGACAGAGTCTGGACACGCCAAGGAGAATGTTCTGCTGCCTGCAACATCCTCCAGCCTGACCGGTTTGGCAGTGGGTCAGTAATGGTGTGGGGTGGCATTTCTTTGGAGGGCCGCACAGCCCTCCATGTGCTCGCCAGAGGTAGCCTGACTGACATTAGGTACCGAGATGAGATCCTCAGACCCCTTGTGAGACCATATGCTGGTGCAGTTGGCCCTGGCTTCCTCCTAATGCAAGACAGTGCTAGACCTCATGTGGCTGGAGTGTGTCAGCAGTTCCTGCAAGACGAAGGCATTGATGATATGGACTGGCCCGCCCGTTCCCCAGACCTGAATCCAATTGAGCACATCTGGGACATCATGTCTCGCTCCATCCACCAAAGCTACGTTGCACCACAGACTGTCCAGGAGTTGGCGGATGCTTTAGTCCAGGTCTGGGAGGAGATCACTCAGGAGACCATCCGCCACCTCATCAGGAGCATGCCCAGGCATTGTAGGGAGGTCATACAGGCACGTGGAGGCCACACACACTACTGAGCCTCATTTTGACTTGTTTTAAGGACATTACATCAAAGTTGGATCAGCCTGTAGTGTTTTTTTCCACTTTAATTTTGAGGGTGACTCCAAATTCAGACCTCCATGGGTTAATAAATTTGATTTCCACTATTAATTTCTGTGTGATTTTGTTGTCAGCACATTCAACTATGTAAAGAACAAAGTATTTAATAAGAATATTTAATTCATTCAGATCTAGGATGTGTTGTGTAAGTGTTCCCTTTATTTTTTTGAGCAGTGTATATATATATATATATATATATATACATACATATATATATATATATATATATACATATACTAAGTATACGAAGTTTTGAGCCCCTGAGTGCTGCCTTATGGATATATATATCAGACAAAGGGGACTAGAGGCCCGGAACATTGATTACATTTCCACACATGCTTCACTAAGTTTTCCGCCACTGAGTGCCACTGTATGGATAGAGTTGGATGTAACATGGGATGCCCCATATAAGGGAGGGCACCAGAGCAAGGTAATATACCCTCTGGGGGTAACTGAGTGCTGGATCAAACGTTGGATATATATATATAAATATATATATATATCTCGGAAAAGCAGAATGAGTCTCTCTCTCACACACACACACACACACACACACACACACACACACACACACCTCTCAGTCACCAATAAACATTGTGCATTTCAGTCTATAGCCAGTATATTTAACATAATCAGTGCATATCTAATCATATAGTGGCTGATGCTGAGTTGGAAGCAAAACCATGTTGCACTGCAGGTGGAGCAGATGTAAAAAGTGCAGAGACAGTTAGATTTGGGGGGGGGGGGGGGTGTCCAAACACAAATCTAAATAGCAGTGCAAAACTTGCTTTTTTACTTATTTGCTTTTATTTCCAGAATCAGCCCCATGACTTATAACAACACTGACATATGATCACACCGATTGCTGTAAAACAGACTTGGGCAACCTGTTCCACTTCAGCTGTTGCAACCTGTAACAAGCACTGTAAGCCTGCTGTAAAAGTTCCCACAATAAGGAAAGGCAGAGCAGTTTCCATCCCAACCCCAGGACATACAGTAGTTGTATAATCACTGAGATCTGTGTTCTCTCCATGGTGCTGAAAATATACTTATATGGAGACTGCTCTCTCCATGGTGCTGAAAATATACTTATATGGAGACTGCTCTCTCCATGGTGCTGAAAATATACTTATATGGAGACTGCTCTCTCTATGGTGCTGAAAATATACTTATATGGAGACTGCTCTCTCCATGGTGCTGAAAATATACTTATATGGAGACTGCTCTCTCCATGGTGCTGAAAATATACTTATATGGAGACTGCTCTCTCCATGGTGCTGATAATATACTTCTATGGGGACTGCTTTCTCCATGGTGCTGAAAAGATACTTATATGGAGACTGCTCTCTCCATGGTGCTGAAAAGATACTTATATGGAGACTACTCTCTCCATGGTGCTGAAAAGATACTTATATGGAGATTGCTCTCTCCATGGTGCTGATAATATACTCATGAGGAGCCTGCTCTCTTTATGGTGCTGATAATATACTTACAGTATATGGAGCCTGCTTTCTCCATGGTGCTGAAAATATACTTCTATGGAGACTGCTCTCTCCATGGTGCTGATAATATACTTCTATGAAGACTGCTCTCTCCATGGTGCTGATAACATACTTCTATGGAGACTGCTCTCTCCATGGTGCTGATAATATACTTCTATGGAGACTGCTCTCTTCGTGGTGCTGATAATATACTTCTATGGAGACTGCTCTCTTTATGGTGCTGATAATATACTTCTATGGAAACTGCTCTCTTCGTGGTGCTGATAATATACTTATATGGAGACTGCTCTCTTTATGGTACTGATAATATACTTCTATGGAGACTGCTCTCTCCATGGTGCTGATAATATACTTCTATGGAGACTGCTCTCTCCATGGTGCTGAAAATATACTTATATGGAGTAGACTCCATATCCTACAGTCTACAAACACTACATCCTGCTACGCTGCAAATAATTAAATCCATGGACACCCAACGATTAAGCAAACACAAGTTTTTGTGGTCTATTTTTTTTTACTTTTACCATAACATCAGGTATTTTATGAAACAAGACAAATACTTGTAACTAAATAATAAAATTTACTGTAAAGTGTTTTCTTCTCATTAAATAAACAACAGCCCCTTCCCCAATCCAAGTCACCATGGTGACACAGAGCTAGCGATTTCTTTATTAACTCAATGCTTCTCACAATGTTATTCTTCCCTACTAATTGTTAATACAGAATTGATATTTCTATGAACTGTTCTGCATATACAGTAAGCATCGCCCAGGAAAACAAATAAAGTGACAATACAATATCTGGCGCCCAATGATGGGTCATTCGGTGAAAAGTTGATAGCTGTGCTTGGTCACAGACCATGCAGAATGGACTCTGAGAAGAGGATGGTCACTAATATGTATTCCCAGCTG
The DNA here is from genome assembly GCF_028390025.1 of Pseudophryne corroboree. Taxonomy (NCBI): domain Eukaryota; kingdom Metazoa; phylum Chordata; class Amphibia; order Anura; family Myobatrachidae; genus Pseudophryne; species Pseudophryne corroboree. Next base: position 1,004,782,646 of record NC_086445.1, read on the forward strand.
GGACAATGAGACAAACCCCCCACCAACCCCAAGTTACATAATCAGATGTTATGCGAAGATATATTTAGAAATGGAAAAGCTGCATCGATTCTAATTGCATATATTATACTTATGCTCTAAAGCAGGACTCATAGAGTTGAAATGAATTGCCGTCTCTGGCTTAATATGACATTTATGGGTAAATTTGTGGTTCACATCCCAGCACAGAATTGCTAGGTGTACAGTTTTTATTTTAGACCGTAAACCATTCATTATCTTCCTATCATTTCAACCAATAGAGACAGAGGTTTAGATAATGGACTTCGATGAAATAAGTATGGAAAGCTATAATTGATGCCCTGAGTTGATCCAGGCATTACATGTAATAAAATGATATATAAGTGACACGATTGTAATGATTTGCTGAATTCTATGGGAAAAATTGTTCTCGCTCTCTTTTTTTTTAAAAGTTTCAGATTATAATATATATTTTGTTACCTATAGGTCCCACTACTGTCATCCTATAGGCTATCCTACAGTACTTCCTGATCACATTTTCCCTGTAGGGTAGGCAATGCAATTGTAGTATGAGCCTAATGAACAGGTGAGGGAATGATTAGAAGTGTAAAAGGCATGCAGCATGTACCTTATGTTGATGTGTAGGTCTCAGATCCTCATGGTGCCCTTGCTGAAGTATCTCTGCTGGATGGATGGATGTTCAGTAGCTTGGGATAAAAAAAAGGCTTTTGAGTAAAAGATCTGATCAAACCTTGGTCTCTCTCAGTGGTCCTCCATCCTGTTGTACAGACATAGCTCCCCCTCCAAAAAATAGAAAACCACTAGATGAGCCTGGATCAAGTCCCTCATTAGCTTGTTGGACCAGTAAAGGCAGATGTAACGAATTCAGTCAGCAGGGGAATAGTCTAATGCTGAATAAAAGCACAGGCAGCAGGTAAAGTGCTTGAAACACGTTAGGAAACGTCATGAAATCTGCAGATACAATGAATCGGGCTCTTTCTAATTGCAGAGGAGACGCCGCTGTGCATTATGAAACGTGCAGTAAAGGCTGAGGCTGGAACTGCGAACAGCGCCACCTACTGGGAGCAGGGAATAATGACAGCATCCCATTGATGTTCTGTATCTGAAATGCTTAATAAGTTCCATAACTCAGACCTTTCATCATGTCCATTCATGTTGCTGTGGCTGGCAAAAAGAAAAAAAACAGTGACATGTATACGATAGGTCTTTTTTTGCAAACCTCTTAAGTTAAAGGTGGGCAAATGAAGAACTGAAATTTATTAACTTTTATTCAGATTTAATGGCATATTTACCAGTCATTTTGCGGGAAATCCCCCGAAACCAGCAGTTTCTGGTGTATACCTGCAAAGGGTCCCCTATATTTACTGCAGTTCCTCTATTTCCACAGTGGCTGTGAAACTGTTACAGATGGAGCCCTGCTCATCTATCCCTTTATAACTGAGACAGTGCTGTCGGACTTAATCCCCCGCTGTAATGACTTGGGAGGTCATTCCGACCCGTTCTCACGCAGCGGTTCTTTGCTGCGGTGCGAACGGGTCGAAAATGCGCATGCGCGGCGGACAGCTGCTAGAACTATGAAGAAAGTATTCGCTAGCGCGATCGCAAGAGGATTGACAGCGAGGAGGCGTTCCGGGGCGTCTACTCACCATTTTTCCGGGCGTGGAGATAAGAACGCAGGCGTGTCCAGGCGTTTGGAGGGCGGATGTCTGACGTCAATCCCGGGACCTTCGTCGCTGTATCCGTCGCACAGGGTAAGTAGGTCTGACCCAGGGCTTGTTTTGCAGGAAACTTTTTTAGCATAGCAGGGCTGTACAAGCGATCGCAGCCCTGCTATGCAGAAATACACTCCCCCATAGGCGGCGTCAAGTTGATCACACGAGCAGCAAAAAGTTGCTACGTGCGATCAACTCAGAATGACTACCTTAATCTCCCGCTGTATTGTTCTCTCTGTATTGTATTGCAGCTGAGAACAATAGATGAAAGGCTTATGCTAATAAACCTTGGTGCACCAGAGAAGGCTAGATGAGCGAGGCTCCATTTATACATTTACCAAGCCCTGGAAAATAAAGCATTAGCTTACTGTAACCTATGGGCTACTTTAACGCATATTTCCATCTGCGTTTCCTGATACATGCTCAGGTCGATGGCAGGGACAGTTCTGTTTTTGGAAAAACTCTGCCACCGTGCCCTACTGTAAACAATGATCATTTTGCATTGCTAGTTGGGGAGGGGATGGTATCACGATACCGGCGCTTCGGATGCTGGCAGTCATATCACCGACAGTGGCATTCTGGTGTTCAGAATTCTGACACCTAGCAGGTAAGTATTCTATCCCTAACCTCCCTAACACCCCCCACCCCCCCTCTCCCAGCCTAACCTTAACCCTTCCCGGAGGGGGCCTAACCCCCCCCCCCCTTTTCCCGCTGCCTAAACCTAACCCTCCCTCCCCCTCAGCCTAACCCTAACCCTCCCAGGTGGTGCATAATCCTAACCCCCCCCCCTCCCAACATCCCAAACCTTCCACTGCAGCCTATACCTAACTCCCCAGAAATTGGAGTTTTTGTCATCAAAACTTGAGACACCCTCAGCATATTACTCCTCAGCCTCCTGTCCTTTACTCCGATGGTTCCAATGGAATAGCTACCAATGTATTAAAAAAATCAAAGGATGTCACTGCTCCTCGGACTGTAGTTCTTCACAAAGGTTTAGTATCATATGGGGTGCCTTTATGTTGCTTTTTTTCATTCAGCTGTTGGCTCAATATGCTTTCTTCAGTTAGCTGCCAATTGTTGATATATCATGATGGATGTTAATTAGACAATCATACCAATTCACCATAAGCCGCATTGTTAGGCTTACCATTTATGTAAACTGTGTGTATTTGTATACCGGATTTTCTCGTGTTCCCCCATCCCCTCTTTTCTTCGTTCTGTAGCCCTATCCCCCCCCCCCCTTCCCCCGTACTGAGTTATATACAGTTGAAAATATTTAAGAAAAATTTATATAAAAAAAAAAAGACTTGAGACACCAGAAACTGGTATGATGAGTGGAACAATTTGTAATATGCCCTCTCACTAAAAAGACACCCCAGACATGACACAAACAGCTTCTTATTAGTTATTATCTGAATAAATTTTATTCATGATACAAATATTTAGAATATAACATTTATAAACTTTTCACATCATAATAGGTGTCACAGAAACCACTGTCTAACAGGAACAGATGTTGCAGTTTCCCATCAACACCCTGACGGTTGTAGGCACTATGGTGGGGGTCCTAGAAGTGATGTATAAAAATAAATGCCAATAACCCTCCATGTTTCATCCCTTCAGGGGTAATATAATATTGGTGGAAAACTGATTAGTGAAAGTATATGTCAACAGAATTAGCTCCTGCTTCTACAAAAGCTTCAATATATATACTGTAAGGTATGTCCCGTCTCCACAATAAGAGGGCCTTAATGGCTTCCTCTGTGAGTGAGATGGGACAAATGTAAGAGAGTAGGAATGGGGTAGGTATTGGAGTGGGGAGGTGCGACGGCTAGGATGGAGTGATGGGCATGAAAGGGAGTGTCTGAAAAAGCAGGGTTCAAAATAGAACAGTAGGGGCCAAGCTTGAGAGAGTGGAGGATGGGACCACCCTTTGCCTTCAAAACAGCATCAATTCTTCTAGGTACACTCGCATGGTTATTGAAGGAACTCGGCAGGGAGGTTGTTCCAAACATCTTGGAGAACAAACCACAGATCTTTTGTGGATGTAGACTTGCTCAAATCCTTCTGTCTCTTCATGTAATCTCAGACAGTATCAATGATGTTGAGATCAGCACTCTATGGGGGCCATATCATCACTTAAAGGATTCCTTGTTCTTCTTCTGAGAGTAATGATATTAATGACATTGGCTAGATGTTTGGGGTCGTTGTCCTGTTAAAGAATAAATTTGGAGCCAATCAAATGCCTCCCTGATATTACATGATGGACAAGTACCTGCCTGTATTTCCCAGCATTGAGGACACCATTAATCCTGACCAAATTTCCTGAAATGCTGCCCCAAACTTGCAAGGAACAAACACTTATTATTGTACCACTCTCAGGGCCTAATTCAGATCTGCACGTTATATTTGCCCCACCTGCACTGCACATGGTTTTGCCCATTAGAGAACAATTTTACTGTTGCGATCAGGTCTGAATTAGGCCCTCTATCCCTTTGTTGAACTAACTACTTTCTGTTACAGCCAAATATTTAAAATTGTGACTTGTCAGTCCAGAGCACCTGCTGCCAATTTTATGCATCCCAGTTCCTATATTTTCGTGCATATTTGAGTTGCTTGCCAAAAGTTTCCACGTTGAAGGTATGGCTTTTTGGCTGCAATTCTTCCATGACTCCCACTTCTGGCCAGTAGATGGGTATACCTGGGTTCCACTGGTTTCTGCCAGTTCTGAACTGATGGCACTGCTGGACGTCTTCCGATTTAGAAGGGAAGTAAGCATGATGCATCTTTCATCTGATGCACTAAGTTTCTTTGGTGACCACTGCGTCTACGGTCTTCAAGGTTGTCCATTTCTTTGTGCTTTTTCAAAAGATTTTGAATAGCACATCCTGAAACCCCTGTCTACTTTGAAATCTTTGCCTGATAGAGACCTTGCTGATGCAGTATAACTACCTTGTGTCTTGTTGCTGTACTCAGTCTTGCTATGGTGTATGACCTGTGGATGAAACTGTCTTCCACAACCTCACTTTGAAGCACAGTTTAGCTGTTCCTCACCCAGTTTTAAGCCTCCTACACAACTGTTTCTGTTTCAGGTAATGACTGTGTTTTAACCTACATATGAAAATGATGATCATTATCAACTGTTTGGTATGACTGGTTAATCATACACCTGACTAACCCTACAAAATCCCTGACTTTGTGCAAGTGTACTTAGAAGAATTGATGCTGTGTCAAAGGCTAAGGGTGGTCACACCAAATATTGATTTGAATTAGATTTCTCTTCTGTTCATTCACTTTGTATTTTGTTAGTTGATAAATATAAACTATTAACATTTCTATTTTTTAAAGCATTCTTACTTTGCAGCATTTTTCCCACACCTGCCTAAAACTTTTGCACAGTATTTTATATATATATATATATATATACTGTGTGTGTGTGTATATATATTTGTGTGTGTTTATGTGATTACCATAGTAACACTACAGTGTATGATCACAAATATTTATTAAAACAATAACATACACACTAAGATACTGTATAGCAAATAACCTAAAAAGCTCATAATTTGAAGAACTGTGCAGTTTACTGTATGTAAGTGTCAACATGATCCTGATAAAGACCAATTGTGATCGGACGCCTTCCCACCCTCACTGGCTGCGTCCTGCATTTAAGTCACATGGGACCTGGCCAATTAGGGGATTCCCGCTTACCGCCAGTAACCGCCTGTTACTGACTCCACCCACTGCAGTGGGCGGGTACAATGCTGCCACCACCAGGCTTCTTATAACTGTGGCACCTGGAACCACGTTTTTGCTCAGGCTCTTACCGCCGGAACCTGAGTAACTGCTTGCTGCTGTGTATGTGTTGACACGCTTTTGCCGAACCTCCTGTCTGGCGTCAGTTGACTCCCACTGGTCGTAGACCTAGACCAGATCCATCATGGTAGCCTGGCAGAGGGCTGAGCTTGGAGACACTACGATTACCCTGGACAGCCGGAGAACGGGACTGCTATTGTGCATTCCTGGGTGTCGCAAGATGGAAGGCGATCGTCGTCTTGAGGCAAATTATGTTTATTTGCGCAATAGTTCTAAAGAGAACTCTTCCCTGTTGCTAGGGGAAACAGACTACAATAAGATGTTCACAGCAGACTGAAGTAAGGTGGAATACCCTCTGAGGCTTTCAGGCTCCTCTCTTTTTATTTGAATTCTGCACACCAACCTGTTCTCTTTTCCATTCAATCAAACCATCTTATATAATGTATAAAAAAAATACATTTATAACAGAAGATAACTGCATAAATCAATTTCCTCCTTCCTCCCACACAGACAAAGTTCTGTGTCATTTAAACTACATCCTAAATAGTGCAGCCCAGGAAATCTTAAATCAGATTGTTTATACACAAACCTACTGGGAAGACAACCTAGTTTGCATTCGTAAAACCCAAATTGATTTAGCATCCTCTTTTGATCACACAGATTCAAAGTATCTATAGTTTATTCTGCAGTGTCTGTATCTGAAAAACAAATGGTACAGGGAAACAACATGAAAGTATACAAATTGAAAACAAACTGGTTTCCCCAAAAGCACAGACACACAAGAGAACAGCTAGGGGCCATTTCACAGGAAGTGCTGTAACCAAAGTATTGGTCATTTCACTCTTACCCCTTCTCACAGGAACTGCAGAATCCAAGCACATTACCTGCTGTGCCCTGACCAACACATCAAAAGGTCTGATCACACTAAGGAGTTACTTACAGGGGCAAACGTAGGATCTAGTCAGCGGGGTTTCCATGTGTATGTGTGTACATGTGTGAGTATATATATATATATACACACACACACACACACACACACACACACACACACACACACACACACACACACACACACACACACACATATGTGTGTGTATATACAGTGTCTATATATATACACTGCTCAATAAAATAAAGGGAACACTAAAATAACACATCCTAGACCTGAATGAATGAAATATTCTTATTAAATACTTTGTTATTTACATAGTTGAATCTGACACCAAAATCACACAAAAATTATCAATGGAAATCAAATGTATTAACCCATGGAGATCTGGATTTGGAGTCACCCTCAATATTAAAGTGGAAAAACACACTACAGGCTGATCCAACTTTGATGTAATGTCCTTAAAACAAGTCAAAATGAGGCTCAGTAGTGTCTGTGGCCTCCACGTGCCTGTATGACCTCCCAATTCCCCGAAACGTTGATGGATACGACTTTGATGTCTTAATACAATTTGTTTTTCTACAAGACCCTGAGTGCCGCAGATTTTTTGTTTGCTATCTGATCCTACACTGAGGGCACCGGGGCACTTTTGTCATACAGAGGAGTGCCGGGCTGCTTCCATTTGTTATATATATATATATATATATATATATATATATATATATAAAGACTCGGCGGCGCGGCACTCGGCTTCACAACAGGTAAAAGAACACGGACACCTTTCCTTTTGGTCAACGTTTCAATGTATTGGACACATTTTCGTCAGGACATAATACAAACACAAAACACATACCTTTTTATACACAAAACATCACCATGTGTGCTGCGGACGTGGGGACGGGACCGAACACCCGCCCACAAGTCGCTGATTGCTGACGTCATACGCACATGACAAGTCAGACGTGAGATTCCCGTTACCATGACAACTAAAAAGAAAGCATAGGGCACTTTAACATACCACAGTGACTGCAAACTTAAACCAAATGTTGTTAAATAACTGTATATATGCAAGTTTTGTATTACCATATACCATATACATAATGTCCAAATGGACAGCATATTAACTGATGGGATAATGCCACTCTTAATATTTGAACCTAAAGGGGAATAATACGATCTTAAAGTGAACGCTACATAATACTTATCTTAAAGCTGCATAAGAAATATTTTCATTGAGGCCCCTAGGATTAATTACATCTAACCGATGAATCCACTCCGCCTCTCGTCTTAACAATTTTAAACCTCTATTGCCCCCTCTAATATCCTCAGGTATCGTGTCAATCATTCTGTATCGCAGAGTATTGAGTTGATGTTTATATTCGACAAAATGTCGGGCGACAGGTTGGTCGCTTTTACCTGAAAGCAGGGCTGCTCTAATGGCTGCTCTGTGTTGGCCCATCCGGACCTTAAATTTACAGGTTGTCTTGCCAATATAACAGAGGCCGCAAGGGCATATAATTTGGTAGACCACAAATGTAGAGTTACAATTAAAGTAGTGTCTAATTTTGTAAGTCCTGCCTGAATGTGGATGAGAAAAAGTGTCACCCGCCAGCATAAATTGGCAGGTGACACAAGTGCATCGAAAACACCCTACTCGGGTATTATCCAAAAAAGTTAAAGAAGATGAACTTCTTGGTAAATTGGAGTTAGTTTTAACAAGAATATCTTTAAGGTTGCGTCCTCTTTTATAACATGGCATAAGACTACGCTGGCCAATATTGAGTGCTTCATCACTCTGGACCAAAGGCCAGAGTTTTTTGGACGTCTTATGAACCAGGGGTGAGAGGGTGTGATATTTATTAACCCAGGGAAATCTACTAGTCATATTGTCATTGTTAATTTGAGATCTAGATAATAATAGAGTCCTATCTAAAGACATTACCACTTTTTTGGTTTCCTGTAATCTATCTTGGTTATAGCCTCTTGTCATAAATTTATTAATCAGAGTGTCAATTTCTCTTTCTGCCACGGTTCTGTCGCTATTGATACGATAGACACGTATCATCTGCGAATATGGGAGGCCATTAATGAGAGGGCGGGGATGGCAACTCTGAGCTTGCAATAATGTATTCCTGTCTGTGGTTTTGATAAACAAATTGGTCTTTAATGTACCATCTACAATGGTAACGTTCACGTCTAAAAAATTAATAGACTGTTGGCTTGACACATGTGTAAGTTTAATTGGACCATCCTTGGTGTTGTGTGCAAGTAGAATATTATTCAGATGTTCTATTTCGTCCTGCCACAGGACAAACACATCGTCAATGAATCTGGTGTATAATAAAATGCTGGAGGATATAACTGTATCCGAAAAAAATAAAGCATGCTCAATGGAAAACATAAAAATATTGGCGTATGCCGGGGCCATAGAACTGCCCATGGCACACCCTTTAACCTGTAAATAAAAATCGTTATTATAAAGAAAAAAATTATTATATAATAATAATTCAAACAGGGATACAATCACCTCAATGACATTACTATCAAAAGTGCTTTTTCTAGTCAGAAAGGATCTAATTGCTGCTAGACCCATATCATGGGGGATTGAGGTATAGAGATTAACCACATCAATGCACACCAACCAACTACCAGGAGGGATGGATGGCAGCTCTGCCAATTTACTCAAAAAGGTGGTAGTGTCAAGCAAAAAAGTGGGTTCCTGTTTAATTAGAGGTTGTAGAAGGGAATCCAAAAACGTGGCTACCGGCTGAAAAAGAGAACCTCGGGCAGAGACTATAGGTCTACCTGGAGGAGGGGAAAGGCCTTTATGTATTTTTGGTATCGTATAAAATACCGGGGCTAGTGGAAATGATGGATATAATATCCCTTTTACCTCTTCCTTAATAAAACCCAGATCAACTGCATGCTGTAAGATGGTATATAATTTTTCACGACACTGCTTAGTGGGTTCCCCCTGTAACCTTTGATATATTTGTATATCAGTTAACTGCCTCATGATTTCCATATGGTAATCTGAGGCATCTTGGAGAACAATCGCCCCTCCCTTATCCGCTGGTCTTATTATTAGGGATTTATTACGGGCGAGGGTTTTCAAAGCTTGACGTTCCCTACTAGTAAGGTTGGGGTGACTACTAGGTGCAGATGTCACGTGTTGATGAACTTCAAAGTCCAAGGTATGTATAAAGGTCTTGATAGATGCATTGTTGGACATTGGGTCAAACGTAGATGGTGATTGGAACTGTTTCAATGGCTGAGGGATGACAGGTGAAGTAGTTCCAGGTTGTTCCTTGAAAAATTCACTCAGCCTGAGTTTCCTAGAAAGTTCATATTTTTCTATGTTCCACTCTAACTGATTAAAAGTTGAGGTAGGGACAAAAGAAAGACCTTTGCCAAGAAGACTGTATTCGCCATCCGACAAATCATATGAAGATAAATTAAAAATCAGCTCCTTTTGTAAAGGGGAGGTCGTCCTACTCTTCCTCTGCCTTTCGGTTTGGCGCCCCCGTCTCGTGTATCTGCGTTTGCGGTGGAAGGATTCTTCCTGGGTCTTAAACCGCCGCGAACACCTGAAGGGTCCGAATTCCTCTGGGTTTGTTCAGTATCGCTGGTTGAACTTCCCATCTCCTGAGATGAATCGGTATCAAACCACGAGGTGTGAAATTTCGGGTATTGGCATCTATTACGGTTAAAGAATGGTCGTCTATTGTCCCGTGTAGAGTTACCGCTTAGCCAGCGGTATACTGCATGTCTCTCGTAGTCGTTCTCCACCTTTGTTAATTTATCTTTTTTGAAGGCCAGAAGGTCTTTTTTATATATAGCCACCTGTTGCTGGAGTCGCTCCATCCAAGCCACAGAGGTGTCTGCTGTTAGAGTCGGTAAATGAATGGTCTCAAATGAGGCTATTCTTTCTTTAATTAGGTTGAGTTCTTTAGTGGATTGCTCGATCACTAGGATCATGAGATCAAACGAGCAATGATTCAGTATAGCCACCCAGCGTTTACAGAATGCAGGGTCCTGTCGACCTATGGTCGGGCAGTTGTGCACACGGAACCCCCGTGGAATTTTTTTGATTTTGTAATAATCACTAAGTGATAGACAATGAAGATGGTAATCTACTTCCTTCTTCTTTAGACGTAGAAGGTCTCGGTAGATAATGCCTGGTGTAATGGCTTCTGTCTCATCATTAATTCCTGTGGTGTTGTTCTCCAAGATGCCTCAGATTACCATATGGAAATCATGAGGCAGTTAACTGATATACAAATATATCAAAGGTTACAGGGGGACCCCACTAAGCAGTGTCGTGAAAAATTATATACCATCTTACAGCATGCAGTTGATCTGGGTTTTATTAAGGAAGAGGTAAAAGGGATATTATATCCATCATTTCCACTAGCCCCGGTATTTTATACAATACCAAAAATACATAAAGGCCTTTCCCCTCCTCCAGGTAGACCTATAGTCTCTGCCCGAGGTTCTCTTTTTCAGCCGGTAGCCACGTTTTTGGATTCCCTCTACAACCTCTAATTAAACAGGAACCCACTTTTTTGCTTGACACTACCACCTTTTTGAGTAAATTGGCAGAGCTGCCATCCATCCCTCCTGGTAGTTGGTTGGTGTGCATTGATGTGGTTAATCTCTATACCTCAATCCCCCATGATATGGGTCTAGCAGCAATTAGATCCTTTCTGACTAGAAAAAGCACTTTTGATAGTAATGTCATTGAGGTGATTGTATCCCTGTTTGAATTATTATTATATAATAATTTTTTTCTTTATAATAACGATTTTTATTTACAGGTTAAAGGGTGTGCCATGGGCAGTTCTATGGCCCCGGCATATGCCAATATTTTTATGTTTTCCATTGAGCATGTTTTATTTTTTTCGGATACAGTTATATCCTCCAGCATTTTATTATACACCAGATTCATTGACGATGTGTTTGTCCTGTGGCAGGACGAAATAGAACATCTGAATAATATTCTACTTGCACACAACACCAAGGATGGTCCAATTAAACTTACATATGTGTCAAGCCAACAGTCTATTAATTTTTTAGACGTGAACGTTACCATTGTAGAAGGTACATTAAAGACCAATTTGTTTATCAAAACCACAGACAGGAATACATTATTGCAAGCTCAGAGTTGCCATCCCCGCCCTCTCATTAATGGCCTCCCATATTCGCAGATGATACGTGTCTATCGTATCAATAGCGACAGAACCGTGGCAGAAAGAGAAATTGACACTCTGATTAATAAATTTATGACAAGAGGCTATAAACAAGATAGATTACAGGAAACCAAAAAAGTGGTAATGTCTTTAGATAGGACTCTATTATTATCTAGATCTCAAATTAACAATGACAATATGACTAGTAGATTTCCCTGGGTTAATAAATATCACACCCTCTCACCCCTGGTTCATAAGACGTCCAAAAAACTCTGGCCTTTGGTCCAGAGTGATGAAGCACTCAATATTGGCCAGCGTAGTCTTATGCCATGTTATAAAAGAGGACGCAACCTTAAAGATATTCTTGTTAAAACTAACTCCAATTTACCAAGAAGTTCATCTTCTTTAACTTTTTTGGATAATACCCGAGTAGGGTGTTTTCGATGCACTTGTGTCACCTGCCAATTTATGCTGGCGGGTGACACTTTTTCTCATCCACATTCAGGCAGGACTTACAAAATTAGACACTACTTTAATTGTAACTCTACATTTGTGGTCTACCAAATTATATGCCCTTGCGGCCTCTGTTATATTGGCAAGACAACCTGTAAATTTAAGGTCCGGATGGGCCAACACAGAGCAGCCATTAGAGCAGCCCTGCTTTCAGGTAAAAGCGACCAACCTGTCGCCCGACATTTTGTCGAATATAAACATCAACTCAATACTCTGCGATACAGAATGATTGACACGATACCTGAGGATATTAGAGGGGGCAATAGAGGTTTAAAATTTTTAAGACGAGAGGCGGAGTGGATTCATCGGTTAGATGTAATTAATCCTATGGGCCTCAATGAAAATATTTCTTATGCAGCTTTAAGATAAGTATTATGTAGCGTTCACTTTAAGATCGTATTATTCCCCTTTAGGTTCAAATATTAAGAGTGGCATTATCCCATCAGTTAATATGCTGTCCATTTGGACATTATGTATATGGTATATGGTAATACAAAACTTGCATATATACAGTTATTTAACAACATTTGGTTTAAGTTTGCAGTCACTGTGGTATGTTAAAGTGCCCTATGCTTTCTTTTAAGTTGTCATGGTAACGGGAATCTCACGTCTGACTTGTCATGTGCGTATGACGTCAGCAATCAGCGACTTGTGGGCGGGTGTTCGGTCCCGTCCCCACGTCCGCAGCACACATGGTGATGTTTTGTGTATAAAAAGGTATGTGTTTTGTGTTTGTATTATGTCCTGACGAAAATGTGTCCAATACATTGAAACGTTGACCAAAAGGAAAGGTGTCCGTGTTCTTTTACCTGTTGTGAAGCCGAGTGCCGCGCCGCCGAGTCTTTGTATCTTCCCCTCTTGCGAGGGCACCGGCGCAGCTGCATGTCTCTAACTACGGAGTGCCGGACCCCCGAGCTGATATATATATATATATATATATATACTGTATATGCACACACATATAACGAGTTTTATGGTAAGAACTTACCTTTGTTAAAACTCTTTCTGCGAGGTACACTAGGCTCCACAAGGAATGGACAATGGGGTGTAGAGTAGGATCTTGATCCGAGGCACCAACAGGCTCAAAGCTTTGACTGTTCCCAGAATGCATAGCGCCGCCTCCTATATCACCCCGCCTCCCTGCACAGGATCTCAGTTTTTAGTTAACCAGTCCAATGCAGTAGCAGGAAAAGAGACGACAACGGTTAGTAGCCACAACACCGCATTCTCACGACAGGAGAAGTGTCAGCGGCTAATGCCATACCAACCCAAAGAAGCTAAGTGCGTCAGGGTGGGTGCCTTTTGGAGCCCAGTGTACCTCACAGAAAGAGTTTTAACAAAGGTAAGTTCTTACCATAAAACTCGTTTTCTGCTGCGGGGTACACTGGGCTCCACAAGGAATGGACAATGGGGATGTCCTAAAGCAGTTCCTTATGGGAGGGGACGCACTGTAGCGGGTACAAGAACCCGGCGTTCCAAAGGAAGCATCCTGGGAAGTGGCAGTATCGAAGGCATAGAACCTTATGAACGTGTTCACAGAGGACCACGTAGCTGCCTTGCACAATTGTTCTACGGTCGCACCACGTTGGGCCACCCAAGAAGGTCCAACAGACCAAGTAGAATGGGCCTTAATGTGATCAGGAGCAGAAAGACCAGCCTTCACATAAGTATGTGCAATCACCATTCTAATCCATCTGGCCAGAGTTTGCTTGTGAGCAGGCCAGCCCCGTTTGTGAAACCCAAACACAACAAAAAGAGAATCAGATTTCCTAATAGGAGCAGTTCTCTTCACATAGATACGGAGAGCCCGTACCACATCCAAAGACCGCTCTTTGGGATACAGATCAGGAGAAACAAGTGCCGGAACTACAATCTCCTGATTAAGGTGGAACGAAGAAACCCCCTTAGGTAGATAGCCGGGATGAGTCCTAAGAACCGCCCGGTCACGGTGAAATATCAGATATGGGGAACTACAGGACAAGGCCCCCAAATCCGACACTCTTCTAGCTGAAACAATAGCCAGCAGAAACACCACCTTAAGGGAAAGCCACTTAAGGTCAGCTGAACCAAGAGGTTCAAACAGAGACTCTTGTAACGGCCCCAAAACCACCGACAAGTCCCAAGGAGCCACAGGCGGGACATAGGGAGGTTGGATACGCAACACGCCCTGAGTAAAGGTATGCACATCAGGTAAGGTCGCAATTTTTCTCTGAAACCACACCGACAAGGCAGATATTTGAACCTTGAGGCCCTGCTGAAGAAAAGCCAACAACTTGGCTATACTAAACTTGGAAGCGTCATAATCGTTAGATGCGCACCAAACAAAGTAAGAATGCCAGATCCTATAGTAATGCGAGCCGAAGCCGGTTTCCGGGCCCGTAACATAGTTTGAATGACCGCTTCAGAAAACCCTTTAGCCCTTAAGACGGAAGCTTCAAGGGCCATGCCGTCAAAGACAGCCGGGCTAGGTCCTGGTAGACACAGGGGCCCTGAACGAGGAGGTCTGGGCGTTGTGGAAGTAGAATTGGACGCTCTGACGATAGGCCTTGCAGGTCTGAGAACCAGTGCCATCTGGGCCACGCTGGAGCTATGAGAAGCAGAATTTCTTTTTCTTGCTTGAACTTCCGAATTACCCTGGGCAGGAGTGACACCGGAGGGAACACGTATGGCAGCCGAAACCTCCACGGTACCGCCAGCGAATCCACGAATGCTGCTTGAGGATCTCTTGTCCTTGCTCCGAAGACCGGAACCTTGTGATTGTGTCGAGACGCCATCAGATCTACATCTGGAAGGCCCCACCTTTCCACTAGGAGTTGAAACACTTCTGGATGGAGGCCCCACTCGCCGGCATGCACGTCCTGACGACTGAGAAAGTCCGCTTCCCAATTCAGGACTCCTGGAATGAATATTGCCGATATGGCCGGTAGATGGCGTTCTGCCCACTGTAGAATCCGTGAGACTTCCTTCATTGCTAGGCGGCT
The DNA here is from genome assembly GCF_028390025.1 of Pseudophryne corroboree. Lineage (NCBI taxonomy): Eukaryota > Metazoa > Chordata > Amphibia > Anura > Myobatrachidae > Pseudophryne > Pseudophryne corroboree. The sequence continues at coordinate 1,004,797,764 of NC_086445.1, forward strand.
TTGAGTGCCGCCTTGATGATTTATGTAAGCCACTGTGGTGGCGTTGTCTGACTGTACTTGAACAGGACGGTTCTGAATTAAATGCTGGGTGTCACGATCCGGGTATCTGGACGCCATTACCTGCCGTTTAGGTGTCTTCTGAGACTGGCCCAGCGTTCCAAATCCGGATCTCATCTGTGTCAACACTCTGCACATCCCTCCTGTCATTCTGAGACACTACCACAGCGGAGCCATGTTTGAATCCAACATGGCGTCTCCCGTCCTCCGCGGCCTCCGCCGCCGTTACTGTGTTATTGCTGCAGGTTCTCAGAATCATGTATCATGCCTGCCGCGGCCTCTGCTGCCCTCCAAGTGTCTCAGCATATAACTGTCATCTGGCGTCTCCTGTCCTCCGCGGCCGGCGCCGCCATTATCATTATGTTTGCACATTTCATTTCAAACCAGTTTTCCCTCCAGGTTCCAGCATGGGCGCAGCCATGTTGGATTTGATCACATGCTCCAATTCCTCCAATCCACCGTTGCTGGAATCTGCATAATTGCCCAGCCAATGCCTGCATAGCAGCAGGTATAAGTATCCTGTGTCTGGGCCAGATAGATGTCAGTGCTTTGAATGTCATACCTTGTTCCAGTCTCTCTCTTCTGTGGTTTGTTTCTCCAGGTTCCAGCTCCTGTCTCCAGCATCCACAAAGAGACCCGCACCTGCTTTCCATCCTGCGGTGCAGCCTGACTTTGCGATCCTCTGTGACTGATCCAGCTTTCAGCTATTACCTCGTTTGCTTCCAGCTTCCAAGCTTTCAGCTATTAACCCATCTGTTTCCAGCAACCTGCTTCCAACAGAATTCAGCCTCCTTAAAGAGCCGGTGTTCTCCCAGCGGATTTCTACTTACCAGCAGTATCCACTACCACCGGTAACCACTCTTCATTTCATCTGTTTCCACGCACCCTAGCATCTTTCAGTTTTAACTCCGTGTCTCCACTATCTGGCTGGTTCCGTCCAGTGACTCCTACAGTGCATTCCAGTTACCAGCATCATCTCATACACCTACTGGCGTGTTCCTCGGTTGTCTCCACTACTACAGCCTGGCCTGGTAAGGTTATTCTACCCAAGGACTATAACATCCGTTCTGCAACCTACCAGTGCCCTGTTATACCTTTTATGGTTTAGTGATCCAGGAACTGTATTATCTGCCACTGATAATACTGACTGTGAACGCTGTTGTGATTATACGGAGTCTGTTTAATAAACTTTCATTTGACTTTTAACCTGCTTGTCATGGTCACACCTTCGGGTTTCCTTCCACACTTACATGTCCAGGGGTCTGATTAAACCATCTAAGTTTAACTTCATTCCAGCCCCTACAACTGAGGCTTCCTCCCGTCAGCCTAAACCCTCAGTTGTGACACTGGGCTAGGTTCAAGGCATTGAAGACCGCCCGCAACTCCAGAATATTGATCGAGAGGAGGGACTCCTCCTTGGTCCACTGACCCTGAAGGGAGTGTTGCTCCAGCACCGTGCCCCAACCTCTTAGACTGGCATCTGTCGTCAACAGGACCCAGTCGGATATCCAGAACGGACGGCCCCTGCACAGTTGTTGGTCCCGGAGCCACCAGAGCAGCGACAGATGGACCTCCGGAGTCAATGAGATCATTTGAGACCTGATCCGGTGAGGCAGGCCGTCCCATTTGGCTAGAATCAGCCTCTGGAGAGGGCGAGAGTGAAATTGAGCGTACTCCACCATGTCGAATGCTGACACCATGAGGCCCAGCACCAGCATCACCGAATGTATCGACACTTGCGGACGAGATAGGAAGCAACGAATCCTGTCCTGAAGTTTCAGGACTTTCTCCTGAGACAGGAACAACCACTGGTTGTGAGTGTCCAATAGTGCTCCCAGATGCACCATGCTCTGAGCAGGGATCAGGGACGACTTCTTCCAGTTGATGAGCCACCCGTGGGCTTGCAGAAACCGGACCGTCACATCTAGATGACACAGGAGAAGTTCTGGGGAATTTGCTAGGATTAACAAGTCATCCAAATACGGCAGTATCCTGACCCCTTGACGGCGGAGTACCACCGTCATCACCGCCATGACTTTTGTAAAGACTCGCAGAGCCGTTATTAAACCAAAAGGTAACGCCCAAAACTGGTAATGGCAGTTGCCAATCGCAAATCTCAGGTATTGGCGATGAGACACTGCTATAGGAATATGCAGTTAAGCATCCTGTATATCCAGGGAGACCATGAAGTCCCCAGGTTCCAAGGCCAGAACTATAGAGCGAAGAGTTTCCATCCGGAACTTGGAAACCTTCACAAACCTGTTCAATGCCTTGAGGTTGAGAATGGGCAGGGAGGACCCATTCGGTTTCGGGACTAGAAACAGCGGAGAATAGTACCCGGACCCCTCTGCGCAAGAGGCACATGTACTACGACTCCTGTATCCAGGGGGGTCTGTACCACCAAATGTAGAGTGTTTGCCTTTGTCTTGTCCAACGGGACATCTGTCTGGCAAAATCGATGAGGGGGTCGATTTTTGAAGGCTATGGCGTAACCTCGAGTGACGACTTCCCGTACCCAGGCATCTGAAGTGGTCTTCAACCATTCCCGGGTATACCCTAGAAGCCGGCCCCCCACCCTGGGATCCCCAGAGGGAGGCCCGCCCCGTCATGCGGCAGGCTTATCTGTCTTGGAAGCTGGCTGACGGGCCGCCCAGGCTCTTTTGGGCTTAGGATTACCAGGTTTGGAAGTGCGGGCCTGCTTGTTGTACGCCTGACCTTTTGCTTTACCTGAAGGACGAAAGGGGCGAAAGGAAGTACCTTTAGCCTTCGACACAGAAGGAGCAGTACTTGGCAGACAGGCAGTTTTGGCAGTAGCCAAGTCAGCTACAATCTTATTTAAATCCTCCTCAAACAGAATATCTCCCTTAAAAGGGAGTACCTCCAGGGTTTTTCTAGAGTCCAGATCCACAGACCAGGATCTCAGCCACAATATCCGGCGAGCCAAAACTGACGTATTAGAGGCCTTGGCTGCTAGGATACCAGCATCAGAAGCCAACTCTTTAATATAGCGAGAAGCTGTGACAATATATGACAAGCATTGTCTAGCATGGTCAGAGGAGATTTCAGCTTCTAACTCCAAGGCCCATGCTTCAATGGCCTCTGCAGCCCAAGTAGCTGTAATAGTGGGCCTTTGTGCAGCACCTGTGAGGGTGTAAATCGCTTTCAGACAACCCTCCACACGTTTATACGTAGGCTCTTTTAGAGACGTGACGGTGGTGACCGGTAGAGCTGAGGAAACCACCATCCTAGCCACATGTGAGTCCACTGGAGGAGGCGTTTCCCAATTCTTAGACAGGTCCGGCGCAAGGGGATAGCGAGCGAGCATCTTCTTTTGAGGCACACACTTCGTACCCGGGTTTTCCCAGGGTTCCTCTGACGTATATCAATTAGGTGGTCAGAGTGAGTTAAACTTGTTTAATCACCTTCTGACGCTTGAACCTATCTGGTTTCTTAGGAGGAACGGATGGCTCGGGATCATCCGTAATCTGTAAAATTAACTTAATAGCCTCCAAAAGATCAGGAACATCCACATGTGAACCACCCTCCCCATCAGCCGTATCTGAGTCAGAACCTATGGGGTCAGTGTAAGTGCCGTCTTCATCCGAAGAGGTGTCAGTGACAGCAGTGAATTGTGAGGAGACAAGCGCTCGCTTAGAGGACCCCTTGGACGTAGGCGAGCGACGGTCAGACTTTCTAGTAGTCAGGGACTCGTTCAACTTCTTTTTTTGAGCAGATAAATCGTCCGCCCATGGCGGGTTAGCTGCAGGGACCACAAACGGTGGCACTGGCATTGGGGGTCCCATTGGTGGTGTTAGTTTATGAACTAGCGTATGCAGAAGTGTGGAAAAAGCGGCCCACGGCAGGTCATTATTTGCCCCCATTGCCACCGTCCCACTGGGGGGCAAGGAGCCCCCAGAACCAGAGCCCAAAGCTCCTGTATTCTCCTCATAGGTATGTGCGGCTTCAGCAACACCGGCAGTGTGTTCAGCCCCAGAACCGTTACCCTCAGCCCAAACCCCTGCGCAGTGTAGTCAGCACCAGCAGAGATAAAGGAGAGATATGGTGACTAAATCACAGAGAAAAATACGTAATACAGTATATCTTTGTGAAAATCCTATATTAGATAAAACCTGACGCACCAAGCCCCCTCAGGTTATAGAATATAGGGATGGCAGGTTGAGTGAAAGACACAAAATGGACACCACTCAGCTATCAAATGCACACACAAATAGTCACAGTCTGTACAATGCAGAGGTTATTACTAACAATAATACTGCACTGGACTAGCTTACACAGCTATATAACAATAGATATAACAGTACACAGTAAGAACTGGATGTATATCACAGGGTAATTGTACTAGGAAACCCTGACTAAGTGCACTCTTTCTTAACTAACACTGACTAAAAAAGGCAGGTAGAATACTTAAGTGTCTTGTAAAGTTACAGCACTGACAACCAGGCGGCTTTACATAGGAGGATTTGCCCAAGCATTCCCAGGAACAGTGAGCTGAGGGATAATGGCGCCACAGACACTGCCAGGGAGTGAGGGAGAGACAGATATGCAGCTCCAGGGCGGGAACATTTGCAGAAAATGGCACCCTGGGGCTGGGGGAGGGGCTTCAGGTCCAAACTCTATCCCCCTGCTGGCAAAACCACCGGGTACTGCGGGCTCTAATAAAACGGTTTATAGAGAAAACCTGACCTGTCCCATGCCCTGGTGATCTAGTGGGATCACCTGTACTGCCACAGTGTCCACCGCCAGCGCGCGCGGCCTGCCTCCCACTGACCGCGCCGGATCACGATAATGACCGGGTCCCGCAAGCGGGACCCACTTACCACCTCCCGAAGCGTGGCCATACATCTCTCTCTGCCCCGCCATACATCTCTCTCTGCCCAGCATGGAGTGAAATCAGTTGAAGTTTTGATATTTTAGCAAAACTGCTGCTGAATAGGGTCCACGGCCAGCCACCGGGCTGCACATCTGCTCATTACCAGGTTTTTCAGGGGATTTTCCCCAAAGATTGTTTAATATAAATGTCCCTTGGAAGAAATTGGCACGGCTTTGTGCAGTAGTCTAGAAGAAAAATCATTTGTAAAAGAATATACTTATTATGCAGCTGCTCTGCATCATTTTATAGTATGCAAATGTTAAGTGTCACTCCAATGCTGATTGGTTGCCACGGGCAACTTCTACACTGGCTCACTTATCCAGTCTTTTCTCTGCTTAGTACATCTCCCCCTAAATCTACCTGTGATCAGCTCTGACTTCTGTTCATTACAAATCATGTTATGTTATACATCAGTGCTGCTTTTTATTACCATAACTCTGGGATGCCTTCTATATAATGAAGACCTCAGTGCATTGCAGATGAATGTGGATTTTGTATCAGAAAGAGTCTGCCTGCACATATTTAGAAGTTAAAAGTTTCAAGGTTTCACCTCGTTGCCCCTTCTGCCGACCCCTTTTAGCAATAACGCGCAGGTGACACGGGGCATATTTCAAATGAAACTCAGGATGTAATTTCTCAGCAATGGAACGAATTGGCCGCACGGGCAGAGAAAAAACAGACGAGGGTCTACAGTATATGGAAATGGGAGATATACCCAGCTACACAACCTGAGCTAACAAGAAATCGGGCGCCACTAAATGCACAAATAACCAGAATAATGTACAGTACATACTGTATGATTATAGACTGTGGGTAAACAAGTAAAACATGCATTTTTCAAGTATAAATATTTGACTTAATGTTTAATGTTTAACTAAAATAACTACAGTATGTTCTTTTATGGGTGGTCATTCCGAGTTGATCGCTCGCTAGCAGTTTTTAGCAGCCGTACAAATGCTATGCCGCCGCCCACTGGGAGTGTATTTTAGCTTAGCAGAAGTGCGAGCGAAAGGATCGCAGAGCGGCTACAACATTTTTTTGTGCAGTTTTAGAGTAGCTCCAAACCTACTCAGCGCTTGCGATCACTTCAGACTGTTTAGATCCTGTTTTGATGTCACAAACACGCCTTGCGTTTGCCCAGCCACGCTTGCGTATTTTTCTGCCACGCCTGCGTTTTTCCGAACACTCCCTGAAAACGGTCAGTTGACACCCAGAAACGCCTTCTTCCTGTCAATCACTCTGCGGCCAACAGTGCGATTGAAAAGCTTCGTTAGACCCTGTGTGAAACTATATCGCTCGTTGTAATAGTACGTCGCGCGTGTGCATTGCGCCGCATACGCATGTGCGGAACTGCCGTTTTTTTTGCCTCATCGCTGCACAGCGAACAAATGCAGCTAGCGATCAACTCGGAATGACCACCATTGTCTCTGCTCCTTTGGAAGATACAATAGGTCTGAATCAGAGATGCATACACTGGTCCTGATTTGGGCACAAGTGTGTTTGCGGACGGATCTCACATACTGCGCATGCGCCATAGGAAAAAATACTGGCGTCATGTGCACGCACACAGAGATTACAAATGCGGGCAGATTGATTGGACAACTGTTTCTATGAAATGTGCGTTTCCCCATCGGTAACTAGGCGGCCACCATGTGGACTTGCGTCGCTATTCTGTCAGATGGGAGTGCCGTGGGATTGTTGTGGGCATGTAAGACAACTTTAGTATCAATTGGACAGAGATAGGACACCTGTGTCAGGTGAGTCTTCCGCATGTTCAGACACTAATGACAGCGGTTGCGGCTACAGATGGAGCGGCATTCCACGTGCAGACGCACGGATGTTCAGCATACACAGGCGGAATCTCGCATTGTCACAAGCCGGTAAGTCGGCTGCTGCAGATGTAGGGATAGTCAGCCTCGGGAGCATTTGAATCAGCCCCAGTGCGTGCTTGGAATAAATGCAGATCTCGGCCTGTATTCTACGTTGGCCTTATCTATGGCCCTATCTCGCTGCTTGGGAAAGCAGCTGTCATCACTATCAGCAGAGCACATTTGCAGTAGAACACTCAGAGATATACAACTCTGCATGACCCATAGTTGCTCAAAGTCGCGTATACTTTGTTTTTACTGTTATCTCTCATTCCCAGGGGTTGTCACCCACCCACTAGTGTCAAGAAAACGACAAAGACATCATAGTTCAAACTGGAATGTGTATGACGTGTTATGATCAGATCTTAGACCTACAGTCATGGGCAGACCCTTGCCTTTCTCTTGCAGCAAATATTAGTGTAGAGAAGACGCAGCATCCAAAAGATCCTGCTACATCGGCACCGTTCCCAACTCTAGGCGCAAATGGAAGGGCTTTTACTAGCATACAGTCCAATGAGTGTTATAGGAACACCAGACTGTGTCTATTGCCCAATTTTCCCTCTGGTAGCCCAATGGAAAAGTCCTGAATCCCTGTACACCAACTTACACGGAACACAGGACATTTGTCCTCCTGAGCCCTAAGCCTAGTGGTCTGTCCAGCAAACAGTATGTAATTAGATAATTATATTGGGGATCTTATCGTACCAGAGAAAGGAGTAACGTTTCGAAAAGCAGGAAATATTAAAGGTAAACTAGCCCCTAGCCATTACAAAAAGACAAGTATAAATAATGAGAACAAAGGGGAAAATTGGTTCTCTATAAAGCGACCTATGGGTTTCCACAGATGTGGGAAAGATAGATGTGAAACTTGTAAGTTTACCGAAAAAAAGTCAACTATTGTAAGATCATTTGTCACGAATGAATGTCATAGTATCAAGGATTTTATCAATTGTAGCTCCAATTACGTGATATATGTATTAACTTGTGGTTGCGGTAAACAGTATGTGGGACGCACCACAAGGACCTTACACACGAGATTTATGGAGCATAAACGGAACATCACCAAAAATCTGAAATCTCATTGTTTGTCAAGTCATGTATGAAACTGTGTAGAGGGCTCACTTGATAAGATTAGGATCATGGGTATTGAACAAATTGGAGTGACACAGAGAGGGGGCGATCGCTTCAATATGTTATGTAGACGTGAAGCCTTTTGGATATTTAGACTATGCACATTAAAGCCGCAAGGATTAAATGATACGGTGGAATTAAATAATATATGAATTGAACAACTAGCCATAAAGATTATAATGAATGGTGGAATAAATGAATTGATATCTTCAAGTGATAAAAATAAAATTAAATTGAATAATCAGACTGAACTGGATAACATATAAATTAAGTGCATATAAGTTAAATATATATACCCATATACTACTCTCATGGTAATGATACATGAATTAATTGATTGGCTAATTGATAGTTAATTGGTTTTGGTATCTCTCGTTACGTTTGTCTATATGAGAGGTATTTATAGAGAATTCTTTCTTCATAAATGTGATGTATTATATGCATATATATCTTCCTCCTTTATATATGTGTATTTATATATATATGTATACATGTATGTATATATATATATATATTTTTTTTTTTTTTCCAGAAATATGGATCACTCATTGCTGATGCCATATAAGCCTCTGAGTATTTTATTTTACTCTATCTGATTAATTATCTATTTATCTATATATACTTGGTTTTTCAAAACCATTTTTTAAACTATGTTTTAATGTTAATTAAGATCAGGTTGAACATATCAGCGATATGGGAAAATTGCTATGATGTTGGATATATAGTTTAATTATATAAGTTTTATGGTTGTATAGTTTATTTACGTCTGTCTTTTAATTTAATTAGATATAAGTGATTCCTATTAACAAATGCCACATAAAGGAGATTCGTAATAACGGGGAAACACCAATAGATACATAATAACGGCAGATATATACAGGAAATGATACCATGACAACCGTTGAAACTAATGACGGAACGCATGATTGGAACGCACAGAGTGCGCATGCGTGAGCTATGGAAACAGGAAAGAGAAGGTGGCACCTGTTTCCTGTTAAATACAGAGCGGTGTAATACACTATTATTCATTCATTCTCTCTGAGGAAGCCGCCGAGTCGCACATAGGCGGGGAAACGCGTTAGAGGAGTGCTATCCTCGGCTGGGATCGATTGCCGTTTCTAAACAGCACCACAAGCGTGAGGACCGGCTAGGAGTCTAAGGAGTAAGACGTCACCCCGTTTAATCACCATCCAGGTCTGAAGACACGCAGAGTTGCTGCTTAATAAACGTGGCCACGCTGGACTGTTAAGTATATAACTATTCTACTAAAAGCTGTTGCAGTGGATCTATTGAAGCAAAGGGATTCCTGCACTAATACGCTTTACACTAATAAGTTCCATGCTTTGAACTTTATTAACCTTCTATCAGCTGAATGAGTTTTCATGCTTTGAACTTTTCTGATGATTTCAAGCCTTCTACTATGGCATGATTAATGGCTACTAACATCTAGTGCACTAAATAAGCTTATTAACCCCGGAGTGGCTATACTATATTATATATGTTTTAAGTGAGATATATATTAGGAAAATACCGGCCGTGTAATATATGTTTGTCATGTATTGGATAAATAAATGTTTTATGTTTTAAATATACATTGATTTGGACAGCGCTTCATTATTGTGTATATATCTTTTGGTATGTACTTGTAGCCTGAGGCTGGATGTATGATTGAACGGTGTTAGATATATCAGTACAACGCATTATTAGGGAGATCGATCCACAGAAATATTCCTTTTCGCAAATGATGTTGTCTGGAAGGAATTTTTTCCTACTGTATTAAAAAGTTGGCATCTGCCTCGCTACTTGCAGCCAAATAAGATTAGGCTGAACTTGATGGACTAGGCAGATATGTTGATGACCATTTACTGTAATTACTCATTATGCATTTTCCAGTTTACACACAACTTTTCTGTTTTGAATTAACTATTTAATGTTAGATCATGTATGAATCATTATATACACCTTCTCACACACGCCATAGCTGAGATCCTAGACATTAAACAGTCATCCTCTAGCTATTATTATTATTATCCTTTATTTATGTGGCGCCACAAGGGATCCGCAGCGCCCATTACACAGTACATAATCAAATGAGCAAACAAGAAAACAGCACTTACAGCACAAGACAATATAGGACAGGTATAGAAAACCCGGGGTTAGGAGCCATCAAAGGGAGTATGGAGTGTAAGATAGTGAAAAGGAAAGGCACATGAGGAAAGAAGTCCCTGCTCTTTCGAGCTTACAATCTAAAAAGTGAGGGGCTAACAGACCGGGGTGACACAGAAGGGGTAGACAGTGAGCATAGACAAGAGGGTTAGGAGGAGAGTTGGCTGGGTTTGGTGAAGAAGTGGGTCTTGAGAGCCCGTTTGAAGTTTTGTAGAGAGGTGGAGAGTCGAATGGCGAGAGGTAGAGCCAGTGGCGTAAGTTCGTCACAGTTGCCCGGAGGCAAGATAAATATTGGTGCCCCCCTATTTCCTATATTAAGATAAATATATGTATGTATGTATGTATGTATGTATGTATGTGTATGTGTGTGTATATTTGTGTGTGTGTGTATATGTGTGTGTGTTTGTGTGTGTGTGTGTGTGTGTGTGTATATAGACTGTTCTGAAAAAAATGTATATACTGTATTTATATATTTAATTGTCTTTAATTTAAAATCACACATTTCTTAGCAGTCATACCCAGGATTAGAACCCATGACCTGTTACACTGACAGCAGACACTTTACTGATGGAGCTATTTGCTCCTGTAGAGGAAGCATGAAAATTCTAACTAAATGAAGTTACGTGTAATTGTCAGAGAAGTATCTTCATATAGTTAAATTCTCATATTTCCTATACAGGAGCAAATAGCTTCATCAGTAAGGTGTCTGCTTCCAGTGTAATAGGTTGTGGGTTCTAATCCTGGGTGTGACACTTGTAAAATGTGTATATTCAGTATAATAAAGAGGGTGTGATTTGTAAGGTGCAGGGACCAGTGAGGAAGTCGGCCACTGAAAAGACAGCGGCAGCTATCAACTTAATTCAGTGGTGTCACAGAATGGGAGGAGAGGTGACCCCCTTAAGGGCAGGACCCCGGCAGCAGATGACTCCGTTGCCTCCCAGAGTTCTGCCTCTGGGTAGAGCATTCCAGAGATAGGGAGCAGCACGTGCAAAATCTTGTAGGAGTGGGAGGAGGTAATCAGTTGGCAGGAGAGTCGGCGTGCATTAGCAGAGCGAAGAGGTTGGGTGGGAATGTAAAGAAAGATGAGGTCAGAGATGTAAGAGGGAGAGGAGTGGGTGAGGGCTTTGTAGGTGAGTGTGAGAAGCTTGAATTGGATCCTGAATGGGAAGGGAAGCTAGTGAAGGTCCTGCAAGAGAGAGGATGTGGATGTAGTACGTTTGGTGAGGAAGAAGAGACGGGCAGCAGCATTGAGGATAGATTGGAGTGGAGAGAGGCATTTTTGAGGGAGGCCAGATTGGAGGAGATTGCAGTAGTCCAATCTGGAGATGACCAGGGAGTTGATGTTGGTCTTAGTAGCATCCTGGGTGAGAAAGGATCTATGGCAATACAGAACCCTTATGGCAGTTTGTGTACATGCAGCAGACTAGAACTACTGTGAACACCCCCAATAATATCATCCTGGTGGGTGTTGAAGCAGAGGGGACAGTGATTCAAATAGAAGAAAAGAAATGTTAACAATAACTTTTATTGTGGCAATTGTTACCACAGACAGGGAGAAATGCCAGTGCTCTGTTCCTGGACTCTACTGTGTATCATACTTACTACTCTCCCGGAATTGCCAGGGGGATCCCGAAAATTGGGTGGCCCTCCTGGACCCCTGGAAGAATGGGTAAGTCTCCTGATTTCAGCTCTAAACCGGACTTGGCTACCCAAGTAACAAGTATGGTGAATCGCTTCATCGTAACCACGCCCCCTGCTGTATAATGCCGGTGATGCCATTGTTGCCATCATAACACCACACTGCCTTCTTTGCTTTGCCACGCCCCCACCCTCTGTGATGCGTCGCACCCTTGTATTATTACAGGTGTGTAGGGTGTGTGGTGTGGGCCCCTATGGTCCCAGGTGCATTGCACACTCTGCACCAATTATTGTTTGGGAAAGGGCCCCTTATGGCATCTCTTGAGAGAGTGGTGTGATGCTACATGGCCCTGTGTGGAAACCAATGCTGTAGGCACATCTTAGAGGACAAAGTCTTCATCAGATATAATTTACCTGAATTATCTTCTCTTCCCTACTAAACCTCATACTGTATTTTCAACTCCTGCAGCCGTCATACTGGGATCAGTATGAGACCCCGATTTTGCAGAAGCCGACAGGGGTCAGTAAGGGGTGTTCTCCCCTCTCCCCAACTCCCTAAACCTAACCCATCCTACCCGCAGCCTAACCCTAACCTCCCCCCTTGGTGCCTAACCTTAACCTCCCCCTAAACCTAACCCCATGCCCCCGCTGCCTAAACCTAACCCCCCCCCCCCCCCCCACAGCCTAACCCTAACCTTCCGAGGGGGGTGGCTAACCCTAACCCCCCCTCCCTGCTGCCTAACCCTAACCCCCTGGGATTCAGCCTAACCCTAACCCTCCACCCCGTAGCCTAAACTTAAACCCCCCCCCCACCGCGGCTTATCTGTGGTGCGCCGCGGTCTGCCCTTGTTCGGGATCCCGGCTGTCAGTATTCCCGCGCTGCGATGGTGCACCCATTCTGGATGCCAGTGTTGCATTCAGAATAGGGTTGGTATTCTGTCATCGGTATTCTGACTGTTGGGATACCGGCAGCTAGAATCGTGACTGCTTCTTGTCATACTACAAGATCAGTTTCCCATATCCACTTGCTTCCACAACATTGTATAGGCAATTGTTCAGTTTCAGATCATTAGCATGCTCATTTGGCTTCTTTGAGTACTTTGCAGCACTTTCAGGATTACTGTACAGACGGAACAGCAGACGTTAGGAGGGAAAGTGTTTGCGTTCATGTTTAATTTGGGAGTTGGGAAATCTCAAAAACAAGATTTACTGTAATTGTGATTTCATTAATCAAAATGATTTCCTAAAACATGCTAATCTAGTGATGAAATATGTTACAGACGCACATGATGTTACCTGTAAAGGTATTCTGCTCCTTTACTCTTATTAACCCCTACGCTGCTGAGAGCTTTCTCACCCCTGTGCTGAGGCCATTTTCTCATGTGTGCATTATTCACATTCAAATATCAATGATTTTTGTCATCCAGTACCCATACACATTATATACATCTATTTCTCATACGTCCTAGAGGATGCTGGGGACAACATCAAGACCATGGGGTATAGACGGGATCCACAGGAGACATGGGCACTCTAAAGACTTTTCATTGGGTGTGAACTGGCTCCTCCCTCTATGCCCCCCCTCCAGACCTCAGTTTTAGAAATGTGCCCAGATCGACTGGATGCACTCTGAGGAGCTCTACTGAGTTTCACTGAAAAGACTTATGTTAGTTTTTTTTTTCATTATCAGGGAGATCTGCTGGCATCAGACTCCCTGCTTCATGGGACTGAGGGGGCAAAAGCAGGACCAACTTCCTCAGAGTTTCATGGCTCTGCTTCTCGCTGACAGGACACCATTAGCTCCTGAAGGGTACTGAACGCTAGCCGTGTCTAGATACTCACTCCCACAGCACGCCGTCACCCCCCTCACAGAGCCAGAAGTCAGAAGACAGGTGAGTATGAGAAGAATGATCTTCAATCAAGTAAGTGATGGCTGAGGTGTGGCGCGGCTGGCAGGAGCGCAGCGCGCCATTGCTGCCCACACACACAGGCACTGCAGGGTGCAGGGCGTGGGGCAGGGTGCCCTGGTCAGCAAGAAAAATACCTCAAACTGGCTAAAAGGGGGCATAAGATGCCGCTGGCACAGCCCTACCCCCGCCAGTATAAATAATAAGTCACTATGTCACTATATATTTTTTAACCTCTATGTTTCACTGTAGTCTAGGATAATCTGTGAGCTATTTTCACATTATTTTAATCATTAAATAATAAAGGTTAGTTTTTAAATTAATAAATACTCTCCAATTGTGCGTCAACAAGTACAGGTTCCTCTTTTCTTTCCCAATCAGTCCGATTATCAAGTATACTGTAGTTGACAGCACCCCCTGTATATAAAATAAATTTTCTTATTTATCATCCAAAAGGGGTTTCTTAGAACCAATGTATTATATGTGAACATTGACGACTATAAGTAGAGAGTGCAGATACCCAACTCTTGTAAAAGGGGGCATAAGATGCCGCTGGCACAGCCCTACCCCCGCCAGTATAAATAATAAGTCAATATGTGAGGACGCGCCATTGTGGGGGCGGAGCTTCTTCCTCAGGCAGCCACCACACTACTCAGCGCCATTTTCTCTCTCTCCTCAGGCTGCAGAGAACACGCTGGTCCTCTCCTCCACTTCAGACAAGTACATGGGGGGCACAAAGCGATTGTGGTGCATTTGATAGTGTATATTACTATTTAAAAGTGCTTTTGGGCTGTGGACATACTGTGTTCACAGGCAATACTGGCGCTGGGTTTGTGAACTGGCTGCTCCTATCCTATGTCCCTCTGACAGATTTTACTGTGGGTCTTTCCCCAAAATAAGTCCCAGTGTGTCTGTGAGTGTGGTGTACACGTGTGAGGCATGTCTGAGACAGGGAGTTCCTCCCTGGAGGAAGCCATTTTAGGGACACAGAGTTGTAATGTGGTGGCGATACCGGCACACCAAGAGCCTGCATGGGTGAAAGAGCTACGTGACAGTATGCATCTGATTAACCGTAGATTGGATAAGTCTGAATCTAAGGCTGCATGCTGGAGAAAATCTGTGGAAGATGTGATTTTTCAGGATGCTGTTATTCCTTATGCGGGCGGCCCCTCTGGGTCACAAAAGAGACCATTTGCAAATGTTGTAAACACTGATACCGACATAGATTCTGATTCTTGTGTCGACAATAGTGAATCCAGAGAGATAGATCATAAATTGTCAAAAAGTATACAATATATAATTGTGGCTATAAGGGACGTGTTGGAGGTTACAGAAAGCACTCCTGTAGCTCAGGAGAAAGCTTATTTATGTAAGGAAAATAAATCCAAAGTCACGTTCCCTCCTTCACACAAACGAAATGCTCTGTTTGAAGGGATGTGGGTGAATCCTGATAAAAAAAATTCGTATTCCCAAAAGGATTCACATAGCTTATCCTTTCCCGGTTGAAGACAGGAAAAAATGGGAGTCACCCCCTGTGTTAGACAGTGCACTTTCCAGGTTGGCAAAGAAGGTAATTCTCCCTGCTCCTGGCACGGCTTCTCTTAAAGAGCTGGCAGACCGCAAAAATGGAAACGACATTGAAATCCATTTATGTTACCAATGGTACATTGCTCAGGCCCTCTATTGCCTGCGCATGGGTGAGTCGCGCTATTGAAAAATGGTCAGAAAGCGTGTCATCAGAAATTGACACGATTGATAAAGATGAGATACTCCTTAAGTTAGGGAATATCAAGGACGCTGACGCCTACATGCTGGAAGCAATGAAGGATATTGGACTCTTGAGTTCACAAGCCGCTACCATGGCAGTATCGGCTAGGCGGGCGTTATGGATTCGCCAGTGGAACGCGGATGCAGATTCCAAAAGAAACATGGAGGCTCTCCCATATAAAGGTGAGGCCTTATTTGGCGATGGCCTGGATGCATTAGTCTCGGTGGCTACCGCTGGTAAGTCAACATTTTTGCCCCCTGCGCCTGCACCGGCAAAAAAGACCTATCACCCGCAAATGCAGTCCTTTTGGCGCAATAAATACAAAAAGACGAGAGGTTCCCCCTTCTTTGCAGGTAGGGGAAGGGGAAAGAAGCCCACACCGGCTCCAGGTTCCCAAGAGCAGAAGTCTACCCCTAATTCTGCCAAATCCCCAGCATGACGCTGGAACTCCCTTGCGGGAGGCCGCTTGGGCGGGGGCACCTCTCAAACTCTTCAGCCTGGATTGGATTCTGTCTGGCCTGGATCCCTGGGTGTTGCAAATAGTATCCCAGGGATACAAACTAGAGTTTCAAGACGTTCCCCCATGCCAATTTTTCAAATCGACCTTGCCAGTTTCTCCACCAGAGAGAGAAGCAGTAACAGTGGCAATCCAAAAATTATGTCAAGACCAGGTTATAGTCCTGTTATAGTTGTCACAACAAGGGCAGGGTTTTTATTCAAGCCTCTTTGTTGTTCCGAAGCCGGACGGCTCAGTCAGACCGATCCTAAATCTAAAAGATCTGAATTTCTTCCTGAAAAGGTTCAAGTTCAAGATGGAATCACTTCGGGCGGTGATTGCCAGTCTGGAGGAGGGGGACTTCTTAGTGTTGGTGGACATAAAGGATGCTTACCTGCATGTTCCCATTTATCCTCCTCACCAGGCTTATCTGAGATTCGCGATTCAGGATTGCCATTACCAATTCCAGACGTTACCTTTCGGTCTCTCCACGGCGCAGAGGGTATTCACCAAGGTGATGGCGGAGATGATGGTCCTCCTTTGTCAGAAAGGAGTCAATATAATCCCTTATCTGGACGACCTCCTGATAAAGGCGAGATCCAGGGAGCAGTTATTACAAAACATATCCCTCTCCCTGTCAATACTCCAACAACACGGGTGGATCATAAATTACCCAAAGTCACAGTTGGAACCGACGACAAGGTTGTCTTTCCTCGGGATGATTCTGGACACAGAAGTTCAGAGAGTATTTCTTCCGCTGGAAAAGGCTCTGGAAATCCAGAAAATGGTAAAACAGATATTGAAACCATCAAGTGTGTCGATCCATCAGTGCATTCGGTTGTTGGGGAAGATGGTTGCGGCCTACGAGGCCATACAGTTTGGCAGGTTCCATGCCAGAATATTCCAGTGGAACCTGTTGGACGAGTGGTCAGATCACACCTCCACATGCACAGAAAGATAATCCTGTCGTCAAAAACCAGGATTTCGCTCCTGTGGTGGTTGCACAGCTCTCACCTGCTAGAGGGACGCAGGTTCGGGATTCAGGACTGGGTCCTAGTAACCACGGATGCAAGGCTGGGGAGCAGTCTCTCAGGGAGAAAACTTCCAGGGACGTTGGTCACAACAGGAAGCCTGCCTTCACATAACTGTTCTGGAGCTAAGAGCCATTTACAACGGCCTTCAACAAGCGGTACATCTTCTTCAAGACCGTCCCGTGCAGATCCAGGCAGACAATGTAACAGCAGTCACATACATAAACAGGCAGGGCAGAACGAAAATCAGAGCGGCAATGGCAGAGGCGACAAAAATCCTCAGCTGGGCAGAAAAACATCTACAAGCTCTGTCGGCAATATTCATTCCAGGAGTAGACAACTGGGAAGCAGACTTCCTCAGCAGACACGATCTCCATCAGGTGTTAGGCGCCGGGGTCCGCTCGTCGGTGCGGCCCGGCGCCTAGCAACCAGGGACGCCGTGCGCGTACAGCCGCCGGCTCCCTGGCAACGCTAGACGCCGGGCGCACGGAGCCGCACGGACCCTAGCAACGGGGACGCCACTGGCGGACCGCGTTCCCCGTTGCTGGGTCCATTTAAATTAATAGGGCACCTGTTTCCTGGCCGTGCAGCAAGGCATCTGCACGGCATTTAATCCAATCAGCCTCTGAACAGCTGATTGGAGGACTCCCTGTTAAGTACACTTCCTGTGCTTCTCACAGACGCCGGTAATAGCTTCCTGCATGCTGTATCTGTTTGCTGAGAGTGTTTCCAGTCCTGCTGTACCCGGTCGTTCCTGTCCTCAGTTGTCCTGTACTCGGAAGTTGTCATCTGTTCCTGGAGTCCTGACTGAGCACCTTTAAACATCCAGTGGTGTTCGTGAGTCACGGCGTAGCCGTGTGTTGCGGCTTGGCCGCTTTATTACTTATTTATTATTTGTGTTTCGGAGCTTTTGCGGAGGATTCCGCTCCCACAGATCCACTCTGGTATCCAGCGGTGCTGGATAGGAGTAACGGACTAGTGGATTTTGGTTGTTCTTTTTATCTGGCGGTTTGTCCGCGCATACTTCTGGTTTGGTTAGTTAGCTTGTTGCCCCTGGCCTGTTGTCAGTCAGAGGTCCTCTTGTCATCATCCTGCCTCGGATTTCCCTTTGTCTCTCACTAAGACCGGGGGGCACCGGAGTTGGGCAGACATAATCCGCCTTTCAAACGTGGCTGCCAGGGGCTCAAGAAACCATAGTCTCGCAAGGGATTTCCGATAGCACGGGTGAGACAATAGAGTTAGGGCGCCAGGGGCAACTAGTCTTTCCAGCTCCCGTAACCAGCATTCCCTTCCAGTACTCTGGCCATTGCCATGAGATCTCCTCCGGTCAGGAGTACTGGAATCATAACATTATTACCGGCCATACCAAAACTTAAAATTAAACAGGGTTTAATTTTTTACTTATTCAGTTTTGTAAGAGTTATCGGCCTCATGAATCCCACAGGTTTAGGGCCAAATCCTGGTCAGCTCCTAGTCAGCCAGATTCAAGAACTTACTCAGATGGTTCAGGATCTTTCCCTTCGGGTGAAGTCGCAGGAAGATCTTTTACGAACTTCCCCAAGGGTAGTCCCTGAACCAAAAATGCACTTGCCTGACCGTTTTTCTGGTGATAGGAAGGAGTTTTTTAATTTTAAAGAATCCTGTAAACTTTATTTTCGTTTAAGACCGATCTCCTCAGGTACTGAATCTCAGCGGGTCGGAATTATTATTTCTTTGCTCCAGCGGGATCCTCAGACCTGGGCATTCGGTTTAAAAGCAGAGGATCCGGCGTTGTTGTCAGTAGACGCCTTTTTTGGGTCTTTAGGGCTTTTGTATGATGACCCTGATAGAGAGGCATCCGCTGAGAGTCAGTTACGCGCTCTCAGACAGGGTAGAAATCCTGCAGAGGTTTTTTGTACAGAGTTTCGCCGTTGGTCGAACGACTGTGGCTGGAATGACCCAGCCCTGCGCAGTCAGTTTCGCCTCGGCTTATCAGAGTCTATAAAAGACAGTCTCCTTCAGTATCCCGCTCCTGAGACTCTCGATAAACTCATGGAGCTTTCTATTAAGATTGATCGTCGTCTCAGAGAGCGGAGGGCTGAAAAAGGAGCACCTGTCAGGTCTACTCCATGTGTATTTTCCATTCCTGAGGACGTAGAGGAGCCCATGCAGATGGGTCTCTCCCGGCTGTCTCCAGAAGAAAGAGCCAGAAGGCAAAACTCTGGTCTTTGTTTGTACTGTGGGGGTAAGGGACATTTTGCCCGTAATTGTCCGAACAAGTCGGGAAAACGCCTCGACCAAGTGAATTGTGAGGGGGTTCACTTTGGTCTGCAGCTTATCTCCTCGAATAACTCCCTTTTAGTCCCAGCTAAAGTTTCCTTTGGCAGCCTCAGTTCTTCGGTGTCAGCTTTTGTTGACAGTGGAGCTGCAGGGAACTTTATGGACTTAACGTGGGCCAAGGCCTTAGGTATTCCTCAGTTAGCCTTGGGTAGGTGTATCACCATGCATGGTTTAGATGGGAGTCCCTTGTCCAATGGGGTTATTTCCCTCTGTACACCCCCTGTACTACTTACGGTAGGAGCTCTTCATTCCGAAAAGATCGAGATGTGGTTAGAGTTTTGAAAATTTATGTTGCTAGAACAGCTCGTATACGGAAAACAGAGGCTCTGTTTGTCCTCTATGATCACAACAAGATTGGCTGTCCTGCTTCCAAGCAGACTATTGCACGTTGGATTAGAAATACGATTCAGCAAGCTCATACTATGGCTGGATTGCCATTACCGACGTCGGTAAAGGCCCACTCCACTAGGAAGGTGGGCTCATCCTGGGCGGCTGCCCGGGGGGTCTCGACATTACAACTTTGCAGAGCAGCTACTTGGTCAGGGTCAAACACATTTGCTAAGTTCTACAAGTTTGATACCTTGGCCGATGAGGACCTAAAGTTTGGTCAATCGGTGCTGCAGGGTCATCCGCACTCTCCCGCCTGTACTGGAGCTTTGGTATAGACCCCATGGTCTTGATGTCATCCCCAGCATCCTCTAGGATGTATGAGAAAATAGGATTTTGATAACCTACCGGTAAATCCTTTTCTCCTAGTCCGTAGAGGATGCTGGGCGCCCGTCCCAGTGCGTACTTTACCTGCAGTTTAGTTATTACAGTTACACAAGTTGTGTTATCTTGGTTTCAGCATGTTGCTGCAATTAGTTCATGCCTGTTGGCGTGTGTTATGTTGAATGCCATGTGTGCGGCATGGTTGAGGGTGTGAGTTGGTAGATATCTCACCACTAGTTAAGTAATTCCTTTCCTCGAAATGTCAGTCTCCCTGGGCACAGTTCCTACAACTGAGGTCTGGAGGGGGGGCATAGAGGGAGGAGCCAGTTCACACCCAATGAAAAGTCTTTAGAGTGCCCATGTCTCCTGCGGATCCCGTCTATAGCCCATGGTCTTGATGTCCTCCCCAGCATCCTCTACGGACTAGGAGAAAAGGATTTACCAGTAGGTTATCAAAATCCTATTTTTAAGAAGACTTTGCATTTTCTAAAAAAAGCCATTCATTTTTATTGCTTATTCTAATAAATAAAATTGTAGCAAAATAGCCCAAAAAGTTATTTTTTATTGGAGATTTCAAGAAAGGGACCCCAAAACATTGCTTTGTATAACCACCGCAAATAAATCCTTTCTGGCTCTTGCTTCAAAAGTAATTCACCATTCCAAAACTGCAATCTTTCTGAAGGTTTACACACACAAAAAAAAAAAAAAAAAAATTTACAGTGGAAATAATATTTCTTAGTATTATTTATACCATCTAAATTTAAACGCTAACCATGTATAGGTTTAATTTTGCACCCCTACAAGGTCTACCACTATTAAAAGAGGAATCCTACATATTTAATAAGAGAACCAAGTTTTATTTGACAGTATATGGGGAAGATGTGGGATTTAGATCCCTCCGTGTGTGGAATTTATTTTTGTGTGTCTGTTGTGTACATAATTTTCTGGGTATCACCAAACAATAGCTACTACAGGGGTACATCATCTGAAAGAGGAGACTACCTCTTTCAAACAGATGTTTGAGCATGTATGATTGGGCCAGAATGGTAAAGATAGGATACAATATGCTCTCCTTCCTGTCTATAGAAACTAATTCCGACTTTTTGTAGTGTTGGGTGATATTATGTGGTGATCACAAGTGAGCTAGAAAAGGGCAATTTTTTATGGTTTGGGCTCTAATTCATCAGGTTTTTGGTTTTGCCAATATCGGTTTTGGATCTGTATTTCTTTCAAAAATTGATAAAAAAAAAAAAAAAACTAAAATCACATCATTTGTGCCTTTTTTTTGTTCCTACAGTATTATTAACCTCAATAAGATTTATTTCCAGTAATTTCCAATCAATTTTGACCACCTCACAGCTCACAAAATTGTTTTCATCTGCTTTAGGCCAAAGGTTACAGCGAGCTGGCTGGTTACTAAGCTACAGAGCAGCGGCACAAACAAATGGCAGTTTATAGCATGACTATGAAACATTGCCACACAGCAGTGACAGAAATAAAAAGTGGTGCAAGATGGAATTGTAATTGGGACCTCCCACCCACCCTTATTTTGGATATTAAAAAGGACATGTACAGTTTAACAAACAATGCACTTCAGCGACAAGGAATGCCAGTTTTGTGCTGAAGTGCTTGGTTTGTTTGGGCCACCACAAAACAAGCTAGCAATGGGCTTAAGGCAGCTAAGATAATAGTCCTAGAGTGCCAAGATGCCAGCTCAGCTAACACTGCAGGGATTCCAATGACTTTTCCATACACGTGAGCAAACACACTTGGGTACAGTGCAGAGAACAGTATAATCAATAGAACACTTTTTTTCAATTCTCAGCTCAACTCACACTGCGGGGATTAAAAGTTTTTTTATTTGTACACAAACAAATGCAGTGGGGTACAATGCATAGAACAGCACAAACAAAAGAAATATATATATATATTCCAATTGAAAAAATGAAAGAAAACCATAACTCACAGTTCAGATGAAGGAAAAAAAGGGGATTTATTCCTTACAGAAAACCCATTTCAGTTCAATCCTGACATTGCGGCCCGACAGCTGTTTCAACGCTCAATGGTTTTCTTCAGAGGCTGGTGACACACAGCCAGTGGCTTCTATAAATAGCATAAATTGGCACCAGGGGATTACAAACTGGAACCACGCTGTACGGAAGCAGCACGTCTGAGCTGAGAGCTCATTGGCTGCTACCGCAGTGTGGGCAGTGTAGTTAGGGTAACATATCATTTTAATCAGCAGTAGCTGCTTAGGCAATCCTAGTCACATAGGAATGCAAATAATATGCATCTGCATCAAAAAAAGGCACCCGATGCTTTGGCGTTTCTATAATGGGTGCAATGTGTGCAGTGCACACGGGCCCCTGGGACGAGGGGGGGGCCCAGACTGCACCCATTTTAATACTTACCTTTCCAAAGTCCAGCATCGGGCACTGCGGTTGCAGCAGAAATAGCCACCAAAATGGCCGCTGCGCATGCGCGGTAGCTAAATTGGTCTCCGGATCATGGCGGGCGCCATGTTTCCAGAGACCTGCGCATGCGCAGTAGACTCCGTCACAATGTCGGAGTCTACAGCACCATACAGAGGAGGGGGGCCCACCCGGAGGTACACACGGGCCCCCTCCTCTGTTGAAACGCCCCTGGCCCGATGGTAGCAGAGCTGCCAGCTGACTCATGCCAGGCATCTCCTGCTGCATGGCGCATTGCGGGCATTCTATTCCCACTCTAAGGGTGTCGTGGACGAGTGAGAATAGTCCTTGCTGGTCGTCATGCCGACCGGCGGGATATGCAGGGTTCGGGATCCCAGCATCAGTATTGTAACCGCCGGTCACCTGTCTGGATTAGAGAGACTTTCCTTTAGGCTTAGGAGTTTCCTAGAAATTCCTGGAGAGCGGGCAAGAATGCCATACACCAGGTGCATTCCAAATGCTGCCCTTCAACTGCTGTGGAACTACATATAGCAAAACTGTGACGGGACATGCTGGGATTTGTAGTTCCACAGCAGCTGGAGGGCCACAGTGTGAATACCCCTGCTGTATATATATATATTGCGTTTCTTTCAGGAAGCACTGTGAGTATTGTTTGTGCCATACATCCCTACTCTCCCGGATTGGCCGGGAGGCTCCTGAAAATCGGGTGGCACTCCTTGCCCACCTGGAATGGCAGGCAAGCCTCCCAGAGCTGGCATCACACCACTCAGCCTTCCGCATCCCCCGCAGCCTCCCCGTAGCCATCCTTTAAAGTAGGCAGTCCAGGTAAAGTCATCATCAAAGCTTGTAATCTGGGTATTGAATAGTGGAGACGGGGCCACGAGGACACAATTGCGGACCCACGACCCCGCACCACCCTCTTATGATGAGGCCAGGCCCTCTGCTGTACTGATCTGGCTGCCCCCTCCCACACGGGGGCAGCTAGAAAGTCGGTAAGTATGGCTTGTGGTGATTAACTCAGTCACAGTAGATCCTTGTCACCTTATCTCATTGTGCAATACAACATGTCGGCTTTATAGAGAGCAATCCTTAAGAATTCGTAAGTCATTATTACAGATTTCGGAGACAACGGTGTGATTTTATTCTTGGCAGACAATCTCTTTCTGCTAAATAACGAACTCTCAGCCTGTAGAGTTCATATAAATCTGAAACCAAAATAAAATACTTTCCTTTGGAAGACAAGATCTGAAAACATGGTTATTTGAACAGCATTGTTTTCCTGATATTACTGGATCATTATCATTGATATAAATATTTATGTTTTCTTGTAGAATAAACAAATAAACATCACACTAACTAACTGTGACACACTGATTTCTATTAAATCGGCTACAAGGAAAATATTCCTAATTTAGAGAACAAGGTCAACATGTATTGCTGCAAGGAAGAAACTATTTCCATAGACGTGTAGAAAGATAATCATCTAAGTGTGATCCATAAATTACTACTTTGTGCATTTATTCAAATGAATATGGAATCTAAAATGCGCCAGCTGATCCGTTTTATCTTATAGATCGCCATGAAATGAACTAATCAATTTGATCTAAATAGGTTATGTTAGTAGAAGTGCACCTGATTAGTCTTTTTAATGCAATACAAATAAAGAGCGCCAAAATAAATGCTAAATAAATATTTATACGCTATTCGATGTGATCCAGAGTAATTATTACCATAAATTAGGAGTTACTGAACCATGGGCACAATAAAACAGCTTGTCTAAACCCCCGCATATCCCTGCTCTCTAATGTTGTGCAAACCTCATTTATTGATCCCTCTTAACCCAGTAATTGAAAGCTGAGTGGTTAGATGATGTCATCAATCAAAACTTCAGTAGTGCCGGTCTGTGATGTTGGTGAATGATCCAGTTTGCCAGTATTACGACAGAGGCTTTGGTGTAATTTACGTACTGAAAGTATTGTGGCCTTGCAGTGCATTTCATTGCTGCTATTGTTTTGAGAATAAATTGCTTGGTTTTATAGTCATTACTCAATCTCAATTTTGAAACGTTTTATATTATCAATAGTGATTTGCAATAGATGCCTCCATAAAAAAATTAAAAAAAGAACTAATGTGGAGATGGTGACTGCCCCTGGCAAAAGTTTCGTGGGAAGAAGGATGAGCCCCATAGAGAAGGTACCTACTTGGCTGAGACCACTTTATCCACCTCAGGAGTAGCTGCCATCAAAGCCGTTACAATAAGAGCTTGCCATGAAGTAGCTATTCCAGAAGAAGCTGGAGAATCGTCCGGTGAGTTATCTTCAAGACTATGTTGTATTTGCTCTTTTTGCATTTATCGTACATGTAAAGATTTTCATTGGAAAGTTAGATGAATCTTCTTCACTTTTCTGCTGGCTGATTTTTGGGATTTACTGTTAATATATTGTACACATTTATTTATTAAAGTGGCCTGAAGGTAATTGGTGACGAATGATGAGATCCCCTTTCTACCCCTTTTACATTTGGCATGGTAGGCATTATAGGGATGAAGGACAGGATGAGTATAAAGCAGCTTAAAACACCAACCTGGTTTCGCACTGTGTGGCGAAGGCCCATGAAGAAATTCTTCCCCTGGAAGGGAGGCGTGGAAGATGCCCATGAATTGGAGGAGTGGTCCCATGGAAATAATGTCCAGTTTATGCAGATACAGCTGTGCCAAGACCAGGAAGAGGAGATGAAGGCTTGACCGAAGAATTCACCGGAATCACGGAGTTGGTTACATGAGAAACTGGGACATTTTGGCATGGGACAAAAAATGTATGAGAACAGATGGCAGGAATGGATCAAGGGAACCCCCCATTGTCTATTGTGGAGGTGTGGTCATTCCGTCATATTGCCGCAACCATACCAAACTCAGAATTTGCAACCTCCCAATATCAGGAGATATCTATAAATACAGAGCTCCTTCTATGAGGAATAACTAAGCTGCCACAACCTGATCTGTGGATTGGTTCCCAATTGTTTATGTGAACACCATAGAGTTGTGTTCTATATATAACACATTCTATTCGGATCTGTTCTATGTTATAGTTTCATGAAAGGTTTTATGTTCACTTGTGCTGATCAGTGATTCATGCAGACGACTTGTTCAGACCTCATTTAAATATGATGATGAGGCCACGCCCTTAATCTGCCCAAACCCTGCCCAGCTCATGCCCTTAAAAACGAAATAGTTCACTACCTTCTTACCGCAAATACTTAACTGGTATTAGGAGTATTACATATTTATATGACAACACACAAAACTACATATGTCTGTGGATTACTATGAATCAGTACGGAAGGATTGCCATGGCATGATGGGTTGTGACCACATCTCCCATCAAGATTGGGGGGGGGGGGTGACCACACCCTTGGGTGGGTGCCTAGAGTTTATGAACCCATAGACTTTAACTGCCACATACACCTGTGGAAAATGCACAAGGCACCCATTTACTAAGGGCGAGCTATGCATGGGAGATACTCCTAAATTCGTGACCCAAGGGACAACACAGTTCTCAAATCAGGACTGCCTTGTCTAAATCGGGACAGTTGGGAGGTAAGTTACAGTAGATGTGAGTGGTCTGGGTTGTGGAACTACTAGTCTCAGCATCAGGGATGTTTCTAGCCAATTTGGCTCCCAGTGCGAGATTTAAAAATGCGCCCCCCCCACCAAAATTAAAAAATGCGCCCCCCCATAGATATAAGGAACACAAATTTGTGCGCTCCCAGTGAGGGGGCGTGGCCTCGCTAAAATGGGCAAGGGCTTGCTAAAGTGGGTGTGGTCTCACCTGAAAAGACTACCTTACACCCCAGTTTTTGACTCACACAGTAATGCCCTATGCACCATATTATGCCCCCTGCACCATATTATGCCACACACCGAAATGCTCGTGGTACATTATGCCCTACAGTAAAGCTTCTAATTACTTTTAAAATAGCTGCTCGTTGCCAGGGGTTTTTACACGCTGGGTGTCATGCTTGTTGCCATGCTCGTTGCCAGAGGTTTCATGTGCTGGGTGTCATGCTCTGGGATGGGTGTTATGATCGTTATCAGGGGTGTGTAATGCTCGTTGCCAAGGGTAATGCTCATTGTCAGGGCTCAGGGGTGTGTAATGCTAGTTGCCAGGGGTGTGTAGTACTCGTTACCAGGGGTAATGCTCGTCGTCAGGCCTCAGCGGTGTGTAATGCTAGTTGCCAGGGGTGTGTAGTGCTCGTTACCAGGGGTAATGCTCGTTGTCAGGCCTCAGGGGTGTGTAATGCTAGTTGCCAGGGGTGTGTAGTGCTCGTTACCAGGGGTAATGCTCGTCGTCAGGCCTCAGGGGTGTGTAATGCTAGTTGCCAGGGGTATGTAGTGCTCGTTACCAGGGGTAATGCTCGTTGTCAGGGCTCAGGGGTGTGTAATGCCAGGGGTGTGTAATGTTAGTTGCCAGTGGTGTGTAATGCTAGTTACCAGAGGTGTGTAGTGCCAGGAGTGTGTGCTAGTTGCCAGCGGTGTGTAGTACTCATTATGCCCTACAGTAAAGCTTCTAATTACTTTTAAAATAGCTGCTCGTTGCCAGGGGTTTTTACACGCTGGGTGTCATGCTTGTTGCCATGCTCGTTGCCAGGGGTTTCATGTGCTGGGTGTCATGCTCTGGGATGGGTGTTATGATCGTTATCAGGGGTGTGTAATGCTCGTTGCCAAGGGTAATGCTTGTTGTCAGGGCTCAGGGGTGTGTAATGCTAGTTGCCAGGGGTGTGTAGTTCTCGTTACCAGGGGTAATGCTTGTCGTCAGGCCTCAGGGGTGTGTAATGCTAGTTGCCAGGGGTGTGTAGTGCTCGTTACCAGGGGTAATGCTCGTCGTCAGGGCTCAGGGGTGTGTAATGCTAGTTGCCAGGGGTGTGTAGTGCTCGTTACCAGGGGTAATGCTCGTCGTCAGGCCTCAGGGGTGTGTAATGCTAGTTGCCAGGGATGTGTAGTGCTCGTTACCAGGGGTAATGCTCGTCGTCAGGCCTCAGGGGTGTGTAATGCTAGTAGCCAGGGGTGTGTAGTGCTCGTTACCAGGGGTAATGCTCGTTGTCAGGGCTCAGGGGTGTGTAATGCCAGGGGTGTGTAATGCTAGTTGCCAGTGGTGTGTAATGCTAGTTACCAGAGGTGTGTAGTGACAGGAGTGTGTGCTAGGTGCCAGCGGTGTGTAGTACTCATTGTCATGGGTGTGTACAGCGCCCGCCAGCACGCCAGCAGCTCCCCTGCTCTCCCTCCTCCATCTCATTAGTTTCACAAAATGATGTGTTGTGTTGTGATGTCACAACGCAAATGCGTCAGTCCGTGAAACTCCGTCCCCCGAGTGGAATACTAATGACAAGGACGAGGGGGAGCACACGGAGCATCGAAAAGTGCTGCGGCGGGCACCCAGTGTGACGGCACAGCTCGCCCGCCGCAGGAAACGTCACTGCTCAGCATGCTCTGCCAGTAAGAGGCTACTCCTGCTGCACGTTATTCCTGGCCTTTCTGACTGTAATGTCAGCATTCAGCACTGGAGTAAAATCTATTTACTTGGAATTCTGCACTCTCCCTAGTGGTGCTTATTTGTCTGATTCAGATGCTTAATTAATGCATTCAAGATGTTCTATGAGATATGAACATAAGGTTTAAACATTTGAGAAAATTACCTATAAAGAAAATGTAAAATACGATGCTCACACATTGTGTATAACGTCTGAGCAGAATCTATTAGAATCTAATAACTGCGCTTGTGTAAAAATCCCACTAAAATAAGACGATTTTGGAAAAAGTGGGAAGAGGCCTGTGCACAGTCACATATTTATCATGGGTGTAAAGCACAGGTTCTCAAACTCGGTCCTCAGGACCCCACACGGTTCATGTTTTGCAGGTAACCTGTACATTTTTAAAATGTGACAGTTGGTCATACACAGTGCACCTGCTGGGTGACAAGGAAAACGTGAACCGTGTGAGGTCCTGAGGACCGAGTTTGAGAACCACTGGTGTAGAGCACAGGTTCTCAAACTCGGTCCTCAGGACCTCACATGGTTCATGTTTTGCAGATCACCTGTAGATTTTTAAAATGTGACAGTTGGTGATACACAGTGCACCTGCTGGGTGACAAGGAAAACGTGAACCGTGTGGGGTCCTGAGGACTGAGTTTGAGAACCACTGGTGTAGAGTGTGTGGTGCCCATGATGCATGGGTCCCGGGGGGCTGCACTCTGCACCCAGTACAAACCATTGTGGCTGCTCGTTCCCTCCCTATACCCGTCTAGCAATGCCATCCTTCTCATGATAAAGCCAGAAACATGGCTCTGTGTAAATAAGTCACAGCTCATCAAATCCGAATGTTATAACTAATTAATTAAAGATACTACTCAAGTCTCGGCCAAAGAGAGCCCATGTAAGCAGGTGGAACGCACAAGGTGTGGGATCACTGCATGACGTTGGCGCCACCTGGCCGACATGAAGTAACAGTGTAAAGGAGGCTTGGAGCACAGGTAGGAAGTGGTATTGACCACTGTAGAACGCTAGTTGGCTGCTGCAAATAGAAAGAGAGGCTTGGGCTGGAATGTAATGGGAGCCAAGTTATGTTTCCGAGAAAATGTTGGACTTGGCCAATGTAATGGCGTGCGTCTTTTGTGCTCACAATGCAAATCGGATCCCGCTTTTTTAGACTAGGAAGCGTCCGATTTTTTTCAGACCAACCAGAAAGTGTCTATTATTTTAACAGTTGTACAGTGAAAGAATGTCACCCATTGCCACGCAAAAGTTCAATGATTAAAGCAACACACACCCTAAATAACGCACAAGCAGCTTATGCTGATTTAAATGATATGCGGCATGACTATTTTCTGTGTGTGTAATAGCAGCTGTATCGGCATACCAAATTATGTTACAGTGTTTGGCTGGAATACACTGTAGCATAACATTTTGTATGCAGATAAAGCCGCAATTACACACAGAATATAGACATGCCGCATATCATTTTAAACAGCAGAAGCTGCTTGTGTGTCCCTTTCACATAATTTGGTGCGGTACCAGGAAGTAATAATAACTACTCATGGGTGGTCATTCCGAGTTATTAGCTCGTTGCCGATTTTCGCTATGCTGCGATTTGTTGTTAAATGTGCATGCGCATGGTACGCAGAGCGCATGCGCTTAATTATTTAACACAAAACTTAGTAGATTTGCTGGTGTTCGTGCGACGCTTTTCAGTCGCATTGCTGATCGGTGAGTGTGCTAAAAAACGCAGGCGTGCCAGGGAAAAATGCGGGAGTGTCTGGAGAAACAGGGGAGTGGCTGGCCGAACGCAGGGCATGTTTGTGACGTCAAACCAGGAACTAAACTGACTGAGGTGATCGCAATCTAGGAGTAGGTCTGGAGCTACTCAGAAACTGCAAGAAAATATTTAGTAGCAATTCTGCTAATCTTTCGTTCGCTATTCTGCTAAGCTAAGATACACTCCCAGAGGGCGGCGGCCTAGCGTGTGCAATGCTGCTAAAAGCAGCTAGCGAGCGAACAACTCGGAATGACCCCCATGGAACACAATTTAAAGACTATTAAGTTTAATAAAACATTAAAGAAAGTCAGAGTCACAGAATTTAATACTAAAAAAGCCAGTGGCAAACGCAGGATTTCTTGAGGGGGGATTCCAAATGCAGTCCATAATTTCCCACTCTGTGGAACATTGGAGCAAGTGTGGGAGTCTGGGGGAAAGACTCAGTAATGACCCTGGACCAGTGCCGTAACTACGTGTGGGCAAAGGGGGCACCGCACACAGCGCAGATCTCTGTAGGCGGCGCTCTTGCTGTCCCACAGAACCCCCTTTTGCACCTGCTGCCGTCCACTATAATTTCGCCCCACAGTGGGAAGCTGCCGTTACCGGCCGCTTTCGCCGCCGTAATCTGTTGCTGCAGGCTCGCTGCAAGTCCACTATACCTTCCTCGAGTCCCGGCTCCCCTGTAGTATAGCTCCTCGGGATTTGTAGTTCCAGCGCTCCCAGCAAACTACAACTCCCATGATGCACCGCGGGTCTGTGAGTGACTGAAGAAACAGCGGGACTGACAATCTCTCCCACCTCCCGTGCTTCTTGCTGCTTACTGTTTCACCACAGGTCCAGGAAGGCTGACGTTAACCTACTCTAGGTATTATTTTATATATATATATATATATATATACATACTTTCATACATATTTGTATATAGTGGATGTTTTCATATATGTATGTCTGTATATTAGAGTAGATGTTTGTGTGAGTGTATATATATATATATATATATATATATACATACATATTATTTATTTATTTATTTTGCAGGGGGATGCATGCTATATATGCGGTATTCCCAGTGCCGTAACTAGGTATGTGTAAAAAAGGGGACGCTGTCTGCTGTAATGTGTAAAATAGGGGACGCTGTCTGCCGTAATGTGTAAAATAGGGGACGCTGTCTGCCGAAATGTGTAAAAAGGTGACGCTGTCTGCTGTAATGTGTAAAAAAAGGGGCTCTGTCTGCTGTAATGTGCAAAAAAGGGGACGCTGTCTGCCGTAATGTGTAAAAAAAGGGCGCTGTCTGCTGTAATGTGTAAAAAAAAGGGGTGCTGTCTGCTGTAATGTGTAAAAAAGGTGACGCTGTCTGCTGTAATGTGTAAAAAAAGGGGTGCTGTCTGCTGTAATGTGTAAAAAAGGGGACGCTGTCTGCCGTAATGTGTAAAAAAAGGGCGCTGTCTGCTGTAATGTGTAAAAAGGGGAATCTGTCCGCCGTAATGTGAAAAAGGGGCTCTACCTGGTGTAGTGGCGCTACTGTGCGCGTAATTTGAATAATGGAGACTACTGTGCACCATTGTATGAATTGGTATTATTTTGTGGCCACGCCCCTATATTTTTTGCGCGCGCCTGCGGCGCACACTGCCGCCGGCTTACGTTAAGGGGGGGGGGGGGGCGCCGATGCCATTTCTTGCACACAGCGCTAAAATGTCTAGTTACGGCACTGCCCTGGACATTAATGTAAACATTGGTCTTTTTATACGCTGGATACTGAATGGAATACAGTATTAATATTTAATACTATAGATGGTTTATAGTATAGGCTGTTTCAAATATATTTCATATAAATAAGTGGTGAGGAAAAGGTTAAACATTCCATAATAAATAAATAAATAAATAAATAAATACACAGACATAATAAAACCAGTACTGCACTTTCTAAGCAGACATTCTTCCACCTCATGGTAAGGCTCCTGTCTCTTCTTTCTGAAAGTTACTCTCTGGTCCAGTGCACTGATTGAGAACTCAGATCCACACACACTGCAAACTTGGTAGAAGAAGCTGCTACAACAACTGGGCATGTGCAACAGTTCTGCCTCTTAAACAGCATTATGTGTCAACAGTTCCAGTGATCGTATTATATACCATTGCTGTTGTCATAATTTGAGACACTTGCCAAGGGGAGTGGAGGTTTCCAGGCAATTGCAACCCCCAACGTGGGTATACGTAAAAACTTTTTTTAGCTTAAAGGGAAGAAACAGGAAGTGACACAATAGACTCAAAGGATAAAAGGGGGATTCCAACCATATCAGTCATTAAACATAGAAACATAGAATTTGACGGCAGATAAGAACCACTTGGCCCAACTAGTCTGCCCCTTTTTTATTTTATCCTTTAGGCAATCTCAACCCTTTTTTAACCTTAATTCTTTGTAAGGATATTCATATGCCTGTCCCAAGCATGTTTAAATTGCCCTACAGTCTTAGCCTCTACCACCTCTGATGGGAGGCTATTCCACTTATCCACTACCCTTTCTGTGAAGTAATTTTTCCTTAAATTTCCCCTGAACCTCCCCACCTCCAGTCTCAATGTATGCCCTCGAGTTCTAATACTTCTTTTCCTTTGAAGAATGTTTCCCTCCTGAACTTTGTTAAGACCCTTGATATATTTGAAAGTTTCTATCATGTCCCCCCTTTCCCTTCTCTCCTCCAAACTATACATGTTAAGATCTTTTAGCCTTTCCGGGTAAGTTTTGTGATGTAGGCCATGCACCATTTTAGTTGCCCTTCTTTGTACACTCTCTAATGTATTTATATCCTTCTGGAGATAGGGTCTCCAGAACTGGACACAGTATTCCAGATGGGGCCGTACCAATGACCTATACAGTGGCATTATCACTTCTTTTTTCCTGCTACTGATTCCTCTCCCTATGCAACCAAGCATCTGACTTGCCTTTCTCATTGCTTTGTTGCATTGCTTTCCTGCCTTCAAGTCACTTGAAATAGTGACTCCTAAATATCTTTCCTCCTCAGTAGTTTCCATTATAGTACCCTTGATACTATACTTAGCCTTTGGGTTTTTGAGACCCAAGTGCATGATTTTGCATTTTTTAGCATTAAACTGTAGTTGCCACGTTCTTGACCATTTCTCAAGCCTACCTAGGTCATTAATCATTTGTTTGTCCCCTCCCGGTGTGTCTACCCTGTTGCATATCTTTGTATCATCTGCAAAAAAGCATATCTTCCCTTCAATACCATCTGCAATGTCACCAACAAAGATATTAAAGAGAACTGGACCAAGTACAGATCCCTGGGGTACTCCACTGGTAACATTTCCCTCTATAGATTGCACTCCATTAACTACGACTGTCTGTTTCCTATCCTGCAACCAGGTTCTTATCCATTTAACTGATTTATAATCCACCCCCAGGCTTTCAAGTTTATTTAGCAGTCTGCGATGTGGGACAGTGTCAAATGCCTTACTAAAGTCTAGATATGCTACATCTACAGCTCCCCCTTGATCTATTATTTTCATCACAGAGTCAAAAAAGTCAATAAGATTTGTTTGGCATGATCTCCCACCAGTAAATCCATGCTGTTTTGGATCCTGTAAGTTGTTTGATTTAAGATATTCCACTACTCTTTCTTTTAATAGTTTTTCCATTACTTTCCCTACTACTGATGTAAGGCTTACTGGTCTGTAGTTACTTGCTTCTTCCTTGCTTCCACTTTTGTGCAGTGAAACTACATTTGCTCTTTTCCAGTCCTCTGGAATAGCACCTGTATTTAGTGACTGGTTAAATAATTCTGTTAAAGGTATAACCAGCACATCTTTTAGCTCTTTGAGTATCCTTGGGTGTATCCCATCTGGTCCCATTGATTTATCCACTTTTAGTTTTGAAAGTTCTGTTAGGACCTTCTCCTCTGTAAATGTATTTTCATCTGCCTTATTTTTATGAATGTCCTTGCAACTTAACTGTGGCCCCATCCCTTCTTCTGTAGTAAATACTGAGCAAAAATAATTATTTAGGTGATCTGCTATTGCCTTGTCTCCCTCCACCAAATGCCCACTCTCTGTCTTAAGTCTTATTATTCCTCCATTTGATTTTCTCCTTTCACTTATATACTTAAAAAAAGTTTTGGCCCCTTTATCTACTGACTGGGCCATTTTCTCCTCAGCTTCTGCCTTTGCACGTCTGATCACTTTCTTAGCATCCTTCCGTCTGTCCAGATACACCTCTTTGTCGTTATTATTTTGAGTCTGTTTGTATTTCCTAAAAGCCATCTTTTTTGTTTTCACCCTAGTTGATACTTCTTTTGTGAACCACACTGGCTTCCTTTTCCTGGTGCTTTTCCTAACCATTTTGATACAAAGCTCTGTTGCACTTAGTATTGCACTTTTCAGTTTTTTCCACCTCTCCTGCACTCCTTCCAAGTTCCTCCAGTCTGCCAATGAATCACTTAAACATCTCCCCATTTTTGCAGTCAGCATTTCTAAAATCCAACACCTTTGTTTTTGTGTGACAGGAGTTGGATCCTGTCTTTATACTAAACCATACTGCTTGATGATCACTGGATCCCAGGTGCTCACCCACATATATATCAGATATCCTATCACCATTTGTAAGAATTAGATCTAATATTGAGTCTTTGCGAGTGGGCTCCCTCACCAATTGCTTGAGAGATGCTCCCTGTAAGGAATGTAGAAATTTGCCACTTGTAGCTGAACTTGCAAAAGACCCCTCCCAATTTACATCAGGTAAATTAAAGTCTCCCATGATTATGACTTCTCCCTTAAAAGCCATTTTAGAGATGTCCAACAATAGGTTCCTGTCCAAATCCTGCCCCTGGCCTGGTGGTCTATAGATCACCCCAATGCGAATAATGTCCTTCTTCCCAGTTTCTATGGTGACCCAAAGGGCCTCAGTTTTGGCTTCAATATTTTGTATTAAAGTAGCATTTATGCTTTTTTTCACATACATTGCTACCCCTCCTCCTATTCTTCCTATTCTATCTTTCCTAAATAAATTGTATCCTGGTATAGCTAAGTCCCAGTCATGATTCTCATTGCACCAAGACTCTGTAATTGCCACAAAATCCAGGTTATCCCTTGTCATTATCGCAATTAGCTCTGGAATTTTGTCTCCTAAGCTCCTAGCATTTGCAGACATAGCTTTAAGAATTTTGTCTGTGCATTTGTTATTAGTAGCCATGTCCAGAGCGTACAAAATAAATGACAAGTTTAAAGTTGAAATTACCTGTTTGGGGATGTTGCTCAGTATTTGTTTCCTTTTACTAATCAGTAATCATACTCTGTCCTTTACACCATGACTACACCTTACTAAATATAAAGATATAGTACACCTGACCACAATGGGTAAATGTTCAAAGGAGGTAAACACCAGTCAGTATGCAATAATAAACTGTTTCACCGAGCAACTTCCCCACACATGCAATGACATTTACAAGAAATCATTACATTAAGAAACATACATAAGTTTGCATAAGAGAGAACTGTAGTGAGCAGATTGGGGATGCCTTTTCATAGGTTTTTAAAAACAGATAATATGCATAAGATGAATTACATACTTTTGAGACATTAAGGCAGTCCTTTTGTGGTAGTGTTGGTGTGTTGATGTTTCCCTTC
Source organism: Pseudophryne corroboree (assembly GCF_028390025.1). Taxonomy (NCBI): domain Eukaryota; kingdom Metazoa; phylum Chordata; class Amphibia; order Anura; family Myobatrachidae; genus Pseudophryne; species Pseudophryne corroboree. The sequence goes on from NC_086445.1 coordinate 1,004,833,116, forward strand.
TGTTTTCCTTCGGTTTAACGCAGGTATAACGCTATTTTTATAATAACACTTTTATGTCAGCACTTCTATGGAAGCACTACCAGCCGATGGCTATCCAGCCGTATACTAGACTTCAAATAGGAACAATATCCATGTGAATGCAATGATTGCAAACTCCACCCAATACAATCCCCCTTTAAGCTAAGGCCATAAATTAGTTTAGAAAAACAGACATTACATACCAATAAGGCAGCCAACTATATCTTTACAAAGAAAAAAACATACAAAAAAAAAACAAAACTCGCTTTTTCAATATACCTAGACTATTCAATCATGATATTCATTTGACATAATCAGCAAATACAGTACAACTTGCTGGGATGTGTAGTTCCACGAATCATACCTAGACTATTCAATCATGATATTCATTTGACATAATCAGCAAATGCAGTACAACTTGTCATTCACTACCTGTCAAGGCTGATTACATGCAGGACCCATGCTGAGAGTATTGCATTAGGAAAATACACTTATACAACTGGAATCTCTATTTGATTATTGCTAACGGGCATTTGGAAATTTTCTTTTACTTTGTTGTTGGAATAGGTATACCAAGAATTTGAGAGGAAAAACAAGAGGAAATCTGCACTGTTGACGCACTGAACAGAATGAATTAATCATAAAATATAACCTTTATTAAGTATGTATTAAAATTAGATATATATTAGTGTTATTATCCCAAACTGCAGTGAAACATAAAGGTTAAAATCACAAAACTAACATACATGTGAATAAAGAAAATAAAGGAATGTGAAGAAGAATTTAAAAAGCGTGTCCACGTGTGATTATTTTTGACGGCACAACCCTCACAAGGTTGTTTATATAAATATATATGTTGCTAATAATCACTTTTTAGCGTAATATTATTAAATAGCTGTTTATGTCTATATCGTTTGGTGCCACTGGGTCTTGTCCTATACAACTCCCTTCACTCAATAGGGGTTACCTCCCGGGAAGCCATCCCCATTGGCGAAATTGTGGGGGTGAATGGGTATGACAGATAAGCTGACCTCCAATTGTGGGATATTTTGGTAATTGGGGATCACTATTTCTCTATGTCCCCTAAGGCCATATTCCTAAATCCAATACCACTGGAGGATAACTGTCCATATATCAGATAAGGAATCACTTAATAAATAAATCTCCAGACATCATAGAAATGTCATATTTATTAATATCCAAGAGGGAAAATGAATTGCTTTAATTTAGCCGTTTAGGTATAGTTACTTGGCAAGATATACCAATAAGTGGGGTTGCTTTAAGGAATATAGCAATTCCAATTCTCATATAAATAGCAACCTTCCTTCATATAAGCAGCCAGATCTTATTTAATCTGATCCAGATATAAGCAGTATTGCTTTCCTTAGAGGTATAGCCACCTCAATTCTTACTAGAAAGCAAATTATCTATCGTAACGGTTTAGTTCTTACTATTTCATATCCAATTTATCTGAGAAATAATATATTCCATGTGTCGGAGACTTGTTAATCTCTATTTACACTGTTAAAGGATTAACCCTTATTATGTTACAGTGTAATGAAATTATCATATAGAGAGATGTGGCAATCCCATTAACTGTATATATAATATCCCTTAGTGGTCCAGATTCCACAATAAGAGATTTTATTTATCTTATGGAAGTGTATACTATCCTGTTCATATATCTAGAGGTGGGTATATCCAAAGAATTATGTGTCCAAATACACTGAATACACATCAGATTTAATAAATATAAATTTGGCTGTCTATAATTAATTCATGCTATGGCTGTCTATAATTAATTCATGCTATGGATTATACCCTTCATGCCATATGGCATGAAGGGTATAATCCATAGCATGAATTAATTATAGACAGCCAAATTTATATTTATTAAATCTGATGTGTATTCAGTGTATTTGGACACATAATTCTTTGGATATACCCACCTCTAGATATATGAACAGGATAGTATACACTTCCATAAGATAAATAAAATCTCTTATTGTGGAATCTGGACCACTAAGGGCTATTATATATACAGTTAATGGGATTGCCACATCTCTCTATATGATAATTTCATTACACTGTAACATAATAAGGGTTAATCCTTTAACAGTGTAAATAGAGATTAACAAGTCTCCGACACATGGAATATATTATTTCTCAGATAAATTGGATATGAAATAGTAAGAACTAAACCGTTACGATAGATAATTTGCTTTCTAGTAAGAATTGAGGTGGCTATACCTCTAAGGAAAGCAATACTGCTTATATCTGGATCAGATTAAATAAGATCTGGCTGCTTATATGAAGGAAGGTTGCTATTTATATGAGAATTGGAATTGCTATATTCCTTAAAGCAACCCCACTTATTGGTATATCTTGCCAAGTAACTATACCTAAACGGCTAAATTAAAGCAATTCATTTTCCCTCTTGGATATTAATAAATATGACATTTCTATGATGTCTGGAGATTTATTTATTAAGTGATTCCTTATCTGATATATGGAAAGTTATCCTCCAGTGGTATTGGATTTACGAATATGGCCTTAGGGGACATAGAGAAATAGTGATCCCCAATTACCAAAATATCCCACAATTGGAGGTCAGTTTATCTGTCATACCCATTCACCCCCACAATTTCGCCAATGGGGATGGCTTCCCGGGAGGTAACCCCTATTGAGTGAAGGGAGTGTATAGGACAAGACCCAGTGGCACCAAACGATATAGACATAAACAGCTATTTAATAATATTATGCTAAAAAGTGATTATTAGCAACATATATATTTATATAAACAACCTTGTGAGGGTTGTGCCTTCAAAAATAATCACACGTGGACACGCTTTTTAAATTCTTCTTCACATTCCTTTATTTTCTTTATTCACATGTATGTTAGTTTTGTGATTTTAACCTTTATGTTTCACTGCAGTTTGGGATAATAACACTAATATATATCTAATTTTAATACATACTTAATAAAGGTTATATTTTATGATTAATTAATTCTGTTCAGTGCGTCAACAGTGCAGATTTCCTCTTGTTTTTCCTCTCAAATTCTTGTTCATATACACTAGAGATGAGCGGGTTCGGTTCCTCGGAATCCGAACCCGCCCGAACTTCATTTTATTTTACACGGGGCCGAGCGACTCGGATCTTCCCGCCTTGCTCGGTTAACCCGAGCGCGCCCGAACGTCATCATCCCGCTGTCGGATTCTCGCGAGGCTCGGATTCTATCGCGAGACTCGGATTCTATATAAGGAGCCGCGCGTCGCCGCCATTTTCACACGTGCATTGAGATTCATAGGGAGAGGACGTGGCTGGCGTCCTCTCCGTTTATAGAGAAGAGAGTGAGACTAGAGTAGAGAGAGACACAGTAGTAATTTTGGGGAGCATTAGGAGGAGTACTACTACTTGCTGAAGTGATAGATAGATAGTGTGACTGTATAATGTATATCTGACTTGTGGGGGAGACACTGACAGTGGGGAGCAGTTAGAGTCTGAGAGCAGGACTCAGGAGTACATATAACGTACAGTGCACACTTTTGCTGCCAGAGTGCCACACTGCCATTGTGACCACACTGACCACCAGTATAATATATATTGTGATTGTCTGCTTAGGAGTACTACTTGCAAGTTGCTGATAGTGTGACCAGTGACCTGACCACCAGTTTAATAATCACCACCAGTTTAATATATATATATATATATATATATATATATAATTGTATATAATATATATATAATATTGTATACCACCTACCCATTTTTTTTTCTTTCTTCTTCTTTATACATACTACTATAGTAGCTTACTGTAGCAGTCTGCGGTGCTGCTGAGCTGACAGTGTCCAGCAGGTCCGTCATCAGTCATTACATAATAAATATATATACCTGTCCGGCTGCAGTACTAGTGATATTATATATATATATATATATATTAATTTCATCTCATTATCATCCAGTCTATATTAGCAGCAGACACAGTACGGTAGTCCATGGCTGTAGCTACCTCTGTGTCGGCAGTCGCTGGTCCATCCATAATTGTATACCACCTACCCGTGTTTTTTTTTTTTCTTTCTTCTTGATACATACTACTATAGTAGCTTACTGTAGCAGTCTTCGGTGCTGCTGAGCTGACAGTGTCCAGCAGGTCCGTCATCAGTCATTACATAATAAATATATATACCTGTCCGGCTGCAGTACTAGTGATATTATATATATATATATTAATTTCATCTCATTATCATCCAGTCTATATTAGCAGCAGACACAGTACGGTAGTCCACGGCTGTAGCTACCTCTGTGTCGGCAGTCGCTGGTCCATCCATAATTGTATACCACCTACCCGTGTTTTTTCTTTTTCTTTCTTCTTGATACATACTCCTATAGTAGCTTACTGTAGCAGTCTGCGGTGCTGCTGAGCTGACAGTGTCCAGCAGGTCCGTCATCAGTCATTACATAATAAATATATATACCTGTCCGGCTGCAGTACTAGTGATATTATATATATATATATATATATATATTAATTTCATCTCATTATCATCCAGTCTATATTAGCAGCAGACACAGTATGGTAGTCCACGGCTGTAGCTACCTCTGTGTCGGCAGTCGCTGGTCCATCCATAATTGTATACCACCTACCCGTGTTTTTTTTTCTTTTCTTTCTTCTTGATACATACTACTATAGTAGCTTACTGTAGCAGTCTGCGGTGCTGCTGAGCTGACAGTGTCCAGCAGGTCCGTCATCAGTCATTACATAATAAATATATATACCAGTCCGGCTGCAGTACTAGTGATATTATATATATATATATATATATATATATATATTAATTTCATCTCATTATCATCCAGTCTATATTAGCAGCAGACACAGTACGGTAGTCCACGGCTGTAGCTACCTCTGTGTCGGCAGTCGCTGGTCCATCCATAATTGTATACCACCTACCCGTGTTTTTTTTTTTTTTCTTTCTTCTTGATACATACTACTATAGTAGCTTACTGTAGCAGTCTGCGGTGCTGCTGAGCTGACAGTGTCCAGCAGGTCCGTCATCAGTCATTACATAATAAATATATATACCTGTCCGGCTGCAGTACTAGTGATATTATATATATATATATTAATTTCATCTCATTATCATCCAGTCTATATTAGCAGCAGACACAGTACGGTAGTCCACGGCTGTAGCTACCTCTGTGTCGGCAGTCGCTGGTCCATCCATAATTGTATACCACCTACCCGTGTTTTTTTCTTTTCTTTCTTCTTGATACAAACTACTATAGTAGCTTACTGTAGCAGTCTTCGGTGCTGCTGAGCTGACAGTGTCCAGCAGGTCCGTCATCAGTCATTACATAATAAATATATATACCTGTCCGGCTGCAGTACTAGTGATATTATATATATATATATTAATTTCATCTCATTATCATCCAGTCTATATTAGCAGCAGACACAGTACGGTAGTCCACGGCTGTAGCTACCTCTGTGTCGGCAGTCGCTGGTCCATCCATAATTGTATACCACCTACACGTGTTTTTTTTTCTTTTCTTTCTTCTTGATACATACTACTATAGTAGCTTACTGTAGCAGTCTGCGGTGCTGCTGAGCTGACAGTGTCCAGCAGGTCCGTCATCAGTCATTACATAATAAATATATATACCTGTCCGGCTGCAGTACTAGTGATATTATATATATATATATATATATTAATTTCATCTCATTATCATCCAGTCTATATTAGCAGCAGACACAGTACGGTAGTCCACGGCTGTAGCTACCTCTGTGTCGGCAGTCGCTGGTCCATCCATAATTGTATACCACCTACCCGTGTTTTTTTTTCTTCTTTCTTCTTGATACATACTACTATAGTAGCTTACTGTAGCAGTCTGCGGTGCTGCTGAGCTGACAGTGTCCAGCAGGTCCGTCATCAGTCATTACATAATAAATATATATACCTGTCCGGCTGCAGTACTAGTGATATTATATATATATATATATATATTAATTTCATCTCATTATCATCCAGTCTATATTAGCAGCAGACACAGTACGGTAGTCCACGGCTGTAGCTACCTCTGTGTCGGCAGTCGCTGGTCCATCCATAATTGTATACCACCTACCCGTGTTTTTTTTTTCTTTCTTCTTGATACATACTACTATAGTAGCTTACTGTAGCAGTCTGCGGTGCTGCTGAGCTGACAGTGTCCAGCAGGTCCGTCATCAGTCATTACATAATAAATATATATACCTGTCCGGCTGCAGTACTAGTGATATTATATATATATATATATATATTAATTTCATCTCATTATCATCCAGTCTATATTAGCAGCAGACACAGTACGGTAGTCCACGGCTGTAGCTACCTCTGTGTCGGCAGTCGCTGGTCCATCCATAATTGTATACCACCTACCCGTGTTTTTTTTCTTTCTTTCTTCTTGATACATACTACTATAGTAGCTTACTGTAGCAGTCTGCGGTGCTGCTGAGCTGACAGTGTCCAGCAGGTCCGTCATCAGTCATTACATAATAAATATATATACCTGTCCGGCTGCAGTACTAGTGATATTATATATATATATATATATTAATTTCATCTCATTATCATCCAGTCTAAATTAGCAGCAGACACAGTACGGTAGTCCACGGCTGTAGCTACCTCTGTGTCGGCTGTCGCTGGTCCATCCATAATTGTATACCACCTACCCGTGTTTTTTTTTCTTTTCTTTCTTCTTGATACATACTACTATAGTAGCTTACTGTAGCAGTCTGCGGTGCTGCTGAGCTGACAGTGTCCAGCAGGTCCGTCATCAGTCATTACATAATAAATATATATACCTGTCCGGCTGCAGTACTAGTGATATTATATATATATATTAATTTCATCTCATTATCATCCAGTCTATATTAGCAGCAGACACAGTACGGTAGTCCACGGCTGTAGCTACCTCTGTGTCGGCAGTCGCTCGTCCTTCCATAAGTATACTAGTATCCATCCATCTCCATTGTTTACCTGAGGTGCCTTTTAGTTGTGCCTATTAAAATATGGAGAACAAAAATGTTGAGGTTCCAAAATTAGGGAAAGATCAAGATCCACTTCCACCTCGTGCTGAAGCTGCTGCCACTAGTCATGGCCGAGACGATGAAATGCCAGCAACGTCGTCTGCCAAGGCCGATGCCCAATGTCATAGTACAGAGCATGTAAAATCCAAAACACCAAATATCAGTAAAAAAAGGACTCCAAAATCTAAAATAAAATTGTCGGAGGAGAAGCGTAAACTTGCCAATATGCCATTTACCACACGGAGTGGCAAGGAACGGCTGAGGCCCTGGCCTATGTTCATGGCTAGTGGTTCAGCTTCACATGAGGATGGAAGCACTCAGCTTCTCGCTAGAAAAATGAAAAGACTCAAGCTGGCAAAAGCACCGCAAAGAACTGTGCGTTCTTCGAAATCCCAAATCCACAAGGAGAGTCCAATTGTGTCGGTTGCGATGCCTGACCTTCCCAACACTGGACGTGAAGAGCATGCGCCTTCCACCATTTGCACGCCCCCTGCAAGTGCTGGAAGGAGCACCCGCAGTCCAGTTCCTGATAGTCAGATTGAAGATGTCAGTGTTGAAGTACACCAGGATGAGGAGGATATGGGTGTTGCTGGCGCTGGGGAGGAAATTGACAAGGAAGATTCTGATGGTGAGGTGGTTTGTTTAAGTCAGGCACCCGGGGAGACACCTGTTGTCCGTGGGAGGAATAGGGCCGTTGACATGCCTGGTGAAAATACCAAAAAAATCAGCTCTTCGGTGTGGAAGTATTTCAACAGAAATGCGGACAACATTTGTCAAGCCGTGTGTTGCCTTTGTCAAGCTGTAATAAGTAGGGGTAAGGACGTTAACCACCTCGGAACATCCTCCCTTATACGTCACCTGCAGCGCATTCATAATAAGTCAGTGACAAGTTCAAAAACTTTGGGCGACAGCGGAAGCAGTCCACTGACAAGTAAATCCCTTCCTCTTGTAACCAAGCTCACGCAAACCACCCCACCAACTCCCTCAGTGTCAATTTCCTCCTTCCCCAGGAATGCCAATAGTCCTGCAGGCCATGTCACTGGCAATTCTGACGAGTCCTCTCCTGCCTGGGATTCCTCCGATGCATCCTTGCGTGTAACGCCTACTGCTGCTGGCGCTGCTGTTGTTGCTGCTGGGAGTCGATGGTCATCCCAGAGGGGAAGTCGTAAGCCCACTTTTACTACTTCCACCAAGCAATTGACTGTCCAACAGTCCTTTGCGAGGAAGATGAAATATCACAGCAGTCATCCTGTTGCAAAGCGGATAACTGAGGCCTTGACAACTATGTTGGTGTGAGACGTGCATCCGGTATCCGCCGTTAGTTCACAGGGAACTAGACAATTTCTTGAGGTAGTGTGCCCCCGTTACCAAATACCATCTAGGTTCCACTTCTCTAGGCAGGCGATACCGAGAATGTACACGGACGTCAGAAAAAGACTCACCAGTGTCCTAAAAAATGCAGTTGTACCCAATGTCCACTTAACCACGGACATGTGGACAAGTGGAGCAGGGCAGGGTCAGGACTATATGACTGTGACAGCCCACTGGGTAGATGTATGGACTCCCGCCGCAAGAACAGCAGCGGCGGCACAAGTAGCAGCATCTCACAAACGCCAACTCTTTCCTAGGCAGGCTACGCTTTGTATCACCGGTTTCCAGAATACGCACACAGCTGAAAACCTCTTACGGCAACTGAGGAAGATCATCGCGGAATGGCTTACCCCAATTGGACTCTCCTGTGGATTTGTGGCATCGGACAACGCCAGCAATATTGTGTGTGCATTAAATATGGGCAAATTCCAGCACGTCCCATGTTTTGCACATACCTTGAATTTGGTGGTGCAGAATTTTTTAAAAAACGACAGGGGCGTGCAAGAGATGCTGTCGGTGGCCAGAAGAATTGCGGGACACTTTCGGAGGACAGGCACCACGTACAGAAGACTGGAGCACCACCAAAAACGCCTGAACCTGCCCTGCCATCATCTGAAGCAAGAAGTGGTAACGAGGTGGAATTCAACCCTATATATGCTTCAGAGGTTGGAGGAGCAGCAAAAGGCCATTCAAGCCTATACAATTGAGCACGATATAGGAGGTGGAATGTACCTGTCTCAAGCGCAGTGGAGAATGATTTCAACGTTGTGCAAGGTTCTGCAACCTTTTGAACTTGCCACACGTGAAGTCAGTTCAGACACTGCCAGCCTGAGTCAGGTCATTCCCCTCATCAGGCTTTTGCAGAAGAAGCTGGAGGCATTGAAGGAGGAGCTAAAAGGGAGCGATTCCGCTAGGCATGTGGGACTTGTGGATGGAGCCCTTAATTCGCTTAACAAGGATTCACGGGTGGTCAATCTGTTGAAATCAGAGCACTACATTTTGGCCACCGTGCTCGATCCTAGATTTAAAACCTACCTTGGATCTCTCTTTCCGGCAGACACAAGTCTGCTGGGGTTCAAAGACCTGCTGGTGACAAAATTGTCAAGTCAAGCGGAACGCGACCTGTCAACATCTCCTCCTTCACATTCTCCCGCAACTGGGGGTGCGAGGAAAAGGCTCAGAATTCCGAGCCCACCCGCTCACCTTGTCAGCAATCGGCGTACGAGGTTACTTCCAGAAAATGTGGAGAAGATGATGTTCATTAAAATGAATTATAATCAATTCCTCCGTGGAGACATTGACCAGCAGCAATTGCCTCCACAAAGTACACAGGGAGCTGAGATGGTGGATTCCAGTGGGGACGAATTGATAATCTGTGAGGAGCGGGATGTACACGGTGATATATCGGAGGATGATGATGAGGTGGACATCTTGCCTCTGTAGAGCCAGTTTGTGCAAGGAGAGATTAATTGCTTCTTTTTCGGTGGGGGTCCAAACCAACCCGTCATTTCAGTCACAGTCGTGTGGCAGACCCTGTCACTGAAATGATGGGTTGGTTAAAGTGTGCATGTCCTGTTTATACAACATAAGGGTGGGTGGGAGGGCCCAAGGACAATTCCATCTTGCACCTCTTTTTTCTTTCATTTTTATTTGCGTCATGTGCTGTTTGGGGAGTGTTTTTTGGAAGGGCCATCCTGCGTGACACTGCAGTGCCACTCCTAGATGGGCCAGGTGTTTGTGTCGGCCACTAGGGTCGCTTAGCTTACTCACACAGCTACCTCATTGCGCCTCTTTTTTTCTTCTTTGCGTCATGTGCTGTTTGGGGAGTGTTTTTTGGAAGGGCCATCCTGCGTGACACTGCAGTGCCACTCCTAGATGGGCCAGGTGTTTGTGTCGGCCACTAGGGTCGCTTATCTTACTCACACAGCTACCTCATTGCGCCTCTTTTTTTCTTTGATTCATGTGCTGTTTGGGGAGTGTTTTTTGGAAGGGCCATCCTGCGTGACACTGCAGTGCCACTCCTAGATGGGCCAGGTGTTTGTGTCGGCCACTAGGGTCGCTTATCTTACTCACACAGCTACCTCATTGCGCCTCTTTTTTTCTTTGCGTCATGTGCTGTTTGGGGAGTGTTTTTTGGAAGGGCCATCCTGCGTGACACTGCAGTGCCACTCCTAGATGGGCCAGGTGTTTGTGTCGGCCACTAGGGTCGCTTATCTTACTCACACAGCTACCTCATTGCGCCTCTTTTTTTCTTTGCGTCATGTGCTGTTTGGGGAGTGTTTTTTGGAAGGGCCATCCTGCGTGACACTGCAGTGCCACTCCTAGATGGGCCAGGTGTTTGTGTCGGCCACTAGGGTCGCTTAGCTTACTCACACAGCTACCTCATTGCGCCTCTTTTTTTCTTCTTTGCGTCATGTGCTGTTTGGGGAGTGTTTTTTGGAAAGGCCATCCTGCGTGACACTGCAGTGCCACTCCTAGATGGGCCAGGTGTTTGTGTCGGCCACTAGGGTTGCTTATCTTACTCACACAGCTACCTCATTGCGCCTCTTTTTTTCTTTGCGTCATGTGCTGTTTGGGGAGTGTTTTTTGGAAGGGCCATCCTGCGTGACACTGCAGTGCCACTCCTAGATGGGCCAGGTGTTTGTGTCGGCCACTAGGGTCGCTTATCTTACTCACACAGCTACCTCATTGCGCCTCTTTTTTTCTTTGCGTCATGTGCTGTTTGGGGAGTGTTTTTTGGAAGGGCCATCCTGCGTGACACTGCAGTGCCACTCCTAGATGGGCCAGGTGTTTGTGTCGGCCACTAGGGTCGCTTATCTTACTCACACAGCTACCTCATTGCGCCTCTTTTTTTCTTTGCGTCATGTGCTGTTTGGGGAGTTTTTTTTGGAAGGGCCATCCTGCGTGACACTGCAGTGCCACTCCTAGATGGGCCAGGTGTTTGTGTCGGCCACTAGGGTCGCTTAGCTTAGTCATCCAGCGACCTCGGTGCAAATTTTAGGACTAAAAATAATATTGTGAGGTGTGAGGTATTCAGAATAGACTAAAAATGAGTGGAAATTATGGTTTTTGAGGTTAATAATACTTTGGGATCAAAATGACCCCCAAATTCTTTGATTTAAGCTGTTTTTTAGTGTTTTTTGAAAAAAACACCCGAATCCAAAACACACCCGAATCCGACAAAAAAAATTCGGTGAGGTTTTGCCAAAACGCGGTCGAACCCAAAACACGGCCGCGGAACCGAACCCAAAACCAAAACACAAAACCCGAAAAATTTCAAGTGCACATCTCTAATATACACTGTAGATGACAGCATCCCCTAATACAATAACATTGCTAACTATTTGGAAAAAAGGGGTTTCCATCAAGTGGGTATATATTGATGAATTACATATACCCATGATATTTTAGTACTATAAGAGTGTGCAGATACCAAGTTTGTGTGGAATAGGTATACCTAATGGAAAGTAATAATGATTTCGCTAATACAAAAATATTAAAGATGCGTGATAATAATGTCAATAGTGTGAATAGTAACAATGATATAGGGGGTAATTCCAAGTTGATCACAGCAGGAAATTTTTTGGCAGTTGGCTAAAACCATGTGCACTGCAGCGGGGACAGATATAACATGTGCAGAGAGAGTTAGATTTGGGTGGGGTGTGTTCAATCTGCAATCTAATTTGCAGTGTAAAAATAAAGCAGCCAGTATTATTTACCCTGCACAGAAACAAAATAACCCACCCAAATCTAACTCTCTCTACACATGTTATATCTGCCTCCCCTGTAGTGCACATAGGTGGTCATTCCGAGTTGTTTGCTCGGCAATTTTCTTCGCATCGCAGCGATTTTCCGCTAATTGCGCATGCGCAACGTTCGCACTGCGACTGCGCCAAGTAAATTTGCTATGAAGTTTGGTATTTTACTCACGGCATTACGAGGTTTTTTCTTCGTTCTGGTGATCGGAGTGTAATTGACAGGAAGTGGGTGTTTCTGGGCGGAAACTGGCCGTTTTATGGGAGTGTGTGAAAAAACGCTACCGTTTCTGGGAAAAACGCGGGAGTGGCTGGAGAAATGGAGGAGTGTCTGGGCGAACGCTGGGTGTGTTTGTGACGTCAAACCAGGAACGACAAGCACTGAACTGATCGCACTGGAAAAGTAAGTCTCGAGCTACTCAGAAACTGCACAGAGAAGTCTTTTTGCAATATTGCGAATCTTTCGTTCGCAATTTCGATAAGCTAAGATTCACTCCCAGTAGGCGGCGGCTTAGCGTGTGCAATGCTGCTAAAAGCAGCTTGCGAGCGAACAACTCGGAATGAGGGCCATGGTTTTGCCCAATTGCTAACAAAATTCCTGCTGCGATCAACTTGGAATTATCCCCATGGAGTAGAATCTATTCTGGTAAAAGTACAAAGAAAAAAGTAATTTTTTTTAGCTTTGTATTTTTTACTTTAGTATACAATGTGCAGCAATGACACACTGGGGGTCATCCCGAGTTGATCTCTCACTAGGAACTTTTTGCTGTGCTGCGATCAGATAGTCGCCGCCTATGGGGGAGTACCTTTTAGCTTTGCAACTGTGCGAACGCTTTTGCAACCGACGGCACAAAAAAGTTTGTTGCAGTTCCTGAGTAGCTCTGGACTTACTCAGCCACTGCGATCACTTCAGTCTTTTGGGTCCCGGAATTGACGTCAGACACTAGCCCTGCAAACGCCTGGACACGCCTGCATTTTTCCAAACACTCCCAGAAAATGGTCAGTTGACACCCATAAACGCCCTCTTTCTGTCAATCACTTTGCGAACAGCTGTGCGAATGGATTCTTCGTTAAATCCATCCCACAGCACAGATCCTCTTTGTACCCACAAGACGTGCCTGCGCATTGCCGCGCATACGTATGCGCAGTTTTGCCGAGTTTTAACCTGATCGCAGCGCTGCAAAAAGTTGCTAGCGAGCGATCAACTCGGAATGACCTCCACTGTACGCTTAGCTTATGAAAATCTGAGAAGAATTTGTATATTTAGCTCATATAATGTTACATATTTTGTTAAAATATAAGTGTAAAGCCGCATACACTCTAGACGAGATTTTGAAAGATCTCGCTCAGAAGGGCGGATCTGAGTGAGAACTTTCACAATCTCGTCCAGTGTGTACACTAAATGTCGTTAACGATGCGCGCTCCTGCGCATCATTAACAACCCCCTCCCTCATCCGAACATGTACGGACGAGGGAGGTCCTCGTTAATGACAGCCGCCTCCCCACCGTCGCTGCCTGTCTAGGCCACATTGGCAAATGTGTATGCACTTGCCGATGCCGCCCTCCCCCCGCCAATATCGGCGTCGGCGGGGATTGCGCAGTGTGTAGGGCCCTTTATATCTTATGAAACAACCATTTATTTTAAGGTACGCCCCTGAAGAAGTTTGGTTCTGATGACATGCGTTACAAGAGTGAGCTAAAGGGGCAAAACTTACTGTCAAGAGCTCACACCCCGAAAGGGGCAAGGACAGCAAACTTGTACCAACCACCCCCAATAAGGCCACATTGCAGTGTCATGTAAGACATTTTTATATAAACTAATAAACCAAATACAAAGAAGCTGGTTATGTCTCTCGGGTGTCTCTGGTGCAATAGTCTCTTTACAGAAATCGTTTTAAGAAGACATCACATCCATACATCCTCTGGTCCAACTAATAGGGTGTATATATAAGGAAGCTGAGAGTACTGCACAAATTGAAAGATTCACCCATACAGAAATATTATCCCTTGTGAACAGCAAAACCGTCACTGTTAGCGCACCCTAGGCAGTCTATCTATCCAAATATTTACAGTATAAGAGTTTGCAGTAACCTTAAAGATATTCTAAGGGTGGTGGTGGTGGTGGTGGTGGTGGTGGTGGTGGTGGTGGTGGTGGTGGTGGTGGGGGGGATATAGGATAAAAGGAGATATAGTCCGCCTAGCTGATACCGCCATGGTAGCGGCTTGTGAACTCAAGAGTCCAATATCTTTCATCGCTTCTAGCATGTAGGCGGCAGCGTCTTTGATATACCCTAACTTAAGGAGTATCTCATCTTTATTAACCGTGTCAATTTCTGACCCACAATATATACAACGCACAGTGTATGCGACCCGTATTTTATCTGACCCACTGGCGTTTCTAAAGTGGGTGCAGTGCACACGGGACCCTGAGTCCAGAGGGGGCCCACACCGCACATGGGCCCCTGAGTCCAGAGGGGGCCCACACCGCACATAACGCACCCGTTTTTTTAATACTCACCCCTCCGGAGTCCCATTCCGACGTCACCGGTGCTGTTAAAACCCCATGAAAATGGCACAGCAGCCATTTTCACGGAGTTCAGCACATGCGCAGTAGGGAAATCTCTGGGAAAATGGCTGCTGCACCATTTTCCCGGAGAGCTGCGCATGCGCATTAGAGTCTGAGCCCTCTAGTGCTCAGACTCTACAACGCTCCTGCAGAGAGGAGGGGGCCCGTACGGAGGAGGCAGCACACGGGCCTCCTCCTCTTTTAAAGCCCCTGATCTGACCTGCACTGTATCTCGCACTGTATCCGACGCGCACTGTATCTGACCTTGCACTATAGCCAACCCTCACTGTATCCAACACGCACTGTATCCAACCTGCACTGTAGCCTGCACTGTATTCAACACGCACTCTGACCTGCACTGTATCTGACCCACACTGTGGGGGTCATTCCGAGTTGATCGCTCGCTAGCAGTTTTTAGCAGCCGTGCAAACGCATAGTCGCCGCCCACGGGGGAGTGTATTTTCGCTTTGCAGGAGTGTGAACGCCTGTGCAGCAGAGCGCCTGCAAACACATTTTGTGTAAAACAAGACATGCCCTGTAGTTACTTATCCTGTGCGATGATTGCTGCGACAAGTGACACGGTAATGACATCAGATACCCGCCCAGCAAACGCCCGGCCACGCCTGCATTTTCCAAACACGCCCAGAAAACGGTCAGTTGACACCCGGAAACTCCCACTTCTGTCAATCTTCTTGCGACCGCCAGTGCGACTGAAAGCGTCGCTAGAACCTGTGCAAAACCACGATGCTCGATGTACCCATACATCAAGCGTGCGCATTGCGGTGCATACGCATGCGCAAATTTACCATTTTTTTAACTGATCGCTCAGCTGCGAAAAACGGCAGCGAGCGATCAACTTGGAAAGACCCCCTGTATGCGATCTGCATTATATACAACCCACAATTAATTCCACCTACACTGTATCCGACCTGCCCTGTATCCACCTGCACTGTCTGTGCACCACACTGTAACCTTATTTTATCCGACCCACTTTCTATCCAACCTGCACTGTAACCCGCACTGTATCCGACCAGCACTGTAACCTGGTTAATATTTAACTGTGTGTCCCAAAGTATGCTGCACTGTACTAGGGGGGTAATTCCAAGTTGATCGCAGCAGGATTTTTGATAGCAATTGGGCAAAACCATGTGCACTGCAGGGGAGGCAGATATAACATGTGCAGAAAGAGTTAGATTTGGGTGGGTTATTTTGTTTCTGTGCAGGGTAAATACTGGCTGCTTTATTTTTACACTGCAAATTAGATTGCAGATTGAACACACCCCACCCAAATCTATCTCTCTCTGCACATGTTATATCTGCCTCCCCTGCAGTGCACATGGGCCCTCATTCCGAGTCGTTCGCTCGGTATTTTTCATCGCATCGCAGTGAAATTCTGCTTAGTGCGCATGCGCAATATTCGCACTGCGACTGCGCCAAGTATCTTTGCTATGAAGAAAGTATTTTTACTCACGGCTTTTTCATCGCTCCGGCGATCGTAATGTGATTGACAGGAAATGGGTGTTACTGGGCGGAAACACGGCGTTTTATGGGCGTGTGGCAGAAAACGCTACCGTTTCCGGAAAAAACGCAGGAGTGGCCGGAGAAACGGGGGAGTGGTTGGGCGAACGCTGGGTGTGTTTGTGACGTCAAACCAGGAACGACAAGCACTGAACTGATCGCACAGGCAGAGTAAGTCTGAAGCTACTCTAAAACTGCTAAGTAGTTTGTGTTCGCAATATTGCGAATACATCGGTCGCAATTTTAAGATGCTAAGATACACTCCCAGTAGGCGGCGGCTTAGCGTGTGTAACTCTGCTAAATTCGCCTTGCGACCGATCAACTCGGAATGAGGGCCATGGTTTTGCCCAATTGCTATCAAAAATCCTGCTGCGATCAACTTGGAATTACCCCCAATGCACGTACGGAATGCTGTTATTTGTGATTGAGGAGATTTTGGGGAGCTGCTTGACAAAAAGCTGATTGATTGGTGCTTTATGTGGGCAAATTTCTGTGTTGGATTGTTTTCTATTGGTAGTACTTGTGAGTTGGTTTGATAGGTTATTGCTAATACAGTACTAATTTGTAAAACATTTTAATCAGAAATGACTGCCGTGTGTTTGTGCCGCTGCTCTGTTGCTTAGTTCAGCCAGCCAGGCTTTGGCCTATGTTGGTGAACAATATTGTGAGGTGTGAGGTGGGCAAAATTGACTGGAAATGAGTGGAAATGAATGTTATTGAGGTTAATAATACTGTAGGAACAAAAACACCCCCAAATTCTGTTATTTTAGATGTTTTGATGATTTTTTCGAAAAAATACAGATCTAAAACCAAAACCAGTAAGGGTGGTTTTGGCAAAACCAATACAGATCCCAAACACGAATGAGATCTAGATCCAAAACTACAACACAATACCCAAAAAATGACACGGTGCACACCCCTAGGCGGTAATTCTGAGTTGATCGCAGTAGGAACTTTGTTAGCAGTTGGGCAAAACCATGTGCACTGCAGGGGAGGCAGATATAACATGTGCAGAGAGAGATAGATTTGGGTGTGGTGAGTTCAATCTGCAATCTAAATTGCAGTGTAAAAATAAAGCAGCCAGTATTTACCCTGCACAGAAACAAAATAACCCACCCAAATCTAACTCTCTCTGCAAATGTTATATCTGCCCCCCCACCCCTGCAGTGCACATGGGCCCTCATTCCGAGTTGATCGGTCGCAAGGCGAATTTAGCAGAGTTACACACGCTAAGCCGCCGCCTACTGGGAGTGAATCTTAGCTTCTTAAAATTGCGACCGATGTATTCGCAATATTGCGATTACTAACTACTTAGCAGTTTCAGAGTAGCTTCAGACTTACTCTGCCTGTGCGATCAGTTCAGTGCTTGTCGTTCCTGGTTGACGTCACAAACACACCCAGCGTTCGCCCAGGCACTCCCACCGTTTCTCCGGCCACTCCTGCGTTTTTTCCGGAAACGGTAGCGTTTTCAGCCACACGCCCCTGAAACGCCGTGTTTCCGCCCAGTAACACCCATTTCCTGTCAATCACATTACGTTCGCCGGAGCGATGAAAAAGCCGTGAGTAAAATTACTTTCTACATAGCAAAGTTACTTGGCGCAGTCGCAGTGCGAACATTGCGCATGCGTACTAAGCGGATTTTCATTGCGATGCGATGAAAAATACCGAGCGAACAACTCGGAATGAGGGCCATGGTTTGCCCAACTGCTAAAAAATTTCCTGCTGCGATCAACTCAGAATTACCCCCCATGTGCACTGCAGGAGGGGCAGATATAACATGTGCAGAGAGAGTTAGATTTGGGTGGGGTGAGTTCAATCTGCAATCTAATTTGCAGTGTAAAAATAAAGCAGCCAGTATTTACCCTGCACAGAAACAAAATAACCCACCCACATCTAACTCTCTCTGCACATGTTATATCTGCCTCCCCTGCAGTGCACATGGTTTTGCCCAACTGCTAACAACGTTCCTGCTGCGATCAACTCAGAATTACCCCCATTGTTAGTAAACAGAAGAAATATACAGTATCTTAGAACAGTTTTATTTATGGGTTTTTAGAACTGGATTGGTTTTGGTAAAGTACATATAATTAGTAGAGTGGAGTAGCAGTAAAAAAGTGTTTTGCAACAAAAAGTTTCATCATTATTAATAATTGTAAGTATTGTTTTTTATTATTATTATTATTATTATTATTATCATCATCATCATCATTATCATTCATGGCTGCATCTGCACATGGGGGGTAATTCCAAGTTGATCGCAGCAGGATTTTTGTTAGCAGTTGGGCAAAACCATGTGCACTGCAGGGGAGGCAGATATAACATGACTTTGGCCATAGATGTGGTGTCTCCCCACTTTATTTAAAAACACTTTGGCAATTTCCATTTCCACCTTTGCGGCTAGTTTTCACAAATCTGTCACCTTTGATAAAGCTGCCTATAGACAGCGAAACGCGTCAGTTGTTTCCCCCCCTTCATTTGGTCAGTGGACTACAAGACAACTTCACCAATTCTTCAAACAGGACCCACGTGGAATCTCAAACCTATATGGTCAAGTCTGGATGGTTAGAGGGACTCCATAAAAATTGCGCTGAATTCCGTTGCACCATCTCAGACCAATGCTAATTGGAACTTAACCCCGAAAAATACCTCTGGATTGGTAAATATATCCACGCTATTGGTTACCTGCTGCCTATTAACGGACTAAACCTTGGTGTGACCCTGGACAGTAATCTTGTCCACTTCCATCTACTAAGTCCACTTAAATTAGACCATACAGATATCTTTCAAAGAAGGGGGAACAAAGACTTTTGCTACACTTACCTGACATTTATGTCTTTTTAATTGCATAAGTATTATATATTTTAATTGTGTTTATTAAAAGTGGCATTACGTTTTAATTTAGCCACTGTGTGGCCCCTATATATATTTACATGTATATTTAAAGATGCATATGTAATTCTTATCTCAATTTATCATCTGAGCGCTGTTCTTTTATACATTAATCCTTTCATGCTTGGGGAGAGCTGGCCACCTCCCATTACAGCAGCTTAGAAAATCAGCTCTAGTGGCGCTTGCTTTTTGTTAATTCTTTCTAGTGTTACCAACCCACCACAGTTTTCACAAATCTGTTTGTGATGTTGAAGCTTGTTTCATATCTTCTTTAGGCTTTCATTTAAACCTAGGATCAAGAACAGCAGCAACCTTGGACTTATACAGCATAGGGAGCACCCCTGGAGAATTACACAGCATAGCAGACAGGCAACAGCACCCCTGGACTTAAACAGCAGTGGGTCAGCACCCCTGGACTGATAGGTCAGAGGGGAAGCACCCCATATAAGACAGCACCCCTGGAATGATGTGGCAAAGATGTGCAAGATAGAATTGTCCTTGGGCCCTCCCACCCTTACGTTGTATAAACAGGACATGCACACTTTAACAAACCAGTCATTTCAGCTGCAGGGTCTGCCACACGACTGTGGCTGAAATGGTTGGTTTGTTTGGGTCCCCACCAAAAAAGAAGCAATTAATCTCTCCTTGCACAAACTGGCTCTACAGTGGCAAGATGTTGTCCTCATCCTCAGCTTCCCTCCCCCCTTTCAGTGTTTACATCCTCATCCTCACAGAGAAATAATATTCAAACAAACCATATCATTTAGGTGTCAGTGGACTGCTTACGCTATTTCCCGAAGTTTCTGAACTTGACAATGACTGCGCTGCAGGTGACGTATAAGGGAGGATGTTCCTAGGTGGTTAACGTCCTTACGCCTACTTATTATGAATTGACAAAGGCAACAGATGGTTTGACACCTGTTGTCCGGATTTGTGGAGAAATAATTCCACACCGACAAATTTGGCTTTTTTTGGTATTTTGTCCAGGCATGACAATGGGATTTTTCATCCCATGGCCAACAACTGTCTCCTCTGGTGCCTTATTCAAACAAACCACATCACCATCAGAATCCTCATTGCCAACTTCCTACGCAGCACCAGCTACACCCATCTCCTCATCCTGGTGTACTTCTACAGTGACATCCTCAATCTCAATATCAGCAACTGGAATGGTGGTGCTCCTCCCAGCATTTGTAGGGGGCATGCAAATGGTGGTAGGAGCCTCCTCTTCCCATACAGTGTTGTGAAGGTCAGGACTAGACATCACAACCGCAGACAGTGCCAGCAGCCCGTTTTTTTCACAACACCCCTGTAATTTTACAGCATACAAGACAGGGCCAGTGTACATTGATTTTCACTGCACCCTAGAATTATTACAGCATACAAGACAGGGCCAGTGTACATTGATTTTCACTGCACCCTAGAATTATTACAGCATACAAGAC
Organism: Pseudophryne corroboree; assembly: GCF_028390025.1. Lineage (NCBI taxonomy): Eukaryota > Metazoa > Chordata > Amphibia > Anura > Myobatrachidae > Pseudophryne > Pseudophryne corroboree. Next base: position 1,004,853,747 of record NC_086445.1, read on the forward strand.
AGGGTCAGTGTACATTGATTTTCACTGCACCCTAGAATTATTACAGCATACAAGACAGGGTCAGTGTACATTGATTTTCACTGGACCCTAGAATTATTACAGCATACAAGACAGGGCCAGTGTACATTGATTTTTACTGCACACCTGAATTTTTATAGCATACAGGGCCAGTGAATGTTATTTGAACAGCAACACCCCTATATTTTACAGCATACAGCATTGTGCTTTTCATTTTTAACAACTGCACCTCTGAATTTTTACAACATACAGGGCCAGCAGCACCCCTATATTTTACAGCATACAGGAGCATTGTGCTTTTAATTTTTAACAACTGCACCGCTGAATTTTTATAGCATACAGGGCCAGTGTAATGTTATTTGAACAGCAGCACCCCAAATTTTACAGCATACAGGAGCAGTGTGCTTTTAATTTTTAACAACTGCACCCCTGAGTTTTTACAACATACAGTGCCAGCAACATCCTTTTATTTTACAGCATACAGGAGGAGGACAGTGCCCCAGCACCCTGTACAACACAGTGACAGCCAGGACAGCAATACCCATGTACAGCTGCAGCACCCGACCGTAACAGCACATGAAACACCAGTGACAGCCAGGACAGCACCCCTAACACAGCACAGGTGCACCACAGTGACTGCAGCAGCACCCCTACAGAGCACATACTGTCTCCTCACTCTCCAAGTCCGGAGTGAAAATGGTGGCGATGCGTGGCTGTTTATATGGGATCCAAAACCTGCGAGAATCTGACAGCGGGATGATGATGTTTTGCCCAGTGACATGCAGTTAGGTCAGTGGCTGGGGAGGCATTGGCTGCTAACCAACTGACCCGACCCCCCCCCCCCCAAAAAAAAAAAAAAGTGTAGAGTCCCATACATCACTAAAACCAGCACCAGGGGGGATAATGCCATAGCAGGGGAGACGCTCAGTGTGGGGTCCCCCTGCTATAACATTAAACACCCCCCAAACCAGTCAGCCCTGGACTGGAATTCCTCGGAAAGAGGGGACCACAAAAAATAAAAATGGGGTCCCTCTCTCCCGAGCAACAACCAGCACTGATATAATATAATCAACTCAACTTAATACAGAATACAGGTTGAACACGATGGGCATTTTGCCTCTATTCAACCTCATTTACTATGTTACTATGTTAATGTAGCCCAGTGCTATGCCCCGCACCCCTAGTGGCGGTGGGTGTGGGGTTCATTGTATGCTAATATTGTTCTTTACAGGAGGCCTACAGGTCCCAGCAAGCCTGCCCCACCATGCTGACACTTACAGAACCACAAGTGCCAGCATGCCCGGACATAAAGGGCCCGCTGGCACCTGTCGTCCGCCTGTAAAGAAAATATTAAAATAAAAACACCACACGTTTTTAAAAAGTTTTATTATTCAGGGTCTTCACCTGGGGACGGCGGCCTTTAAGCTCTTTTTCATGGCCGCCGCCTTCCCAGGGCTTCCGGCGCCTTCACCTGGTGGGTGGCAGCCTTTAAGCATTTTCATGGCTGCCGCCCATCCAGGACTTCTATGGCATCTTCTTTCTTCAGGAGCTCTTCAATGCTCCTCCTCCGCCGTCGGACTGATGCTGCTGCCTCGTGCTGACTTATATAAGTAAGCCAGAGGGGGCGGGGCGATGACGCGGTGAGCCGTGATTGGCTCACGGTGGCCATCTTGAATTTCAAAAATGACTCTGAGGCGCCATTTGTGAAACTGGTACTGCTCCGCTGCCAAACTCTGCAGAATGGTAGGCAGGGATCTCATATCCCTGCCTGCCGATAATGCTATCACCTTTGCCGTATCCCGCCGCCACTGACGATCGCACCTCCGCTGCATTCGCCAGCACCCACACAGTGATGACAGCGGATCCAGTGACGCATCCGCTGGCCAATCACTCTGGCCTCACTGACAGGGGTGTGCTTTCATGGGTTGAAAGCACGTCCCTGTATCAAGGCGGCACTTTAGTAGGTGCCGCTTTGCATTTGATTTTCAAAGGGCTTTTACAGCCCGTGGCATGGCCCCACCCCCACCTGCTCCCTGCTCCCGCATCTTTCCCATTGACAACGGGAGGCACCACTATTGGTGCCTCCCAAACCCATTTTAACTACAAAAATGATTAGATTAATATAAAGGAGATACTAGTTACGACACAGAATATGTGTCATAAATATCTTCTTTGTATTATTTGTATCATTATGACAGGGGAGGCACTGCCAACCCTGCCTCCCCTGACTGCACGTCCCTGGTTTTACCTCGTCCTGGTTTGTGAGTCTGGCGGGAAGTCCCGAGCCGGACTCGGATCCGGGCTCGGAACGGGATGTCTGGGGGGCTCAGTTCTCAGGGAACCGAACTGGCTCATCTCTAGTAAAAACCATTCACTGGTGAGTGAGCGAACGGATTTGCAGCTGTCCGCTGACTGAGGGATTTTTTAGCTGCTCGGCGTACACATGCTATTGCACACTTGCACAGCGAATATACACTCCCCTTGGGCGGCGACTATCTGATCGCAGGGTTACAATTTTAGGAGCTGGATCAGGTCTGTATTAGGCACTTATTCTGAGTCACACGCAAAGTGGCTGAAGTTGCGGTCGGCCACGGAAGCTAGATTTACTACCTTTTACTAATGCAGGGGTCCATGCGTCGGCCACCGGCCTATGCCAGTGACCATAGGATACATTTTGCACGAACACTCCCTTACTGTTCTTTGATTTACACAATCCCCCAACCCATGTCCTGTTCCCTTAGCATAAGGGTCTGTAAGCACAAAATGCATCAAATTGGTAAAAAGTTGCATAAGAATATTTGGGGCTCGCATGCAGATTAAATAAACAGCAATATTCAGGAAATAAAGCCGCAAACTAAGGACCTCATCAAGCACGGAAACAATTGCTGCAATCAAATAGTTGCCTCCCAGAAATAAAAAAAAAATGCCCATTGCAGAAATTGCGATTGCATCGCAATGCGCAATGTGATCGCATAACCACATGCAAATACCAGAACATCGAATAGTTTTTCCACATTGTGCATATGCAAGAGGCTGGAAGGGGTCATCGCTGACATCAGAGGCCCACACGAAAAACACCTTGCCACGCCTGCATTTTTACAAACACACCCACAAATTGCCATGTGTCCTCCCCTAAATGCTGTCTTCCTGTCCATCAAAATGCGATTGCATTGAAGCACAATGCGTTTGCAGAAATAATTGCAAATCGCGGGTGCGCACGCGCAATGTGAAACTGAGCATGCGCAGTCGTTCGATAATCTGCCGGATTGCGTTTTCTCAATTTTGTGATCCGTTCTGAATAGGGTCAAAAGTTTCAAACGATGGGCCAGTGTCTAGTTAGACAGTCAATAGATAGACACCATACGTTAGACAGACATTAGGTCGACAGGGTCAAAAGGTCTACATGAAAATGGTCGACATAAAAAAGGTAGACACCATGTTTTTTGCATTTTTGTGGTTTGTGTGGATAGTTTTGTCATCTGGGACCCCCAATTGTAAAAAGGCATCCCCTCGCCGGGTTCGCTGCACTCGCCACAACGTTTATACCCAACTCTATGCCGACATGGATAGAGAAGGTATGAAATAGTCCAAAAACATGTTAAATTTTAAAAAAATGTGTCTATCTTTTTTATGTCGACCATTTCATGTCGACCTTTTGACCCTGTCGACCTATTGATGTCACAACTGAGGGCCTGAGCTGACGGGAGGCAGCCTCAGTTGTAGGGACTGTCACAACTGAGGGCCCAAGCTGACGGGAGGCAGCCTCAGTTGTAGGGGCTGGGGTGTAATGGAACTTGGCAGGTTGTATCAGACCCCTAGACATGTAGAAGAATTGCCCGAAGGCGTGACCACGACAACCAGGAATAAAAGTCAATGATGTTTATTTATGACAACTCCGCAACACAGCAGCAGTAAAAGAAAACGTAAAAGTCAGCAAAGAATAAATACAGTTCCTGGGTACTACAGGATGGCAGGAGCCACAGGGCACTGGTAGTGTGAGATAGTTCTTATAATCTTCTAGATGGAAAGTCCTTACCAGGCCCGACTGTAGCAATGGAGATAACCCAGGATTGTACCAGCTGGTGTTCCAGGAAAAGCTGGGTTGCTGAAGATAAAACGGCTGCTGTGGATACTGGCTGGAACCAGACTGTTGTTAGCACGGAGTGGATACTGGCTGGAACCAGTTAAATAATAAATGAACTTGGGAGCGATGAAATATGAACTGAAATGTAGAACTTGAGAGCGGAGAAATAATAATACCGGTGGAGAGTGGTAAAGTGTAGAAAGGACACCGGCCCTTTAAGAGAAGCTGTACTCTGCTGGAAGCTGGGCTGGAAGCAGGTAATGTTGTAGCTGGAAACAGATGCATCCACAATGGATCGGAGAGTCAGGCTACACCGCAGGTGGAATGCTGGTGCGGGTCTCTATGGTGGAAGTCTTGAGACAGGAGCTGGAACCTGGAAGACAATCACAGGAGAGAGACAAACAGGAACTAGGTTTGACAACCAAAGCACTGACGCCTTCCTTGCTCAGGCACAGTGTATTTATACCTGCAGCAAGGAAGGGATTGGCTAGGCAATTATGCAGATTAACAATACTGACAACAGATTGGAGGAAATGATCAGCTGACAGAATCCAAGATGGCTGCGCCCATGCAGACACTTGGAGGGAAGTTTGGTTTGTAATCCATGTGGTAATGAAAACAGTAATGGCGGCGCCGGCCACTGGAGACAGGAGACGCCAGGCTGACAAGTGCACATCCAACCACGCGGACACAGCGGAGGCCGCGGCTGACGTAATCGCCACTCTGACACTCTGCATGCAGAAGCTCAGGGACGGCGGCGGAGGCCGCGGGAGACGCCATGCCAGATGTAATAAGGCGTTACTGTGACAGCGTCTCAGAGAGACAGGAGAGGATGCAGGAATGTGAACATTAGGATAACAGATGGGATCCGGTCCTGGAGCGCTGAGCCAGCCTTAGGAGGCATCTGATGGGTAAGAAATGGCGTCCAGATACCCGGATCGTGACAGCACCCCCCCCTTTAGGAGTGGCCCCAGGACACTTCTTTGGCTTTTGAGGAAACTTGGAATGGAATCTCCGGACCAAGGCAGGAGCATGGACATCAGAAGCATTGGTTCATGAACGTTCCTCAGGGCCGTAACCCTTCCAGTCAATAAGATACTGTAGTTGACCGTAACGGTGACGTGAGTCCAAGATCTTGGCCACTTCATACTCAACGCCTCGTTGAGTTTGGACTTTCGGAGTTGGAGGAAGTGAGGAATGAAACCGATTCAAGATCAGCGGTTTCAACAGGGAAACATGGAATGTCCTGGGTATTTTTAAGAAGGGAGGCAACTGAAGTCTGTAAGCAACAGGATTGATGACTTGTTCAATCTTGAAAGGACCGATATAGCGAGGTGCAAACTTCATACTGGGAACTCTTAACCTCAAATTCTTCGTGGATAACCATACCCGATCACCCACCTTGAGAGCAGGAACTGCTCGACGCTTCTTATCCGCAAACTTCTTGTACCTGAACGATGCCTTGAGCAGAGCTGATCGTACGCTCTTCCAGATATTGGCAAACTGATGCAAGGTGATATCCACTGCGGGAACAGAAGTTGCTGGAAGCGGTTGGAACTCAGGGACTTTAGGGTGGAATCCAAAGTTAGTGAAGAATGGTGTTGAAGCAGATGAAGAATGATACTGGTTGTTATGACAGAACTCGGCCCAGGGAAGTAATTGAACCCAGTCATCTTGAGAGGAGGACACATAGATGCGGAGGAAGGCCTCCAAGTCCTGATTCACCCTCTCGGTTTGACCATTGGTCTGAGGATGGTAAGCCGTGGAAAACTTCAGCTTGACTTGGAGGACTTGACATAAACTTCGCCAGAATTTGGCTGTGAATTTAACTCCTCGATCTGAGATAATTTCTTCAGGAAGACCGTGGAGTCGGAAGATCTCTTGTATGAATACTTGAGCCAACTTGGAAGCTGACGGAAGACCGGTGAGAGGAATGAAGTGTGCCATCTTGGTGAACCAGTCAACTACCACCCAGATGGTATTGAACTTGTTGCACATGGGTAAATCTGTAATAAAATCCATCGACAAATGGGTCCAAGGTCGACGGGGAACAGATAGCGGAACCAGTTGCCCCGCAGGTGACTGGCGGGATACCTTATGTTGAGCACACTTTGGGCAAGATGCAATAAACTCCAAGACGTCCTTTTTCAGAGTTGGCCACCAATAGGACCTAGAGATAAACTCCAGGGTTTTTTGGATACCTGTATGTCCGGCAAAACGGGAAGCATGGGCCCAATGCATGAGCTTCTTCCTTAGCATCGGTTTCACAAAACTTTTCCCTGATGGGGGCGTAGAGTCCATCCCTACCGTGGAGAATGCCAACGGATTTATAATAGGATGCTTGTCTGAAGACTCTGACTCATTTTCTTGCTCCCATGAGCGGGAAAGGGCATCGGCCTTGCGATTCTGAGAGCCCGGACAGAACTGGAGTTTAAAGTCGAACCTGGAAAAGAAAAGTGCCCATCTGGCCTGACGAGGGTTGAGACATTGTGCGCCTTTCAGATATAAAAGGTTCTTGTGGTCTGTAAGTATGGTGATTGAATGAGAAGCTCCCTCCAACAGATACCTCCACTCTTCTAGAGCGAGCTTGATGGCTAGCAACTCCTGGTCGCCAATGGCATAGTTGCGCTCAGCTGGGGAGAACTTCCGGGAGAAGAAACTGCAAGGGTGTAAATGGCCATCTTTAGCCCTCTGAGATAACACCGCTCCTACTCCAACGGAGGAGGCATCCACCTCTAAGATGAAAGGAGAGTCGATGTCAGGCTGTTTCAGAACAGGCGCAGAGATGAACCGTTGTTTTAAAAGATGAAATGCTTGCATGGCTTCTTCAGACCACTTGGACGGGTTAGCACCCTTCTTAGTGAAAGCAGTAATGGGCGCCACAATGGTGGAAAAGTCTCGTATAAACTTTCGGTAATAGTTGGCGAACCCTAAGAACCTCTGGACCCCTTTGAGGGTTAAGGGTACCGGCCAATTTTGGATTGCTTGTAGTTTCTCAGGATCCATCTCTAGTCCGGAACCGGACACAATGTACCCTAGAAACGGAATGGACTTGACTTCAAAGACGCATTTCTCTAATTTGCAATAGAGATGATTGACACGGAGACGGGACAGAACCTCCTTTACCCAAAAACGATGTTCCTCTAAATCGTTGGCAAAAATGAGGATATCATCTAGATAGACCACGACATGACGGTATAAAATGTCTCTGAAGATCTCATTGACAAAATGCTGGAAGACAGCTGGAGCATTGCTCAATCCGAAGGGCATGACGAGGTACTCATAATGTCCGTCACGGGTGTTAAAGGCGGTCTTCCACTCATCACCCTCACGGATCCGGATGAGATTGTATGCACCTCTCAAGTCCAACTTTGTAAAGATGGTAGCTCCGCTAACTCTGTCAAAGAGCTCGGTAATCAAGGGTAAAGGATAGCGGTTCTTGATGGTAATGTCGTTCAAACCTCTGTAGTCGATGCACGGCCGCAGACCACCATCTTTCTTCTTTACAAAAAAGAAGCCTGCGCCGGCTGGAGAAGAAGAAGGTCGAATGAACCCCTTTGCTAGGTTCTCTTTAATGTATTCCTCCATAGAATGCGTCTCAGGCAGAGACAACGGATAAGTTCGGCCTCGAGGTGGAACCTTCCCTGGAACGAGATCAATCGGGCAGTCCCATTCTCTATGAGGAGGAAGGATATCAGCAGAAGCTTTACTGAACACATCCGTGAAATCTTGATATGGAGGAGGTGGAACATCAGACGACCTGGGGGAGGAAGAACAGACAGGCAATACTTTGAACAAACATGTCTCAGCACAGGAGGAACCCCATGCCAGGATTTGTGTAGTCGTCCAATCAATTGTAGGATTGTGAAGACGGAGCCATGGAAGGCCCAGGACCACAGGATGTGTGGCTCTTGGAATCACTAAAAAAGAAATAAGTTCGGAATGAAGAACTCCCACTCTCAGACGAACTGGTAGAGTCCTTAAAGAAATAACTGCATCAAAAATCTTGCTGCCATCCACGGCAGTTAAGGAGATGGACGAATGAAGTCTCTCGGTGGGTAGGGACCACCGTTTAACATAGGCTTCGGTAATAAAGTTCCCAGCTGCTCCGGAATCCAGGAGGGCAATGACGTTCCGATAACGTTGAGCAACTTGAAGCGAGACTGGGAGATTACAATCTTGAGGAGATGGAGAGGAGATCATTACTCCTAGCCGGCCCTCTCCTTGGCGAGCTAGGGTCTGGAGTCCTGGACGTTTGGGACAGGCATTAATGGTGTGAGACGGAGCTGCACAATAAAGACAGAGAGACTCGGAGAGACGTCTTCGGCGCTCAGCAGGAGTTAAACGGGAACGGCCAATTTGCATGGGCTCATCTTTAGTTGGTGACAGTTGGCGAGGAGGAGGAGCAGAAGATTTTGGAGCAGATGATCTTCCACGCTCAGTTGCTCTCTCTCTGAAACGTAAATCAACTTTCGTGCAGAGTGAGATTAGCTCATCTAACTTAGAAGGTAAGTCTCTGGTAGCTAACTCATCTTTAATACGCTCAGATAAGCCATGCCAGAATGCAGCATACAGAGCCTCGTCGTTCCATGCCAGTTCGGATGCCAGGATCTGGAACTGTATCAGATATTGTCCTACAGTACGTGACCCCTGGCGTAAACGGAGAATCTCGGATGAAGCTGAGGTTACCCGGCCTGGCTCGTCGAAGATGCGCCTGAATGTTGACACGAAGGCAGTGTAGGAAGATAGCAGGGTGTCGGACCTCTCCCATAACGGTGATGCCCAATCAAGGGCTGAGCCACTGAGAAGAGAAATAATGTAGGCAATTTTTGTACGGTCACTGGGAAAATTGCCAGGTTGTAGCTCAAACTGAATCTCACACTGGTTGAGAAATCCCCTGCAGAATCTTGGAGATCCGTCAAATTTTGCTGGCGTTGGAAGATTTAGACGTGGAGCAGAAATGGGTAAGGTGGGTGGGGTTATAGCTGGAGTCACTGTGGTTGACGCACCAGACGCGCCTGATCCACGGAGAGTTGTCTGAATCCCATCCAGCCGAGTAGAGAAATCCTGGAGACAGCGGATGATGTGGCCCTGTGCAGCCTCCTGATGTTCTAGTCGGGCTGCCAGTTCTTGCATCGGCCTGGCCGCTTGATCCTGGTCTCCGGATGGATTCATTAGGTCAGTGCTTACTGTCACAACTGAGGGCCTGAGCTGACGGGAGGCAGCCTCAGTTGTAGGGACTGTCACAACTGAGGGCCCAAGCTGACGGGAGGCAGCCTCAGTTGTAGGGGCTGGGGTGTAATGGAACTTGGCAGGTTGTATCAGACCCCTAGACATGTAGAAGAATTGCCCGAAGGCGTGACCACGACAACCAGGAATAAAAGTCAATGATGTTTATTTATGACAACTCCGCAACACAGCAGCAGTAAAAGAAAACGTAAAAGTCAGCAAAGAATAAATACAGTTCCTGGGTACTACAGGATGGCAGGAGCCACAGGGCACTGGTAGTGTGAGATAGTTCTTATAATCTTCTAGATGGAAAGTCCTTACCAGGCCCGACTGTAGCAATGGAGATAACCCAGGATTGTACCAGCTGGTGTTCCAGGAAAAGCTGGGTTGCTGAAGATAAAACGGCTGCTGTGGATACTGGCTGGAACCAGACTGTTGTTAGCACGGAGTGGATACTGGCTGGAACCAGTTAAATAATAAATGAACTTGGGAGCGATGAAATATGAACTGAAATGTAGAACTTGAGAGCGGAGAAATAATAATACCGGTGGAGAGTGGTAAAGTGTAGAAAGGACACCGGCCCTTTAAGAGAAGCTGTACTCTGCTGGAAGCTGGGCTGGAAGCAGGTAATGTTGTAGCTGGAAACAGATGCATCCACAATGGATCGGAGAGTTAGGCTACACCGCAGGTGGAATTCTGGTGCGGGTCTCTATGGTGGAAGTCTTGAGACAGGAGCTGGAACCTGGAAGACAATCACAGGAGAGAGACAAACAGGAACTAGGTTTGACAACCAAAGCACTGACGCCTTCCTTGCTCAGGCACAGTGTATTTATACCTGCAGCAAGGAAGGGATTGGCTAGGCAATTATGCAGATTAACAATACTGACAACAGATTGGAGGAAATGATCAGCTGACAGAATCCCAGATGGCTGCGCCCATGCAGACACTTGGAGGGAAGTTTGGTTTGTAATCCATGTGGTAATGAAAACAGTAATGGCGGCGCCGGCCACTGGAGACAGGAGACGCCAGGCTGACAAGTGCACATCCAACCACGCGGACACAGCGGAGGCCGCGGCTGACGTAATCGCCACTCTGACACTCTGCATGCAGAAGCTCAGGGACGGCGGCGGAGGCCGCGGGAGACGCCATGCCAGATGTAATAAGGCGTTACTGTGACAGCGTCTCAGAGAGACAGGAGAGGATGCAGGAATGTGAACATTAGGATAACAGATGGGATCCGGTCCTGGAGCGCTGAGCCAGCCTTAGGAGGCATCTGATGGGTAAGAAATGGCGTCCAGATACCCGGATCGTGACAATTGACCATGTCGACCTAATGTCTATCTAACATATGGGGGTATATTTACTAAGATTCGTGTTCAGAATTTGTTTGAAGTTGAAACACGAATGACATCGGTAGTGTGAATTTGCAACTTTTTTTTTTTTACGACTCATTTACTAAGCGTTCGTAATTTGTGTTTTCGTATTTTCGGATGTCGATGTCATTCGTAATATATTTTATGTGATCGCGGCCGACTCTTGTTTTTGCGGCCGTATTTTGTTGGCTTTTTTACGAATTCGTATCTTTAATTTCCACGGCAGTGTTTTTGACCCTTCCCGGTCGCGTTAATTTCTTACTTTCGTTTTCGTCACTCGTCCGTGATTGGTTGTGTTTGTCATGGAGGAGTGTCTGTGCTCATTAGTATAAAAACGCCCTCAACCAGCCGCACCTCGTGGGTTTAGCTAGTGGAGAGGTGAGAGGAAGTTGGTGTTTTGGAGTTGGTGATTTGTTGGTCGGTTTTGGAGGTTTCTTGCGATTGTTGAGTGCTGTATTGTGTGTGTAAGTAGTCTTGTGGTAATTGTTGTGTAGTCTCTTTAAAGTTTGTGTCATTTTTGGTGTTTGTGCATTTTACTTTCAGTCTATTGTTATTGTTTGTTTGTGAGTGTGTGTGTGTGTGTGTGTGTGTGTGTGTGTGTGGTTGGTGTGCAGTGGTAGTGGAGGAGTGTGTTTTGTGGGTTTTTTTATTAGTGTTATTTGTTGTTTGTCATTATTATGTCCCAGTCAGAGGTGAGTGAGAGGGAGGAGGTGAGTGAGGTGGAGAAGGTGAGTGAGGTGGAGGAGGTGAGTGAGGGGGAGGAGGTTAGTGAGGTGGAGGAGGGTGAGGTTGCTGCTGTGGCCTCCAGTGATAGTGACAGTGATGGTGGTGTTGCTCCGCAGCCACGCACCACTACCAAGACGGGCAGAAATGTTAAATTTAGCTTTGCGGAAAATATGGCTTTGGTGCATGAGTTGATGCGCCATCATCACCAGCTGTTTGGGCGTGATGCGGCCAAGGTGCCTTCGCGCAGGAAAACTGTTCTGTGGGGGAAGGTAGTAGCGGCAGTAAACAGTGAGGGTGTGGTGAAGAGGAGCGAGGACACGTGTCGGAAGAGATTCTACGACATCAAGCGCCGTGTCAAGGCCAAGATGGCAAAGGAGGCTAAGTCAGCCAGGCATACAGGGGGTGGCCATCCCTTTATAGCGTCTTATCGGGAGTGGGAGGGACCTGTGCGGACCCTTATTCTGCATGAAGTTGTTGGTGCGACTAATGTGCGGGATTCGGATCGTCCTAGACCTGATGGTGAGTTTTTTTTTACCAATCTGTTATATCTGCATATGTGTTTATGTCTAATTAGTATTTTTAAAATGATATCGTATTGTTAATATATTTTTATGTTCTAAATTGATTATCTATTTGTGTTTGTTTTTAAAATATTTTGTGTTTGTATAGTGAGGTGTTAGGTAGTAATGTTTTTTTTTTTTTTTTTGTTTAATGCCTGCTGTATTTTACTTGTCTTTGTGGCCAATATGTTAGTGTAGATGGCTAAGTATTGTATGTTTTCTTTTTATTTAATTTTCTAATTTTTTGGTTTTTAAAATTTAATTTTCAAATTTACTCATTAATGTAATAATTTAAAATATATGGTAATACATGTGTGTATATTCAGCTGTTGGCCATGGAAAATTAGACCACTTGGCTATGTTTCTGTCTTTGGAAATGGAACCTCATTAGCCTGTTTACAAAAAATAAAGCAACCCATTGTTTCAAAATTTATTGTTATAAACTGTACCCATAATGGTAATCATATGTCCACATCACTAAATGTTGCCGCTTACAAAAGTACACACTGTAATTAAAGGTCATAAACACCAATGTATCGTTTTTACAGTACGAAAGCAAGCCACCGCTTCCAGAACACAAGCAACACTGTTAAGAGCTGTGGATGCTGGCGATACAGGTAACGCAAAAATGACACCTGTTAATGTGGCCACCACAAAAATTCAAAATAATCTAATGTTTGCATTAATCCATAGGAACTTCAACATCGCATCACAGTCCACAAAGACGTCCTTCACAGGGGTCTGGCAGCCACACGAGCAGGCCTAGCAAGAGACGTCATCCTGTTGTCGCACCAACACTTGCATTAAGCACACCCCCACGTCGTATTTCAACTGTGTTGCCTCAGCCACCAGAACACATTTTGGAAAGTACTCAATCACCGGGACCACATTCCCCTCAGCTGTCTGGTGAGTAAACACAAAACACAAATTACACATCTAGGGTATGAAAAGGAGATAAAACCCCCAGTGGTATGCCAATCCCACTCTCCTGGCGCTATTATTAAACTTATATATATAGATATATATATATATATATATATATATAAAAATTTATATAGATAAAACTATAAGTGTAAATAAACAGCAGCGTATGTTTTGAGACTTGGTTAGGGTCTCTAGCATAAACAAAATGAAAAAAATCTAAAAAACATCGCGCTATAGAATATGTAAATATAAATGTGTATATAGAAAAGTAAAAATTAAAGTTTGAAAAAATGGCTGTGGAGTTATCAGAAATTAGGTCGGGAGACTGTCTATATATAATGTAATAAAATACCTTTTATTTTATACCAAATAATCCACAGAGTGGAATGTCAAAATAAAGCATATATATATATACTAGGTGCTTCATCGCGCCCTACGGGCGCTCTTCACACCGTCGCAAGGGGCTACGCCCCCTTAACCCTTGCATGCCTGTCTGGGGTTTAATATTTGTATTATATGGAGTATTACCTGCATTCCTTTGTTAGTGGTTAAATATTGCACAATGAAAGGGCGTGCGATGGTGAAGGAGGCGCAGCCCCTTGCGACGGCGTGAACAGCACCTGCAGGGCACGATGTACAGAATGTAGCGGGTGCGGGGGGGACTGCGGCTGGTGTCTGTAGATGCTGCGGGTGGAGGGGAGGCAGAAGTGGGGGTGGGGCCCGGATGGGGAAGGTTCGGGAGGTGCTGCGCGTGGGGGAGGGGCAGAGGAGTGGGGGATGCAGATGGGGGAGGGGTCCGGAGGCACTGCAGGTGGGGGAGGGGCAGGGGTGCCACGGGTGGGAGAGGGGCAGGTGTGGGGATGTTGTGGATGGGTGAAGGGTTCCGGAGGTGCTGTGGGATGGGTGTGCCGGGGGTTGGGTAGGGGACCGCAGGCACCATGGGTAGGGTAGGGGCAGGTACGGGTGTTGCGGCGGATGGGAAAGGAGGTCCGGAGGTGCTGCTTACCTCCCAAATGTCCCGATTTTCGCGGGACAGTCCCATTTTTTGGGGTCTGTCCCGCTGTCCCACCCGCGGGTCGCAGTGTCCGGCGGTGGGGGGGGGCAGTTGGAAAGCTCCTGTACTCGCTGTTCTGCTTAGCAGAGCAGCGGTGAATAGTGGAGACAGAGGGAGAGGGGGCATCAGGGGGTACGGATTACGGGGGGGGGTTCCAGCAGCAGAGCCGGATTAAGGGGGGGTGGGGGGGTGGCCAGGGGATACGTACCGTTGGCCCCACAGTTTTAGGGGGCCCCCCGGCTGGAGTAGCTCTGTCCCAGCTCAGAAGCTCCCCCCCCGTCCTGCCAGCAACAGCGGCAGCATTGTGCTACAGTCAGCACACGCTGCTGCATATTGGCAGGTCTGTGGTGTTGCTGGGAGGCAGTAGTCTCCCTGCTTTCTTCTCCCTGTGCGGGTGTGTAGGGGGAGCGACCACCTCCTCTGGATTTAGCCCTAGCTGAGGGGCCAAAATCCCATCCAAAAAATAAAAATCGGAATTTGCATAAGGGGGCGTGGCCGCGCGGGCCGCGATTAGGCCACGCCCCCAACCCCCAGCAGGCACAGCAGTGAGATAGGGCTCCCCTGTCACAAGTGCCCTGGGCCTCCCGGACTCATAATCAGCCCCTGGGGGGCATGCCAGCAGCTCACAGAGCGCTGGGCAAGTCCCCTCACTGACGAAAACGGGGGCCCTCCCGTGAAGCCACGCCCCCTTTTCGCCGAGTGTTTCCCTCCTTCTGCCTGGAGAAAGCTCCTGCAGAAAGCTGGGAGGTATGCAGCCCTGTCTGTGACATGCTCAATGTCCATGCTATCTGCTTCTGCTCCTAGTCTCCTGTAGATTTGGCCAGATCTCTGTGACTCATTTGAATAACTCCGCCCACTGTTGTGACTCCGCCCAGCGTTAGCAAATGAATCACAAGGTCACAGAATAGGGCTATTATATAGGAGATATATATATATATATATATATATATATATATATAAAGAAAGCATCAAGTAGTTAATATATATAGAACATTCCAGAGTACATAAATAACTGTTGTAACAGCTCTAATAGATATGCTACAATGTTATTGAATAGATACATAAGTGTCCTTTTTAGAGACAATGTGCATCAATAGTTGCAATATCCTTTGCACGATCCACATAAGTATAGCTATTGGCTTTAAATGCCGGCGTCCCGGCCACGATAAATAGTTCAAAATGGGCAGAAGATTTTATATTTACCGCCTGTAGCTTTCACATATATGAGAGAAATCGTCCCTCCTTTCCCGGTGGAGAGACCGGTGAGTCCCTCGACTCTCATCCGTTTCACGGACATACGTTACACCACGCCCGGGGCGGTGATAGCCTCACCACCGGGAAAGGAGGGACGATTTCTCTCATATATGTGAAAGCTACAGGCGGTAAATATAAAATCTTCAGCCCACTTTGAACTATTTATCGTGGCCGGGACGCCGGCATTTAAAGCCAATAGCTATACTTATGTGGATCGTGCAAAGGATATTGCAACTATTGATGCACATTGTCTCTAAAAAGGACACTTAAGTATCTATTCAATAACATTGTAGCATATCTATTAGAGCTGTTACAACAGTTATTTATGTACTCTGGAATGTTCTATATATATTAACTACTTGATGCTTTCTTATATATATATATATATATGCTTTATTTTTACATTCCACTCTGTGGATTATTTGGTATAAAATAAAAGGTATTTTATTATATTATATATAGACAGTCTCCTGACCTCATTTCTGATAACTCCACAGCCATTTTTTCAAACTTTAATTTTTACTTTTCTATATACACATT
Source organism: Pseudophryne corroboree (assembly GCF_028390025.1). Classification (NCBI taxonomy): domain Eukaryota; kingdom Metazoa; phylum Chordata; class Amphibia; order Anura; family Myobatrachidae; genus Pseudophryne; species Pseudophryne corroboree. The sequence continues at coordinate 1,004,869,509 of NC_086445.1, forward strand.
TATATTTACATATTCTATAGCGCGATGTTTTTTAGATTTTTTTCACAAATTACACATCAGCCAAAAAATGAAATAATCCTAGTACTTATCCACAGCAGCAAGCACATGTCTTGCAAATTGTTAACAACAAAAAATCACAAAAAAAGTTTTGCAAATTTAGAGTGTTCTCTTGCGCCTTACAGTAGTATTGTGTTGTCATTATTTATTTGAATAGTAAAATATTGAGCTTCAGGTAGATTCACACCCTTTCACAATGGTGATAGAATTCATATTGTCATTTACTGTTTGATATTTTAATGCAAGTACGATATGGCGGGTGACAAATCACTTTTTTTCATGGTGTAAACTTTGTACCTCTGTGTGTTTGTTTCGTAAGTGTGGTATTTGTCAAACATGTGTCCACTTTTGTTTTGATGTAATTTTTTTCATCATAAAAACCAACATAATTGGCCTTTTTGATTGCTTTAGAAAAATGTTTGACAAACAAGTCTAGAAAGTTAAACTAAATATGAAAACCAGCATAATTTTCGAATACACTCAAATGTTGTCCCCTTAAACCCCATACAGAACCAGACATCATGCCCCCGGAAGCCCAGCAGGAATCTGAACAGGAAACATACACCCTCCATCTGCAAGCAATAGACGTTAACCAATCAAGCACGCCTCAGGAAAGTACCCCGCCACCTCAAATGTCACCACACCCACAATTGAGCCAAACAACCCCCCCGCAACAACCTGAACCATCATTTTGGGTAACATGGAACCAACAACAGGCACAGAATATTGATTGCCTACGCACACACACCCAATACCTAGCCTGTCTGCCCCATCATCTCCCGAGACTGTGTAGAAACACAAGCAGGCTCAATGTCCAGCTATGCAGAGTCGCAAACAGTATGGAGCAGATGAGAGCAGATAACAGCCAACTTATTGTTACCTTTCAGCGCATAATGGATGAGCAACACCGCCATCAACAGGCCCTCATTCAGTTAATTCAAAGTAATCAAATTATATCAGAAACCATGTCTCGCATCGTAGACAACAACACAACAGCCACAACACAACTTACGGCAACCCTGGCTAACCTCAGTCAAAATATGAATTTGTTGGCACAACACCAACAAGGTTCCAGCTCAGGGACCAACACACCTACACAGACCCCAATTTCATCACCAGTTCGAAGATCAAGCCGAACCCGCTCCACTGTCCAAACCAAACCCACATCAGCCACCAAAGAACAGCCTAAGAAATAGGCCACCCTGCAGCTGGAGACACATTGTTGACAATACTAGGTCTACACAATAGCAGTTATTTGTAATGAAAACACATGTTGTACAGTAATAAATGTGAAAACTGATTGATGTACAATGTGTTATGTGCAAAAAACTGTCAGTGTAAGAGGAAAATTCTTAGAGTTAACACTTACATGTGTTGGGAATATTCTAGCATCATTACTAACATGAACGTTTACCACATCACAGCCATAATTATGTGTAAACAATTTTGTAAGGTTGGTGTTAGTCAATGTATGTTTGGCTAATTGGCACACATTACTCAATGTCCATTATGTTGTGATAATGAGGTAACATATTTCAAACACAGCTTTAGAAGAAAGTCGACACACAACAAACACAAACAATAGGCTAAACAATAATGGTTGTTAGTGCATACTAAATTATTATGTAGTATTGTGGCAAACATTACCTTTGAATGTGAAAAAGAAACTTTTAACATTATAAACACATAATTACTAACCAAAAACGCTATACAAATAGCTAAGTAACTGATACCCAACAGTTAGACATAAACACATATCAAGCAAATAAACAACACTCAGCTGACTAGCTCCAGAGGGAGCAAGAGCCACATTACTACAGAAAATACATTGGTGTGCCTTAATTGTTCATATACAAAGCACACAGGCAAATTTACTTACCGCTAAAATGTGCCAAAATCAGGTCTTGCCTTACCTGCCTCCCTATATCTGTACTCACAGTGTCGCCAGATGTTTCTAACTCGTCTGCTTGCTGACTGTTTTCTTCATCATCATCATCATCATCATGTGGCAGATGTTGCTGCAAACACATGTTATGAAGAAAGCAGCAGCAGAACACAATCCTAGTCACCTTTAAGGGACTATACAACAAAAGCCAGGCAGACTTATCCAGACACCGAAACCTTGATTTCAGTACACCAAAACATCGTTCTATCACATTCCGCGTAGACTTATGTGCATGATTGTAATTGTGTTCAGCAGGGGAATCAGGGACGGACAATGGAGTCAGAAGCCAAGAGTAGCAGCCATAACCCCCATCACCTGAAAAACAGAGATTAGCAGCATTGTAAAATATTGATGCACAAACACAGTGCTAACATAATGTGCAGGTTGAGGTAAGCACAAAATTAAACACAAATACTTGGTACATACCCAGCAGCCAGCCATCCGGCATTTCTCCAGCCTCAAATTTATCAAAGAGGGATGACTGACTGAGGATGAAGGAGTCATGGCAGCCGCCAGGGTAACCCGCAACAACACTCATAATTTTGAGATTTGCATCACAAACCACCTGGACATTAGTTGATTGCCCAAAATGTCTATTTATAGAAATATATTGCCTGCCCCTAGGTGGTCTTAGCTCAACGTGTGTGCAATCTATGGCACCCAGCACATTTGGCATGCCAGCAAGCTCATAGAAAGCTACCTTGACTGCATGCTACTGAGACTCCTGGGTAGGAAAGCAGATAGAGGCATCTATGTGGGGTTCAAATGCATCCAAAACCTGAGTGTACAGTCAAAAATATAAGGTGAGTGTCTTAAGCACTTTGTTCAAATATACTGTTATAAATTCACATTACACAATACAGAAATGGGGCATAGAGGAGTATGTATGGTTTGCCTCACCTGATTTAAATATTTTGAAAAGGTGGGCTGTGAGATTCCTATTACATCGCCTGTCACAGCCTGAAAGCTGCCAGTAGCCATGAAGTGCAACACAGCCAGGAGTTTGTGCAGGCCTGAGACAGAGCGAGAGCGTGCTGTCTCATGGTCTAGGTCCAGTTTGACTAGGTCATACAGACGGAAAATGTTGGTCCTATTTAGCCTGAACATCTGTATGACCTGGTCATCGGCTAATGCGTTTAAGTTCAAATGCCCCCTAAAAAACCGAGGCCTGCGCAGCCTCCGCGGCACCTGTACATCCTGCTGACCATGTTCAGTTTCCTTGCCCTGGTTTCTTGTAGCCTCATGGAGCAGTCTCAGGAATCCCACAGCAAAACCAAATTCACTGCTACACACGGCAGCAGCCATTTCAGAGTGATTGATTTGCCAAATGTGCTGGCCCACCTTTTAAAGGGTCAAAAATTCAGGTGTGATTAATGATGAAGTCGGAACACATGTAAACACGCTTCTCAAAAGCAGGACTACTTTTTCCCGTGTTTTTTTACGAATTGTATTTTTTTACGACCGCAAATGCTCTTTCACGGTGGAAATTTCAAATACGAATGAATAGTAAATGACCGAGTTCTATACCTAAACAACCGTGTTTGACCGATGGTGTATTCATTCGTATTTCTGAAATTGGGCCGTCCAAAAAATACGAATGCCCGCATCACGCCCGAGATTTGAGTTTCGTAAATTCCCGAGATGACACTTTGAAGAAAAAACAACAAATCGGTCAAAATCGGGAGTTTAGTAAATATACCCCAAGGTGTCTATCTATTGACTGTCTAACTAGACACTGTCTATCTATCAACCGGATACCATCCCTAACAAAGAAACAAAAGAGTATTTTTTTTTTTTTTAATTATCATCTATCAGCAATGGGAACAGTCTTTATATTTCTTGTTTGGTGAATAAATGCAGCAATCTGTCGTAGCTGTTGTTCTCAGACAATCTGCAAATATGATGTTCTGTAAACTCAGTGTTTGTCCTCAATTGCTATCTGCGCTCTGCATTTAATAAGTGAAGCAAGAGGCTGAGATTCTTTTTGAAGTTGGAAAATAGAATATGTGATACACGATTCAATATTTCTTAAAATAGTAAACTCTTTGATGTTTGTTTCAAAAGCCTAATTTTTCTTTATAAATGCAGATTTTGTTTTTGTAGTAACCAAGTATGATCCAAGTTAGTGTAAGAGGGATTGTCGCCCCACTGCCTACGCAGCTCTCCTACTGTGGCTGAATTATTTCATGTTATATTTAAAAAAAAAAAAAAATTCCATGAGGATTAGACGCAACAGCGTGGTTACATATTCTGGTGGAGGATCATTTCCATGCACTACTCAAATTTACCAAGGATTGATAAAAGGATCTTATCCTACCGGATGCAAAGGACCGGCATAGCATTCTGTTGCACGTGAGTTACTGTATTCCATTATTGTGGCCCATTATAAGGTTTACCGCGATGGTACCAAAGCCAGCCCTAGCTTATGCCTTCATGGGGGTCACAGCACTTAAGACAGCCCCCCACTCGTCATCACCGTCCCACAGACTGTGCTCACTCTGTGTGACTCCTCCCCACACACATCCGTGGGGCAACTACAGCAGTAGGTCCTACCTACACTCCTGCAGTGGGAGCAGACTCTGGAACCTCCTGCCTACAGCCTGCTCATCTCCAGTAACAGCACTGCGGCAAGACATTGGTTTACTGCCCTGTCTCCCTTTTCCACACCTCCCGTTTCACATCTCTTCTCTGTCTCCCACCTCTCTGCATTACCCTTCCCATAGGTCCTTATACTTGCCTTTCTGCTGCCCTATTGGTCACTCTCGCCATAATTAATTCTGATTGGTTCAAAACAGAACTGTGGCAAGACGTGTATGGGTAGAGCAGTGGAGGCTGGAGATGAGCAGAATCATCCCCAGAGAGCAGCATTAGAGAGAAAGGGTAGGCCAGGGGTACTTACCGCCTATGCCCCCCTCCCCTTAATATGGCACTGACTGAGGTATTGTATTATTGCTAAGATGTACCCTGTAGATTCCAGCTCCTGAGGGAGGTGGGACAGAGCTGTTGGCTCCTGACATATTTGGTGGGACTGGTCATCTCGGATCACCGGAGAGCTGCTTCACCTCCCTTACAGAGCGTTTGATAGATTAGACCTACAGATGGGTCCATATTTATCTTGACTTCTTTGCTGCGCTTAGGCACACCATGGTTTATTAACATAAGCCCTTTATCTATTGTTCTCAGCTGCAATACAATACAGAGAACAATACATCAGGGGATTAAGTCATTACAGCAGGGTATTAAGTCTGACTGAACTGGCTCACTTAATCCTATTAAAGGCCAAGATAAACGTGGACCCATCTGTATATATAACTATGGACGATCTCTTTCTGTTGGGTGCTAATAAGTCTGAAGAATTTTGTGCTGTTGGGTCTCATGGGCATTACATAAGGGGGGTGTAGTTACATTGCCGGCAGTAGGGATCCCGGAGCTCAGGATACTGACGCCGGAATTCTGACCAGACAATGCCGTCAGCCAGAATCCCAGCTAACAGGAGCTATGCCCTCTTGTGGGTGTCCACAACACCCATAGAGTGGGAATAAAACCTGTGGCGAGCGCAGCGAGCCGCCGAGCCCACAAGGGGCTTTGTTGCATTCGTCCCCCTGCCGGCATTCTAGTGGCCGGGATCCTGGCGTCGGTATGCTGACTGTTGGGATCCCGGCCATCGGCATCCCATAGCCAACGCACATAAGGAGACACACTGTAGGGGAGATGTACTAAGCAGTAAAAAGAGTGGAGAAGTGAGCCAGTGGAGAAGTTGCCCATGGCAACCAATCAGCATTGAAGTAACATTTATACTTTGCATACTATAAAATGATACAGAGCAGCTGATTGGTTGCCATGGGCAACTTCTCCACTGGCTCACTTCCCCATTCTTTTCACTGCTTAGTACATCTCCCCCACAGCGTTATATGAACATTGTTGCCTTTCTTGGAAAGCTGGGCACTTACCTGCATATACCTCTATGTGCAGGAGTGATCTCTGTCAGTTAGTGTATCCGACACAGTCACTGAGTTCTTTCTTCTCATGTGTATTATGCTGAAATTCGCGAGATCCATCCATTTTCTCACTTGCATCTGACTCGGAATAAGGACCTAAGTGTACAGAAAAGTCATATATGGTAGCCAGGACTTGCATAAAGTAACAACCTTGTGCAAGGTCCTTGATATATCCACTTCAGCTAGAGGCATTGGTCACCAAACTATTTTTCTGTAGCTCTAATACCCTGTAACCACTATACCAATAACATTTGTCCTAAACCTTGATTCACAAAATGGCAGGTGGTAAATAATACCCCTTTCACACTGCCAATGCCGGATCCCACCCCGGAATTGGAAACGGGTCCTTCCCGGGTGGGATCCGGCATTGGCCGCTGCTGCAGGCTTCCCCGACCCGGCAATATGCCGGGCTGGTTGCCATAGCAGCGGGGGGGCGGAGTCGGAGGTGGCGCTGGGAAATGAGATCATATCCGCGCCGCCTCTCCCTGCTGTAGTAAACGGGTCCCGGGACGCATCGACCCAGGAGCCCATTTACGCAGCCCCGGGTATAACACTGCTTTATTCCCGGGTTGAATTGCCAGGTCAGGCGACCCGGGATTTCAGCTATGCCCCTTTCACACCGCACGCTGATCCGTGTCGACCCGGCAATATGCCGGGTCGATACTGGGTTATTTGTGCGGTTTAAAAGGGGTTTAACATTGCCTTCCTACAGTATGTCTCACTTTCCCACCCACCAGAGTCGGCCTTATCTATAGGCAAGCTAAGCAATTGCCTAGGGCAGGGGTGGCCAACCAGTCGGAGGCAAAGAGCCAGAAAAGATCCATAGGCAAGTGCAAGAGCCACTATCATGCGCGCGTGCAAAAATGGAAGTGTGGCCTAGTTGTCACAAAACCACGCCCCATTTTTGTGCACACACCTTTCGGTATGACGTTTGTAGGAGTGTGACCTTGTGTCATAACCCTGTTTAGCATGTTGTACAGTGCCACATACATATAAAAATGCCAAAAAAATGGGTGCCACCACAGTGCCAGATAAATATACGCCCCAAGTGCCAGATATATATATATGCCCCCAGTGCCAGATACACATGTCCCCACAGTGCCAGATATGCTTCACAGTGCCAGATATGCCCCTACAGTGCCAGATATGCCCCCGATGCAGATACACATGTCCACCCAGTGCCTCACACAGTACCAGATATGCCCCCCAGTGCCAGATATGCCCACACAGTGCCAGATATCCCCCAGTGCCAGATATGCCCCCAGTGCAGATACACATGCCCATACAGTGCCAGATATGCCCACACAGTGCCAGATATGCCCACACAGTGCCAGATATCCCCCAGTGCCAGATATGCCCCCAGTGCAGATACACATGCCCATACAGTGCCAGATATGCCCACACAGTGCCAGATATGCCCACACAGTGCCAGATATGCCCCAGTGCAGATATGCCCCAGTGTAGATACACATTCCCCCACAGTGCCAGAAATGCCCCCAGTACAGATACACATGCCCCCACAGTGCCTCATATGCCCCCAGTGCAGATACACATGCCCCCACAGTGCCTCATATGCCCCCACAGTGCAGATACACATGTCCCCAGTGCTGATACATATGCCCCCACAGTGCCTTACTCCCCCCCCCCCCCAAAAAAAAGTGCTGCTTACCGCGCTGCTGTGAGGGGAAGGAGAGCGCAGCGTGCGCCTCTCCTATCCCTCCGTCTCCAGCGGCGGTGTGTATCTGCAATTCGGCGCCGGCCCGTGAACCAATCAAAGCTCGCAGACCGGCAGCCAATCAGGAGCCTTAGCTGCTGGTCCGCGAGCTCTGATTGGCTCACGGGCCGCCGCAGAATTGAAGACACACACCGCCGCTGGAGACCTGCTGCTGTGAGTCTGGTGAGGTTACTTTCGGTCAACCGCTGACCCCTTGGGTGGCTGGAGGGGGGGGACCCCTTGATTTAAGGGGTTCCTACTACTCCAGGGTACCCCGGCCAGGGGTGACTAGTTGGGTATGTAATGCCAGGGCCGCAGGGACCAGTATAAAAGTGTCCCCCGGCTGTGGCATTATGTACCTGGCTAGTGGAGCCCGGTGCTGGTTTCAAAAATACGGGGGACCCCTACGCTTTTTGTCCCCCGTATTTTTGGAACCAGGACCAGGCGCAGAGCCCGGTGCTGGTTGATTAAATATGGGGGAACCCCTGTCATTTTCCCCCCCATATTTTTTCAACCAGGACCGGCTCAAAGAGCCCGAGGCTGGTTATGCTTAGGAGGGGGGACCCCACGCAATTTTTTTTTCAGTTTTTGCACTAAACAGACCCTTTCCCATAGATAACCATGCACAGATCTCACTGATCCGTGCATGGTTATCCAAACTCGACTGGAAAAAGCAGGTCTATTTTTTTGCTGCTTTTTTTAACGAATCGAAAAAAAACAGACCCGCACTTGAGCACTCAGAAACTAACACCCAAATACGAATGAATAGTGAATGCCTGTATTGTATGAAATAACAGCCGTGTTTGACCGATGGTCTATTCATTCGTATTTCTGAACTTTGCAAATCAAACCATTACGAATACTCCAAACACTGCCGAGATTGGTGCTTAGTGAATTCCCGGATTGGGACTTAGAAAAAAAAGCACAAATCGGACAAACTCGAATTCTTAGTAAATATTGGCCCTAGAATGCAGTAAGTTATAGTCTTGGGCAAAGCATGCACAGAAGTTTAACGACATTAATCATGTGCTGTTATTAGCACGGCTCTGGCACACAGTCGCACTTAATCTTCCTAAATTACTCTTAATGTGTTTTTAATACATCATCGTTTTATAGGGCTGTGATGTGTTAGTAATAAAGAGGTCAATAGATTGACCGGTAATAACCTAGAATCATTAATGGACTATTAATCCTGAAATGCAATTTACATTTTCTTTTCTTTTTTTTATAGAGCCGTTAAGGAACATTTATAAACATGTGAAAGTTCCATGAGGTAGTTATTACTTGAATAGTGTGGGCAAACTCTATCTGTTGAATACAATAGTGGTACAAGTATACCACTATAATACTATATAATATAATTAGGGATGTGCACCGGGCCAAATCCCAGGTTTTGGGTTCTTGTTTTGGATCTGTATGTCCTTTGAGTTTTGGATCTGTTTTTTTTTACAGATGAGCGGGTTCGGATATACTTGGTTCTTAACGCCAGAATTATCACAAGTTCTTTTTTTCTGGATTTTTCTTATTGGCTAACCAAAACACGTGACGCCCGTGAGCCAATAAGCAGATTCGGGTAAATCCGGGTAAATCCGAGTAAAACCAAACCCACTCATCTCTATTTTTAATTTTTTTTTATAATAAAAACAGCTAAAATCAAAGAATGTGGGCCTGTTTTTGTTCTTATGGTATTATTAACCTCAATAACATTAATTTCCACTCATTTCCAGTCCCTTTTGACCACGGGACTGCTCATAAATATTATTTTAATTCAGTTTAGGCCTAAAGGTTGCATGGAGGTAGCTGGATGACTAAGCTAAGTGACAGCAGTGGGCAACACAAACATGTGGCACTTAAACTTCCAACATGGCACATCTAGGAACCAGAATGGCACTGTAGTGGCAGACAGGGTGGCAATTTAATACACTATACATATGTATACCATCACAGTCGTTAATGCCCCAGATAGCACATAATGCAAAGAAAAGAGGTGCAGGATGGAATTGTTCTTGGGCCCTCCCACCCACCCTTATGTTGTATATATTAAACAGGACATGCACAGTTTAACAAACAAATCATTTCAGCAACAGGGACTGTCACTTAAGTTGTGGCTGAAATGATTGGTTTGTTTGGGCCCCACAAAAAAAACTGGCAATGGTCAGTACACAAACTGGTTCTACAAAGGCAAGATGTCATCAGCATCCGATTCCTCATCACCATCAGTGTGTACATCCTCTTCTTCACACAATATTAGTTAGTTCCCACTGGAATCCACCATTACAGGTGCCTCTTAATTTTGTGGACGTAATTGTTGGTAAAAGTCTTCCTCATGGAATTGGTCATTCATTTTGATGAACATCATCTTTTCCACATTTTGGGGAAGTAACCTCCTACGCCGATAGCTGACAAGGTTCCCGGTTGCACTAGAAACTCTTTGAGTACACACTGGAGGGTGGGAAACGTAAGTAAAGCAAAGCCAGTTTGTGCAAGTGCCTCCAAATTGCCTTTTTTCCCCTGACAGTATTGAAACGGACTGCCTGACATGCCTTTTTGGCTACTATCACTGAAATAATCATCAACCATTCTTTGAATGGAGACCGTATTATATGCAGTGACAGTAGACATGTCAGTAATTGTAGGCAGCTCCTTCAGTCTGGACCAAATGTCAAAAGTTGTTCCTGACTGATCAGCATCACCGCCAGCGGGTCTCTTAGGAAAAGTGAGTTTTTTCCTCACAGCATTTGACCTAGCGTACTCTTTTCCTTTCAGATCCTCCTTCAATTTGTCCAGCTTCTTTTCTAAGAGTCTAATAAGAGGAATGACCTGACTCAAGCTGGCAGTGTCTGAACTAACTTCGCATGTGGCAACTTCGAAGGGTTTGAGAACCTTGCACAACACGGAAATTATTCTCCATTGCGCTTGACATAGGTGCATTCCCGCTCCTTTCCCTATGTCATAGGTGGATGTGTAGCTTTGTATAGCCTTTTGCTGCTCCTCCATCCGCTGAAGCGTATAGAGGGTTGTAATCCACCTCGTTACTACCTCTTGCTTCAGCTGATGGCAGGGCAAATTCAACAACTTGTAAAATGGCAAAAATGGCCCAATATTTTCTGGGCCACCCACAGCATCTCTTGCACACCCCTGTCATTTTTAAAATAAATTTGCACCGCCAAATTAATTGTGTGAGCAAAAAAAGGGGACGTGCTGGAATTGGGCCAGATGTAATGCTCTCACAATATTGGAGGCGTGGTCAGATATCACAAATCCCAGGGAGAATCCAAGTGGGGTAAGCCATTGTGCAATGATTTCCCTGAGTTTTTCTAAGAGGTTCTCAGCGGTGTGCCTCTTACGGAAACCGGTGATACACAGCGCAGCCTGCCTAGGAATGAGTTGGCGTTTGTAAGATGCTGCAGGTGCCACTGCTGCTGTTAGTGATGTGGAAGGCAATATATCTACGCAGTAGGTTGTCACAGACATGTAGGCTTTAGTTTGCCCTTTTCTGCTTGTCCACATATCCGTGGTTAAGTGGACAGTGGGTACAATGGCATTTCTGAGGACACTAACAATGCTTTTTTTTTAATGTACAGGCTGGGAATTGCTTTCCTAGTGAAGTTGAATCTAGAGGTAATTTGGTACCGGGTACACAGAACCTCAAACAACTGTCTAAAACCCACAGTATTAATGGCGAATACTGGACGCACGTCTAACACCTGCATAGTTGTTATGGTGTCAGTAATCCGCTGTGCAGCTGGGTGACTGCTGTCATACTTGCTGCCCTTTGCAAAGGACTGTTTAACAATCAATTGTTTAATGTAGTCTTCCTGCTCCCCTTTTACTGGGCTGAACTAACACTCATGAGAATGTAGCCAATCAGTGCTCTAGCATACAAGGGGTGGTCTTCAGTATGCCGCTGGCCGGGATCCCAGCAACCAGCATACCGATGCCAGAATCCCGACCGCCGGCATGCCGACACATATTCTCCCTTTTGGGGGTCCACGACCCCCATGGAGGGAGAATAAATAGCGTGGCGCGTGCAGTGCGCGACCGTGCCCGCAAGGGGCTCATTAGCGCTCGACCATTTGTCGGTAAGCTGGCAGTCGGAATCCCGGCGCCGGTATGCTGGGCCCCGGGATCCCAGCCGCCGGCCACTCATACTACACCCCATACAAGACCTCATGAATATAAGTCATACCTTGTGAATACTAGGCGCTGCCTCACGGATAACACTGGTTCCAAGTAAACTCATATACTGAATACTGGATTGCTACACAACATTAGAGATGAGCGCCGGAAATTTTTCGGGTTTTGTGTTTTGGTTTTGGGTTCGGTTCCGCGGCCGTGTTTTGGGTTCGACCGCGTTTTGGCAAAACCTAACCGAATTTTTTTTGTCGGATTCGGGTGTGTTTTGGATTCGGGTGTTTTTTTCCAAAAAACCTAAAAAACAGCTTAAATCATAGAATTTGGGGGTCATTTTGATCCCAAAGTATTATTAACCTCAAAAACCATCATTTCCACTCATTTTCAGTCTATTCTGAATACCTCACACCTCACAATATTATTTTTAGTCCTAAAATTTGCACCGAGGTCGCTGGATGACTAAGCTAAGCGACCCTAGTGGCCGACACAAACACCTGGCCCATCTAGGAGTGGCACTGCAGTGTCACGCAGGATGTCCCTTCCATAAAACCCTCCCCAAACAGCACATGACGCAAAGAAAAAAAGAGGCGCAATGAGGTAGCTGTGTGAGTAAGATAAGCGACCCTAGTGGCCGACACAAACACCGGGCCCATCTAGGAGTGTCACTGCAGTGTCACGCAGGATGTCCCTTCCAAAAAACCCTCCCCAAACAGCACATGACGCAAAGAAAAAAAGAGGCGCAATGAGGTAGCTGTGTGAGTAAGATAAGCGACCCTAGTGGCCGACACAAACACCGGGCCCATCTAGGAGTGTCACTGCAGTGTCACGCAGGATGTCCCTTCCAAAAAACCCTCCCCAAACAGCACATGACGCAAAGAAAAAAAGAGGCGCAATGAGGTAGCTGTGTGAGTAAGATAAGCGACCCTAGTGGCCGACACAAACACCGGGCCCATCTAGGAGTGTCACTGCAGTGTCACGCAGGATGTCCCTTCCAAAAAACCCTCCCCAAACAGCACATGACGCAAAGAAAAAAAGAGGCGCAATGAGGTAGCTGTGTGAGTAAGATAAGCGACCCTAGTGGCCGACACAAACACCGGGCCCATCTAGGAGTGTCACTGCAGTGTCACGCAGGATGTCCCTTCCAAAAAACCCTCCCCAAATAGCACGTGACGCAAAGAAAAAAAGAGGCGCAATGAGGTAGCTGTGTGAGTAAGATAAGCGACCCTAGTGGCCGACACAAACACCGGGCCCATCTAGGAGTGTCACTGCAGTGTCACGCAGGATGTCCCTTCCAAAAAACCCTCCCCAAACAGCACATGACGCAAAGAAAAATTAAAGAAAAAAGAGGTGCAAGATGGAATTGTCCTTGGGCCCTCCCACCCACCCTTATGTTGTATAAACAGGACATGCACACTTTAACCAACCCATCATTTCAGTGACAGGGTCTGCCACACGACTGTGACTGATATGACGGGTTGGTTTGGACCCCCACCAAAAAAGAAGCAATTAATCTCTCCTTGCACAAACTGGCTCTACAGAGGCAAGATGTCCACCTCATCATCATCCTCCGATATATCACCGTGTACATCCCCCTCCTCACAGATTATCAATTCGTCCCCACTGGAATCCACCATCTCAGCTCCCTGTGTACTTTGTGGAGGCAATTGCTGCTGGTCAATGTCTCCGCAGAGGAATTGATTATAATTCATTTTAATGAACATCATCTTCTCCACATTTTCTGGATGTAACCTCGTACGCCGATTGCTGACAAGGTGAGCGGCGGCACTAAACACTCTTTCGGAGTACACACTTGTGGGAGGGCAACTTAGGTAGAATAAAGCCAGTTTGTGCAAGGGCCTCCAAATTGCCTCTTTTTCCTGCCAGTATAAGTACGGACTGTGTGACGTGCCTACTTGGATGCGGTCACTCATATAATCCTCCACCATTCTTTCAATGGGGAGAGAATCATATGCAGTGCCAGTAGACGACATGTCCGTATCCGTAATCGTTGTCAGGTCCTTCAGTCCGGACCAGATGTCAGCATCAGCAGTCGCTCCAGACTGCCCTGCATCACCGCCAGCGGGTGGGCTCGGAATTCTGAGCCTTTTCCTCGCACCCCCAGTTGCGGGAGAATGTGAAGGAGATGTTGACAGGTTGCGTTCCGCTTGACTTGACAATTTTCTCACCAGCAGGTCTTTCAACCCCAGCAGACTTGTGTCTGCCGGAAAGAGAGATCCAAGGTAGGCTTTAAATCTAGGATCGAGCACGGTGGCCAAAATGTAGTGCTCTGATTTCAACAGATTGACCACCCGTGAATGCTTGTTAAGCGAATTAAGGGCTCCATCCACAAGTCCCACATGCCTAGCGGAATCGCTCCGTGTTAGCTCCTCCTTCAATGTCTCCAGCTTCTTCTGCAAAAGCCTGATGAGGGGAATGACCTGACTCAGGCTGGCAGTGTCTGAACTGACTTCACGTGTGGCAAGTTCAAAGGGCATCAGAACCTTGCACAACGTTGAAATCATTCTCCACTGCGCTTGAGACAGGTGCATTCCACCTCCTATATCGTGCTCAATTGTATAGGCTCGAATGGCCTTTTGCTGCTCCTCCAACCTCTGAAGCATATAGAGGGTTGAATTCCACCTCGTTACCACTTCTTGCTTCAGATGATGGCAGGGCAGGTTCAGTAGTTTTTGGTGGTGCTCCAGTCTTCTGTACGTGGTGCCTGTACGCCGAAAGTGTCCCGCAATTCTTCTGGCCACCGACAGCATCTCTTGCACGCCCCTGTCGTTTTTTAAAAAATTCTGCACCACCAAATTCAAGGTATGTGCAAAACATGGGACGTGCTGGAATTTGCCCATATTTAATGCACACACAATATTGCTGGCGTTGTCCGATGCCACAAATCCACAGGAGAGTCCAATTGGGGTAAGCCATTCCGCGATGATCTTCCTCAGTTGCCGTAAGAGGTTTTCAGCTGTGTGCGTATTCTGGAAACCGGTGATACAAAGCGTAGCCTGCCTAGGAAAGAGTTGGCGTTTGCGAGATGCTGCTACTGGTGCCGCCGCTGCTGTTCTTGCGGCGGGAGTCCATACATCTACCCAGTGGGCTGTCACAGTCATATAGTCCTGACCCTGCCCTGCTCCACTTGTCCACATGTCCGTGGTTAAGTGGACATTGGGTACAACTGCATTTTTTAGGACACTGGTGAGTCTTTTTCTGACGTCCGTGTACATTCTCGGTATCGCCTGCCTAGAGAAGTGGAACCTAGATGGTATTTGGTAACGGGGGCACACTGCCTCAATAAATTGTCTAGTTCCCTGTGAACTAACGGCGGATACCGGACGCACGTCTAACACCAACATAGTTGTCAAGGCCTCAGTTATCCGCTTTGCAGCAGGATGACTGCTGTGATATTTCATCTTCCTCGCAAAGGACTGTTGAACAGTCAATTGCTTACTGGAAGTAGTACAAGTGGGCTTACGACTTCCCCTCTGGGATGACCATCGACTCCCAGCAGCAACAACAGCAGCGCCAGCAGCAGTAGGCGTTACACGCAAGGATGCATCGGAGGAATCCCAGGCAGGAGAGGACTCGTCAGAATTGCCAGTGACATGGCCTGCAGGACTATTGGCATTCCTGGTGAAGGAGGAAATTGACACTGAGGGAGTTGGTGGGGTGGTTTGCGTGAGCTTGGTTACAAGAGGAAGGGATTTACTGGTCAGTGGACTGCTTCCGCTGTCGCCCAAAGTTTTTGAACTTGTCACTGACTTATTATGAATGCACTGCAGGTGACGTATAAGGGAGGATGTTCCGAGGTGGTTAACGTCCTTACCCCTACTTATTACAGCTTGACAAAGGCAACACACGGCTTGACACCTGTTGTCTGCTTTTCTGTTGAAATACCTCCACACTGAAGAGCTGATTTTTTTGGTATTTTCACCAGGCATGTCAACGGCCATATTCCTCCCACGGACAACAGGTGTCTCCCCGGGTGCCTGACTTAAACAAACCACCTCACCATCAGAATCCTCCTGGTCAATTTCCTCCCCAGCGCCAGCAACACCCATATCCTCCTCATCCTGGTGTACTTCAACACTGACATCTTCAATCTGACTATCAGGAACTGGACTGCGGGTGCTCCTTCCAGCACTTGCAGGGGGCGTGCAAATGGTGGAAGGCGCATGCTCTTCACGTCCAGTGTTGGGAAGGTCAGGCATCGCAACCGACACAATTGGACTCTCCTTGTGGATTTGGGATTTCGAAGAACGCACAGTTCTTTGCGGTGCTTTTGCCAGCTTGAGTCTTTTCAGTTTTCTAGCGAGAGGCTGAGTGCTTCCATCCTCATGTGAAGCTGAACCACTAGCCATGAACATAGGCCAGGGCCTCAGCCGTTCCTTGCCACTCCGTGTGGTAAATGGCATATTGGCAAGTTTACGCTTCTCCTCCGACAATTTTATTTTAGGTTTTGGAGTCCTTTTTTTACTGATATTTGGTGTTTTGGATTTGACATGCTCTGTACTATGACATTGGGCATCGGCCTTGGCAGACGACGTTGCTGGCATTTCATCGTCTCGGCCATGACTAGTGGCAGCAGCTTCAGCACGAGGTGGAAGTGGATCTTGATCTTTCCCTAATTTTGGAACCTCAACATTTTTGTTCTCCATATTTTAATAGGCACAACTAAAAGGCACCTCAGGTAAACAATGGAGATGGATGGATACTAGTATACAATTATGGATGGACTGCCGAGTGCCGACACAGAGATAGCTACAGCCGTGGACTACCGTACTGTACTGTGTCTGCTGCTAATATAGACTGGATGATAATGAGATGTAGTATGTATAAAGAAGAAAGAAAAAAAAACCACGGGTAGGTGGTATACAATTATGGATGGACTGCCGAGTGCCGACATAGAGGTAGCTACAGCCGTGGACTACCGTACTGTACTGTGTCTGCTGCTAATATAGACTGGTTGATAATGAGATGTAGTATGTATAAAGAAGAAAGAAAAAAAAAAACACGGGTAGGTGGTATACAATTATGGATGGACTGCCGAGTGCCGACACAGAGGTAGCTACAGCCGTGGACTACCGTACTGTACTGTGTCTGCTGCTAATATAGACTGGATGATAATGAGATGTAGTATGTATAAAGAAGAAAGAAAAAAAAAACCACGGGTAGGTGGTATACAATTATGGATGGACTGCCGAGTGCCGACACAGAGGTAGCTACAGCCGTGGACTACCGTACTGTACTGTGTCTGCTGCTACTATAGACTGGATGATAATGAGATGTAGTATGTATAAAGAAGAAAGAAAAAAAAAAACACGGGTAGGTGGTATACAATTATGGATGGACTGCCGAGTGCCGACACAGAGGTAGCTACAGCCGTGGACTACCGTACTGTACTGTGTCTGCTGCTTATATAGACTGGATGATAATGAGATGTAGTATGTATAAAGAAGAAAGAAAAAAAAAACCACGGGTAGGTGGTATACAATTATGGATGGACTGCCGAGTGCCGACACAGAGGTAGCTACAGCCGTGGACTACCGTACTGTACTGTGTCTGCTGCTAATATAGACTGGATGATAATGAGATGTAGTATGTATAAAGAAGAAAGAAAAAAAAAACCACGGGTAGGTGGTATACAATTATGGATGGGCTGCCGAGTGCCGACACAGAGATAGCTACAGCCGTGGACTACCGTACTGTACTGTGTCTGCTGCTAATATAGACTGGATGATAATGAGATGTAGTATGTATAAAGAAGAAAGAAAGAAAAAACCACGGGTAGGTGGTATACAATTATGGATGGACTGCCGAGTGCCGACACAGAGGTAGCTACAGCCGTGGACTACCGTACTGTACTGTGTCTGCTGCTAATATAGACTGGATGATAATGAGATGTAGTATGTATAAAGAAGAAAGAAAAAAAAAAAACCACGGGTAGGTGGTATACAATTATGGATGGACTGCCGAGTGCCGACACAGAGGTAGCTACAGCCGTTTACTACCGTACTGTACTGTGTCTGCTGCTAATATAGACTGGATGATAATGAGATGTAGTATGTATAAAGAAGAAAGAAAAAAAAAACCACGGGTAGGTGGTATACAATTATGGATGGACTGCCGAGTGCCGACACAGAGGTAGCTACAGCCGTGAACTACCGTACTGTGTCTGCTGCTAGTATAGACTGGATGATAAATAATGATATAAAAAATATATATATATCACTACTGCAGCCGGACACGTATATATTATATAATGACGGACCTGCTGGACACTGTCTGTCAGCAGAATGAGTTTTTTAATTTTTATAGAATAAAAAAACACCACACAAGTCACACGACGAGTGTACTTTTTCAGGCAGACATTCAATCACAATATACTATACTGGTGGTCAGTGTGGTCAGGTCACTGGTCACAGTGGTCAGTCGTCAGTCACACTGGCAGTGGCACTCTGGCAGCAAAAGTGTGCACTGTTTAATATGTACTCCTGGCTCCTGCTATAACCTATAACTGCTCCCCAGTCTCCCCCACAATTAAGCTGTGTGAGCACAGTCAGATATTATACATAGATGATGCAGCACACTGGGCTGAGCACAGATATGGTATGTGAGTGTGACTGAGTCACTGTGTATCGTTTTTTTCAGGCAGAGAACAAGAACAGAACGGATTATTAAATAATAATAAATTATAAAACTGCACTGGTGGTCAGGTCACTGGTCAGTGGTCATCAGTCACTAGTATAACTCCTCCTAAGCTCCAGTAAGTAAATGAAGTGTCTCACTCTCACTCTCCTATCTATTTTAATTTCTAAACGGAGAGGACGCCAGCCACGTCCTCTCCCTATCAATCTCAATGCACGTGTGAAAATGGCCGCGACGCGCGGCTCCTTATATAGAATCCGAGTCTCGCGATAGAATCCGAGCCTCGCGAGAATCCGACAGCGTGATGATGACGTTCGGGCGCGCTCGGGTTAACCGAGCAAGGCGGGAAGATCCGAGTCGCTCGGACCCGTGTAAAAAAACATGAAGTTCGGGCGGGTTCGGATTCAGAGAAACCGAACCCGCTCATCTCTACACAACATGCGTGTATTGTGAGTTAGTGACAGGACTACTTTAGCTTTTCCATAAATGCTAATGGCACAGAAACAATACAAAGAACTACAGGGTATTTTCTTTTTACAAATGAAATACACTGCAAATTCTAATTGTTTATCACATACACTAATGCAGTTCTGAGAAAGCCAACTTAAATAGTACATATGGCGTAGCAGCCTGATTGCAGTGTAATCACTGGTATCCGATCTCTAGGTCGACAAGACTTAGGTCAACACTGTCTAGGTCGACCACTATTGGTCGACAGTAAGTAGGTCGACATGGGTTCTAGGTCGACAGGGACTCTAGGTTGACATGTTCTAGGTCGACATGACAAAAGGTTGACATGAGTTTTTCACTTTTTTTTCTTCATTTTTTTAACTTTTTTTATACTTAACAATCCACGTGGACTACGAATGGGAATAGTAACCTGTGCTGAGTGCAACAGTAGCAGAGTGAGGCACATTGCCCGACACTCGCGAGCCATGCGAGGGGACACAGTGCATTAATTGGAGATCCAGGGCTCTCTACGGAGAAAACGACACCAAAAACAGTGAAAAAACTCATGTCGACCTTCTTTCATGGTGACCTAGTACATGTCGACCTACAGTCCCTGTCGACCTAGAAACCATATTGACCTACTTACTGTTGACCAATACAGTCGACCTTGCATACCACACCCGTAGTTACTTCCACACATACTGTATAACGGATTAAAATGAGCTATAATAATATAGCTCATTTACCCCAAAGGGGGTGTTTTGGCAGGTCAGGATGAAGTATGCGCAGGTCAGGGCTGTGGTTATTTTGTTATGATTTCCTTTGTTTAATTTCCGGGAGGCACAAGGACGCCCAAGTCCTGTTGCATGTGACATCATGACATCACAGAACAGTGCCGGGGTAGCAGGAAGAATCTGTACTGTTTGTGTCTTATGTATGCGCCCTGCATTTTTATAAGTAACCGGGTGCCAAGTAACACTGGGGCAGCAACCTGCCACCCCCCTTGGCCTTGTGCCCTAGGTGGCAGCACTACTTGTACCCCAGTCAATAAGGCTCTGTTAAGAGATACAAGTGGACATTCCGGGTTGATCGCTCGCTGCCGATTTTCGCAGGGCAGCGAGCAGATGAAAAAACGGCAAAAATGCGCATGCGCATGGTACATAAAGTACTTTCACACAAAACTTTGTGCTTTTACACAAGCTCGAGCAACGTTTTTTCATCGCTCGAGTGATCGTAGTGTGATTGACAGGAAGTGGGTGTTTCTGGGCGGAAACTGCCCGTTTTCAGGGAATGTGCTGAAAAACGCAGGCGTGCCAGATAAAAACGCAGGAGTGGCTGGAGAAACGGGGGAGTGGCTGGCCGAGCGCAGGGCGTGTTTGTGACGTCAAACCAGGAACTAAACGGACTGAGGTGATCGCAGTCTAGGAGTAGGTCTGGAGCTACTCAGAAACTGCAGGGAATTATTTAGTAGCAGTTCTGCTAATCTTTCGTTCGCACTTCTGCTAAGCTAAGATATACTCCCAGAGGGCAGCGGCTTAGCTTTTGCACTGCTGCTAAAAGCAGCTGGCGAGCGAACAACTCGGAATGAGGGACAAGAACTGAAACAATTATAGCACAGAGTAAAAGTGACATACTGAAAAATTATTTATGTGTTATCTGCTCAGATACAGTATCTTCTTACACAGAGCCGGCCATAGGCATAGGCAAACTAGGCAATTGCCTAGGGCATTTGATATGCCTAGGGGCATCTGCAGCTTCTGCTGATTAAAATGATATGCAGCATGCCTATATTCTGTGTGTAGCATTCCAGCCACAGTCTCACACAGTATATAGGCATGCTGCATATCATTTTAATCAGCAGAAGCTGCCTGTGCATCCTAGCCACATAGCAATGGATGCCCGACGTTAGCATTGAGTCAAGATTTATGAGGAAACATCTGTATCCAAGCAGAGGCAGAGGTCACAGTGTTAGTAGCAGTGTGAGTGCTGTGTGCATGTGAGTGGGTTGGTTGTACAGTAGTGTTCAGAATATGTGTAAGGAGCATTATGTGTGTCATGTAAAAATGCATTAATAATGTGCAACATATGTGTAAGGGGCACTATGTGTGTCATTATGGGTATAAGGGCATTAATAATGTGTGGCATATGTGTAACAGGGTACTACTGTATGTGTGTCATTATGTGTAAAGGGGCATTAATAATGTGCAGCAAATCTGTAGGGGGCACTATGTGTGTCATTATGTGTATAAGGGCATTAATAATGTGCGGCATATGTGTAAGGGACATTATATGTAAAAGGGCATTAATAAAGGTTGTCATAATGTGTAAGGCACATTATGTTTATAAGGACATTAATAAGGTGTCTCATATGTGTAAGGGGCATTACTGTGTGGAATTATGTGTATAAATACATTACTAATGTGTGGCATTATGTGTATAAGGTGCTCTACTATGTGGCATTGCGTGTAGAAAGGGCATTACTGTGTCGTCTAATGTGAATAAAGAGCAATAGGGTGTGGTGTAATGTGAATAAGGAGCAATTCAGTGTGATATAATGTGAATAAGGGGCTCTACTATGAGGAGTAACGTTTATAAGGTAAAGTGATACTACTGTGGGATGTAATATGAATTATGGACACTATCGCATGATCAAATGTGAATAAAGTTGCAGTACTGTGTGGCGTAATTGGAATTGGGGTTACTATTGTGTGGCCATGCCCCTTGCCAGCAAAAACACAAACACCAAAATAAGGACTGCTATGGGTGAGGGGTGATGGTGCTGGGAAAGAGGTGAAAGGTCAGAGGCGGAACCAGTGATGGTGCTAGGGGGCACCAGCCAAAATCTTGCCTAGGGCATCATATTGGTTAGGGCCGGCTCTGTTCTTACAGTATGTGCAGTTATGTGTTCATTCTATACAATATCTCGATAATAGTGTCCCTTTAAGCAGATTAATTCTGCTGATGCCAGCCTGATAACACATCTGAGATCTCCTACTGGCAGCTCAATTTAATCATGATGAAATAACATTTTTTTTCCCCTGTTCCACAAAATGAGAAGAATCGGCAGATGTGAAGGTCTATTCATCTGTAAGACATCATTTCCTGGGTTGATGAAAGTCCCACCAAACATGATAGAGACTTGTTAGCATCTGACAAAACTCAGCCTGACCTTTCAGGATGTAAAAAGGGCCTTGTGTTATAGAAATTCCTGAAGGGTGGATTGTACAGGCCCGCCAGCTGTTTTCATCTGATCCAGCTTCAAACGCTGGCGATATGAAAGTCTCGCGCTCTGATTTCTATTCAGAGCACCCAAGAAGAGTGATGACTCTATCACACTGCGAATGGATTACTGGTCATTTGCAATCACCGGAGAAGGTCTGACCTGGACCTACATTGTTGGTTGCTTTCTGTGACATAGTGAAGTACACATTTCAATTAGTGATGTGCACCGGACATTTTTCGGGTTTTGTGTTTTGGTTTTGGATTCGGTTCCGCGGCCGTGTTTTGGATTCGGACGCGTTTTGGCAAAACCTCACCGAAAATTTTTTGTCGGATTCGGGTGTGTTTTGGATTCGGGTGTTTTTTACAAAAAACCCTAAAAAATAGCTTAAATCATAGAATTTGGGGGTCATTTTGATCCCATAGTTTTATTAACCTCAATAACCATAATTTCCACTCATTTCCAGTCTATTCTGAACACCTCACACCTCACAATATTATTTTTAGTCCTAAAATTTGCACCGAGGTCGCTGAATCGCTAAGCTAAGCGACACAAGTGGCCGACACAAACACCTGGCCCATCTAGGAGTGGCACTGCAGTGTCAGGCAGGATGGCACTTCAAAAAAATAGTCCCCAAACAGCACATGATGCAAAGAAAAAAAGAGGCGCACCAAGGTCGCTGTGTGACTAAGCTAAGCGACACAAGTGGCCGACACAAACACCTGGCCCATCTAGGAGTGGCACTGCAGTGTCAGGCAGGATGGCACTTCCAAAAAATAGTCCCCAAACAGCACATGATGCAAAGAAAAAAAGAGGCGCACCAAGGTCGCTGTGTGACTAAGCTAAGCGACACAAGTGGCCGACACAAACACCTGGCCCATCTAGGAGTGGCACTGCAGTGTCAGGCAGGATGGCACTTCCAAAAAATAGTCCCCAAACAGCACATGATGCAAAGAAAAAAAGAGGCGCACCAAGGTCGCTGTGTGACTAAGCTAAGCGACATAACTGGCCGACACAAACACCTGGCCCATCTAGGAGTGGCACTGCAGTGTCAGGCAGGATGGCACTTCAAAAAAATTGTCCCCAAACAGCACATGATGCAAAGAAAAAAAGAGGCGCACCAAGGTCGCTGTGTGACTAAGCTAAGCGACACAAGTGGCCGACACAAACACCTGGCCCATCTCGGAGTGGCACTGCAGTGTCAGGCAGGATGGCACTTCAAAAAAATTGTCCCCAAACAGCACATGATGCAAAGAAAAAAAGAGGCGCACCACAGGTATAGAATGTAGATGGATAGTATACTTAATGACGACACAGAGGTAGGTACAGCAGTGGCCTTCCGTACTGCTATATATAGTATACTGGTGGTCACTGTGTCAGCAAACTGCAAAACTAAAATGCACCACAGGTATAGAATGTAGATGGATAGTATACTTAATGATGACACAGAGGTAGGTACAGCAGTGGCCTTCCGTACCGTACTGCTATATATACTGGTGGTCACTGTGTCAGCAAACTGCAAAACTAAAATGCACCACAGGTATAGAATGTAGATGGATAGTATACTTAATGAATGACGACACAGAGGTAGGTACAGCAGTGGCCTTCCGTACTGCTATATATAGTATACTGGTGGTCACTGTGTCAGCAAACTGCAAAACTAAAATGCACCACAGGTATAGAATGTAGATGGATAGTATACTTAATGACGACACAGAGGTAGGTACAGCAGTGGCCTTCCGTACTGCTATATATAGTATACTGGTGGTCACTGTGTCAGCAAACTGCAACACTAAAATGCACCACAGGTATAGAATGTAGATGGATAGTATACTTAATGACGACACAGAGGTAGGTACAGCAGTGGCCTTCCGTACTGCTATATATAGTATACTGGTGGTCACTGTGTCAGCAAACTGCAAAACTAAAATGCACCACAGGTATAGAATGTAGATGGATAGTATACTTAATGACGACACAGAGGTAGGTACAGCAGTGGCCTACTGTACCGTAATGCTATATATTATATACTGGTGGTCACTGGTCAGAAAAACTGCACTGTACTCCTCCTATATAATATTGCTAGGTGATTCATCGCGCCCTACGGGCGCTCTTGACACCGTCGTAAGGAGCTACGCCCCCTTAACCCTTGCACACCCTTGTGGCGTGCAATATTTTTATTATATGGAGTATTACATCCAATCCTAATTGTGTGAGTGGTTAAATATTGCACGGACAAAGGGCGTGCAATGGTTAAGGGGTGGAAGCCCCTTGCAACGTGGTTGAGGGAGTAGGGGTGCGGGGAAGAGGCGGATGGGATCCTGGGGTGCCACGGGAGGGCCGGTTGCGGTGGTGCCGCAGGTGGGGGAGGGTGCGTGGGTGCTGCGGGTGGAGGTCTGGAGCTGCTGCAGGTGGGGGAGGAGCAGTTGCGGGGTTGCCCCAGGTGGGGGAGGGGTGGATGCGGTGGTGCGACGGGAGGTACGGGGTCGCTTCGGGTGGGGGAGGGGATCCAGAGCTATCGCGGCGCTGGAGGGTGTGTGTGGGGGTGCCGCGGATGGGGCCCGGTGGTACTTTGAGTGGGGGAGGGGCGGGTAATGCTTATCCTGTTCTCCTCCTGTCAGCAGCTAAGCTGCTGTCCTCCCTTTGGCAGTGGCTCTCCCAGAGACTCGCACAGCAGCCAGTCACTATTGTTAGCGCCGGTGTCTCAATATGCTGCATTACAGGGAAGAAGATGTACGCAATAAACTACAGCTCCCAGCAGCCCTAAGGGGGGGAATGCTTTGGTGCTAAGGGCTGCTGGGAGCTGTAGTTTATGTAGTGCATCTACTTCCCTATAATGCGGCACGTTGGGAGACTGGTGCTAACAATAGTGACTGGCTGGCAGAACTGTGTGACTGGCTGAATCAATGTAAAAGGTGAGAGTGCTGTGCAGTGTCAGTGACACTACACACAGGCACGGCGCTAGCCGCTCAGCAAAGGGATGCAGTGCAGGGAGGCGGCAGGAAGGAGAGGCGTTCTCCCTGCTCTACATCCTTGTGCTGAGCTGCTGCTGCTATCCCTGCTGCTGCTGCCGGCTGCTGTCACTGGAAGCACAAAACCTTTTCTCCCCCTCGGCGCCGGCAGCACAAAACCTCCTCTCCCCCCTCCCCTCCCCTGTGTGACATTCAGTGGCCGGGAGGGAGCCAAAGTGGGTGGGGCTAGATGGGAGTAAGGGGCGGAGCTACATGGGACAGTGCTGCAGCAGGAGGATGAGCTGCTACAGCTTCGGCCAGCCAGACTTCATTAAATAAGTGTCTGGAAAGAGAGTGAGTGTTTGTGTATATACAGTGTCTGTGTATACTGTATATATGTGTGACTGTGTATGTGTGTAATGTATGTACAGTATGTATGTGTGTGTGTTTGTATATATGTGTCGTGTGTGTGTGTGTGACTGTTGCATAATGTGTGTGTTACTGATACAGGGGGCGTTACGTGTGTAAGCGGCACTGGTACAGGGGGCGTTACGTGTGTAAGCAGCACTGCTACAAGGGGCATTATGTGTGTAAGCGGCACTGGTACAGGGGGCATTACGTGTGTAAGCAGCACTGGTACAGAGGGCGTTATGTGTGTAAACGGTACTGGGAGAGGGGGCATTACGTGTGTAAGCGTCACTGGTACAGGGGGTGTTACTTGTGTAAGCGTCACTGGTACAGGGGGTGTTATGTGTGTAAGCGGCACTGGTACAGGGGGCGTTATGTGTCTAAGCGGCACTGGTACAGAGGGCGTTATGTGTGTAAACGGTACTGGGAGAGGGGGCATTACGTGTGTAAGCATCACTGGTACAGGGGGCGTTATGTGTGTAAGCGTCACTGGTATAGGGGGGCGTTACGTGTGTAAGCGTCACTGCTACAGGGGGCCTTACGTGTGTAATTGTTACTGCTACAGGGGGTGTTACTTGTGTAAGCGTCACTGGAAAGTGGGGGCGTGACATGTGTAAGCGTCACTGGTACAGGAGGGCGTGACATGTGTAAGCGTCACTGGTACAGAGGGCATTACATGTGTAAGCGTCTCAGGTACAGGGGGCATTACATGTGTAAGTGTCTCTACTACAGGGGTTATTATGTGCGCTGTGCGTTTGTAAAGTATGCGAGGGTGCAAATTTGTAGTTTGCAGGGGGGCGCCGAACACTCTAGCACCGGGCCAGACTGCACACCCACTGCAGTGCACAGCACTGTCACCTCTTACATTAATTCAGCGTCCATACATTACCCTCCGCGATATCACCCTCTCTATCCGCTACATTAACCATCTCGGGGCTTCCAGGCCGGCAGGGCAGGTGCTGTGTTGCGGAGTCAGGGCCTCTGGAGATCTGGGCGTGGCTGTGGCGGGGAGGCACTTCTGTGACATCACACGCAGAACAGGCTCCAGGGCTCAGAGTGTATGCAGCGCAGGGAGGCCTATGAAAGTCTTCCGCTGCGCCGCTTTCATACACATCTATGCCGGTGGCCGCAGCAGCTTTTGTTCCACCTGCGGCGCGGCTAGGGAGTGGGGATTGTTGATGCCGGATGGTGCAGGTGGACTGGCAGCAAGACATTGGTGGTCATTCAGAGTTGATCGCTCGCTAACAGTTTTTAGCAGCCGTGCAAATGCTATGCCGCCGCCCAGTGGGAGTGTATTTTAGCTTAGCAAAAGTGGGAACGAAGGGATAGGAGAGCGGGTACAAAAAAAATTTGTGCAGTTTCAGAGCAGCTTCAGACCTACTCGGCACTTGCGATCAATTCAGACCATTCAGTTCATAAACACGCCCTGCATTCGGGCAGCCACGCCTGCGTTTTTCCGTACACTCCCTGAAAATGGTCAGTTGACACCCAGAAACGCCCTCTTCCTGTCAATCACTGTGCGGCTGCCTATGCGACTGAAAAGCATCATCGCTAGACCCTGTGTAAAACGACATCGCTCGTTGTAATAGTACGCCACACGTGCGAATTGCGCGGCATACGCATGCACAGAAGTGCCGAGTTTTTGCCTGATCGCTGCACAGCGAACGAATGCAGCTAGCGATCAACTTGGAATGACTCCCATAGGACGCTGCGGTGAAAGGATGTTTTTTCCCCTATGTACAGCGCAGAGACTTGCTGCAGATGCAGTGTCAGACCCTCCAGCTGCACCTTTTTGCCAGGTACATTCCCGTTTTTTTATGGTCTGTACCGATTATTGACTCTCCAAGCTTTCATTGAAAGTATAGGAAAAGGGGCGTGGCCAAGCACCTGTACCCGTGACCACGCCCCTTTTTCGAATGTGTATCAATGTTCATGTGTACATTGGCCCTCATTCCGAGTTGATCGGTCGCAAGGCGAATTTAGCAGAGTTACACACGCTAAGCCGCCGCCTACTGGGAGTGAATCTTAGCTTCTTAAAATTGCGACCGATGTATGCGCAATATTGCGATTACTAACTACTTAGCAGTTTCAGAGTAGCTCCAGACTTACTCTGCCTGTGCGATCAGTTCAGTGCTTGTCGTTCCTGGTTGACGTCACAAACACACCCAGCGTTCGCCCAGGCACTCCCACCGTTTCCCCGGCCACTCCTGCGTTTTTTCCGGAAACGGTAGCGTTTTCAGCCACACGCCCCTGAAACGCCGTGTTTCCGCCCAGTAACACCCATTTCCTGTCAATCACATTACGATCGCCAGAGCGAAGAAAAAGCCGTGAGTAAAATTACTTTCTTCATAGTAAAGTTACTTGGCGCAGTCGCAGTGCGAACATTGCGCATGCGTACTAAGCGGATTTTCACTGCGATGCGATGAAAAATACCGAGCGAACAACTCGGAATGAGGGCCATTGTTGGAGGGTATGTTGCTGCAGATGCAGTGTGCCTATTTTGGGGTGTGGGGCTGGAGCTGCAGCTCCATCAGTCCCAGTGCTAATCCTGCTCTGTGAAAACACAGCAGCCAAAGGGCAGAGCCTCCCATTGGATGTAACCTGTGTTGGAGGGCGTTTCTCGGCCAATCAGCTGTGGGCTGGGTGTGATAGACCTGCCACTAACCCAATGAGAGCTCCTAGCCACGCCCAGCGTTAGAAACCCAGGCACAGAATCACAGGGCTATTATATAGGAGATACTGGTGGTCCCCAGTCCCCACAATAAAGCAGCACACTGAGCACAGATATGGAGTGTTTTTCAGGCAGACAACGTATACTGGTGGTCACTGTCAGCAAAACTCTGCACTGTACTCCTGCTATATAATCAGGGCCGGATTAACAATGGGGCGGATGGAGCTGCAGCTCCAAGCCCCCATTGAAAATAGGCCCAGAGAGTTCCCTGCAGTGC
The DNA here is from genome assembly GCF_028390025.1 of Pseudophryne corroboree. Classification (NCBI taxonomy): domain Eukaryota; kingdom Metazoa; phylum Chordata; class Amphibia; order Anura; family Myobatrachidae; genus Pseudophryne; species Pseudophryne corroboree. Next base: position 1,004,897,988 of record NC_086445.1, read on the forward strand.
GGCCAGTGCTGACAGGAAAAAATATATTTCCTGTCATCACACACAGCAGCTCACTCACCTCCGGCTGCCCATTCACCCCACCACGGCACTAAACCTGCCTTTCCTTGCAGTATCAATGTGAGGCTCCGCCCCCGGGTCCGCCCGAAGCTCCGCCCCATTCGGCCCGAGGCTCCGCCCCCTGTCAATCCAAAATGCATGCTTATACTTACCCTCCCCGCTGCAGCTTCCCAACAGGAAAAAGCTTAATGAAAGAGGGTGATGGTCTGGGGAGGGGCTGCTGTCTTTTGGGAGAGCTGTCTTTTAGGTGACTTGCAAGCCATACCAGGCCCTGAGGTCTCCTCCTCTGTAAGTGGTGTCAATATCAGTAAGTTTTGTGTGTTGTGTGTGCATGTGTATGTGTCAGTAAGTGGTGTCTGTGTCAGTAAGTGTTGCGTGTGTGTGTCAGGAAGTGGTATGTGTCAGTAAGTTTTGTGGTGTGTGTGTGTCAGTAAGTAGTGTCTGTCAGTTACTGGTGTCTGTCAGTAAGTTTTGTGTTGTGTGTGTCAGTAAGTAGTATGTTGTGTGTGTCAGTAAGTAGTGTATGTCAGTAAGTGATGTCTGTCAGTAAGTTTTGTATTGTGTGTGTCAGTAAGTAGTGTATGTCAGTAAGTGGTGTCTGTGTCAGTAAGTTTTGTGTTGTGCCGTGTGTGTCAGTATGTAGTATCTGTCAGTAAGTGGTGTCTGTATCAGTACGTTTCGTGTGGTATGTGTGTCAGTAAGTTTTGCATTGTGTGTCAGTAAGTAGTGTCTGTCTGTAAGTTGTGCCTGTGTCAGTAAGTATTGTGTTGTATCTGTGTGTGTCAGTAAGTAGTGCCTATGTTGTGCGTGTGTGCCAGTAAGTAATGTCTATCAGTAAGTGGTGACTGCGTCAGTAAGTTTGTGTTGTGTCTGTCAGTTAGTAGTGTCTGTCAGTAAGTGGTGTGGTAAAGAATGAGCGTTTATGTTTTAGTGTGGCACCGGTGAAAAAAGTTAGTTATTAAAAACAAATGTTTACAGCCCTTTATATGAGCCCTTTGGCGGTGTAGTACACAGACTTGTCCGGAATTTAGACCTAACTGTCCCTACCTTACTGATGGCCACGGGATTACTCAGCCTGGTGTAGAAGCAGCTGTCCGTGGCTTGCTGGTATAATCGTGTCTCTCACTACTGCTGCGTCCAGCGGGGGAGACGTGGTGGATAAGCAGTAACACAAAGGATCTATACAAACTAACGTCCAGCGGATCCAGCGATTGCCGGGTGACGTCATCTGCTCAACTTCCCTGCAGCACATCTCCCCCGCTGGACGCAGCGGTAGTGAAACGCGATTATACCAGCAAGCCACGGCCAGCCGATTCTACACCAGGCTGAGGAATCCCGTGGCCATCAGTAAGGTAGGGACAGTTAGGTCTAAGTTCCGGACAAGTCTGTGTACTACACCGCCAAAGGGCTTATATAAATGGCTGTAAACATTTGTTACTAATAACTAACTTTTTTTCACAGGTGCCACATTAAAACATAAGCGCTCATTCTTTACCACACATTTATTATTATAATTTGAGCTGCTATATATCATTAGCGCAGAAAACATTTATATATAGATTCTCAGTAAGTGATGTCTGAGGCATTTAGTTTATCTGTGTTAGTAAGCGGTATCTGTATCAGTAAGTTGTATCTGTGTCAGTAAGGGTTGTGTGTTAGTAAGTGTGTATGTACCAATAAGTGTTATCTGTTAGTAAGTAGTGTCTGTGTCAGTAAGGGGTGTCTCAGTAAGTGGTCTGTGTCAGTAAGTTTTATCTATGTCAGTAAGGCGTGTCTGCCAGTAAGTTTGTATGTTCCAATAAGTGGCATCTGTGTCAGTAAGTGGCGTCTTTGTCAGTAAGGGTTATCTGTGTTAGTAAGTGGTATCTGTCAGTAAATGTGTTTGTATCAGTAAGGAGTGTCTGTGTATGTAAGTGTGTGTGTCAGTAAGTTTATATCAGTGTGTTTGTGTCAGTAAGTGTGTCTGTCAGTAAGGGGTGTCTATGTCAGTAAGAGGTCTCTGTGTCCGTAAGGCCAGGGCTATCTGTGTCCATTAGAGATGTCTATATAAGTAAGTAATATCTGTCAGTAAGGGGTGTCCGTGTCCAGGGCTGCGTCAGGGGTTGGGGAGAACTGCTGGACAGGAGTACCTGTCCTGGATAGAAAGTGGGGCTCCCTTTTGGCTCTTACAGTAAGGAGCTGACACTGTACTTAAGCTCTGGCCCGGCCGCGCAGAGCTTATCTTCCAGCTTAGATATGGCCCGGTAACCAGCCAACCTGGCAGCCCACCATTTGTGGGCCAGGAGAGTGCTCGGCAGCCAGCATCTTTTCACTGGTGAGAACCTTTATATTAATGTTGCTGCCGAGAGGGGTATGTGTGTGTGTGTGTGTGTGTGTGTGTGTGTGTGTGTGTGTGTGTGTGAGGGGGGTGAAACAGAAGGAAATGTGAGTGTGAGTGTCGTGGTCACTGAGAGACAGAGGGGAATGTTTTTTTTTTTGGGGGGGGGGTCACTGAGAGACAGGGGAATGTGGGGAGGGGATCCGGTCTTTAGGTCGACAGTAAGTAGGTCAACAATGTTTCGGTCGACCACTATTGGTCGACAATTAGTAGGTTGACAGGGTTTCTATGTCGACCGGGTCTTCAGGTCGACATGTTCTAGGTCGACAGGTCAAAAGGTCGACATGAGTTTTTTTTTAAATTGTTTTGAACTTTTTCATACTTTATGATCCATGTGGACTACAATTGGGAATAGTAACCTAGCCCGAAGCATGCGAGGGGACACGGTGAACTAATTGGGGTTCCCGGTCACTGTACGGAGAAAGCGACACAATTTAAAAAAAAAAAAATCATGTCGACCTTTTGACCTGTCGACCTAAAGACCCTGTCGACCTGGCATCCCTGTCGACCAATAGTGGTCGACCTACTTACTGTCGACCTTACATACCGCACCCGCGGTGAGGTGGGTCACAGAGACAGGAAATGTGTGGGTGTCACTGACACAGATAGGAATGTAGGGGCAGTATTTGAGAGACAGAGGGGAATGTGGCGAGGGAGGTCACTGAGAGACAGGTCAATGTGGCCATGTCACTGAGTCAGAGGGTAATGTGTGGAGGGGGTGTAACTGAGAGACAGAGGGGAATGTGGCGAGGGGGTCACTGAGAGACAGGTCAATGTGGCCATGTCACTGAGGCAGAGGGTAATGTGTGGAGGGGGTGTAACTGAGAGACAGAGGGGAATGTGGCGAGGGGGGTCACTGAGAGACAGGTCAATGTGGCCATGTCACTGAGTCAGAGGGTAATGTGTGGAGGGGGTGTAATTGAGAGACAGAGGGGAATGTGGCGAGGGGGTCACTGAGAGACAGGTCAATGTGGCCATGTCACTGAGGCAGAGGGGAATGTGTGGAGGGGGTGTAACTGAGAGACAGAGGGGAATGTGGTGAGGGGGGTCACTGAGAGACAGGTCAATGTGGCCATGTCACTGAGGCAGAGGGTAATGTGTGGAGGGGGTGTAACTGAGAGACAGAGGGGAATATGGCGATGGGGTCACTGAGAGACAGGTCAATGTGGCCATGTCACTGAGGCAGAGGGTAATGTGTGGAGGGGGTGTAACTGAGAGACAGAGGGGAATGTGGCGAGGGGGGTCACTGAGAGACAGGTCAATGTGGCCATGTCACTGAGGCAGAGGGTAATGTGTGGAGGGGGTGTAACTGAGAGACAGAGGGGAATGTGGCGAGGGGGGTCACTGAGAGACAGGTCAATGTGGCCATGTCACTGAGGCAGAGGGTAATGTGTGGAGGGGGTGTAACTGAGAAGCAGAGGGGAATGTGGTGAGGGGGGGTCACTGAGAGACAGGTCAATGTGGCCATGTCACTGAGGCAGATGGTAATGTGTGGAGGGGGTGTAACTGAGAGACAGAGGGGAATGTGGTGAGGGGGTCACTGAGAGACAGGTCAATGTGGCCTTGTCACTGAGGCAGAGGGTAATGTGTGGAGGGGGTGTAACTGAGAGACAGAGGGGAATGTGGCGTGGGGGGTCACTGAGAGACAGGTCAATGTGGCCATATCACTGAGGCAGAGGGCAATGTGTGGAGGGGGTGTAACTGAGAGACAGAGGGGAATGTGGCGAGGGGGGTCACTGAGAGACAGGTCAATGTAGCCATGTCACTGAGGCAGAGGGTAATGTGTGGAGGGGGTGTAACTGAGAGACAGAGGGGAATGTGGCGTGGGGGGTCACTGAGAGACAGGTCAATGTGGCCATGTCACTGAGGCAGAGGGTAATGTGTGGAGGGGGTGTAACTGAGAGACAGAGGGGAATGTGGCGAGGGGGGTCACTGAGAGACAGGTCAATGTGGCCATGTCACTGAAGCAGAGGGTAATGTGTGGAGGGGGTGTAACTGAGAGACAGAGGGGAATGTGGCTATGGGGGTAGCATATGCATGTGTGAGGCTATGTGGGGGGGAGGGGGGGTTACCTATTTTTTTCAGACCCAGGCATCACAATTTCTGATGGCAGCCCAGTCCCTGCCAGTAGGAGTGTTTGTGTCACTAAGTTGTATCTATCTTAAGTATGTATGTGCCAATAAGTGGTGTCTGTGTCCGTAAGTGCCATATGTCAGTAAATGGTGTCTGTGTCAATAAATGTTTGTGTTAGTAAGGTATGTCAGTAAGAGTTTCTGTGTCAGTAAGTAGAATATGTCAGTAAGGGGTGCCTGTGTTCATAAGTGATATCTGTCAGTAAGAGGTGTCTGTGTCAGTAAGAGGTGTCTGTGTAGGTGTCAGTAAGTGGTATGTATCAGTAAGTCTGTGTCAGTAGGTGGTGTGTATGTTCATAAGTGTGTCAGTTAGGTGTTTCAGTAAGTGTGTAAGTAAGTGAGTCTATATTTGTATTTGTGTCAGTAAGGGGTGTCTGTTGGTAAGCAGTGTCTGTCTGCAAGTGTGCCTGTGTCAGTAAGAGATGTCTGTCGGTAAGAGATGTCTCTGTCAATAGGTTTCTGTATCAGTAACTGTATCCCATGAGCCCTCAGTTCACTGTTTGCTCTGTTTTGCCCCTATCTCTGCTGCCCTTTCCCTATCTCCTCTGTATTGCTCCCCTTTTTTCCAATCTTTCCACACCTGCTCTGTTTTGCCCCATCGTTTTTCCCCTTTCCACCTTCTTTGCATGTTGATACAGCTCTCTGTATAATATGGCGGTTACTGCGATGCTCCCTGTATTAAATGCTGGTCACGGAGATGCTCTCTGTATCATGTGGCGGTCACTGCGATGCTCCCGGTATTAAATGCTGGTCACGGAGATGCTCTCTGTATCATATGGCGGTCACTGCGATGCTCCCGGTATTAAATTCTGGTCACTGAGATGCTCTCTGTATCATATGGCGGTCACTGCGATGCTCCCTGTATTAAATGCTGGTCACTGCGATGCTCTCTGTATATATGGTGGTCACTGCGATGCTCCCGGTATTAAATGCTGGTCACGGAGATGCTCTCTGTATATATGGTGGTCACTGATGCCCTGTATTATATGGAGGTTACAAACTTTTTCTTATTATAGCGCCACTATTAAGTGGTTGAAGGTAGGCATTAGCTTTGACCTCCATCGAGATAGCCACACCCATGGCACAGGCCACACCCCTATTTAGACCACACCCACACCACACTGGTCACACCCCCACATCACTAATCACACCACGGCAGCGCTTGTCACACCTCCTGCCGAGGCACACAATAGGCCCTTCCTAAATTTCAGCTCCAGGCCCATGTGGACCTTAATCTGGCACTGTATATAATACAGCTGCTCCCCAGTCCCCACAATTAAGCAGTGTGAGCACAGATATATGCAGCACACTGGGCACAGATATGGAGCGTTTTTCAGGCAGACAACGTATACTGGTGGTCACTGGTCAGCAAAACTCTGCACTGTACTCCTCCTATATAATACTGCTGGTCCCCAGTCCCCACAATTAAGCAGTGTGAGCACAGATATATGCAGCACACTGAGCACAGATATGGAGCGTTTTTTTCAGGCAGAGAACGGATACTGGTGGTCACTGGTCAGCAAAACTCTGCACTGTACTCCTCCTATATACAGCTGCTCCCCAGCCCTCCCCACAATTAAGCAATAGTGCACAATCAAGTTCAACAATAACGGAGAGGACGCCAGCCACGTCCTCTCCCTAACATTTCCAATGCACGAGTGAAAATGGCGGCGACGCGCGGCTGCTTATATAGAATCCGAATCTCGCGAGAATCCGACAGCGGGATGATGACGTTCGGGCGCGCTCGGGTTACCCGAGCCATACGGGAGAATCCGAGTATGGCTCGGACCCGTGTAAAAAGGGTGAAGTTCGGGGGGGTTCGGTTTCCGAGAAACCGAACCCGCTCATCACTAATTACAATGCGGCATTTTGGGTTTTCCAGGGAACATAAAGACCATTCTCGGTGGGAGTCATTGACTAGAAGATAGACCACCGTGATGAAATGAATCAGCAGGGGGAGCAAAGCACAGACTGTACTGTAGATCAGGAGTATTCAACATGCAGCTCTCCAGCTGCTGTGGAACTACATATCCCAGCATGCCTTGCCACAATTTTAGCAGGTCCTATTAGCAAAAGTATGCTGGGATGCAAAGTCCTACAGCAACTGTAAGGTTGCATGTAGAAGTAAAAGGAAATTAAATGGTTAATTTATGAAAGTGCATAGTATCAGGGCCGGTGCAAGGTTTCTCTGCACCCTAGGCAAAACTTCTGCCTACTGCCCCTTCAGGTGAAAGAAATGCTGCTGCTCTCCCCCACCCCCAGTCTGTTGCATGGCTGCTCTCTTCTCCCCATCTCCCCAGTCTGTGTGGGTGCCTGCAGCTCTCACCCCCCCCCCCCCCCCTCTGTTAAATGTCTGCTGTTCTATCTCCTCCACATCTATGTGCGTGCTGCTGCTCATCCCCCCCCCCCCCAGACTGTGTGCATGCCTGCTGCCCCCCCCCCTCTCCCCAGACTGCTGCTCTCCCCCTCTTTCCTTATCAAATGCAGAGAGTGCACTGTGCAGCCACCATACCTGCGGGATGCGATGCAGAGTTGGGACTGAGTAGTCTGCAAAAGAGCCTGCAATGAAGAGCAGCGCCACATGTCACCCCCAGCCAGGACTCCAGGAGCTGTCAAAGAAACTTCTTGTGCCGGGTAGAGGCGGAGCTGGAGGCTGCAATACGGGAGCTTGCCAGTTGCGACTACTGCAGGGGCGGATTGGGAACAAAAAGCGGCCCTGGAAAAATTTGTACTAGTGGCCCCACATGGGCAGCACCAGAGGTGTAAGGTCTAGCCATGGGCCATGGCAGCAGCACCCTCCCCCCAAGACTTTCCAGATAGTGGGCATGTCCAGCATCAAGGGGGAAGTTAAAACGAAATAAAATTAAATATTATGAGCACATTATATGATACACCTTCAGAATTTAGGAAACTATATCATTCTTTAGAAATATATATTTTCTTGCTTATTACACCAACCGTATCCCAATCACTATTCACTCAATCTTATATGTCAGCCAAGCAGGCAGACAGAGCATACACTAGATCATCTGCAATCACAGGCTAAGTGGCAAAGTCATTTTCATATATGCAAATTATTTTGCATCTTATTCATTATGTCTATAAAAAGTACCACATGTCCTCAAACAAAACAGGCCCCACGGGTGCGTCGGCCCACCGGGAATCTTCCCTGTAAACCCTATGGCCAATCCGCCTCTGGACTACTGTAAGATACGAGTGCCGGGGGGATTGCGGCGACTGTGAGGTAGGACCATGCTACCTTTTTCAGGCAGCTGTAGCAGGCCGCCCCCTCAGGATTCGGCGCCCCTAGGCAGCTGCCTAGTGGAAGCTCCGGCCCTGCATAGTATAATTTTTGCTAAAACTCTCCTATTGCTCAGGAGAAGCATGAGTGCACAGGAGGAGCCATTAAACCGAACAGGGCCATAACTCGGGTGGTGCGACATAATGTGCAACTGCAGAGGGCACTGCAAGGCAGGGGGCGCTGTTCTGTAGCACCTGTCAATTTTATGTTTTAATCAGTCTAACTTGTAACTTCCTCTTCTTTGGAGAACAGAATGACAGGCATGGGAATGAAGAGAGTTAAACCTCCTGTGATGGGTGTGGACCAAAATGGCATGACAGGTTACAGCCAAATGGAGGTAGGGGAGGGACCAGTATATATAGGGGATGTATAGGTCATTAGGGGTCTCTTTTAGTTTGCCTTGCTGGTGAGTGTATGCTGTCCTGATTAGGTCAGTTTTATTCTCTTGCTCCAGGGCACAGGTTCTCAAACTCGGTCCCCAGGACCCCACACGGTGCATGTTTTGCAGGTCTCCTCACAGAATCACAAGTGACATAATTAGCTCCACCTGAGGACCTTTTAAAATGTGTCAGTGAGTAATTAATACACCTGTGCACTTGCTGGGTTACCTGCAAAACATGCACTGTGTGGGGTCCTGAGGACCGAGTTTGAGAACCACTGCTCTAGGGGATTTAGGTAGTGCTTTGAGTGCATTAGTATATTTTAGCTGTTACCCCTGCTGGTTACCTGTAGCTTAACTTAGCAACTGTTGGGGGATTTAGTACTCTGTTCCATACTTACCTACATTGTATTTCTCATCTCCGGGAGAAGCCCAGAGAGGAGACGCTGCAGGTGTCTTCGGGGGGTGGGGCCGGACTGTGACATCACTAAGCCCCGCCCCCCACATTGGGAAATGCCGCGATTCGTGGGTCCGCGGGAAGGGGGCGGGGCTAAAATGACACGATTTGCATCATTTTAACCCCTTCTCCACCCGACGGACCCGCGAATGCGGGAGGTTATCTCTCCATCCTGCACTAGGGTGCGAGCAGGATGTGGGAGACCTGCCCACTCTTCCGGGGGTGCGGGGGACTACCCCAAAAAAATGGGAGCCTCCCGCAGCTTCCAGGAGAGTAGTTTAGCATGCTCTGTTCACCTCCTTGTCCCTTTTGTCATGGCTGCCGCAGCCCGACCCCAGCGTTCCCCCCAGGCCCCTGCTCGCTACCGCTCAGAAGGTGGTGGGGAGGGTGCCATTGTGGGGCCAGTAGCCTCGTCGTCTGCCGGCACGCGTTCACGCGTCGCGGCGGTAGGCCGAACTCGGTCTCCCCTGCCGCAGTTGATGGAGCCATTTTTGGGGTCCGGTCGCGGGGCGGCAGGGGGGATGCCAGTACGCGGCTAGGGAGGGAGTTGTGGCCGGGGCTCGGCCTGCGGCTCCCTCCGTCTATGCACAGTTTTTGCAGGCCCGCGTGTGTGCGCCAGGGCGGGCCTACACGCCTTCCTGAGGGAGGATTCGTGCCACCTCCATCGCCCATAGCTAGGCCGCAGTTATCTGCCGGCCGTGGGCGGCGGGCGCCGGAAAGGCAAGGGGAGGCGGTGGCCGGATCTCGGCTGGCGGCTCTCTCCCCTGCAGACCTGACTTCTCCTCGGCGCAGGGGGGAGCGCGCTCGGCAAGGGTCGCGCGCGTCCGTCCCTGCTGCTTCTGGCCCCGCTCGCGCATGTGTGCATGCAGCGGCGGCTTTTGATGGTCTCTCTCCCCTGCTGCCTCCCTCAGTGCCGGAGTCGGCCGGGGACGGCGGAGGGGGCGGGGAGCGGACGGCGTTAGTAATTCTGTTAACACTGATAATGCTAATGGTGGTTTGACTGAGGGGGCTGCCTTCCCTGTCGCTCAGAAGAGCTCCAGGCTTCAGGAACCTGGAGCCTCCCAGCTGGGGACAGGTGTGAGAGTGCAGGTCAGGGCTGGCAGTGGTGGCCGGGCATTAGAGGACGGGATGAGTGAGGGAGGCGGGGTGCGGAGGGCAGGACAGGGGGTCAGAGGAGGGACCAGCAGGTCACCCAGGCAATCTGACCTTTTAGGGGCAGGGCCTTCCTCGGCACCTTATGTAGGCCAGGGTAGGAGGCGAAGTGGGGCACCGGATGCCCCGGAAGTCTCGCTTGGCAGTGGCCGGGAGGATAGGGGCAAACAGGTGGCCACTGGGGACCTGGCATCTGCGCTGTCATCAGTGGCGTCGGCTTTGGCCCCACTGGTGGCAGCTGCATTCCCGGGTTCGGTGCGTCATGCGGGCACACGGGGTGGGGGGCAGGGGGCTTCTGCCGCGCCGTCGGGATCGGCGGTGTGGCGGATAGCGCGCACTTGCCAGGAGTTGCAAGAGGCCGCGGCGCAGTTGGGCAACCCGCCAACGGGGTGAGGCGCTCGCGTATTGAACAGGCGGGAGTATCTCGGATCAGACTGCCGGTCCCGTTCTTTGTTTTCTTTTTCAGGAGGGCTTGGCGAGATGGAGGATGATGGGGACAAGGATTTTGAGATTCACAGAGCTATGGCGTCCCAGTCCGAGCGGTCGTCATCGTCAGGTGAGGTGGAGGTTTCGGCATCGGGCTCCTCCGCGCGCACTAGTTCTGACAGTTCTTCCTCTTCTTCATCCTTATCGTCGTAAGCGTCCGAGGTTAGTAGCACGACTAGAGCGAAGAAGCGGGCTGTCAAGTACGCAAAAAAGCCGGCTGGGCAGTGGAGAAGCTGAAGAGGCACAAGCGGCTTAGCGAGACTGATCGCAGGGCCAAGAAGCACCGTAATTTGCCGGGAGTGGTGCATTGTGACTATACGGCAGTGTTAAGGGGGCTGCGGGATAGCTGCCGGAAGAAAATTGGTAGAGGTGATTACGTGGATTTGTTCGTGCTGATTAAGGATGCTAAGAAAGAGTATAAGGCAGCTAAAGCTAAGAAGGGCATAGGAGCTGAGGCGTTCCGGTCGTTTTACAATTGGCTGGCTGGCTTCTGCGTCTTTGCGGCGTGTTATTTGGAGGATAGGCCGGACGAGCACATGAATATCGTCCGGTACTTGCACCTGATACACAATATGCAGTGGACGTCGACAGGAGTTGAATGGCGCGCGTATGACGAGAAGTTTAGGGAAAAGCAGGATTACTTGCATATAATTGATTTTGGGTGCAAAGACGTGGAGGTATGGCTTCAGGTCACTTGAACTTCTCAAGCTGCGAAAGAATCCCGGAATCCGGGGGCGGATGTACAGCAGGGAGCTAGCACGGAGGCGGGGTCGAACAGGAAAGGTGGAGCTGCTACTCTCGGGGGGGGGGGGGGCAGGTGCCGGAGAAGGGTAAATGCTTTGCATATAATAACGCGACCCGTTCCTTCGGCAGGCAGTGTCGTTTTCGACGCTCATGCTTGCAATGCAGCGGTTTTCACCCGGCCTCCAACTGTTTTAAGGGAAATCGGCAGGGCACGGCACGGCTATGGTAAACCCCCTGGGAGCGGGAGCGCTCAACAGGGCTCCAACGCCAATTAAGTTGGATGCCATGTCCAAGTGGCTTGGCTGGTATCCAGATAGGCAAGTCGCTAGTTTTTTTCAAGGGTTCAAGTTTGGTTTCTGCCTGCCGGTTGCGGGCGACGTGAGAGTTAGGGCCCTCAGGAATCTTCAATCCGCTCGCACTTTCCCGTCAGTTTTGCGTGAAAAAGTGGAGAAGGAAGTGCGACTGGGTAGGATGGTAGGCCCATTTCCCCTGCCCCCATTGGAAAAATAGGTTATTTCTCCAGTGGGGGTGGTCCCTAAGAAGGCTTCGGGTGCCTTTCGGCTCATTCAGCATCTCTCTTACCCGTCAGGGTCGTCAGTCAACGACGCAATACCGCAGGAACAATGTTCGGTGGTGTACCAGTCGTTTGACGAGGCACTGGGGATTGTTCGGACTTATGGCCCAGGAGCTCTGATGGCTAAGATTGATGTTGAATCCGCATTTAGGTTGCTTCCGTTGCATCCGGACTCATTCCGATTTATGGGTTTTCGGATTGGAGCGGAATATTTCATTGACAAATGTTTGCCAATGGGGTGCTCCGTTTCCTGCTCATTCTTCGAAAAGTTTAGCACGTTTTTGCACTGCTGCGTTGAGTCTTCTCCGGGAGGTCATGGGGTAGCACATTACCTTGATGATTTCCTATGCGTGGGACCGGCGAATTCACCGCGCTGCAGCGAATTGTTGTTTAGCATCCGAGCCCTGTTTTATCACTTTGGCGTCCCTGTGGCCGAGGATAAAACGGAGGGGCCGGTCTCCTGTTTGTCGTTTTTAGGTATTAAAATCGACACGGTGGCAGGCTCATGCCGCCTTCCTCAGGCCAAGGTTGCCAAACTTCGTAAGGTTATCGGGCAGTTCGTGGCGTCGCGCAAGGTTACATTGTGGCAGGCGCAGTCTTTGTTGGGCCTCTTGAACTTTGCTTGTCGGGTCATCCCGATGGGCAGGGTTTTTTGCCGAAAGTTGGAAAGGTCGACGGCGGGGTGTGCCAGACCGCATCACTTCATTCGCTTGTCCTCCGAGATTAAGAGGGATTTGGCCATTTGGGCCTCGTTCCTGGAGGGATTCAATGGGGTGCGTATCTGGTTGGCCCCAACGGTCGACAATGTTGGATTGCAGCTATTTACCAACACGGCAGGTTCCTCTGGGTTCGGATGCTACCTAGAGGGATCTTGGTGTGTGGCCCCTTGGCCGGAGGAATGGTCTCGCAAAGGTTTCACTAAGCACCTTTTGCTGCTTGAGCTTTTCCCCGTCATGGTGGACTTGGAGGTTTGAGGTGAGCGTCTGGCCGATCGCAGCATTTTGTTCAGATGCGACAATCTGGGCGTGGTGCACGCGATTAATAATCAGAGGGCCAAGTCGCTGGTGGTATTGAGGGTGCTTGCGCAGCTGTTGCTGACTTGCTTGCGTCGGAATGTATGGTTTCACGCGCAGCATGTTCCAGGAATCAAGAACGGAATTGCCGACGCGTTGTCCCGAGGGCAGTGGGAAAGATTTCGGCTGTTAGCACCTAAGGCCGATGCGCGGGGATTTCAATGTCTGGCAGGTGATCGGTCCGGACTGGAGAGCTTAGCGATGCGATCAATAGCTCCAAACACACTCAAGCTTGGAGTGAGTGGGAAGAGTTTGTCCAAGCGCGGGGGCAAGAAGGTAAGAGCAGGCATCGGCTGATGTTTTCTTTTATTTGGCAGCTTTTTGTCACGGGTAGGTCTAGAGCCGCGGTGTCCCGGTACCTAGCAGGGATTTAATTTTTGAATAAAATTAAGGGCTTTCCTAACGTGACAAAGAGCGGCCTCCTTGCAAAGGCGATGAAAGGGTGGGCGCGCGTGGCACCAGCGTCGCCGGATAGGCGGCGCCCTATCGATGCAGCCCTGCTGCCAGTTGTCATCAGTGCGGTAGCCAGGGTCGCGTCTCCACTTTTTGAGTCGTTGTTCGAGTTGGCATTCTCCATGGCTTATCACGGTGCCTTTCGGGTTTCGGAACTGGGGGCGCCATCTAAATGGACGGCTTCGCGCATGCTCTGAGACGATGTGGTGGTGGGTGAGAGGTCTTTACTGTGTAGATTGCATCACTCTAAGGTGGACCAAGTGGGTAGAGGGCGATGGGTATCATCTCTGGATGAGCGCATTTGCCTGGTAAAGTTGGCGCTGAGATATGCAGCAGTACGGCCCGATGCGAGGGGGTCCTGGCTGCTGCATTATGACGGTTTACCATTGACGAAATATCAATTTCGCTGGATGCTAAGTCGCTTTCTGGCCGGCTTGGGCCCTTCACCCACTGCTTTTGGTACGCATTCCTTTTGAATCGGGGCTGCGACGGCGGGTTTTTCCGTTGCGGAGATTCAGGCAGTGGGGCGCTGGAAGTCTTCCAGTTACAAGCAATATATTCACCCGGTTTTATGAGTTAATGTTTTAGCAAACGTTAAGAGGTTTCCTGTTGGATTTGTTGAGTCCGTCATTGTACAGTTTATGTCTGTTTGTCTCCCCTGTTCAACCTATTCAGGGATTAGCTACTCACCGCTGTTGGCAGTGGTGGTCTGGAGTTCTTTTGCAATTTTTTGCCTGACCTGACGGACTGAATTTCAATTTTACCATAATTCGGCTGATTGGTTCCAATTAAAAGTCCCTCAGCAGGTTTTTAAGCTTTCACCTCCAGCTGAGTGCTTATATGTTTTCCCATCCCCCCCCCCTTACCCTTTTTTACTTTTGCTTTATTTTATTTTGATCTTTCCCTTTGTGCCTTTATGTTATGCTTCGATTGGCTTGAAGCTTGTTTAGCACGGCTAGGCCGTGTTTCAATAAGAAATGAAAACTTTTTTCTTTTGGCAGACCCTTCAGGTTTATTCATGTTTTAAGCTCATGATAGGACATTTACTAACCTACTTTTTATTCCTTTCCTTCACTTTAGGTTGGGTGGAAGACGAGTTGTCAGTATGGGTAGTCGGTCACTCCTTTGTTTACTGGGCAGCCAGGTTTTTGGCCTCGGAAGGGGCACAGTTTTTTCCCCGGGCTCAAAGTGTTCGTTGGCTTGGTTGGCGTGGAATGATGTGGTAGGATTTGAAGGGTAGGTTGGTCAGTCAAGCCAGGGAGCATAGAGTCCCTAGGGTCCTGGTTGTCCACTTGGGTGGTAACGATCTGGGTAAGAGGACGTCTTTAGATCTGAGATGGTCCATGGTGGAAGATTTGTCCAGTATTGCCGCAGCTTGGCCTAGCTGTAACATAGTAACATAGTATCTAAGGTTGAAAAAAGACAATTGTCCATCGAGTTCAACCAATTTGTGGTCTCCTATGCACGATTATTTTGTATAAAATTTTGACTGAAGTTGATGACTGCCGTTACGTTTTACCCCTCTTTTTTATAATAACCATAGTGCGTGACTATGCCCCGTAACCCTGGATATCCTTATCCATTAGGAATTTATCTAACCCATTCTTAAAGGTGTTGACTGAGTCGGCCATTACAACTCCCTCAGGCAGGGAATTCCAAATACGTATCGTCCTTACCGTAAAAAAGCCTTTACGCCGTATTGTGCGGAATCTCCTCTCCTCTAACCTGAGCGAGTGTCCACGAGTTCTCTGTGTTGATCTAACCAAAAACAGGTCCTGCGCAAGATCTGTATATTGTCCCCTTATATATTTGTAAATGTTGATCATGTCCCCTCTTAATCTCCTCTTTTCCAGTGTAAACATGCCTAGTCTTGCAAGCCTTTCCTCGTATTCCAGCGTCTCCATACCCTTAATTAATTTGGTCGCCCGCCTTTGAACCTTTTCTAGCTCCAGGATATCCTTTTTGTAGTAAGGTGTCCAGAATTGTACACAGTATTCAAGGTGTGGCCTCACAAGTGATTTATATAACGGGAGTATAATACTCTCGTCCCTAGCATCAATTCCCCGTTTTATGCATGCTAATATCTTATTAGCCTTCTTTGCTGCAGTCCTACTTTGGGTACTACTGCTTAGTTTGCTATCTATGAGGACACCTAAGTCCTTTTCCAATACAGAATCCCCTAATTTTACCCCATTTAGTAGGTAGGTGTTATTTTTGTTCTTGTTACCACAGTGCATTACCTTACACTTGTCTGTATTGAAGCGCATTCTCCATTTCGCTGTGTTTTGGTGTTCTCAATGATTGTGCCAAGGTTGCATTGGCGAGGAGTGGCGGATGGTCGCCCTATTGATGACGCCAGGCAAAAGGTAAATGCAGCGGCAGCGAAGTGGGTATTGGCCCACGGGGGGACAGTGGTTCGCCACTGTAGGATTAGGTTCTGTGACACTCACCTTTTTCGGCCTGATGGTGTACATTTGTCCAAGGAAGGGCTGATGTTTTTCCTGGAGGATCTGTTTGAGGGGGTGCAGGAGTTAGGTTGAGGGTATGGTGGCGGTGCGAAGCCTCTGTAGCAGAGTCTTTCGCTGTTGGTGGAAAAGAGCGGCAGGTTCTGGTTTGGATTATTAGTCACAGTTTTTACGGTGTTGGTATGGTTGAGGTGCACTCACCTCCATTGACTTTTAAGGCCGCTAGATCACCCAACAGGGGGCAGCGTCATCACCCATCAGGGTGGGTAGTCAGCGTGGAGGTCTGAGTTGGATACCTATGTATGGTTTTGTGGTAGATTAGGATTGTTTTAGTTTTAATGTCTTTGAGGTTATCTTCAGTGGGTTTTTAGCCGTTCTTTTTTCTGCCACCATATTCGGTTGATATTATATGCTAATTTAATATTTCCTTTTACAGGTTTTTCTAGTGGTTAGGGTTACAATAAATAGCTAACAATTTTCTGCCAAATTCAAGTCTCTGTGCCTTTATTCTTAGTATAAGGGTATAGGATGTTTTACTGTTAGAATGGAGGTGCACACATCAGCCATTAGGAGATTTAGGAGAACAGAATGACAGGCATGGGAATGGAGAGAGTTAAACCTCCTGTGATGGGTGTGGACCAAAATGACATGACAGATTACAGCCAATTGGAGGTAGGGGAGGGACCAGTATATATAGGGGATGTATAGGTCATTAGGGGTCTCTTTTAGTTTGCCTTCCCGCCCTCCCACCCCATATTTAGTTTGATTAGGCACGGAGGTTTGTGGCTTTAGGTTGTTAGTTGTGGTTTTCTCGTTGGCTATTTGTTTGGCGGAAAAGAGCGGCAGGTTCTGGTTTGGTTTGTTAGTCACAGTTTTTACGGTGTTGGTATGGTTTAGGTGCACTCACCTCCATTGACTTTTAAGGCCGCTAGATCACCCGACAGGTGGCAGGGTCATCACCCATCAGGGTGGGTAGTCAGCGTGGAGGTCTGAGTTGGATACCTATGTATGGTTTTGTGATAGATTAGGATTGTTTTGGTTTTAATGTCTTTGAGGTTATCTTCAGTGGGTTTTTAGCCGTTCTTATTTCTGTCACCATATTCGGTTGATATTATATGCTAATTTAATATTTCCTTTTACAGGTTTTTCTAGTGGTTAGGGTTACAATAAATAGCTAACAGTTTTCTGCCAAATTCAAGTCTCCGTGTCTTTATTCTTAGTATAAGGGTATAGGATGTTTTACTGGTAGAATGGAGGTGCACACATCAGCCATTAGGAGGTTTAAGTCTCACTTGTCTTCTTCTTCTTAGCTGCCGCCATCTACCCCTCATGTCCCTAAGCAGCTTCAGTCACATACTCCTTTATTTAAGGTACACATTTCAATATATTCTCATACTTCTCATACAGGAGAAAATAGCTCCATGAGCAAGTGTCTGACTGCAACATAGAAGGTCATGGGTTTGAATCTTGGGTATGACAGTAATTTTTAATGTGTGCTTTAAATAAAGAAAAATGGGACTGAAGGTCCTGGGTATGACTGGTAAGAAATGTGTGATTTAAAATAAAGGATAATATAACTAAATAACAAAGAGCTCTCAGATTAAGAGCATAGATGATGGTATAAAAGGTTTGGCCAGTAGCAGATCTTGCCACGGGCAAGCAGGACTTTTGCCCGGGGCGCCACCTTCCGGAGGGCGCCGGCGCCATCCGGAGGGCGCCGCACCATGGCAAGATCTGCCACTGTGCCCCCCGCTTTGAAGGGAACCAGATGCATAGCGTCTAGTTTCCCTTCATGGAGAGGACCTTTGTTGTGCGGTGCGCGATGACGTCATCGCGCACTGCACAGCATAGTGACACAGACACTAGGGGTCATAATTGACCTCTAGTGTCTATGCTGTTCTATGGGAGAGACGTAATAACGTCTCTCCCATAGATCGAGGAGAGGAGAAGAGTGGCGCCAGCGGAGGAGGTCTGCAGCGGTCTGGAATCAGGAGCGGGGATACTAAGTATAATTTTTTTATTTTATTGTTTCTTTCAGCGGCGCTACAGGGGGCACAAATGGGGGCGTAACTGACCGCACCCCCATTTGAAGCCATGCCCCTATACTTTGCCCGGGGGCACCACAAGAACTAGCCCTGGGTTTGGGTCCAAAGTAAAGTTGTTCTATAAATGTATATATCATATGGGAATAGACATTGTGGCAAGTGCTTTCACTGGGTGCCAGGGCTCGCCTTTTACCCCTTTTTTAAATATATGGGGGGTCATTCCGAGTTGTTCGCTCGTTATTTTTTTGTCGCAACGGAGCGATTAGTCGCTAATGCGCATGCGCAATGTCCGCAGTGCGACTGCGCCAAGTAAATTTGCTATGCAGTTAGGTATTTTACTCACGGCATTACGAGGTTTTTTCTTCATTCTGTTGATCGTAATGTGATAGACAGGAAGTGGGTGTTTCTGGGCGGAAACTGGCCGTTTTATGGGTGTGTGCGAAAAAACGCTACCGTTTCTGGGAAAAATGCGGAGTGGCTGGAGAAACGGAGGAGTGTCTGGGCGAACGCTGGGAGTGTTTGTGACGTCAAACCAGGAACGAAACTGACTGAACTGATCGCAGATGCCGAGTAAGTGTGGAGCTACTCAGAAACCGCTAAGAAGTGTCTATTCACAATTTTGCTAATTTTTCGTTCGCAATTTTGATAAGCTAAGATTCACTCCCAGTAGGCGGCGGCTTAGCGTGTGCAAAGCTGCTAAAAGCAGCTTGCGAGCTAACAACTCGGAATGAGGGCCCTGGAGGGGGGCACCCCAATACTTTTTCTGGCCCAGGGCACCAAAACATCTATTTGCGTCTCTGATTCTGAGTTTTGTATACTTTCTCATACTGTGATGTCATTTAACCACTTAACTGGCATGGTCAGATTTCATGCAACTGCGTCGTCCCACCCTGTCCCCGTATTTGACGAGGAGATCCGTTCTGCAGATGTGCATAATATAATGTTTAAATATTTTAAAAAATACTTTTTCAACTTTATTAAATAAAATACATTTTAAAAAGCAAAGGGTGTGCGGGCATAGGCAAACGCAGAAGGGGTTTCCGGTTGCCCAGAAACCCCCTCCTCTTGACAAGTGGCAAATTATGACAACAATATCAATGGTATATAATACAATTACTAGAGCTGCCGCCGCATCCTGCAGAGCTGTGGCACAAGCCTAGTGATAGCAGCTTTTTCTACCAAGTTTGCTGTTCTGAGCCCTCATTCAGTGCACTGGACCAAAGAGTATCTACTAGAAAGAAGAGATAGGACCCTTACCCTGAGGTGGGAGTATGTGTGCTTAGAAAATGCAGTACTGGTTCTCTAATGTTTGTGCATTTATTATAATATGTTTAACCTTTTTCCTGTCCACTTATCTTATTTATATTGTTTAAATATGTTTGATACAGCCTATACTATAGATCATCTATACTGTTTTCCATGTTCTGCAGAGTGGAATATTTGCAGATTGCATTCGGAAAACCCTATCTAGAAATCCTGCGTTTGCCACTGGCGTGAGGGACATCAATGGTTCCGGGGCTTGTGTGCACCGGGCACCCTGCACCCATCATTGATACACCAGTGTGCATGTTCCTAATGTGCTATTAAATAGGACTTTCAAGTGACATTTTAACTCTTTCCACCATGTGAATTTCCATCCAAGAACAGTTCTAAACCCTGGGAGGTACAAAATGTAATAAAGCACAGTTTAAACATACAAATCCATATCATACTTGTCAACGGTATTCCGGATGATAGAAGGACAGTTAAAAGGTCAACAAGTAATAGGTTGAAACCAAATGGTCGATATGCATATGGTCAACATGGTCAAAAGGTTCTGCAGGTTCAAATGGTTGACGTGACAAGGGTCAACAGAGAATAAGGTTGACATGTTTTTGAATTCTTTTGAATTTTTAGGACTTTTTCATACTTTACTATCCACGTGGACTACAATTCAGAATGGTAACCTTCCCCGGAGCATGGTGAGCGAAGCATGGCGTACGGGAAGCTGGAGCCATGCACTAATTGGGTGTCCACTTGCCGAAAGGGAAATTTTGCCACCAAAAAAACCATCAAAAACTCATGTTGACCTTTTCACGTGTTGCCCTTTTGACCATGTCGACCATTTGCCAACTCTCCCTGATTGTCATGGAGACTCCCTGAAATAGGAACAATCTCCCTAACTCCCTGAAGAGACTTGTTGTTATGCACACCAGTGCCAGCAGGAATGTACTGGTGTCTGAACGGAGAGGGATGCAAAACAAATGAACTCACAGACAGACTGGGGAATATGACATTACATACATAGAAGGTGATAGGGTAACAAAATAAACACAAAGTGAACAGAGAAGCCCAAAGGCTAAGAAACTGGGTGTCTCCCTAGTATTAGGAATGCTCAGATGGAAAGAAGTGAGATGTTGTGATTTAATACGTAGAGAACCCGAAATGCTGTTGCTAAGGGCAACAGCAAAACCCTATAGGGTTACCAACGGGTGTGGCAGTAAACTATTTGGTCAGAGATGGAATAATAGACACAAGGAGAGTCTCCACAATCCTAGTCCTCACTTGCAGTGCACTGGTTCAGCTTACTGCCACTAAACTGACACCTGAACACCTTGCACAGTGAGAAAGGATTTTTGCAGGCAAGTCTGAGAATACAGCCGCAAACTTGCTAGGTTCACAGAGTAGCAAAAGAACCCCAGCAGGTTAAACGACTGACTCCAGTCTTACTGCTAGGTCTGGATTGGCAGAGTGTAATACCAAATCCCAAGGCCTATTTGCAGTAAGCAACAAACAAATACAAAGTTTAAACAGTACTAGCTAGCTTTCAGGAACTGACTAACCAACAGAGATTCAGCAGCATCTGCCTAACCTGAGAAGAGGGTTTATATAGCAGGTGCTGTCCACGCCCCACTCAGACCTCACAGACTGTGAGCACAAAAACCAGCACCGGATCCCCTGCCGTGCACAGAGCCTGTAACCACTGCACAGCAAAAGACCCGAACCGGAGTATTAGCTACGCTCAGGTTACTCCGCTAGCACTTGTCTCCCGGTTGCCATGACGACGTGGCAGCACAGAGCAGGAGACCCTAACAGTACCCCCCCCTCTGACGAGGGGTCAAAGAACCCCTACCACCGGGTTTATCGGGGAACTGCGAGAAGAAAGAGTGTAACAGTCTGGGGGCATGAAGATCACAACTGCGCACCCACGACCGCTCCTCCGGGCCATACCCCTTCCTGTGCACCAAAAATGACAGCCGACCCCGAACCATCTTGGAGTCAAGAATCCTTTCAACAACAAACTCCCTCTGGCCACGTATCAGAAGAGGGGAAGGTCTTCCACTGGAAGAAGGATTACTAATCGCCCGTTTTAAAAGGGAACAATGAAATGTTTTATTGATACCCAAAGAACGGGGTAGATCTAACTGAAATGCCACCGGATTGATAACCCTAGTGATCTTATAAGGACCGATGAACCGGGGGCCTAACTTATGAGATGGCTGTCTCAACTTCAAATTCTTGGTAGACAACCAGACGAAGTCTCCTAATTTGAAGCTGCAGGGTCTTTTCCGCTTATCAAAAACCCTTTTGGTCACTAATGACACAGACACAAGGGCTTTCTTCACTTTCCTCCAAATACCTCTAAGGACCGAAACCACAGAGGAACCACCAGGCGTGGAGTCCTGGGGGTCAAAAGAATTGGCCTTAGGATGATGCCCATACACAAAGGAAGGGAGAGATCCCTGTAGCAGAGTGAGCCGCGTTGTTATAGGCAAACTCCGCCATGGACAGATGAGCAACCCAGTCAGTCTGACACTTGGAGACATAACACCTGAGGAACTGTTTCAAAGACTGGTTCACCCTTTCAGTCTGCCCATTAGACTGCGGATGGTAGCCTGACGACAAGCTGACAGAAATCTGGAGATCGGAACAAAATGCCCTCCAGAATTTGGCCACAAACTGGGATCCGCGGTCAGAGACCACATCAAGTGGCAACCCGTGGAGGCGCACAACATGCAGCATAAATAATTCAGACAGGCGTCTGGCCGATGGCAGCCCAACCAATGGAACGAAGTGCGCCATCTTCGAAAACCTGTCAACGACAACCCAGATGGCTGTCATCCCCGAGGATTTGGGCAAGTCTACCACAAAATCCATTGAAATGTGGGTCCATGGCTTAGATGGAATAGAGAGTGGATGTAATGGGCCAACAGGAACCCCTCTAGGAGTCTTATTTCGGGCACAGATGTCACATGCCCGAACCCACTGATCCACATCCCTAGCCACCGAGGGCCACCACACCGCCCTAGATAGCAACTCCCGAGTTCTGGCAATACCCGGGTGACCTGCCAACTTCTTGGCATGGAATTCCAGGAACACTCGCTGTCTTAACCTAGGAGGCACAAACAAAAGACCTACCGGAAGGTCTGGAGGAGCCTGCTCCTGTGCTCTAAGGACTAATGACAAGAGGTCCTGGGTAATGCCCACTTTAATACATGATGGGGACACAATGGGCAATGGCTCCTCGGTGGTCTGCTGGATTGGAGCAAAACTCTGCGAGAACGCATCAGCCTTGATGTTTTTTGACCCAGGGCGATATGTTATCAAAAAATTAAAGCGAGCAAAAAACAAAGCCCATCGTGCCTGCCTGGCATTGAGGCGCTTCGCTGACTCTAAATATGCCAAATTCTTATGGTCGGTGAGAATTGAGACCACAAACTTAGTCCCCTCAAGCCAGTGTCTCCACTCTTAGAGTGCATCCTTAATAGCCAACAATTCCCAGTTACCCACATCATAATTCATCTCGGCAGGCGAAAATTTACGGGAAAAGTAAGCACAGGGATGAAGGCGATTATCAGACACCCCCATCTGAGAGAGCACTGCCCCAATACCCATCTCAGAGGCATCCACCTCCACCACAAAAGGACGCTCTGGATCTGGGTGTCGCAGCACCTTGGCCGAGACAAATGCCCTTTTGAGACGGGCAAAAGCCGCTTTGGCCTCACAAGACCAGTGAGCAACATCCGCCCCTTTCTTAGTGAGTGCCACCAAGGGCGCCACTATAGACGAAAATCCAGCGATAAATCGTCTATAAAAATTTGCAAAGCCCAGAAAACGCTGAAGCGCCTTCAAACTAGTGGGCTGCACCCAATCCAGGACTGCCTGTACCTTGGAACCCTCCATTTGGAAACCTTCTGGGGAGATAATATATCCTAGAAATGCGATTTGCTGAACTTCAAATTCGCACTTCTCCAGCTTCGCCCCAAGCCGGTGGTCTCTGAGTTTCTGGAGGACTAAGCGTACATGCTTCCGATGTTCCTCCAGGGAATGGGAGAAGATTAGGATGTCATCTAAGTATACAACTAAGAATCTATCCAAATATTCCCTGAGCACATCGTTCATGAAGTCCTGGAAGACTGCCGGGGCATTACAGAGCCCAAAAGGCATCACCAAATATTCATAATGCCCTGAGTGGGTATTAAAGGCAGTCTTCCATTCATCCCCCTCTCTTATTCGGATTAGATTGTACGCACCGCGTAGGTCAATCTTAGAAAAAATGGTGGCAGTACGAAGCTGCTCAAACAAGACCGAAATGAGAGCAGTGGGTATGAGTTTTTAATCGTGATACGGTTCAATTCCCTGAAGTCGATGCAGGGTCGCAACGAACCGTCCTTTTTACCCACGAAGAAGAACCCCGACCCAACTGGAGACTGTGAAGGTCTGATAAATCCCTTAGCCAAGTTCTCCTGAATGTACTCTGCCATAGCCTGAGTCTCAGGACGTGACAGGGAGTACAACTAGAGATGAGCGGGTTCGGTTTCTTTGAATCCGAACCCGCACGAACTTCACTTTTTTTTTCACGGGTCCGAGCGACTCGGATCTTCCCGCCTTGCTCGGTTAACCCGAGCGCGCCCGAACGTCATCATGACGCTGTCGGATTCTCGCGAGACTCGGATTCTATATAAGGAGCCGCGCGTCGCCGCCATTTTCACACGTGCATTGAGATTGATAGGGAGAGGACGTGGCTGGCGTCCTCTCCATTTAGATTAGATTTAGAAGAGAGAGAGAGAGAGAGATTGCTGTGATACTGTATATTAGAAGAGAGTGCAGAGTGCAGACAGAGTTTAGTGACTGACGACCACAGTGACCAGTGACCACCAGAGACAGTGCAGTTGTTTGTTTTATTTAATATATCCGTTCTCTGCCTGAAAAAAACGATACACAGTCACACAGTGACTCAGTCTGTGTGCACTGCTCAGCCCAGTGTGCTGCACATCAATGTATTGTATATAAAGCTTATAATTGTGGGGGAGACTGGGGAGCACTGCAGGTTGTTATAGCAGGAGCCAGGAGTACATGATAAATAATATTATATTAAAATTAAACAGTGCACACTTTTGCTGCAGGAGTGCCACTGCCAGTGTGACTAGTGGTGACCAGTGCCTGACCACCAGTATATTAGTAGTATTGTATACTATCTCTTTATCAACCAGTCTATATTAGCAGCAGACACAGTACAGTGCGGTAGTTCACGGCTGTGGCTACCTCTGTGTCGGCACTCGGCAGGCAGTCCGTCCATCCATAATTGTATTATATACCACCTAACCGTGGTTTTTTTTTTCTTTCTTTATACCGTCGTCATAGTCATACTAGTTGTTACGAGTATACTACTCTTTATCAACCAGTGTACAGTGCGGTAGTTCACGGCTGTGGCTACCTCTGTGTCGGAACTCGGCAGGCAGTCCGTCCATCCATAATTGTATTATAATATATACCACCTAACCGTGGTTTTTTTTTCGTTCTTTATACCGTCGTCATACTAGTTGTTACGAGTATACTACTATCTCTTTATCAACCAGTGTACAGTGCGGTAGTTCACGGCTGTGGCTACCTCTGTGTCGGAACTCGGCAGGCAGTCCGTCCATCCATAATTGTATTATAATATATACCACCTAACCGTGGTTTTTTTTTCGTTCTTTATACCGTCGTCATACTAGTTGTTACGAGTATACTACTATCTCTTTATCAACCAGTGTACAGTGCGGTAGTTCACGGCTGTGGCTACCTCTGTGTCGGCACTCGGCAGGCAGTCCGTCCAACCATAATTGTATTATATACCACCTAACCGTGGTTTTTTTTTCATTCTTTATACCGTCGTCATACTAGTTGTTACGAGTATACTACTATCTCTTTATCAACCAGTGTACAGTGCGGTAGTTCACGGCTGTGGCTACCTCTGTGTCGGCACTCGGCAGGCAGTCCGTCCAACCATAATTGTATTATATACCACCTAACCGTGGTTTTTTTTTCATTCTTTATACCGTCGTCATACTAGTTGTTACGAGTATACTACTATCTCTTTATCAACCAGTGTACAGTGCGGTAGTTCACGGCTGTGGCTACCTCTGTGTCGGCACTCGGCAGCCCGTCCATAATTGTATATACCAGTGACCTAACCGTGGTTTTTTTTTCTTTCTTTATACATACATACTAGTTACGAGTATACTATCTCTTTATCAACCAGTCTATATATTAGCAGCAGACACAGTACAGTGCGGTAGTTCACGGCTGTGGCTACCTCTGTGTCGGCACTCGGCAGCCCGTCCATAATTGTATATACCACCTAACCGTGGTTTTTTTTTCTTTCTTTATACATACATACTAGTTACGAGTATACTATCTCTTTATCAACCAGTCTATATATTAGCAGCAGACACAGTACAGTGCGGTAGTTCACGGCTGTGGCTACCTCTGTGTCGGCACTCGGCAGCCCGTCCATAATTGTATATACCAGTGACCTAACCGTGGTTTTTTTTTCTTTCTTTATACATACATACTAGTTACGAGTATACTATCTCTTTATCAACCAGTCTATATATTAGCAGCAGACACAGTACAGTGCGGTAGTTCACGGCTGTGGCTACCTCTGTGTCGGCACTCGGCAGCCCGTCCATAATTGTATATACCAGTGACCTAACCGTGGTTTTTTTTTCTTTCTTTATACATACATACATACTAGTTACGAGTATACTATCTCTTTATCAACCAGTCTATATATTAGCAGCAGACACAGTACAGTGCGGTAGTTCACGGCTGTGGCTACCTCTGTGTCGGCACTCGGCAGCCCGTCCATAATTGTATACTAGTATCCAATCCATCCATCTGCATTGTTTACCTGAGGTGCCTTTTAGTTGTGCCTATTAAAATATGGAGAACAAAAATGTTGAGGTTCCAAAATTAGGGAAAGATCAAGATCCACTTCCACCTCGTGCTGAAGCTGCTGCCACTAGTCATGGCCGAGACGATGAAATGCCAGCAACGTCGTCTGCCAAGGCCGATGCCCAATGGCATAGTACAGAGCATGTCAAAACCAAAACACCAAATATCAGTAAAAAAAGGACTCCAAAACCTAAAATAAAATTGTCGGAGGAGAAGCGTAAACTTGCCAATATGCCATTTACCACACGGAGTGGCAAGGAACGGCTGAGGCCCTGGCCTATGTTCATGGCTAGTGGTTCAGCTTCACATGAGGATGGAAGCACTCAGCCTCTCGCTAGAAAACTGAAAAGACTCAAGCTGGCAAAAGCACCGCAAAGAACTGTGCGTTCTTTGAAATCCCAAATCCACAAGGAGAGTCCAATTGTGTCGGTTGCGATGCCTGACCTTCCCAACACTGGACGTGAAGAGCATGCGCCTTCCACCATTTGCACGCCCCCTGCAAGTGCTGGAAGGAGCACCCGCAGTCCAGTTCCTGATAGTCAGATTGAAGATGTCAGTGTTGAAGTACACCAGGATGAGGAGGATATGGGTGTTGCTGGCGCTGGGGAGGAAATTGACCAGGAGGATTCTGATGGTAAGGTGGTTTGTTTAAGTCAGGCACCCGGGGAGACACCTGTTGTCCGTGGGAGGAATATGGCCGTTGACATGCCAGGTGAAAATACCAAAAAAATCAGCTCTTCGGTGTGGAGGTATTTCACCAGAAATGCGGACAACAGGTGTCAAGCCGTGTGTTCCCTTTGTCAAGCTGTAATAAGTAGGGGTAAGGACGTTAACCACCTCGGAACATCCTCCCTTATACGTCACCTGCAGCGCATTCATAATAAGTCAGTGACAAGTTCAAAAACTTTGGGTGACAGCGGAAGCAGTCCACTGACCAGTAAATCCCTTCCTCTTGTAACCAAGCTCACGCAAACCACCCCACCAACTCCCTCAGTGTCAATTTCCTCCTTCCCCAGGAATGCCAATAGTCCTGCAGGCCATGTCACTGGCAAGTCTGACGAGTCCTCTCCTGCCTGGGATTCCTCCGATGCATCCTTGCGTGTAACGCCTACTGCTGCTGGCGCTGCTGTTGTTGCCGCTGGGAGTCGATGGTCATCCCAGAGGGGAAGTCGTAAGCCCACTTGTACTACTTCCAGTAAGCAATTGACTGTTCAACAGTCCTTTGCGAGGAAGATGAAATATCACAGCAGTCATCCTACTGCAAAGCGGATAACTGAGTCCTTGACAACTATGTTGGTGTTAGACGTGCGTCCGGTATCCGCCGTTAGTTCACAGGGAACTAGACAATTTATTGAGGCAGTGTGCCCCCGTTACCAAATACCATCTAGGTTCCACTTCTCTAGGCAGGCGATACCGAGAATGTACACGGACGTCAGAAAAAGACTCACCAGTCTCCTAAAAAATGCAGTTGTACCCAATGTCCACTTAACCACGGACATGTGGACAAGTGGAGCAGGGCAGGGTCAGGACTATATGACTGTGACAGCCCACTGGGTAGATGTATGGACTCCCGCCGCAAGAACAGCAGCGGCGGCACCAGTAGCAGCATCTCGCAAACGCCAACTCTTTCCTAGGCAGGCTACGCTTTGTATCACCGCTTTCCAGAATACGCACACAGCTGAAAACCTCTTACGGCAACTGAGGAAGATCATCGCGGAATGGCTTACCCCAATTGGACTCTCCTGTGGATTTGTGGCATCGGACAACGCCAGCAATATTGTGTGTGCATTAAATATGGGCAAATTCCAGCACGTCCCATGTTTTGCACATACCTTGAATTTGGTGGTGCAGAATTTTTTAAAAAACGACAGGGGCGTGCAAGAGATGCTGTCGGTGGCCAGAAAAATTGCGGGACACTTTCGGCGTACAGGCACCACGTACAGAAGACTGGAGCACCACCAAAAACTACTGAACCTGCCCTGCCATCATCTGAAGCAAGAAGTGGTAACGAGGTGGAATTCAACCCTCTATATGCTTCAGAGGTTGGAGGAGCAGCAAAAGGCCATTCAAGCCTATACAATTGAGCACGATATAGGAGATGGAATGCACCTGTCTCAAGTGCAGTGGAGAATGATTTCAACGTTGTGCAAGGTTCTGATGCCCTTTGAACTTGCCACACGTGAAGTCAGTTCAGACACTGCCAGCCTGAGTCAGGTCATTCCCCTCATCAGGCTTTTGCAGAAGAAGCTGGAGGCATTGAAGAAGGAGCTAAAAGGGAGCGATTCCGCTAGGCATGTGGGACTTGTGGATGCAGCCCTTAATTCGCTTAACAAGGATTCACGGGTGGTCAATCTGTTGAAATCAGAGCACTACATTTTGGCCACCGTGCTCGATCCTAGATTTAAAGCCTACCTTGGATCTCTCTTTCCGGCAGACACAGGTCTGCTGGGGTTGAAAGACCTGCTGGTGACAAAATTGTCAAGTCAAGCGGAACGCGACCTGTCAACATCTCCTCCTTCACATTCTCCCGCAACTGGGGGTGCGAGGAAAAGGCTCAGAATTCCGAGCCCACCCGCTGGCGGTGATGCAGGGCAGTCTGGAGCGACTGCTGATGCTGACATCTGGTCCGGACTGAAGGACCTGACAACGATTACGGACATGTCGTCTACTGTCACTGCATATGATTCTCTCAACATTGATAGAATGGTGGAGGATTATATGAGTGACCGCATCCAAGTAGGCACGTCAGACAGTCCGTACTTATACTGGCAGGAAAAAGAGGCAATTTGGAGGCCCTTGCACAAACTGGCTTTATTCTACCTAAGTTGCCCTCCCACAAGTGTGTACTCCGAAAGAGTGTTTAGTGCCGCCGCTCACCTTGTCAGCAATCGGCGTACGAGGTTACATCCAGAAAATGTGGAGAAGATGATGTTCATTAAAATGAATTATAATCAATTCCTCCGCGGAGACATTGACCAGCAGCAATTGCCTCCACAAAGTACACAGGGAGCTGAGATGGTGGATTCCAGTGGGGACGAATTGATAATCTGTGAGGAGGGGGATGTACACGGTGATATATCGGAGGGTGAAGATGAGGTGGACATCTTGCCTCTGTAGAGCCAGTTTGTGCAAGGAGAGATTAATTGCTTCTTTTTTGGGGGGGGTCCAAACCAACCCGTCATATCAGTCACAGTCGTGTGGCAGACCCTGTCACTGAAATGATGGGTTGGTTAAAGTGTGCATGTCCTGTTTTGTTTATACAACATAAGGGTGGGTGGGAGGGCCCAAGGATAATTCCATCTTGCACCTCTTTTTTCTTTTCTTTTTCTTTGCATCATGTGCTGATTGGGGAGGGTTTTTTGGAAGGGACATCCTGCGTGACACTGCAGTGCCACTCCTAAATGGGCCCGTTGTTTGTGTCGGCCACTAGGGTCGCTAATCTTACTCACACAGTCAGCTACCTCATTGCGCCTCTTTTTTTCTTTGCGTCATGTGCTGTTTGGGGAGGGTTTTTTGGAAGGGACATCCTGCGTGACACTGCAGTGCCACTCCTAGATGGGCCCGGTGTTTGTGTCGGCCACTAGGGTCGCTAATCTTACTCACACAGCTACCTCATTGCGCCTCTTTTTTTCTTTGCGTCATGTGCTGTTTGGGGAGGGTTTTTTGGAAGGGACATCCTGCGTGACACTGCAGTGCCACTCCTAGATGGGCCCGGTGTTTGTGTCGGCCACTAGGGTCGCTAATCTTACTCACACAGCTACCTCATTGCGCCTCTTTTTTTCTTTGCGTCATGTGCTGTTTGGGGAGGGTTTTTTGGAAGGGACATCCTGCGTGACACTGCAGTGCCACTCCTAGATGGGCCCGGTGTTTGTGTCGGCCACTAGGGTCGCTAATCTTACTCACACAGTCAGCTACCTCATTGCGCCTCTTTTTTTCTTTGCGTCATGTGCTGTTTGGGGAGGGTTTTTTGGAAGGGCCATCCTGCGTGACACTGCAGTGCCACTCCTAGATGGGCCCGGTGTTTGTGTCGGCCACTAGGGTCGCTAATCTTACTCACACAGTCAGCTACCTCATTGCGCCTCTTTTTTTCTTTACGTCATGTGCTGTTTGGGGAGGGTTTTTTGGAAGGGCCATCCTGCGTGACACTGCAGTGCCACTCCTAGATGGGCCCGGTGTTTGTGTCGGCCACTAGGGTCGCTAATCTTACTCACACAGCTACCTCATTGCGCCTCTTTTTTTCTTTGCGTCATGTGCTGTTTGGGGAGGGTTTTTTGGAAGGGACATCCTGCGTGACACTGCAGTGCCACTCCTAGATGGGCCCGGTGTTTGTGTCGGCCACTAGGGTCGCTTATCTTACTCACACAGCGACCTCGGTGCAAATTTTAGGACTAAAAATAATATTGTGAGGTGTGAGGTATTCAGAATAGACTGAAAATGAGTGTAAATTATGGTTTTTGAGGTTAATAATACTTTGGGATCAAAATGACCCCCAAATTCTATGATTTAAGCTGTTTTTTAGTGTTTTTGGAAAAAAACACCCGAATCCAAAACACACCCGAATCCGACAAAAATAATTCGGTGAGGTTTTGCCAAAACGCGTTCGAACCCAAAACACGGCCGCGGAACCGAACCCAAAACCAAAACACAAAACCCGAAAAATTTCAGGCGCTCATCTCTAAGTACAACCTGCTCTTGGGAAGCTTAGCATTCGGCAACAAATCAATGGCACAGTCATAGGGGCGAAGGGGAGGTAGTACCTCTGCAACTCTTTTGGAGAACACGTCCGCAAAATCTGCATAACATCCTGGCAATCCTGGCAAACTTAGCTGCGAAAGCCTGACTGGAAGGCTCAAGCAACTCCTGAAACAATCAGTACCCCAACTAAGAATCTCCCCAGAGACCCAGTCAAATTGAGGATTGTGGGCCCTTAACCAGGGTAACCCCAACACCAATGGGGCAAAAGTACAGACAGTCACATAAAAGGACAATTTTTCAGAGTGTGTGGCTCCAATAAACAAAGAAATCTGGCTAGTGCAAGAGGTAATTTTACCCTAGGATAATGGTTCCCTGTTTAACCCACAAATCTCAATTTCCGATGCCAAGGGTACTAAGGGAACAGAGTGTTTCAGGGCGAATTGGCGGTCCATAAAAACCCCGTCGGCCCCACTGTCCACAAAGGCCTCAGTCTTGACAGTTTGACCGAGGATCTTCAAGGTCACCGGAATGATAAAAGTCTTCTTGGGAAATTCTGACTTCTGGCCTGACAGGATATTTCCCATCACCCTCAGGCCCTGAAGTTTTCCGGATTTTATGGGCATGATACTACCACATGACCTTTATTCCCACAGTACAAACATAACCCCTGCTGTCTCCTCCGCGTCTTCTCACGCGAGGAGAGGCGGGTAGCCCCAATCTGCATAGGCTCCTCGGAAAATTCCTCAGAGTCTGAGGTTCCCTTGGGAAAGAAGGAAACCTCGGTCTCCCTTTCAAGCCTGCGCTCTCTCAGCCGTCTATCCACCTGAATGGATAACTGCATGAGCTGATCCAAGCTATCAGGCAAGGGATATTGTACCAGTTGGTCTTTTAACTGGTTAGAAAGACCTCTTCGGTACTGGTGTCTCAGGGCTGGGTCATTCCACTGGGTATCATGGGCCAACCTCCGAAACTCCGTACAATAAACCTCAACTGGCCTTCGCCCTTGCTTAAGGATCGAAATCTGAGCCTCGGCTGAGGCCGTCTTGTCAGGGTCATCATACAACATGCCCAGTGCCGTAAAAAAAGCATCAACACTTTTAAGCGACGGACAGTCAGGCTGCAACCCATATGCCCAGACCTGTGGGTCTCCTTGTAGCAAGGAAATCACTATGCCCACCCGCTGAATCTCCGACCCAGAAGACTGAGGCCTAAGCTGGAAATATAGCTTGCAGCTCTCCTTGAAACAAAAGAACTGCGAGCGATCTCCAGAAAAACGATCCGGGAGATTTACTTTCGGCTCCTTAACCCCTGAAGGCACTGCTGCTGCGGGAGCTCCGCCAGCGGCCTGCGAGGTGTGCAATTTAATGGACAAATCATTAAATTGTCGAGTCAGGACCTGCACCTGATCGACCACCTGTTGCAAAGTATTTTGAGGGGTATGCTCCATATTCCCACAAAATTTCAACAGGAGTATTAGGCTGCTGAATATGTTATGCACACCAGTGCCAGCAGGAATGTACTGGTGTCTGAACGGAGAGGGATGCAAGACAAATGAACTCACAGACAGACTGGGGAATATGACATTACATACATAGAAGGTGATAGGGTAACAAAATAAACACAAAGTGAACAGAGAAGCCCAAAGGCTAAGAAACTGGGTGTCTCCCTAGTATTAGGAATGCTCAGATGGAAAGAAGCGAGATGTTGTGATTTAATACGTAGAGAACCCGAAATGATGTTGCTAAGGGCAACAGCAAAACCCTAAAGGGTTACCAACGGGTGTGGCAGTAAACTCCTTGGTCAGAGATGGAATAATAGACACAAGGAGAGTCTCCACAATCCTAGTCCTCACTTGCAGTGCACTGGTTCAGCTTACTGCCACTAAACTGACACCTGAACACCTTGCACAGTGAGAAAGGATTTTGGCAGGCAAGTCTGAGAATACAGCCGCAAACTTGCTAGGTTCACAGAGTAGCAAAAGAACCCCAGCAGGTTAAACTACTGACTCCGGTCTTACTGCTAGGTCTGGATTGGCAGAGTGTAATACCAAATCCCAAGGCCTATTTGCAGTAAGCAACAAACAAATACAAAGTTTACACAGTACTAGCTAGCTTTCAGGAGCTGACTAACCAACAAAGATTCAGCAGCATCTGCCTAACCTGAGAAGAGGGTTTATATAGCAGGTGCTGTCCACGCCCCACTCAGACCTCACAGACTGTGAGCACAAAAACCAGCACCGGATCCCCTGCCGTGCACAGAGCCTGTAACCACTGCACAGCAAAAGACCCGAACCGGAGTATTAGCTACGCTCAGGTTACTCCGCTAGCACTTGTCTCCCGGTTTCCATGACGACGTGGCAGAACAGAGCAGGAGACCCTAACACTTGTAATCTCCCCATTATATAGCTGTTACATTCCTGGACAAACAAAAGGATATCTAACCCTTCATTGGTTATAAGGCACAATGAGGCAGATGTATTAACATCTCCTTACCGTCCCTTATGAGCGATGTGTCATTTCACTTGTTTTTCGCGGTGATCTGCCTGCGCAGATCACCTGAATGTATGTCCCGCTGGGCAGCTGTCATAGCGATAGTCTTCCTGGTCCGTTGGGTCACTTCAGTGTGGGTGCACGCATGCGCTGTCCCCCGCCGGGTCGTTTGCACGTGCGCACCTGACGGGGACAATCAATAAAGTTTATTCAAACTCTTAAAAAAAAAAAACAGGATAGAAAGAAAGAACAAGGAAATGCCTACAATGCCAGGTCGGCGGAGGCGAAGAGTGCAGGGAGACATAACGTGATGAAAAGCGCAGTGTCCCCCTTCATACATTAGGTATGGTTCGTCATCCTATGCACACAGCGCGGGATACGTTACAGTCCTGAGCGCTGTGTGCATTCGTTAAAGCTACACTGACAGCCGATTCTTACATCAGAGAGAAGCGGAGCCAGCAGTACTTAGCGTGCGCACTTTCATACATCCCCCCAATGATCCCTATGGCTACATGCATTATCAAATAAGGTTTCCCGTGGCCACTTATCTGGAAGCACTTGTAACACACAATACACGAGCAAGCCCTAAAAGGTATCAGTGTCTTTTCCTCAACAAGTACAGTAGATTTTACTAACTGCTTTTGGGGCTCATTTACATTTGGATGTAAGTCATTTTGACACACATCGTAGCAGTACACGGTCACTTTAACACCACTCGTCTTACACAGTAGGTGCTGCTTTTACAATCTCCCTGTAATGCTTTTCCAAAAATACAGCAGGCAAGTACTGTACTCTATGTTCCATATTCAGTTTGTAAAAACAAAACCTCACATCAAATTGCACGACACAAGACTGCAGCCGTCTGGCAATGCATATACATCAAAACTGCAGACACAACACGCTAATTTCTTATTTCTTTTCTGGTGATTACATAAAACTAGGTGATTCATCCCGCCCTACGGGCGCTTTTCACACCGTCATAAGGGGCTACACCCCCTTAACTCTTGCACGCCCTTGTGGCGTGCAATATTTTTATTATATGGAGTATTACCTCCAATCATAATTGTGTGAGTGGTTAAATATTGCACGGACAAAGGGCATGCGATGGTTAAGGGGTCGTAGCCCCTTGCAACGGGGTGACAGCGCACGCAGGGCCTGATGAATCACCTAATAGGTGCTTTGGTTAGGGGAGTGGCGGGTGAGATCCAGGGGTGCCGCGGGAGGGGCGGTTGCGGTAGTGCCGTAGGTGGGGGAGGGGCTGGGTCGGTGGTGCCGCAGGTGGGGGTCCGGAGCCACCGTGGGTAGGGGAGGAGCAGTTGCAGGGGTGCCCCTGGTGGGGGAGGGGTGAATGCAGTGGTGCGGCGGGAGGGGCGGGTGCGGGGTTGCTGTGTGTGGGGGTGCCGCGGATGGGGCCCGGAGGTACTGTGAGTGAGAGAGGGGCGGGTAATGCTTCTCCTGCTTCTCCTCCTGTCAGCAGCTAAGCTGCTGTCCTCCCTTTGGCAGTGGCTCTCCCGGAACTCGCACAGCAGCCAGTCACTATTGTTAGCGCCGGTGTCCCAACGCACCGCATTACAGGGAAGAAGATGCACTCAATAAACTACAGCTCCCAGCAGCCCTAAGGGACGGATTGCTTCGGCACTGGTACAGAGAGCGTTACGTGTGTAAGCGTCACTACTATGGGGGGGGGGAGTTACGTGTGTAAGCATCACTGCTACGGGGGGCGTTACGTGTGTAAGCATCACTGCTACAGGGGGCGTTACGTGTGTAAGTGTCACTGCTACAGAGGGGAAATTACGTGTGTAAGCGTCATTGCTACGGGGGGCGTTACGTGTGTAAGCGTCACTGCTACAGGGGGCGTTACGTGTGTAAGCGTCACTGGTACAGGGGGGCGTTACGTGTGTGTCACTGGTAAAGGGGGGCGTTACATGTGTAAGCATCACTGGTACAGGGGCGCGTTACTTGTGTATGGTCACTGGTACAGACAGATGGCGTTACGTGTGTAAGCGTCACTGGTACAGGGGGCCTTACGTGTGTAATTGTCACTGGTACAGGGGGCGTTACGTGTGTAAGCGTCACTGGTACAGGGGGTGTTACGTGTGTAAGGGTCACTGGTACAGGGGGCATTAAATGTGTAGCGTCTCTGGTTCAGGGGGCATTACATGTGTAAGTGTCTCTGGTACAGGGGGCATTACATGTGTAAGTGTCTCTACTACAGGGGTCATTATGTGCGCTGTGTGTTTGTAAAGTATGCAAGGGTGCAAATTTATAGTTTGCAGGGGAGCGCCGAACACTCTAGCACCGGCCCTGACTGCACACCCACTGCACTGCACAGCACTGTCACCTTTTACATTAATTCAGCGTCCATACATTACCCTCCGCGATATCACCCACTCTATCCGCTACATTAACCATCTCGGGGCTTCCAGGCCGGCAGGGCAGGTGCTGTGTTGCAGAGTCAGGGCCTCTGGGGATCTGGGCGCGGCTGTGGCGGGGAGGCACTCCTGTGACATCACACGCAGAACAGGCTCCAGGGCTCAGAGAGTATGCGGCGCAGGGAGGGCTATGAAAGTCTTCCACTGCGCCGCTTTCATACAAATCTATGCCGGTGGCCACAGCAGCTTTTGTTCCACCTGCGGCGCGGCTAATGAGTGGGGACTGTTGACGCTGGAGGGGGCAGGTGGACTGGCAGCAGGACATAGGACGCTGCAGTAAAAGGATTCCCCCCCCCCTATCTGCAGCGCAGAGACTTGCTGCAGATGCAGTGGCACACCCTCCAGCTGCACCTTTTTGGCAGGTAAAGTCCCTTTTTTTATGGTCTGTACCGATTTTTGACTCTCCAAGCTTCCATTGAAAGTATAGGAAAAGGGGCGTGGTGACGTGGCTGTACCCTTGGCCACGCCCCCCTTTTAGAATGTGTATCAATGTTTATGTGTACATTGTTGGAGGGTGTGTTGCTGCAGAAGCAGGGGGACTATTTTGGGGTGTGGGGCATCAGTCCCATTGCTAATCCTGCTCTGTGAAAACACAGCAGGCAAAGGGCAGAGCCTCCCATTGGATGTAACCTGTGTGGGAGGCGTTTCTCTCCCAATGAGAGCTCCTAGCCACGCCCAGCTTTATACACACAGGCACAAAGTCACAGAGCTGGGCTATTATATAGGAGATAGTACATTTTCCCCAAATGTGCCCAGCCTACCCGCAATCTGGGAGAAATTTTTTTTTTTTTTTTTTGCACAGCAGCAGGGGCCAACCACCAGGAAACAGAGCGTCAGTGGGTGCCACATATCCCTGTCATTCACCCAGCCTTGTCCTTGTGTTAATCCTGCACTGGTCTGAAGCTTCCCTGGTGTAGAGTGGGAGAGCTACACTACTATACTACTAAGGATTCTGGATGATAATCCCACAATGTTAGTGGGATGGGGACTCCTTAGTCAACACAGATAAGTGTCCTTTATGTTCTATGAGGTGTGGTATAATACATTGACATTCTTA
Organism: Pseudophryne corroboree; assembly: GCF_028390025.1. Classification (NCBI taxonomy): domain Eukaryota; kingdom Metazoa; phylum Chordata; class Amphibia; order Anura; family Myobatrachidae; genus Pseudophryne; species Pseudophryne corroboree. Next base: position 1,004,934,555 of record NC_086445.1, read on the forward strand.
CATGTCGACATTCATTGTGTGGACATGGAAATAATGTTGTGACATATCATACCTGGTGCCTGACGGCTGTAGTGGTTCCAGTGTGTCTTCCAGGTCCCGCCAGTCATGTGACAATCATTTCTGCATCAGACCTCTGTTCCCCTAATTTTAAACCTAATCGCTATCCCTCCTTGTAATGCCGAACCCTAACATTGCCCCCCCACTGCAGCCTAACCCTCTCCCTAGTGCTTTACCCTAACCTCCCCTTACATAGCCTAACCCTAATCCCTAGCCTTCCCTGTAATGTCCAACCCTAACATCTTACCCAGAGCCTAACTCTAACCCTCTCCCTAGTGCTTAACGCTAACCTCCCCTTACACAGCCTAACTCTAACCATCCCCCTAGAACCTAACCCTCCCCTCCTGTAGCCTAACCCTTATCCTCTCCCTACTGCCTGCCCCCAAATCCGCTCATCGCAGCCTAACCCTTTCCCTACTGCCTGCCCCCAAATCCGCTCATCGCAGCCTAACCCTAACCATCTCCCTAGCGCTTAACCCTAACCTCCCCTTCCATAGCCTAACACTAATCCCTAGCCCTCCCTGTAATGCCCAACCCTAACATCTTACCCAGAGCCTAACCCTAACCCTCTCCCTAGTGCGTAACCCTAACCTCCCCTTACACAGCCTAACTCTATCCATCCCCCTAGTACCTAACCCTCCGGTGAACATGTTGATGCTGCAGGTGCCGACACGTTCAACATCAACATCATAGCTGCCGACATTGCGGTGTTGACATTATGAATCTCCACCCTGATAAAGTTGTCATTGTCACTCTATCCTATTTTCACACCTCATCCTTCCTCCTCTTAATAAATTGCATTGTGCTCTGCACTATTATCTCTCATCTTCACTGGAGGGTAGACATTATATCTGGAGGGAACGCAGCAGGAAAAGTATTATTCTCTGTGTAAAACTAAACTATACATCAAAACATTTAACCATGAAAAATATATTTAAAAACAGAAATTGTCCAAAAACATTGTATTTGTTTCAGTGCGATCTTCCCAGGCTGATTTGCCGGTCACAAATGCTGCAATTCATGGTCACTTTGCAATGTGTACAATTTCCCTTCTGCTGGTACAAACTGTTCTTCTAGCTGTTATTGAGATTCCCAGCGCGTTTCCCTTCCCAGCGAGTTCTTGATCACAGCCACACAGGGAATGACGCAGTAGTACATTCTCTTATAATAAAAGCATATTCTGTTCTGCTACCCTGTGACTGGGGACCCTGCGTTACAGCTATAGTCTGACTCCTATAATATTAAAGCCACTTTAGTTCTGGATGAATGCACTTCTCAATGAGCTTTTACTTCTCTGGAAGAGGAAATTGCTGACTCAGCGGCATCCTGTAAAGTTACTTGTAACATTAATGTGAGTAACCCCAGTGCATGTGACACGGGCCATGTCGTCAGTCCCATCATGGCTGGGGGGGGTTCTGGCTTTGGATGTGGTTTAATATTTAATAGGGGATTAAATAATTATTAGCAAAAAAAGGTACTGCAGCTACATGAAGGCCTATGCACAGACTGGTTCATTTAAATTCATATATATGATGTCTGCAATATTGTTTTGAAGGATTGTTTTCTATATGGAATCAGCAATTACTAGTTTACAATAGGGCAAACAAAATAAAAATAACTGAATCACTAGAACGGCCGGAAGTCCCAATTTCAACTATCAGCTGGCCAGTATGGCACTTGCCAGGGGTGCTGGTCCATGTGGAAGGGGAGGGGGGGGGGTGTTACTACCTGTCTCAGCTACCCGCAAATTTTACCCCCTGGGGGTCCTTCAGCCACTGATACAGGTAAAGGCTCTCAGCAAACTATAGTTACGGTAGCCAAGTCCCACAAATTAGCCAGGGGCGCCCGGACCCCTAGATACGGCCCTGTTTGTTCAACTCAGAAATTGTCTTCATCAAGCTTCATTCAAGGGCTAACGAGTAAATTAAGTTTTGAGACGTTAACTAACAAAAATATATGACTACAGTATGTCAACTGGAAAGGGGCCCAAACTTTAACAAATGCCACAATCATAATTTTATGTTTTCATAAATAGTAAATGAGCGTTATAATGTGCAGACCTACAGTATGTGATATTTAAGTGTGTGCGTGCCATGTAGACATTGTGCTTATGTCTTCTCACAGATTCACTGACCCATGCAAACTGACCCGGCACCCACACTTTGCACACAACTGCATGTCACTATCTGCTATCTGGCTGTGCTACAGAGTAGGGATGGCCATCGACCATCAATGATTCAAAATCACCAATGATCAATGGCCAATGTTAAATACTTTTGGCATCAATGAGGGAGAACCAGATTGTCTACCACCATCGATGATGCACAAGCAATTCATTTTTTTTTTTTTTTACAAAGTGTAGGACACAAAGCTTAGCTCCACCCCTGACACTCCCAAGAAGCTCTGGCCCCAGGCTCTCATTGGCCCACAGCTTACTGAATTGTAAAGCAGGGGTGACCATTGCTGGATGAAACTATCAATGGTTCTCTTGCAAATGGTCACCCATCAATTGGTAGCCCACCGATGGCCATCCCTACTGCAGAGTATCTGTAACTTTATAAACAACTGATGACAATAGTAATATGCTGTATGCTATGTGCAGAAAGCTGTCTGTATGGGCACACAGCTGCTGTCCCTCTCAGAATCCTCTGATACATTGCCCTTTGTTATTGCCTTGTATTGCTCCTCCCACAATGTTGTGTTCCACAATTTCCCTTCCCAGTCACCATGCAATGTCCAGGAGGTATCACATATGTATTCACTGTATGCAATCACTGTGACATTACTGATGGTTGAAATTAGTGATGTGCACCGGACATTTTTCGGGTTTTGTGTTTTGGTTTTGGATTCGGTTCCGCGGCCGTGTTTTGGATTCGGACGCGTTTTGGCAAAACCTCCCTGAAATTTTTTTGTCGGATTCGGGTGTGTTTTGGATTCGGGTGTTTTTTTACAAAAAACCCTCAAAAACAGCTTAAATCATAGAATTTGGGGGTCATTTTGATCCCATAGTATTATTAACCTCAACAACCATAATTTCCACTCATTTTCAGTCTATTCTGAACACCTCACACCTCACAATATTATTTTTAATCCTAAAATTTGCACCGAGGTCGCTGTGTGACTAAGCTAACCGACCCAAGTGGCCGACACAAGCACCTGGCCCATCTAGGAGTGGCACTGCAGTGTCAGACAGGATGGCAGATTTAAAAAATAGTCCCCAAACAGCACATGATGCAAAGAAAAAAAAGAGGTGCACCAAGGTCGCTGGATGGCTAAGCTAAGCGACCCAAGTGGCCGACACAAACACCTGGCCCATCTAGGAGTGGCACTGCAGTTTCAGACAGGATGGCACTTCAAAAAAATAGTCCCCAAACAGCACATGATGCAAAGAAAAAAAAGAGGTGCACCAAGGTCGCTGGATGGCTAAGCTAAGCGACCCAAGTGGCCGACACAAACACCTGGCCCATCTAGGAGTGGCACTGCAGTTTCAGACAGGATGGCACTTCAAAAAAATAGTCCCCAAACAGCACATGATGCAAAGAAAAAAGAGGTGCAATGAGGTAGCTGTGTGACTAAGCTAAGCGACCCAAGTGGCCGACACAAACACCTGGCCCATCTAGGAGTGGCACTGCAGTGTCAGACAGGATGGCAGATTTAAAAAATAGTCCCCAAACAGCACATGATGCAAAGAAAAAAGAGGTGCAATGAGGTAGCTGTGTGACTAAGCTAAGCGACCCAAGTGGCCGACACAAACACCTGGCCCATGTAGGAGTGGCACTGCAGTGTCAGACAGGATGGCAGATTAAAAAAATAGTCCCCAAACAGCACATGATGCAAAGAAAAAAAGAGGTGCACCAAGGTCGCTGGATGGCTAAGCTAAGCGACCCAAGTGGCCGACACAAACACCTGGCCCATCAAGGAGTGGCACTGCAGTTTTCTAGCGAGAGGATGAGTGCTTCCATTCTCATGTGAATTTGAACCACTAGCCATGAACATAGGCCAGGGCCTCAGCCGTTCCTTGTCACTCCGTGTCGTAAATGGCATATTGGCAAGTTTACGTTTCTCCTCAGACGCTTTTAATTTAGATTTTTGGGTCATTTTACTGAACTTTAGTGTTCTGGATTTTACATGCTCTCTACTATGACATTGGGCATCAGCCTTGGCAGACGACGTTGATGGCATTTCATCGTCTCGGCCATGACTAATGGCAGCAGCTTCAGCACGAGGTGGAAGTGGATCTTGATATTTCCCTATTTTACCCTCCACATTTTTGTTCTCCATTTTTTAATGTGTGGAATTATATGCCAGTATCAATAGCAATGGCCTACTACTATATATACTGTGCAAAACTGAAATGCACCACAGGTGCATGGATAGTATACTTGACGACACAGAGGTAGGTAGAGCAGTGGCCTACTGTACCGTACTGCTATATATTATATACTGGTGGTCAGCAAACTGTGCAAAACTGAAATGCACCACAGGTATGGATGGATAGTATACTTGACGACACAGAGGTAGGTAGAGCAGTGGCCTACTGTACCGTACTGCTATATATTATATACTGGTGGTCAGCAAACTGTACAAAACTGAAATGCACCACAGGTATGGATGGATAGTATACTTGACGACACAGAGGTAAGTAGAGCAGTGGCCTACTGTACCGTACTGCTATATATTATATACTGGTGGTCAGCAAACTGTGCAAAACTGAAATGCACCACAGGTATGGATGGATAGTATACTTGACGACACAGAGGTAGGTAGAGCAGTGGCCTACTGTACCGTACTGCTATATATTATATACTGGTGGTCAGCAAACTGTACAAAACTGAAATGCACCACAGGTATGGATGGATAGTATACTTGACGACACAGAGGTAAGTAGAGCAGTGGCCTACTGTACCGTACTGCTATATATTATATACTGGTGGTCAGCAAACTGTGCAAAACTGAAATGCACCACAGGTATGGATGGATAGTATACTTGACGACACAGAGGTAGGTAGAGCAGTGGCCTCCTGTACCGTACTCCTATATATTATATACTGGTGGTCAGCAAAATTATGCACTGTACTCCTACTATATACTACAATGCAGCACAGATATGGAGCGTTTTTCAGGCAGAGAACGTATAATACTGGTGGTCAGTGGTCACTTGTCAGCAAAACTCTGCACTGTACTCCTCCTATATAATACTGCTGGTCCCCAGTCCCCACAATAAAGCAGTGTGAGCACAGATATATGCAGCACACTGAGCACAGATATGGAGCGTTTTTCAGGCAGAGAACGTATAATACTGGTGGTCACTGGTCAGCAAAACTCTGCACTGTACTCCTCCTATATAATACTGCTGGTCCCCAGTCCCCACAATAAAGCAGTGTGAGCACAGATATATGCAGCACTGCACACTGAGCACAGATATGGAGCGTTTTTCAGGCAGAGAACATATAATACTGGTGGTCACTGGTCAGCAAAACTCTGCACTGTGCTCCTATATAATACTGCTGGTCCCCAGTCCCCACAATAAAGCAGTGTGAGTACAGATATATGCAGCACACTGAGCACAGATATGGAGCGTTTTTCAGGCAGAGAACATATAATACTGGTGGTCACTGGTCAGCAAAACTCTGCACTGTACTCCTCCTATATAATACTGCTGGTCCCCAGTCCCCACAATAAAGCAGTGTGAGCACAGATATATGCAGCACACTGAGCACAGATATGGAGCGTTTTTCAGGCAGAGAACATATAATACTGGTGGTCACTGGTCAGCAAAACTCTGCACTGTACTCCTCCTATATAATACTGCTGGTCCCCAGTCCCCACAATAAAGCAGTGTGAGCACAGATATATGCAGCACACTGAGCACAGATATGGAGCGTTTTTCAGGCAGAGAACGTATAATACTGGTGGTCACTGGTCAGCAAAACTCTGCACTGTACTCCTCCTATATAATACAGCTGCTCCCCAGTCCCCACAATAAAGCAGTGTGAGCACAGATATATGCAGCACACTGAGCACAGATATGGAGCGTTTTTCAGGCAGAGAACGTATAATACTGGTGGTCACTGGTCAGCAAAACTCTGCACTGTACTCCTCCTATAATACTGCTGGTCCCCAGAATAAAGATATTTGCAGCCCCCTGAAACAAAGTGAGAGGACGCCAGCCACGTCCTCTCACTAACATTTCCAATGCACGAGTGAAAAATGGCGGCGACGCGCGGCTCCTTATATAGAATCCGAATCTCGCGAGAATCCGACAGCGGGATGATGACGTTCGGGCGCGCTCGGGTTAACCGAGCAAGGCGGGAGGATCCGAGTCTGCCTCGGACCCGTGTAAAATCGGTGAAGTTCGGGGGGGTTCGGATTCCGAGGAACCGAACCCGCTCATCACTAGTTGAAATGATGGCTCAGAGTCCCTATGCTGCACATTATAATGATCTATCACAGGATCGCTCTCACAGAGCTAAAATACACACAAACTGAATTTCATTAGTAACACTTTGTAGGAAGATTTACTATATCTTCTAAATATACATATATATATATATATATATATATATCTAATATATCTATATATATATCTATATATAATATCTATATATATATATATATATATATATATACACAGTATATATATATATATATATATATATATATATATTGATAATACAGATTTATCCTTAGGAATGAAAGCTATACCTTAAATACACTTTACCATGGAGCCGCTGCGGCCGCTATACTTAATACACACTCTACGTACTTTGTCCGCTAATAGCGTACAGAGTCTCGTACTGTGTACGGACTTTGCGTACAAACGCCGCACTGACGGTACAAAGTACTCACAGCGCGTACACACCCAGAGATACACTTTAAACCTTATACAGCAAATGCAATGCAATGATAATACACTTTAAACCTTAGCAGGGCAATGAAGACACGACACCAGATTGTAATTAAACCGCTGGGTTCCGAAACCACAGCGTATTATTGCTGAAAGGGGGTTACAATACAAATAATACAATACAAATATAACAGAGTAAATGGCTACATTCAATGGTACATATGTGAGTGAATTCGCTTGCGCTTCCCGGTCCGGTCCTCCGTTATCTGATAGATAACGTTGTGAGTCTTGTGTCTGATCAGGCCAGCAACAGGCTTTCTTTATACACTTCTTCCAAAAAGCAATACAATAGATACTGTAATCTCTTTGTCCATTGGACACAGGGATGCACATTTACAGTACAGGAGAGATCATAGGTCGGTTTGAATACGTGGGCGATGTCTGATCCAACTGCTCATGTGGGTGGTCTCCTCTAGATTCCCGCCGCATACATAATGTACAGTAAATACAGTTTATATCTATATTCTGCTCCTGCACATAACTATCCGCAGGAACATGCAATCTTCCTCAAACCAACACCGGAATGTTACCCTTAAAATATCCTTCAGCTGGATACCAAACACCACCTTATAACCTTGTTCTGTCCCCTCCTATTCTGAAAAGGTGAATCCCTTTGTTCTGAAACCCTTTAAACTGCTGTTACTTCCTGAAGTGATGCAGGGGGACTATGTGTACATTGTGCACTGTTTGGATTAAATATGTAATGTGTTTTGATAGCTCTCCATGCGTCCACAAACTCTACCACAGATACCCATATCACGCGCTGATGCGCACGACCGTGGGAGCGACCATACGCAAATTGCGAATATGTGCACGCACAGCAGAACAAATACACGCGCGGAGGCCATCTGTGTGTAGTTTGTACGTGATGTGTGTACTGCAATATTTTTCGACTTTGTCAGTCCACCCTTTGGCAGTCACCAATAACTGCCACTATCTAATCACTAATCAGAAAAATATCTACACAATAGCTACAGAAGTTTTGGATGGTCGGGGGAGAGTGGTAGGTAGAAAATGTATGACCTAGTGGGATAGTAAAAAGCATGTATGTATGAATCCATGTCTGAGGGGCATGTATCATCGTGCCATATATGTTCTAAATAAGCTTCGAGGTATTGCGAAGTATACATTAAATCCTTCTCATCCCATATTAAGGGTCTGTAAATGGGCCAACAAACACTACCAAGCTCTTTTCGGCTTCTTGTTAAAACTAATGGGGTGCACATTTAGTTGATGATACATGGAGGGGGAAACATATGTGAGTGCTAGTATATGTGGATATCACCTGTCGACTATGTGTGCTATTAACTGGAGGTTGCAGAGATGAAGATAAGACACATATCTAAAATACATTCACATAAACATTTTGGGTAGGGCAGATGCCTTTTTCCGGTTGGATGTATCTGGGCAGAGGGGGAAACAAAAGAAAAACGGGTGAAAGAAACAGGTCATGAAATTCATTTGCAATCCTTATCATAACACTGTCTCTATGGATGGGTCATAAATTAAGTCTGCTGCTATAACAGCGCCCTCGCTCCTTAGACTCATCAACTTTGTGCCGTGCTTGCGCCGCGTTAGAATTCGAACACACTTAAATATCAAACCAATAATTATGATGACTCCCAGTATACAAAGGAGAAACTTCCCTACACTCATAATAATATTTTGAGCCCAGTTTCGTGGGTTCATCCATGAGACCCAGCTGATCAGTTCATTACTCACAGTCGCCAAGGTAAGGTTGTGTTTCCTCCTGAACTCCCACTTCAACTGCAAGATATCGTCCATCTTTCGATCGATAATCTCCGTTGGGTCGTAGGTGCTGTTTGTAATATACGTACAGCACTTCACCCCATATTGAGTTGCCAGAGTAACACAGTACCCACCTGTCACGGCTGTGATATAATTTAGGACCATCCTGTGCTGAATCAGTTCCTTCTTGTAAGCTTGTAACTCCCTTCCCGTATACCTGAAGGTGTCGTCATACATCTCAGTGATATTATCTATCAAGTTCGCTAGCGCATGGATATACCTATAATTTATAATTCCTCTGGCAGTACGGGTGATGTCTAATGCGAAGAGGAATTGAATCCCGGTGGATTCGTGGATCAAATCAGAGGCTGCGTGCTCTGTCCTATCTATGAGGTGTCTCTTGATAATGTGTTCATAGTGAGTATGAGTATAAGGAGCCTGAGCACTGCGGTGAACGTCTTTCATCTTATCATGGGTTATGGTCATGACCTCTGGCAGTACTCTCTCAATATAACACAATCCCTCTGAGCTCGGGGCAAGCCACTTGTATGCCTTCCTCCCACATATGAAATAGGCATCATCTGGGAGAACATAAGGGACAAAATATAATATCACCATATTACAAACTTTACAAGTGAAGAAACCCATCCCTAGTTCTCCCATCTGCTCAGTACAAGTATCGGGCTGGATGATATGAGCACTATACCCTGGCGATACTTTTCCAACCCACATGGTCTTGCTTCCACGAGTATGCCTATACCGAAAATACCTCCCACTGTTGGCTATTTGGCGTACAAGTTCAGAGTCTATGGGTATCCTATCAGCTCTGTGTGAAAAGGTCATTGTCCGGTTATTCCACGTCACTTCCCAATTTCCCGGTTTTCGGTAATTGGAAATATTAAAACATAATAAGGATCTGTCTACATGATACTGGTGGAGCTTCAAACTAGGGGGCCTAGAAATATTGAATTTCTTGTCCACCGGTCTCCCACCCCATAATTCGAGTACCTCATCTATTGCTAAAGGGTATGGTACTAATCCTGACTTGCTCTGACCTTGAGGTACCTGTGAGCACAGCCAACATTCTGTCTGGTTTAAGACCTTACCCACTAGTGAGTGGTAATCACTCAACGGATGCCGGTCCATGTCAATATTAAGGGTGGACTGACATCTCTGGATGCACCCATCCTCAACTATATTCTCACAATTCTTACAAATACAATATTCATCAGACAATAACCCCTCACAGTGCCTCCGAGCTCCTTGACTACCAGAGCGCTTACTGATGCCAGCCTTTACCAAAATGATGTGCTGATCCTGAGATCCTACAAATTCATACTTGCCATCAGAACCCATTCCAGATCCCTGCTCGACCTCTCTGGGACCCTCACCAAAACAAACTGTCCTTATCAAAACCAGAATTACTAACAGAACCCGAAACGCAGTCTCTTGTGATCTATCCATTTCGTTAGGGGAAAGGAGGAAAATAAGAAGGAGAAAAGTAAGGAAAAAATGCAGGGGGAGGTGAAAAAAGAAAGTGGTATGACAACCGTTCTAGCTCTTGTTACTCTCTGTGCTCAGATGCCTTTCAACAGTCCTGCCTCTCAACTTTCCCGGAACAGACACTCTAGTGTCTCTTTGCTTTGCTCTTTGGACACACAGTTCACTTTGCTCTTTGAACACACAGTTACCAAACCACAAAACCTTGATGAAACTGCACGAGTTTTCTCCGGGTCAGCGACCTTCTTGCAGTGGGACGAGTGGATCCACGTCTCTCTTTCGGCGACTTTCAATGCTATTGTGCTGGTTAACAAGACTTGATATCGTCCTTCCCACCTGTCTATGAGGCAACCTGAGCGTAAGAAATTTCGAAACATCACATAATCCCCAGGTTCAATGTCATTGCAATTACTGTTCGGTAGGTCAGGAATCACCAGCTTTAAATTTCTTTGTTGATTTTTCAGCTGCTGGCTCATCCCAACCAAATATTTCACAGTCACTTCATTAATACATTTCAAATCATCCTGGGGGTCTATCATTACATGAGGTTGTCGACCAAAAAGAATTTCAAAGGGTGATAGGTTAAGGGGAGACCTGGGAGTGGTTCTGATGCTGTACAACACTAGTGGCAAAGCTTCTGGCCACGACAATCCAGTTTCAGCCATTAATTTGCTCAGCTTGTTCTTAATAGTGCTATTCACTCTCTCCACCTTTGCACTCGCCTGTGGACGGTACGGAGTATGCAGCTTGCTATTAATTCCCATCAGTTTGCACATGACCTGAAAGACTTCACCTGTAAAATGGGTACCCCTATCACTTTCAATTATTCTAGGGATACCATATCTACACACAAATTCCTGCACAATTTTCTTTGCAGTGAATGTAGCAGTATTTGTGGCAGCAGGGAACGCTTCTACCCAATTTGAAAATACGTCAATACAAACTAACACATACTTTAAATTCCTACAGGGTGGTAACTGTATGAAATCGATTTATATTACCTGAAAAGGACCGTCTGTCGGAGGGATATGGGATGGCTCTGTTGGTATTGACTTTCCAATATTCTTCCTCAAGCAAGTAAAACATGTAATTGCTCTCTTACCTGCATGAGAAGAGAATCCTGGCGCACACCAATAGGCTCTCACCAGCTTACACATACCCTCTTTACCCAGATGAGTCAGACCGTGTGCCGCCTCAGCTAAGCTTGGAAGATATGCTCTGGGGGCTACTGGCTTACCTTGTCCACCTGTTCACAGTCCCGAGGATTCCTGGCCATATCCCTTTGACCTCCAGACTGCCTTTTTCTGCAAAGAACACAAATTTTGCATTTCAATTTGTTTAACTGTTGTGTATTATCAGTTGTGTGAAGTAAACCGTCTGTGGAAAGTGAAAAGAGGGGAAATAATAAAAAGAAAAATTTGTCAGATTTGCCTTCACCATCAGGCTGTCACACCATCATGCATATCGGTGTCTATGCACAGTCTCCCTTCACCAGTATTCTCATTCTCCACCCTTTGTGCATGACCAGGCACACTGCGTAAATACTGGTGTCCCTATGCTGGTGAGATATACTGGATTTGGGCAGAGCTCTGAAAGACCGAGTAGGCATGTGGCGTTTGAACTATAATCCTGTCAGTGACCATAAGAGATGAAGAGGAAACTTTGAAGACAAATCACATAGAGTTTAGTAACAGATAATTTTGTAGAGGCAAAGAATATTTTACAAAATTTGACACCTGGATTGGGCACTATGGGGAATGATTCTCTACGCGGTCTGCTCCCCTAAAAGAAATTCTATGTGTGTTATATCTTTACTGGGACTATCCCAGCCATCAATCCAGTGTCATGTCCATTCTAAATTCATAGGGAACCCGGTATCTTTGAGATAATTTCCTCTACCTGTGATGGACATGCATCTAAAACAGTGAAATGCAAAATTAGTCTTCGTGGGTATCCAACATACTTTGTGCTTCCTGGGCGGGAGCACTCAATATGTATACCATCTCTAACAAAACTCCTGTTAAGTTACTTAGAGGTCACTTCTGCTAGAGAGAGAAGCAGAAGTTTAGAGGCCTCCTCCTAACCCCAGTAAGTTCTGTCAAAAGGGTAAAGTTGCATTTATTCTGTTCTTCCCATTAACCGAATCTGTGTTTTTCTATATGGCTCGTGATTCCTTACTATATGTCCCTTGATCCCGTCTATGTGTTTAATAACGTGGCTTGTTTTCTCTGTCTAGGGGTCCATATTGGCTATGTGTTCTACTATACCTACAATCTCTGGCAAAATGCCCTTCCTTTTTACAACTGTAACATATTCTTGGTCTTTTCCAAACAGCAGGGTTTTGGGGTTTAGGCTGATGAGACTTTGGTGTAAGGGCCTGTATACTTTCAATCCTCAGCCTCTCCTCCTGTTGTTTTCTACACCTAACAATATTCTTGTGGTGTACAATTGCGCACTCTCTAAGACAAGCTACTGTGACCCCTTTCCAATTAGGCAAAGATGTTTGTACCCTGGCCCTCATTCCGAGTTGTTCGCTCGGTATTTTTCATCGCATCGCAGTGAGAATTCTCTTAGTGCGCATGCGTAATGTTCGCACTGCGCATGCGCCAAGTAACTTTACTATGAAGAAAGTAATTTTACTCACGGCTTTTTCATCGCTCCGGCGATCGCATTGTGATTGACAGGAAATGGGTGTTACTGGGCGGATGTATGGCGTTTTATGGGCGTGTGGCTGAAAACGCTACCGTTTCCGGAAAAAACGCAGGCGTGTCTGGAGAAACGGTGGGAGTGCTTGGCCGAACGCTGGGTGTGTTTCTGACGTCAGCCGGGACCGAAAAGCACTGAACTGATCGCACAGGCAGAGTAAGTCTGGAGTTACTCAGAAACTGCTAACTCGTTTTTGATCGCAAAAATGCGCATACATCGGTCGCACATTTAAGAAGTTTAGATTCACTCCCAGTAGGCGGCGGCTTAGCGTGTGTAACTCTGCTGAAATCGCCTTGCGAGCGAACAACTCGGAATGAGGGCCCCTGTCCCTTACTGTCTTATTGAGTCCGTCCATTAGCACAGAGACAGCCACTTCCCTATAATTCGCATCATTCCCTGTATCTGATACCCCAATGTATCTATCCATTATTTGCAGGGCCCGATGGAAATATTCAGATGTCATTTCATTTTCCCTCTGTTTTATGGAGAAAATTCTTCTCCACTTAACATTAATGGGGAAACACAACTCTAGTTGTCTATTAATTCATTCTAAGTTCTCCTGATTGTTTTTGTCAGTCATAAGACTATCCGACTCTAACCTACAATCAGTGATAGATTTTTGGGTGTCAATATTAGGGGGTAGGCACGCTTTTAAAAATATCTGCCAGTGTTTGTTTGTCGGTTCATACGCATTACACATAGTGATGAGCGGGTTCGGTTTCTCGGAAACCGAACCCCCCCGAACTTCAGCCTTTTTACACGGGTCCGAGGCAGGTTCGAACCTTCCCGCCTTGCTCGGCTAACCCGAGCGCGCCCGAACGTCATCATCCCACTGTCGGATTCTCGCGAGGCTCGGATTCTATCGCGAGACTCGGATTCTATATAAGGAGCCGCGCGTCGCCGCCATTTTCACACGTGCATTGAGATTGATAGGGAGAGGACGTGGCTGGCGTCCTCTCCGTTTAGATAGAGAGTGAGACACTTGATTTACTGGAGCATTAGGAGTACTCAGAGAGTGCAGAGTTTTGCTGATAGTTATACTAGTGACCACCAGTTTTATTTATTATTTAATACAATCCGTTCTCTGCCTGAAAAAAAACGATACACAGTCACATACCATATCTGTGCTCAGCCTCAGTGTGCTGCATGATAATATCATCTATGTATATCTGACTGTGCTGAGTGCTCACTGCTCACACAGCTTAATTGTGGGGGAGACTGGGGAGCAGTTATAGCAGGAGTACATATTTAACAGTGCACACTTTTGCTGCCAGTGTGACTGACCAGTGACCACCAGTATATTGTCTGCCTGAAAAAGTTAAACACTCGTGTGGTGTTTTTTTTTTTATTCTATAAACGCATTCTGCTGACAGTGTCCAGCAGGTCCGTCATTCATTATATTATAATATATACCTGCAGTAGTGATATATATATATTTTTTATATCATTATCATCCAGTCTATACTAGCAGACGCAGTACGGTAGTCCACGGCTGTAGCTACCTCTGTGTCGGCAGTCGCTCGTCCATAATTGTATACCTACCTGTGGTGGTTTTTTTTTTTCTATCTTCTTCATACTAGTAGTTTAGGAGTCTGCAGTGCTGACAGTGTCCAGCAGGTCCGTCATTATATAATATACCTGTCCTGCAGTAGTGATATATATATATATTTTTTATATCATTATCATCCAGTCTATACTAGCAGACGCAGTACGGTAGTCCACGGCTGTAGCTACCTCTGTGTCGGCAGTCGCTCGTCCATAATTGTATACCTACCTGTGGTGGGTTTTTTTTTTCTATCTTCTTCATACTAGTAGTTTAGGAGTCTGCAGTGCTGACAGTGTCCAGCAGGTCCGTCATTATATAATATATACCTGTCCTGCAGTAGTGATATATATATATATATTTTTTTTATATCATTATCATCCAGTCTATACTAGCAGACGAAGTACGGTAGTCCACGGCTGTAGCTACCTCTGTGTCGGCAGTCGCTCATCCATAATTGTAAACCTACCTGTGGTGGTTTTTTTTTTCTATCTTCATACTAGTAGTTTAGGAGTCTGCAGTGCTGACAGTGTCCAGCAGGTCCGTCATTATATAATATATACCTGTCCTGCAGTAGTGATATATATATATATATTTTATATCATTATCATCCAGTCTATACTAGCAGATGCAGTACGGTAGTCCACGGCTGTAGCTACCTCTGTGTTGGCAGTCGCTCGTCCATAATTGTATACCTACCTGTGGTGGTTTTTTTTTTTCTATCTTCTTCATACTAGTAGTTTAGGAGTCTGCAGTGCTGACAGTGTCCAGCAGGTCCGTCATTATATAATATATACCTGTCCTGCAGTAGTGATATATATATATTTTTTATATCATTATCATCCAGTCTATACTAGCAGACGCAGTCCGGTAGTCCACGGCTGTAGCTACCTCTGTGTCGGCAGTCACTCGTCATCCATAAGTATACTAGTATCCATCCATCTCCATTGTTTACCTGAGGTGCCTTTTAGTTGTGCCTATTAAAATATGGAGAACAAAAATGTTGAGGTTCCAAAAATAGGGAAAGATCAAGATCGACTTCCACCTCGTGCTGAAGCTGCTGCCACTAGTCATGGCCGAGACGATGAAATGCCATCAACGTCGTCTGCCAAGGCCGATGCCCAATGTCATAGTACAGAGCATGTAAAATCCAAAACACCAAATATCAGTAAAAAAAGGACTCAAAAATCTAAAATAAAATCGTCGGAGGAGAAGCGTAAACTTGCCAATATGCCATTTACCACATGGAGTGGCAAGGAACGGCTGAGGCCCTGGCCTATGTTCATGGCTAGTGGTTCAGCTTCACATGAGGATGGAAGCACTCAGCCTCTCGCTAGAAAAATGAAAAGACTTAAGCTGGCAAAAGCACAGCAAAGAACTGTGCGTTCTTCGAAATCACAAATCCACAAGGAGAGTCCAATTGTGTCGTTTGCGATGCCTTACCTTCCCAACACTGGACGTGAAGAGCATGCGCCTTCCACCATTTGCACGCCCCCTGCAAGTGCTGGAAGGAGCACCCGCAGTCCAGTTCCTGATAGTCAGATTGAAGATGTCAGTGTTGAAGTACACCAGGATGAGGAGGATATGGGTGTTGCTGGCGCTGGGGAGGAAATTGACCAGGAGGATTCTGATGGTGAGGTGGTTTGTTTAAGTCAGGCACCCGGGGAGACACCTGTTGTCCGTGGGAGGAATATGGCCATTGATATGCCTTGTGAAAATACCAAAAAAATCAGCTCTTCAGTGTGGAAGTATTTCAACAGAAATGCGGACAACATTTGTCAAGCCGTGTGTTGCCTTTGTCAAGCTGTAATAAGTAGGGGTAAGGACGTTAACCACCTCGGAACATCCTCCCTTATACGTCACCTGCAGCGCATTCATCATAAGTCAGTGACAAGTTCAAAAACTTTGGGCGACAGCGGAAGCAGTCCACTGACCAGTAAATCCCTTCCTCTTGTAACCAAGCTCACGCAAACCACCCCACCAACTCCCTCAGTGTCTATTTCCTCCTTCCCCAGGAATGCCAATAGTCCTGCAGGCCATGTCACTGGCAATTCTGACGCAAGGATGCATCGGAGGAATCCCAGGCAGGAGACTGGGATTCCTCCGATGCATCCTTGCGTGTAACGCCTAATGCTGCTGGCGCTGCTGTTGTTGCTACTGGGAGTCGATGGTCATCCCAGAGGGGAAGTCGTAAGACCACTTTTACTACTTCCACCAAGCAATTGACTGTCCAACAGTCCTTTGCGAGGAAGATGAAATATCACAGCAGTCATCCTGCTGCAAAGCGGATAACTGAGGCCTTGGCATCCTGGGCGGTGAGAAACGTGGTTCCGGTATCCATCATTACTGCAGAGCCAACTATAGACTTGTTGGAGGTACTGTGTCCCCGGTACCAAATACCATCTAGGTTCCATTTCTCTAGGCAGGCGATACCGAAAATGTACACAGACCTCAGAAAAAGACTCACCAGTGTCCTAAAAAATTCAGTTGTACCCAATGTCCACTTAACCACGGACATGTGGACAAGTGGAGCAGGGCAGACTCAGGACTATATGACTGTGACAGCCCACTGGGTAGATGTATGGACTCCCGCCGCAAGAACAGCAGCGGCGGCACCAGTAGCAGCATCTCGCAAACGCCAACTCTTTCCTAGGCAGGCTACGCTTTGTATCACCGCTTTCCAGAATACGCACACAGCTGAAAACCTCTTACGGCAACTGAGGAAGATCATCGCAGAATGGCTTACCCCAATTGGACTCTCCTGTGGATTTGTGGCATCGGACAACGCCAGCAATATTGTGTGTGCATTAAATCTGGGCAAATTCCAGCACGTCCCATGTTTTGCACATACCTTGAATTTGGTGGTGCAGAATTATTTAAAAAACGAGAGGGGCGTGCAAGAGATGCTGTCGGTGGCCAGAAGAATTGCGGCACACTTTCGGCGTACAGGCACCACGTACAGAAGACTGGAGCACCACCAAAAACGCCTGAACCTGCCCTGCCATCATCTGAAGCAAGAAGTGGTAACGAGGTGGAATTCAACCCTCTATATGCTTCAGAGGTTGGAGGAGCAGCAAAAGGCCATTCAAGCCTATACAACTGAGCACGATATAGGAGGTGGAATGCACCTGTCTCAAGCGCAGTGGAGAATGATTTCAACGTTGTGCAAGGTTCTGCAACCTTTTGAACTTGCCACAGTGAAGTCAGTTCAGACACTGCCAGCCTGAGTCAGGTCATTCCCCTCATCAGGCTTTTGCAGAAGAAGCTGGAGACATTGAAGGAGGAGCTAACACAGAGCGATTCCGCTAGGCATGTGGGACTTGTGGATGGAGCCCTTAATTCGCTTAACAAGGATTCACGGGTGGTCAATCTGTTGAAATCAGAGCACTACATTTTGGCCACCGTGCTCGATCCTAGATTTAAAACCTACCTTGGATCTCTCTTTCCGGCAGACGTCTGCTGGGGTTCAAAGAACTGCTGGTGAGAAAATTGTCAAGTCAAGCGGAACGCGACCTGTCAACATCTCCTCCTTCACATTCTCCCGCAACTGGGGGTGCGAGGAAAAGGCTCAGAATTCCGAGCCCACCCGCTGGCGGTGATGCAGGGCAGTCTGGAGCGACTGCTGATGCTGACATCTGGTCCGGACTGAAGGACCTGACAACGATTACGGACATGTCGTCTACTGTCACTGCATATGATTCTCTCCCCATTGAAAGAATGGTGGAGGATTATATGAGTGACCGCATCCAAGTAGGCACGTCAGACAGTCCGTACTTATACTGGCAGGAAAAAGAGGCAATTTGGAGGCCCTTGCACAAACTGGCTTTATTCTACCTAAGTTGCCCTCCCACAAGTGTGTACTCCGAAAGAGTGTTTAGTGCCGCCGCTCACCTTGTCAGCAATCGGCGTACGAGGTTACATCCAGAAAATGTGGAGAAGATGATGTTCATTAAAATGAATTATAATCAATTCCTCCGTGGAGACATTCACCAGCAGCAATTGCCTCCACAAAGTACACAGGGAGCTGAGATGGTGGATTCCAGTGGGGACGAATTGATAATCTGTGAGGAGGGGGATGTACACGGTGATATATCGGAGGATGATGATGAGGTGGACATCTTGCCTCTGTAGAGCCAGTTTGTGCAAGGAGAGATTAATTGCTTCTTTTTTGGTGGGGGTCCAAACCAACCCGTCATTTCAGTCACAGTCGTGTGGCAGACCCTGTCACTGAAATGATGGGTTGGTTAAAGTGTGCATGTCCTGTTTATACAACATAAGGGTGGGTGGGAGGGCCCAAGGACAATTCCATCTTGCACCTCTTTTTTCTTTTATTTTTCTTTTCGTCATGTGCTGTTTGGGGAGTAGTTTTTTGAAGGGCCATCCTGCGTGACACTGCAGTGCCACTCCTAGATGGGCCAGGTGTTTGTGTCGGCCACTAGGGTCGCTTAGCTTACTCACACAGCTACCTCATTGCGCCTCTTTTTTTTCTTCTTTGCGTCATGTGCTGTTTGGGGAGTAGTTTTTTGAAGGGCCAGCCTGCGTGACACTGCAGTGCCACTCCTAGATGGGCCAGGTGTTTGTGTCGGCCACTAGGGTCGCTTAGCTTACTCACACAGCTACCTCATTGCGCCTCTTTTTTTTCTTCTTTGCGTCATGTGCTGTTTGGGGAGTAGTTTTTGGAAGGGCCAGCCTGCGTGACACTGCAGTGCCACTCCTAGATGGGCCAGGTGCTTACTCACACAGCTACCTCATTGCGCCTCTTTTTTTTCTTCTTTGCGTCATGTGCTGTTTGGGGAGTGTTTTTTGGAAGGGCCATCCTGCGTGACACTGCAGTGACACTCCTAGATGGGCCAGGTGTTTGTGTCGGCCACTTGGGTCGCTTATCTTAGTCACACAGCTACCTCATTGCGCCTCTTTTTTTCTTTGCGTCATGTGCTGTTTGGGGGGTGTTTTTTGGAAGGGCCATCCTGCGTGACACTGCAGTGCCACTCCTAGATAGGCCAGGTGTTTGTGTCGGCCACTTGGGTCGCTTATCTTAGTCACACAGCTACCTCATTGCGCCTCTTTTTTTCTTTGCGTCATGTGCTGTTTGGGGGGTGTTTTTTGGAAGGGCCATCCTGCATGACACTGCAGTGCCACTCCTAGATGGGCCAGGTGTTTGTGTCGGCCACTTGGGTCGCTGAGCGTAGTCATCCAGCGACCTCGGTGCAAATTTTAGGACTAAAAATAATATTGTGAGGTGTGAGGTGTTCAGAATAGACTGAAAATGAGTGGAAATTATGGTTATTGAGGTTAATAATACTTTGGGATCAAAATGACCCCCAAATTCTATGATTTAAGCTGTTTTTTAGGGTTTTTTGAAAAAAACACCCGAATCCAAAACACACCCGAATCCGACAGACAGAGGGACGACCCGACTTTTTCAGAATTCGAATCCTCCAATAGTGGAGATTCATCCAGTGAGACTTCAGACAACTCCAAATTTAATCAGGGAGAAGGAGATTTTTCTCCACGTTTTTTAGGCCAGAGTTCGAAACAAAGAGGTCGGGTCAAAAATCAAGGAAAACCCGGCGGGGGGGAAAGAAGAGGCGACAGACGCAACCCAGATTGGGACACATCAAAGACCGCCCGGTATCCGGCCCGTCAGAGGAAGACTTTGCGGTAACCCACCCGACTTCTCCCTCTTTACAGGTTATCAACCTATCTGATAGACCTCTTTCCCCTGTGCACATGGATGTTTTGGCCAAAGGCCTTTCTTTTTCACCCTCTAGATCATTCAACAGATTTTCCTGGGAGAAAGATCTCAGATTATTTGGCAGAAAACTTCTCTTAAAAAAGTTTTTTGCAAAACACCGTGCAATACAAGATAGTAACAATAGCACCGATTTATCCCCTGACGATCTTCAAGCAGTCCAAGCCCTGGAGGACCTACTATTGGAATCAAACATGCAAGACAGCATTCCCTGCCGACCCAAATGTAAACCCAAGTCCACATTTTTTCCACCTGACAATACCAGCCCGGAAATTAGGGTTTTTCTTAACAGGGTGTCAAAAGAATTTGACGACATTCACGTCCGAATCAAAACGGCCCATCAATACCCATCTAGAAATCTCAATTTCAAAGAAAGAAAAGCATTACGTGAGATGGAAACATGGCGAGACGTGATTATAAAACCTTCGGACAAAGGTGGCAACATTGTCCTTTGGCCGTTACAAATGTATATCACGGAAGCACATAGACAATTATTCAACCCCCTATGTTATCAAAAACTTCTCAATGACCCCACAAAAAGGTTCCAGAAAGCTTACACCTCTTTGATACAAGAGGCTGCTACACAAGGAACTATCACAAAACAAGAAGCAGCATATCTGACTGTCCAGAATCCAAGAACTCCAACCTTCTATCTTCTGCCCAAGATTCACAAGGACACCCAGCAGCCACCAGGCAGACCGATAATGTCGGGTAATGGAGGATTGTTGGAGCAGCCGAGTCGGTTTCTGGATTTACACCTACGTGACTTTGTCCTTGACCTACCATCTTATCTACAAGACACTGCCGACTTATTGCGAAAAATTCACGACATCCATTTTGAGAATGACTTTCTTCTAGTGACTTTAGACGTTGAGGCACTTTATTCCAGTATCAATCATCATCAAGGTTTGACAGCAGCGAAATTCTTTCTGGACCAAATTGGTACCAATGACTTCTCTGATTTTCTTTTACAGTTACTCACTTTTGTTCTCTCCAAAAATTATTTTGTGTTTCAAGATCAATTTTTCTTACAAATTAGGGGAACTGCAATGGGTGCAGCATGTGCACCAACATATGCAAATCTCTTTCTAGGGTGGTGGGAGCACTTCCACGTTTTCAATACTTGGAATGAAAAATATACCACACATGTAATACTGTGGTTGAGATACATCGATGATGTCTTCTTAATTTGGAATGGAAATAAGAGCCTGCTCATGGAGTTCATTCAGATCCTTAATAAAAATGATCTCAATATCACCCTGACACATTTTATCAGCTCAGAAAGGGTACCATTCTTAGATCTCAGTATCTACAAATCCAGTGCAGGCTTCCTGGAAACTGAATTATTTCGCAAGGAGACTGCAACTAACAGTCTCCTTCACCAAACAAGCTCTCATTTTCCGCCCACCGTGGAAAACATCCCTAAAGGTGAATACTTACGCCTGAGACGTAATTGCTCAGAAGACTCCATCTTCAAAACCAAGAGCTTGGAACTCACTAACCGTCTCTTGGATAGAGGCTACAGCAGACGCTCACTCAAACGGGCATACACTGCTACTGTAGCAACCAAGAGAGAGAACCTGATTTTTGGAAAGAAAAGCAAGAGCACTGAGCAGGAGGATACTATTCGCTTCATTGGTACTTTCTGTCCCGAATGGAGAAAGCTGAAGGAAGCGATAACCAGACATCTTCCCATCTTACAGTTGGACCCAGATCTGGCACCTCTCTTTAACTCCCCATTACAAATGAGCTGGCGCAGATCAAAAAATATGAAAGACCACCTAGTGCACAGCCATCTGATTTCCTCAAACACCAAAAAACCTTCTATCACAGGTTCTTTCCCTTGCGGACAATGTAAATCATGCCCTCAGATCCTGCAAACCAACACGGTCATTGACAGGTATGGCCAGTTGGTCAAGTTACAACATTTTTTTAACTGTAACACGCAGGCTGTGATCTATTGCATAACTTGTGAGTGCAATCTAAAGTATGTAGGCATGACCACACGCAAATTGAAGGAGAGAATATTGGAACACCTGGGAAACATCCGTAATGCCTCCAGAGATCTGACACGAATGAAACAGCTTACATCAGTAGCGAGACACTTTAACTCTGTCCACAAAGGATCCATCAAAGGTTTCAAGACCTTCTGCTTAGATCGGATACATCTTGGAATACGAGGAGGAGACATAACCAAAGAACTATATAAAAAGGAGAGTGAATGGATTTTTCGTTTAAACAGTCTGAAACCTTTTGGTCTTAATGAAACCATTAATTATGGAGTTTTTCTGTAAAATATGTTTCATCTGTTTCTCACCTGTCGTCAATTTTTAGACAATAACAATATTCAGTTTTTAATTTAGTCAGCCTACCCACACACATGCACATTTACACCTAGGTGTAAGTGCATGTGTACAAGTGAATTTTCCAGTGTACCAACAAATGGTTACACTGATACTTTGTCACACCTTTTTTTCAGTATATCAATTCAATTATTTACAACCTACTATCTCTCTCCCCCACTGCTCTCACCCTCACCACAGGTCCCCTACCACGCCCCCCTGTCATCCCCCAATCCCCTTTGTCCCAACATGTACCTTCTCATTTCCCTCTCATTTCACCACCATCAGTCCACTCATCCGTATCACCCCTAGCCAATGACATTTCCCGCATAATACACCATTTCACAACAATCACCCCTTTCCCTACACCTATCATCCCCCATCTCTCACTGCTCCCACCCCCACCCACAAGTCTCTCCCCCCATGCCCCCCTTTCATCCCTCCATTCCTCCCTGTTCCAACATACACCTCCTCAATTCAATTAATTCATTTCTACTACCCCCAGCTAACCACACTCCTGTACACCGTCACACCTCCCTTCCCTACCTAATTCACTCAGTCCCTCCTTCCCTCACACCTCCCCCTTTCCCTTCCCTCCACAACATACCGCTCCATTCCCCTCCTCTTACCATTCACCAACATGGCTTCACTGGCTTCCCTTAACACACACCCCTCTCCCCCTCTTGCCGTTCTAACAACAATCCAGGCACGCCTTTCATCTATCCACCCATCCGTTCTATTTTAATTTATCCTTGGCATATCTTGCCCACTTCAACAACCTTCTATTTCCGCTGTCAAGCTTATCTATTTATTTATTTCCATCAATCATTCCTATTCATTGCAACCCGAATATGTGCCATAAGTTTAAGTCACATCACTCCCACATCTATGATGGCATCCGTTATCTCGCGATTTTTCAATCACCTCTATCTACCCATCCGTTTCATCCCAATCGTTTCTGACATATCTTGCCCACTCCAACAACCTTCTATCCCCGTTGTCAAGCTTATCTATTTATTTTTATTTTTATTTTATTTCAGTCAATTATTCCATTCATTGCAACCTTAATGTGTGCCATCAGTTTAAGTCACATCATTCCCACATCTAAGATGGCGTCCGTGATCTCGCGAGTCTTCAATCACCTCCAGTCCCTCCGCCTTGTCGTCATAGCGTCGCGAACGCTGTCTCCTAGCAACCGCGCACACGAGCAGCAACTACACTTGTTATCCAACACTCCCTGATTGGTCTATTTGACCTTCCGCTGCTACAAAAGCCCGCTCCCCACACCGGACCATACGGAACCCGGAAGTGAACAAGCCTAAGGGCGAAACGCGTTTTCCGCATTCCGCAAGGGGTCTCGTCGACACAGCTTCATCCTGGCATCAGCCTGATTCATCTGCTTGCTCTCTCTGGCTCTCTCATCTCACTGGTGAAACCGTAAGCCCCACTATCTTGTGGCTGTATGCCACGGATAGTAACTCTTGCTGTAAATCTAGGCAGAAGTGCCTTAATTATCCCACATTCAGTGTGTATTACAGTGGTTTTTTGGGGGTTCTTACAGTATACCAAGCACACAGCACCTTGCATGAGGTTAAGCTGAAAATGTATTATGACTTGAATAGCAAATGCATATGAATAGCATATACCTCTCATATTTGTCTGATATTTTGGATCTGATGATTTTCTTTATTTGCTTTATTCTCTTCAGCAATTGACATATGTTAATAACGGGATATTCATATCCTATTCTTAGTATGAAATTTTACTGATTCAAAGCCTCTATTATCTATTTAAGTTCCAAACACTTCTGTAACTGTTGTGAGTTTTTTCTATCTCCCATCTGATATCCATCACAGAGAATTATTCCTCTTGGATAAACCACGACATTAGTGGCAGTCAGGGGGTCCTCTGATTGTAATCAACAGTGCTAATCCCGACAACCGAATTTTCCTGTGATCACTAACCTCGTGGACTCTCATTCACGATTCCCGTAACATTGCACCACGTGAGTGGGAATTTTGGAATCGGGTCTAACGTGGAAAGCAGATCCACACTTTTTCACAACCTTTTCTCTATCACTTTTCTGTCGATCTCTCCAAAATTTCATCATTCTTATATAGGTGCACTCTCATTGGTGTTCACATAAAAATTCTCTACTACCATACCACGCTGCCAGCGCCCGATCTCGTCTGATCTTGGAAGCTAAACAGCGTTGGGCCAGGTCAGTATCAGGAAGGGAGACTGCCTGCGAATACCTGGTGTTGTAGAGTAGGATTTTCCTCACTTATGTGATAATAACACCAACAGCAGTATCACCACTAATTCTATTCAGTAATCCCTATATCTCAGTTTCCATCTCAGTGTTTACAACATAATGGTTTTTTCCACTGTTTTCAGGATGTCCATTATTTCCTGATTAATATTTTCTCAAATCATGATATGTGTATGCTAACTTTGTGTACCGCTCATAGAGGTGTGACTTCTGATTATTACCCTAGTCACTTATAGCCAAAGAGCACAGCCTTATATACTAATGTGTCTTGACCACCCTGTGGTTCCATCAATACAGTAATCCTGTACTGGTCAGGGGGAATGGGGGTATGACCAATTCATGTCTACAACCCTCCCATATACTCTTTACCATAAAGAGACCAGAACATTTTTATTTATAAGCAAGATATTTTCAAATTTGTATTTTCAAGGATAGATTTCAGGGAAGAACCTTGTGTCATAATAATGTCAATAAAAGTTATGTTTTAAATATTCCCCCATAATTGGTATATATAACCTATT
The DNA here is from genome assembly GCF_028390025.1 of Pseudophryne corroboree. Lineage (NCBI taxonomy): Eukaryota > Metazoa > Chordata > Amphibia > Anura > Myobatrachidae > Pseudophryne > Pseudophryne corroboree. The sequence goes on from NC_086445.1 coordinate 1,004,959,904, forward strand.
TTTCCTACAAGAGTGCGCCCACATAAGAGCCTTCCTTTTTCTTCCAGTTTTTCAAGTCTGCGTACTTTCTGGCTCTGGGTGCACCACCAACCAGGACAGTATAATATTTATACGTATATATTTATATACTTATACTTAAAAGGGCTAATTTTGCCGCTTTCCTCCCCTTTTTTAACAGGGGTAACGCACTGTCCAATTTTGGTCTCTCTCTTTCTAATTCTACTATTATCCCAATTTAATAATCCTGTGCCGGATCGCCCTGGGCTTCCTTACAGTATTTTCTACTGTTGCAAAAACAGTCTCTGATCCATTGGCACGGACTTTATCACTACCTTACTCTATTATAACTCTTTTCTTCCCGGATCTGTCTATTTTAGCAGTAACAATTCCATTTTCTACATTAGTAGGTCTTTAATATGACCACTTTTTCACTTAAAGCGGAGCTAACAAAACGACAAAACCCGGAGACTTTTGGTGATCCCTTTTCAGACAATTTTGAGGAATCCCCCACCGACTCGGATTGGAAGACCACTTTCACAAGATTACAAAAAAGTTTGCAGAAAAGGACTCGTTTATCGTGGGACGTCACCACACTACAAAATTACATTAAACACAAGATTGTGCCCCGGGGGTTAAGACCCAAAATATTCCCTTCTTTTCCACTTGCTACGGAGAATTTGAAGACCGAGTGGGAGGCAGCACTCTTGAAGTGCTCCCACGAACTACTACATCTTTTGGTCAAACATGACACACTACTCATAGATCAAGTGGAAAAATAAATAGATGAATTGGGTCAGAATTTGGAAATTTGGGAAAAAGATCTGTCTTTTCAGACAGCTTTTGAGAAACACCAAAAAGAATTAAAACTGTATGAACAAACCATAGTAGACCGAAAGCGGAATAAATTTATCAGGGACAAAGGAGACTTCTCACGTGGGGATATTTTCAGGTGGAATCCCATACTCCCGAGTAGGAATCGAAGACAGAGGGACGACCCGACTTTTTCAGAATTCGAATCCTCCAATAGTGGAGATTCATCCAGTGAGACTTCAGACAACTCCAAATTTAATCAGGGAGAAGGAGATTTTTCTCCACGTTTTTTAGGCCAGAGTTCGAAACAAAGAGGTCGGGTCAAAAATCAAGGAAAACCCGGCGGGGGGGAAAGAAGAGGCGACAGACGCAACCCAGATTGGGACACATCAAAGACCGCCCGGTATCCGGCCAGTCAGAGGAAGACTTTGCGGTAACCCACCCGACTTCTCCCTCTTTACAGGTTATCAACCTATCTGATAGACCTCTTTCCCCTGTGCACATGGATGTTTTGGCCAAAGGCCTTTCTTTTTCACCCTCTAGATCATTCAACAGATTTTCCTGGGAGAAAGATCTCAGATTATTTGGCAGAAAACTTCTCTTAAAAAAGTTTTTTGCAAAACACCGTGCAATACAAGATAGTAACAATAGCACCGATTTATCCCCTGACGATCTTCAAGCAGTCCAAGCCCTGGAGGACCTACTATTGGAATCAAACATGCAAGACAGCATTCCCTGCCGACCCAAATGTAAACCCAAGTCCACATTTTTTCCACCTGACAATACCAGCCCGGAAATTAGGGTTTTTCTTAACAGGGTGTCAAAAGAATTTGACGACATTCACGTCCGAATCAAAACGGCCCATCAATACCCATCTAGAAATCTCAATTTCAAAGAAAGAAAAGCATTACGTGAGATGGAAACATGGCGAGACGTGATTATAAAACCTTCGGACAAAGGTGGCAACATTGTCCTTTGGCCGTTACAAATGTATATCACGGAAGCACATAGACAATTATTCAACCCCCTATGTTATCAAAAACTTCTCAATGACCCCACAAAAAGGTTCCAGAAAGCTTACACCTCTTTGATACAAGAGGCTGCTACACAAGGAACTATCACAAAACAAGAAGCAGCATATCTGACTGTCCAGAATCCAAGAACTCCAACCTTCTATCTTCTGCCCAAGATTCACAAGGACACCCAGCAGCCACCAGGCAGACCGATAATGTCGGGTAATGGAGGATTGTTGGAGCAGCCGAGTCGGTTTCTGGATTTACACCTACGTGACTTTGTCCTTGACCTACCATCTTATCTACAAGACACTGCCGACTTATTGCGAAAAATTCACGACATCCATTTTGAGAATGACTTTCTTCTAGTGACTTTAGACGTTGAGGCACTTTATTCCAGTATCAATCATCATCAAGGTTTGACAGCAGCGAAATTCTTTCTGGACCAAATTGGTACCAATGACTTCTCTGATTTTCTTTTACAGTTACTCACTTTTGTTCTCTCCAAAAATTATTTTGTGTTTCAAGATCAATTTTTCTTACAAATTAGGGGAACTGCAATGGGTGCAGCATGTGCACCAACATATGCAAATCTCTTTCTAGGGTGGTGGGAGCACTTCCACGTTTTCAATACTTGGAATGAAAAATATACCACACATGTAATACTGTGGTTGAGATACATCGATGATGTCTTCTTAATTTGGAATGGAAATAAGAGCCTGCTCATGGAGTTCATTCAGATCCTTAATAAAAATGATCTCAATATCACCCTGACACATTTTATCAGCTCAGAAAGGGTACCATTCTTAGATCTCAGTATCTACAAATCCAGTGCAGGCTTCCTGGAAACTGAATTATTTCGCAAGGAGACTGCAACTAACAGTCTCCTTCACCAAACAAGCTCTCATTTTCCGCCCACCGTGGAAAACATCCCTAAAGGTGAATACTTACGCCTGAGACGTAATTGCTCAGAAGACTCCATCTTCAAAACCAAGAGCTTGGAACTCACTAACCGTCTCTTGGATAGAGGCTACAGCAGACGCTCACTCAAACGGGCATACACTGCTACTGTAGCAACCAAGAGAGAGAACCTGATTTTTGGAAAGAAAAGCAAGAGCACTGAGCAGGAGGATACTATTCGCTTCATTGGTACTTTCTGTCCCGAATGGAGAAAGCTGAAGGAAGCGATAACCAGACATCTTCCCATCTTACAGTTGGACCCAGATCTGGCACCTCTCTTTAACTCCCCATTACAAATGAGCTGGCGCAGATCAAAAAATATGAAAGACCACCTAGTGCACAGCCATCTGATTTCCTCAAACACCAAAAAACCTTCTATCACAGGTTCTTTCCCTTGCGGACAATGTAAATCATGCCCTCAGATCCTGCAAACCAACACGGTCATTGACAGGTATGGCCAGTTGGTCAAGTTACAACATTTTTTTAACTGTAACACGCAGGCTGTGATCTATTGCATAACTTGTGAGTGCAATCTAAAGTATGTAGGCATGACCACACGCAAATTGAAGGAGAGAATATTGGAACACCTGGGAAACATCCGTAATGCCTCCAGAGATCTGACACGAATGAAACAGCTTACATCAGTAGCGAGACACTTTAACTCTGTCCACAAAGGATCCATCAAAGGTTTCAAGACCTTCTGCTTAGATCGGATACATCTTGGAATACGAGGAGGAGACATAACCAAAGAACTATATAAAAAGGAGAGTGAATGGATTTTTCGTTTAAACAGTCTGAAACCTTTTGGTCTTAATGAAACCATTAATTATGGAGTTTTTCTGTAAAATATGTTTCATCTGTTTCTCACCTGTCGTCAATTTTTAGACAATAACAATATTCAGTTTTTAATTTAGTCAGCCTACCCACACACATGCACATTTACACCTAGGTGTAAGTGCATGTGTACAAGTGAATTTTCCAGTGTACCAACAAATGGTTACACTGATACTTTGTCACACCTTTTTTTCAGTATATCAATTCAATTATTTACAACCTACTATCTCTCTCCCCCACTGCTCTCACCCTCACCACAGGTCCCCTACCACGCCCCCCTGTCATCCCCCAATCCCCTTTGTCCCAACATGCACCTTCTCATTTCCCTCTCATTTCACCACCATCAGTCCACTCATCCGTATCACCCCTAGCCAATGACATTTCCCGCATAATACACCATTTCACAACAATCACCCCTTTCCCTACACCTATCATCCCCCATCTCTCACTGCTCCCACCCCCACCCACAAGTCTCTCCCCCCATGCCCCCCTTTCATCCCTCCATTCCTCCCTGTTCCAACATACACCTCCTCAATTCAATTAATTCATTTCTACTACCCCCAGCTAACCACACTCCTGTACACCGTCACACCTCCCTTCCCTACCTAATTCACTCAGTCCCTCCTTCCCTCACACCTCCCCCTTTCCCTTCCCTCCACAACATACCGCTCCATTCCCCTCCTCTTACCATTCACCAACATGGCTTCACTGGCTTCCCTTAACACACACCCCTCTCCCCCTCTTGCCGTTCTAACAACAATCCAGGCACGCCTTTCATCTATCCACCCATCCGTTCTATTTTAATTTATCCTTGGCATATCTTGCCCACTTCAACAACCTTCTATTTCCGCTGTCAAGCTTATCTATTTATTTATTTCCATCAATCATTCCTATTCATTGCAACCCGAATATGTGCCATAAGTTTAAGTCACATCACTCCCACATCTATGATGGCATCCGTTATCTCGCGATTTTTCAATCACCTCTATCTACCCATCCGTTTCATCCCAATCGTTTCTGACATATCTTGCCCACTCCAACAACCTTCTATCCCCGTTGTCAAGCTTATCTATTTATTTTTATTTTTATTTTATTTCAGTCAATTATTCCATTCATTGCAACCTTAATGTGTGCCATCAGTTTAAGTCACATCATTCCCACATCTAAGATGGCGTCCGTGATCTCGCGAGTCTTCAATCACCTCCAGTCCCTCCGCCTTGTCGTCATAGCGTCGCGAACGCTGTCTCCTAGCAACCGCGCACACGAGCAGCAACTACACTTGTTATCCAACACTCCCTGATTGGTCTATTTGACCTTCCGCTGCTACAAAAGCCCGCTCCCCACACCGGACCATACGGAACCCGGAAGTGAACAAGCCTAAGGGCGAAACGCGTTTTCCGCATTCCGCAAGGGGTCTCGTCGACACAGCTTCATCCTGGCATCAGCCTGATTCATCTGCTTGCTCTCTCTGGCTCTCTCATCTCACTGGTGAAACCGTAAGCCCCACTATCTTGTGGCTGTATGCCACGGATAGTAACTCTTGCTGTAAATCTAGGCAGAAGTGCCTTAATTATCCCACATTCAGTGTGTATTACAGTGGTTTTTTGGGGGTTCTTACAGTATACCAAGCACACAGCACCTTGCATGAGGTTAAGCTGAAAATGTATTATGACTTGAATAGCAAATGCATATGAATAGCATATACCTCTCATATTTGTCTGATATTTTGGATCTGATGATTTTCTTTATTTGCTTTATTCTCTTCAGCAATTGACATATGTTAATAACGGGATATTCATATCCTATTCTTAGTATGAAATTTTACTGATTCAAAGCCTCTATTATCTATTTAAGTTCCAAACACTTCTGTAACTGTTGTGAGTTTTTTCTATCTCCCATCTGATATCCATCACAGAGAATTATTCCTCTTGGATAAACCACGACATTAGTGGCAGTCAGGGGGTCCTCTGATTGTAATCAACAGTGCTAATCCCGACAACCGAATTTTCCTGTGATCACTAACCTCGTGGACTCTCATTCACGATTCCCGTAACATTGCACCACGTGAGTGGGAATTTTGGAATCGGGTCTAACGTGGAAAGCAGATCCACACTTTTTCACAACCTTTTCTCTATCACTTTTCTGTCGATCTCTCCAAAATTTCATCATTCTTATATAGGTGCACTCTCATTGGTGTTCACATAAAAATTCTCTACTACCATACCACGCTGCCAGCGCCCGATCTCGTCTGATCTTGGAAGCTAAACAGCGTTGGGCCAGGTCAGTATCAGGAAGGGAGACTGCCTGCGAATACCTGGTGTTGTAGAGTAGGATTTTCCTCACTTATGTGATAATAACACCAACAGCAGTATCACCACTAATTCTATTCAGTAATCCCTATATCTCAGTTTCCATCTCAGTGTTTACAACATAATGGTTTTTTCCACTGTTTTCAGGATGTCCATTATTTCCTGATTAATATTTTCTCAAATCATGATATGTGTATGCTAACTTTGTGTACCGCTCATAGAGGTGTGACTTCTGATTATTACCCTAGTCACTTATAGCCAAAGAGCACAGCCTTATATACTAATGTGTCTTGACCACCCTGTGGTTCCATCAATACAGTAATCCTGTACTGGTCAGGGGGAATGGGGGTATGACCAATTCATGTCTACAACCCTCCCATATACTCTTTACCATAAAGAGACCAGAACATTTTTATTTATAAGCAAGATATTTTCAAATTTGTATTTTCAAGGATAGATTTCAGGGAAGAACCTTGTGTCATAATAATGTCAATAAAAGTTATGTTTTAAATATTCCCCCATAATTGGTATATATAACCTATTTTTCCTACAAGAGTGCGCCCACACAAGAGCCTTCCTTTTTCTTCCAGTTTTTCAAGTCTGCGTACTTTCTGGCTCTGGGTGCACCACCAACCAGGACAGTATAATATTTATACGTATATATTTATATACTTATACTTAAAAGGGCTAATTTTGCCGCTTTCCTCCCCTTTTTTAACAGGGGTAACGCACTGTCCAATTTTGGTCTCTCTCTTTCTAATTCTACTATTATCCCAATTTAATAATCCTGTGCCGGATCGCCCTGGGCTTCCTTACAGTATTTTCTACTGTTGCAAAAACAGTCTCTGATCCATTGGCACGGACTTTATCACTACCTTACTCTATTATAACTCTTTTCTTCCCGGATCTGTCTATTTTAGCAGTAACAATTCCATTTTCTACATTAGTAGGTCTTTAATATGACCACTTTTTCACTTAAAGCGGAGCTAACAAAACGACAAAACCCGGAGACTTTTGGTGATCCCTTTTCAGACAATTTTGAGGAATCCCCCACCGACTCGGATTGGAAGACCACTTTCACAAGATTACAAAAAAGTTTGCAGAAAAGGACTCGTTTATCGTGGGACGTCACCACACTACAAAATTACATTAAACACAAGATTGTGCCCCGGGGGTTAAGACCCAAAATATTCCCTTCTTTTCCACTTGCTACGGAGAATTTGAAGACCGAGTGGGAGGCAGCACTCTTGAAGTGCTCCCACGAACTACTACATCTTTTGGTCAAACATGACACACTACTCATAGATCAAGTGGAAAAAGAAATAGATGAATTGGGTCAGAATTTGGAAATTTGGGAAAAAGATCTGTCTTTTCAGACAGCTTTTGAGAAACACCAAAAAGAATTAAAACTGTATGAACAAACCATAGTAGACCGAAAGCGGAATAAATTTATCAGGGACAAACGAGACTTCTCACGTGGGGATATTTTCAGGTGGAATCCCATACTCCCGAGTAGGAATCGAAGACAGAGGGACGACCCGACTTTTTCAGAATTCGAATCCTCCAATAGTGGAGATTCATCCAGTGAGACTTCAGACAACTCCAAATTTAATCAGGGAGAAGGAGATTTTTCTCCACGTTTTTTAGGCCAGAGTTCGAAACAAAGAGGTCGGGTCAAAAATCAAGGAAAACCCGGCGGGGGGGAAAGAAGAGGCGACAGACGCAACCCAGATTGGGACACATCAAAGACCGCCCGGTATCCGGCCCGTCAGAGGAAGACTTTGCGGTAACCCACCCGACTTCTCCCTCTTTACAGGTTATCAACCTATCTGATAGACCTCTTTCCCCTGTGCACATGGATGTTTTGGCCAAAGGCCTTTCTTTTTCACCCTCTAGATCATTCAACAGATTTTCCTGGGAGAAAGATCTCAGATTATTTGGCAGAAAACTTCTCTTAAAAAAGTTTTTTGCAAAACATCGTGCAATACAAGATAGTAACAATAGCACCGATTTATCCCCTGACGATCTTCAAGCAGTCCAAGACCTGGAGGACCTACTATTGGAATCAAACATGCAAGACAGCATTCCCTGCCGACCCAAATGTAAACCCAAGTCCACATTTTTTCCACCTGACAATACCAGCCCGGAAATTAGGGTTTTTCTTAACAGGGTGTCAAAAGAATTTGACGACATTCACGTCCGAATCAAAACGGCCCATCAATACCCATCTAGAAATCTCAATTTCAAAGAAAGAAAAGCATTACGTGAGATGGAAACATGGCGAGACGTGATTATAAAACCTTCGGACAAAGGTGGCAACATTGTCCTTTGGCCGTTACAAATGTATATCACGGAAGCACATAGACAATTATTCAACCCCCTATGTTATCAAAAACTTCTCAATGACCCCACAAAAAGGTTCCAGAAAGCTTACACCTCTTTGATACAAGAGGCTGCTACACAAGGAACTATCACAAAACAAGAAGCAGCATATCTGACTGTCCAGAATCCAAGAACTCCAACCTTCTATCTTCTGCCCAAGATTCACAAGGACACCCAGCAGCCACCAGGCAGACCGATAATGTCGGGTAATGGAGGATTGTTGGAGCAGCCGAGTCGGTTTCTGGATTTACACCTACGTGACTTTGTCCTTGACCTACCATCTTATCTACAAGACACTGCCGACTTATTGCGAAAAATTCACGACATCCATTTTGAGAATGACTTTCTTCTAGTGACTTTAGACGTTGAGGCACTTTATTCCAGTATCAATCATCATCAAGGTTTGACAGCAGCAAAATTCTTTCTGGACCAAATTGGTACCAATGACTTCTCTGATTTTCTTTTACAGTTACTCACTTTTGTTCTCTCCAAAAATTATTTTGTGTTTCAAGATCAATTTTTCTTACAAATTAGGGGAACTGCAATGGGTGCAGCATGTGCACCAACATATGCAAATCTCTTTCTAGGGTGGTGGGAGCACTTCCACGTTTTCAATACTTGGAATGAAAAATATACCACACATGTAATACTGTGGTTGAGATACATCGATGATGTCTTCTTAATTTGGAATGGAAATAAGAGCCTGCTCATGGAGTTCATTCAGATCCTTAATAAAAATGATCTCAATATCACCCTGACACATTTTATCAGCTCAGAAAGGGTACCATTCTTAGATCTCAGTATCTACAAATCCAGTGCAGGCTTCCTGGAAACTGAATTATTTCGCAAGGAGACTGCAACTAACAGTCTCCTTCACCAAACAAGCTCTCATTTTCCGCCCACCGTGGAAAACATCCCTAAAGGTGAATACTTACGCCTGAGACGTAATTGCTCAGAAGACTCCATCTTCAAAACCAAGAGCTTGGAACTCACTAACCGTCTCTTGGATAGAGGCTACAGCAGACGCTCACTCAAACGGGCATACACTGCTACTGTAGCAACCAAGAGAGAGAACCTGATTTTTGGAAAGAAAAGCAAGAGCACTGAGCAGGAGGATACTATTCGCTTCATTGGTACTTTCTGTCCCAATGGAGAAAGCTGAAGGAAGCGATAACCAGACATCTTCCCATCTTACAGTTGGACCCAGATCTGGCACCTCTCTTTAACTCCCCATTACAAATGAGCTGGCGCAGATCAAAAAATATGAAAGACCACCTAGTGCACAGCCATCTGATTTCCTCAAACACCAAAAAACCTTCTATCACAGGTTCTTTCCCTTGCGGACAATGTAAATCATGCCCTCAGATCCTGCAAACCAACACGGTCATTGACAGGTATGGCCAGTTGGTCAAGTTACAACATTTTTTTAACTGTAACACGCAGGCTGTGATCTATTGCATAACTTGTGAGTGCAATCTAAAGTATGTAGGCATGACCACACGCAAATTGAAGGAGAGAATATTGGAACACCTGGGAAACATCCGTAATGCCTCCAGAGATCTGACACGAATGAAACAGCTTACATCAGTAGCGAGACACTTTAACTCTGTCCACAAAGGATCCATCAAAGGTTTCAAGACCTTCTGCTTAGATCGGATACATCTTGGAATACGAGGAGGAGACATAACCAAAGAACTATATAAAAAGGAGAGTGAATGGATTTTTCGTTTAAACAGTCTGAAACCTTTTGGTCTTAATGAAACCATTAATTATGGAGTTTTTCTGTAAAATATGTTTCATCTGTTTCTCACCTGTCGTCAATTTTTAGACAATAACAATATTCAGTTTTTCATTTAGTCAGCCTACCCACACACATGCATTTACACCTAGGTGTAAGTGCATGTGTACAAGTGAATTTTCCAGTGTACCAACAAATGGTTACACTGATACTTTGTCACACCTTTTTTTCAGTATATCAATTCAATTATTTACAACCTACTATCTCTCTCCCCCGCTGCTCTCACCCTCACCACAGGTCCCCTACCACGCCCCCCTGTCATCCCCCAATCCCCTTTGTCCCAACATGCACCTTCTCATTTCCCTCTCATTTCACCACCATCAGTCCACTCATCCGTATCACCCCTAGCCAATGACATTTCCCGCATAATACACCATTTCACAACAATCACCCCTTTCCCTACACCTATCATCCCCCATCTCTCACTGCTCCCACCCCCACCCACAAGTCTCTCCCCCCATGCCCCCCTTTCATCCCTCCATTCCTCCCTGTTCCAACATACACCTCCTCAATTCAATTAATTCATTTCTACTACCCCCAGCTAACCACACTCCTGTACACCGTCACACCTCCCTTCCCTACCTAATTCACTCAGTCCCTCCTTCCCTCACACCTCCCCCTTTCCCTTCCCTCCACAACATACCGCTCCTTTCCCCTCCTCTTACCATTCACCAACATGGCTTCACTGGCTTCCCTTAACACACACCCCTCTCCCCCTCTTGCCGTTCTAACAACAATCCAGGCACGCCTTTCATCTATCCACCCATCCGTTCTATTTTAATTTATCCTTGGCATATCTTGCCCACTTCAACAACCTTCTATTTCCGCTGTTAAGCTTATCTATTTATTTATTTCCATCAATCATTCCTATTCATTGCAACCCGAATATGTGCCATAAGTTTAAGTCACATCACTCCCACATCTATGATGGCATCCGTTATCTCGCGATTTTTCAATCACCTCTATCTACCCATCCGTTTCATCCCAATCGTTTCTGACATATCTTGCCCACTCCAACAACCTTCTATCCCCGTTGTCAAGCTTATCTATTTATTTTTATTTTTATTTTATTTCAGTCAATTATTCCATTCATTGCAACCTTAATGTGTGCCATCAGTTTAAGTCACATCATTCCCACATCTAAGATGGCGTCCGTGATCTCGCGAGTCTTCAATCACCTCCAGTCCCTCCGCCTTGTCGTCATAGCGTCGCGAACGCTGTCTCCTAGCAACCGCGCACACGAGCAGCAACTACACTTGTTATCCAACACTCCCTGATTGGTCTATTTGACCTTCCGCTGCTACAAAAGCCCGCTCCCCACACCGGACCATACGGAACCCGGAAGTGAACAAGCCTAAGGGCGAAACGCGTTTTCCGCATTCCGCAAGGGGTCTCGTCGACACAGCTTCATCCTGGCATCAGCCTGATTCATCTGCTTGCTCTCTCTGGCTCTCTCATCTCACTGGGTAAACCGTAAGCCCCACTATCTTGTGGCTGTATGCCACGGATAGTAACTCTTGCTGTAAATCTTAATTATCCCACATTCAGTGTGTATTACAGTGGTTTTTTGGGGGTTCTTACAGTATACCAAGCACACAGCACCTTGCATGAGGTTAAGCTGAAAATGTATTATGACTTGAATAGCAAATGCATATGAATAGCATATACCTCTCATATTTGTCTGATATTTTGGATCTGATGATTTTCTTTATTTGCTTTATTCTCTTCAGCAATTGACATATGTTAATAACGGGATATTCATATCCTATTCTTAGTATGAAATTTTACTGATTCAAAGCCTCTATTATCTATTTAAGTTCCAAACACTTCTGTAACTGTTGTGAGTTTTTTCTATCTCCCATCTGATATCCATCACAGAGAATTATTCCTCTTGGATAAACCACGACATTAGTGGCAGTCAGGGGGTCCTCTGATTGTAATCAACAGTGCTAATCCCGACAACCGAATTTTCCTGTGATCACTAACCTCGTGGACTCTCATTCACGATTCCCGTAACATTGCACCACGTGAGTGGGAATTTTGGAATCGGGTCTAACGTGGAAAGCAGATCCACACTTTTTCACAACCTTTTCTCTATCACTTTTCTGTCGATCTCTCCAAAATTTCATCATTCTTATATAGGTGCACTCTCATTGGTGTTCACATAAAAATTCTCTACTACCATACCACGCTGCCAGCGCCCGATCTCGTCTGATCTTGGAAGCTAAACAGCGTTGGGCCAGGTCAGTATCAGGAAGGGAGACTGCCTGTGAATACCTGGTGTTGTAGAGTAGGATTTTCCTCACTTATGTGATAATAACACCAACAGCAGTATCACCACTAATTCTATTCAGTAATCCCTATATCTCAGTTTCCATCTCAGTGTTTACAACATAATGGTTTTTTCCACTGTTTTCAGGATGTCCATTATTTCCTGTTTAATATTTTCTCAAATCATAATATGTGTATGCTAACTTTGTGTACCGCTCATAGAGGTGTGACTTCTGATTATTACCCTAGTCACTTATAGCCAAAGAGCACAGCCTTATATACTAATGTGTCTTGACCACCCTGTGGTTCCATCAATACAGTAATCCTGTACTGGTCAGGGGGAATGGGGGTATGACCAATTCATGTCTACAACCCTCCCATATACTCTTTACCATAAAGAGACCAGAACATTTTTATTTATAAGCAAGATATTTTCAAATTTGTATTTTCAAGGATAGATTTCAGGGAAGAACCTTGTGTCATAATAATGTCAATAAAAGTTATGTTTTAAATATTCCCCCATAATTGTTATATATAACCTATTTTTCCTACAAGAGTGCGCCCACACAAGAGCCTTCCTTTTTCTTCCAGTTTTCCACTCCTAGATGGGCCAGGTGTTTGTGTCGGCCACTTGGGTCGCTGAGCGTAGTCATCCAGCGACCTCGGTGCAAATTTTAGGACTAAAAATAATATTGTGAGGTGTGAGGTGTGAGGTGTTCAGAATAGACTGAAAATGAGTGGAAATTATGGTTATTGAGGTTAATAATACTTTGGGATCAAAATGACCCCCAAATTCTATGATTTAAGCTGTTTTTTAGGGTTTTTTGAAAAAAACACCCGAATCCAAAACACACCCGAATCCGACAAAAAAAATTCGGTGAGGTTTTGCCAAAACGCGTTCGAACCCAAAACACGGCCGCGGAACCGAACCCAAAACCAAAACACAAAACCCGAAAAATTTCCGGTGCTCATCACTAATTACACAGATCTCTGATAAATTTCTGACATCTGGCTAAATGCTTCCGAGGGTCGGGGAATTCTGAAATGATTGATCGCAGCTCATCTCTGGGCCACGGGCAATACATTGCATTATTCCTGGTGAGGATTACTCCCTGACTATCGGTTCCCCCATTGGGAGTTACTATTTCCAAGACAGGGTGTAATTCTACCATTCCGTTCCTAATCTGTTTACTGTGAGGTGTTGTTGTCTCTGTGCAATGAACTGTCTCACACTTACCGGTAGCTGTGACCTCACTAGTTCTTTCATTGGGGAATATTGTTACTGCTCTACCTGGTTGGACAGGCCCCACCTGAGTGTCCTGCAAAGTGACTGCTTGGAGGAGAGCTGCAATTTGGCTGGATCCTTCATCTTCCTGTGACCTATAACCTTGAAAAGACTTCAAAACAGGATACATCTTGCAAAAATTAGGGTTAATACATTGTTTTTGCATACTACTATCATTTACGGTTATACCATTGATTGTAGCCATCTCTTCCCCTTCGACCTGTGTCGACAGTGGTGTGTTTGTGTTCTCATTCCCGCTGGGTTTTGAACCTGTTTTGCAAATTTGTTCTCTTTGCATATCCCCCTCTTGCTGCAATAATTTTAAACAATAATTATGTCTAATCCTTTGTTTTCTGGATTTAAGAAGACATATTTTCTGCTTACATTCTGCAGTACCTCTGGTTCAAAGCTGCCCACCTTAGGGAATGGTTCCCTATCTTTGTCAGTCACGCGTTCCCATTCAGACAAAAGTCTTCAATACTTTTTCCTTTAAACTTCGCTGACCCCATGGGACGCGGCTCTTCAACCTGAACCCTGGTTACAAAACGTCCCTTACTTGAGCAACTGGCTCCCATAATTGTGGGCCTTTTCCCACAAACAGCAAAATACTCAATATAAGGTAACGGTGAAAGTTCTCCGAGCGCTCTTCACCTGCTCACCGCCCAGTACTACCATACACTGTCGATAGCGAAGGCAATGTACCCAACTTAGGGCCCTATGTGACCTATATTTACTGGAAGTTTTTAGGAATAACTTACCCTTTCCAGTAAAGTATCGGCCGTTGGAGATTTTCCTGAGTGAGACCAGCGAAAACTCTCTATGCACTTTATTATACACAAATCACGCTTGCGTATGCTCTATACAACGCTGATGATACAGCGATTTTACGCAAAAGCTTGTAAAAAGGATATCACGTTGCGCTATCTATCGCACACACAAACGCGCGGTCCAATCGTACAGCGTATAGGTACTTGTTACTTATCTGCCGTACGACCACTGGAATCGATTTTCAGGCTGCGAAACCTCAGCCGGAGCGTATAAAAAAAAACTATATGGGTCCCAACACAATTCACAATTCCCTACCACGCTCCTCTAAGTCTCCTCACGACTTACGTATTAAACCTTATACTAACGTGAGTCAGCCGCCTCACGCCACCAAGTCTCCACTCACTTGATGTACCAAACGACGGGATCCCGGATTACGGGGTTCGAATTTCACTCACTCCTACGTTCGCTCACTCAGGTATACTTGGTTTTTCTGTACAGAAAATTAGGATTCACTCAAGTTGGCAGCTTTACCCCCAGAGGCAATTAAAAAAATTATTTATACTAAATTTTGTATTTATATTAAATTTCTTTAGAAACCGGGTAGTTTGGTGCTATTGTAGCGTGGCTACTGTCCCGCCTTTAAACTAAACGAACTATTGTGTAATTTGTACCTAGCAACCATACTTCTTACGCAATTTGCGTAAACATGCTACCATGCGTGTCTCTTACGCTGCGTGCTACCATGCGTGTCTCTTACGCTGCGTACTTTGTCCACGACACGTGTACAAAACCGTACGTCCGCAATAGTACAAATCATACAACTCTATAAATGTGAGCAATAAAACTACTATTGCCCACTAAACACAATCCACACTTGTTCCATTTTAACCCTCTTACTACTGGGCCAGAAATGCGTTTTGTGATTTTACGCTTACTCCCTTAAATATATATATATATATTTTTTTAACTATATAGCAACAAATATCTCCGGTTTCACACAGGTTTAAATGATTCTAGCAATTTGAATGTTATGGCAACAATGTGAGAGAGTATGCAAAGTATGGGGTATGGGTGCCGTGTACGCTTTTGGCGCCCAAAAAAATTCACAGATTTTAAATAGCTCTTTTCCTGTTTACCTTACAAGTTCTACCAGCATCTCTACAAACCATACAGAGCAGACGCCATCTAATCAGCAATCAAGTAGGGTTTTCAGTGCATCCATCGACCAAGAAAAGGATACGTAGGATAACTTTCCACCCTTTGCTGATAAATTAAGTCTGCTGTGACCTGTTAGGTAGTAAGTATGTGGAAAACCGGAGGAGCCCCCAATTGAAAATACTGATTTATCCTTAGGAATGAAAGCTATACCTTAAACACACCTTAAATACACTTTACCATGGAGCCGCTGCGGCCGCTATACTTACTACACACTCTACGTACTTTGTCCGCTAATAGCGTACAAAGTCTCATACTGTGTACGGACTTTGCGTACAAACACCGCGCTGACGGTACAAAGTACTCACAGCGCGTACACACCCAGAGATACACTTTATACCTTATACAGCAAATGCAATGCAATGATAATACACTTTAAACCTTAGCAGGGCAATGAAGACACGACACCAGATTGTAATTAAACCGCTGGGTTCCGAAACCACAGCGTATTATTGCTGAAAGGGGGTTACAATACAAATAATACAATACAAATATAACAGAGTAAATGGCTACATTCAATGGTACATACGTGAGTGAATTCGCTTGCGCTTCCCGGTCCGGTCCTCCGTTATCTGATCGATAATGTTGTGAGTCTTGTGTCTGATCAGGCCAGCAACAGGCTTTCTTTATACACTTCTTCCAAAAAGCAATACAATAAATACTGTAATCTCTTTGTCCATTGGACACAGGGATGCACATTTACAGTACAGGAGAGGTCATAGGTCGGTTTGAATACGTGGGCGATGTCTGATTCATCTGCTAATGTGGGTGGTCTCCTCTGGATTCCCGCCGCATACATAATGTACAGTAAATACAGTTTATATCTATATTCTGCTCCTGCACATAACTATCCACAGGAACATGCAATCTTCCTCAAACCAACACCGGAATGTTACCCTTAAAATATCCTTCAGCTGGATACCAAACACCACCTTATAACCTTGTTCTGTCCCCTCCTATTCTGAAAAGGTGAATCCCTTTGTTCTGAAACCCTTTAAACTGCTTTTACTTCCTGATGTGGTGCAGGGAGGCTATGTGTACATTGTGCACTATTTGGATTAAATATGTAATGTGTTTTGATAGCTCTCCATGCGTCCACAAACTCTACCGTAAATACCCATACCACGCGCTGATGCGCACGACCGCGGGAGCGACCATACGCAAATTGCGAATATGTGCACGCACAGCAGAACAAGTACACGCGCGGAGGCCATCTGTGTGTAGTTTGTACGTGATGTGTGTACTGCAATATTTTTCGACTTTGACAATATATATATAAAAAAGTGCAGGTATAGCAACCAATCAGAATCCAGCTATAACAAATCTAGTACATGATAGCTGTAAACTGATTATTTTTTTGGGGTGATGCTGATGATTTGACCTTTGCTACTGTAATTTTAAATACTATTTTATTTAGAACACAAATATTTGACGTGCTTTAAAGATAATCTTTAGCCATTCACATCAGTCCCTGTCCCAGTGGAGATTCCAATCTACTGTAAATTCCCTATCACATGCACAGCCAGAGTAAAAGGGGGGGACGTAGGGGATACTGTACCCCAGGCCTCCCCTCTGTCAGGGAGCCCCCCAGCCATAACACATTGACATCATACTAGCTCTCCCTCTTGTGCAGCAGCAGAACTGGGTAGCCAGAATGCAAGAAG
Source organism: Pseudophryne corroboree (assembly GCF_028390025.1). Taxonomy (NCBI): domain Eukaryota; kingdom Metazoa; phylum Chordata; class Amphibia; order Anura; family Myobatrachidae; genus Pseudophryne; species Pseudophryne corroboree. The sequence continues at coordinate 1,004,977,213 of NC_086445.1, forward strand.
GACATTATGCAGTGCAGGCAGACATACAGGAGGACCAGAGTCGAGATAGGAAGGAGGAGATAGCTGTAGGTGACCCTGGGATCCCAGCATCTCCTCTTCTGTGTTGAAAAACCTTTCTTATCACTTAAATAGTTCAACATAGGTGACGCCAATCATATTTTAAGAGGGAAGTCCAGGAGCAGAGCATTTTCTCCCTCCTAGAATGGGTCATGTTGGGAGGTATGCACAATCTATATACATCCCCCCTCTTTTACCTTGGGCCCCGTTGTCTTAATTGCCTCAGGCCCCCCAAGACTTCATCCGCCCTGATCTTATACATGCATATTATAGTTTTTATAGCACTATTTAATGTGACAATTTGCAAAAGAAGTACTGAATATGTCATTTAATACACAATCACTACAACGCAATAACTCCCAATAAATGCAAATGTATTATCATCCTGTCTGAAAGAGTTTGTAATCTAAAGGATATATATGTATGAAGAAAAACTCAGTTTGGTATAATTTATCTCCTCATCATTGCTATCACTTCTTTTTGACACGTTTCACAATATGCAACAATCAAACCTTTTGTACTTGATTTCATCTGGACCCCTGTAATACTCTGTAAGCTTGTGAGCAGGGCCTTCCTACCTTTATGACTGTTTGTTATTACCCAGTTTTGTTATATCATTGTTATTTCCAATTGTAAAGCGCAACGGAATTTGCTGCGCTATATAAGAAACTGTTAATAAATAAATAAAATAAAGGGATGTATATTTTCAGCCGTTATTATTCCAATTAAACCACTGAGATAACACTGAGTCCCGGTTCGGATCTTCCCGTAGTTTCGGAATTTGGACTTTAAATTGGAATTTTGGGTTTTGGATTGCGAAAATGACATGATTTTAGCTGTTTTTCTTGATTTTTATCAATGATAATCAAATTTTTGGTGATTTTTAACTAAACCAAAAACAAAGCTGAACCAAAACACTTGAAGGTGGTTTTGACAAAACTAAAACACAATGATGAATTAAAACCAAACCAAAAAAAGGGGGTCCGCTCACATCTGTAACAATATAACAGTATTATCAAAACAACTTTAAATTTGCACAATAGATGAGATTATAAATCAGAATTACTTAATAGGAATATTAGCTCTGTGTGTTACATAACTGACCAGGACAAAGATCTACCTAAATCACGTTCAGATCTTTCCTATCCATGCTCATAAGTACTCATTTGCCGCTTTTGGACCCCTTAAATCTTTACTCTTCACCAAAAATCGGGACTGTTAGGTGTATGTGATTGTGGTGAAAATAAGGATACGGGGGACTATTCAGGTTTGTTAGCATACCAAAAAAAGCACACTAATGGGCAAAACAATGTGGGGCAGATGTAACATGTGCAGAGAGTTAGATTTGGGTGGGTTATATTGTTTCTGTGCAGGGTAAATACTGGCTGCTTTATTCTTACACTGAAATCACACTGCAATTGAGATTTCAGTATGAACACACCCCACCCAAATCCAACTCCGGTTAGGGAAAGATAGGGGTAAGATCCAACATACCACCTATCTAATTCCGTGTAACATCTGCTACCCAAATTCTCACTCAAAAGAGTGTAAACATTATTGATACTAATCAACTTTTTTTTTTACAGGTGCCACTAGTTTTAACATATTCATTTTCCCCCAAACATACCCATAGCGCTCTTTTTTCTTTTTCATGGACCGGCAGCCAATCAGGAGTGGATCTGGCTTTTACAATTTTACAATGCTTTTTTTTATAAGGATCAGGTTTTTTCAATTTTTTTCTGTGGATCTGTTTCTATCTATCGGTTCATTTTATTTAATAAAATTTTGTCACTGACTCTCTAAACCAGTGAGCTGGAATTACAAGCCCTGTGAGTGCCGCAGCCTTTCATCAGCACTATATATATATATATATATATATACAGGTTGAGTATCCCTTATCCAAAATGCTTGGGACCAGAGGTATTTTGGATATGGGATTTTTCCGTATTTTGGAATAATTGCATACCATAATGAGATATCATGGTGATGGGACCCAAGTCTAAGCACAGAATGCATTTATGTTTCATATACACCTTATACACACAGCCTGAAGGTCATTTTAGCCAATATTTTTTTATAACTTTGTGCATTAAACAAAGTGTGTGTACATTCACACAATTCATTTATGTTTCATATACACCTTATACACACAGGCTGAAGGTCATTTAATACAATATTTTTAATAACTTTGTGTATTAAACAAAGTTTGTGTATATTGAGCCAACAAAAAACAAAGGTTTCACTATCTCACTCTCACTCAAAAAAGTCCGTATTTCGGAATATTCCGTATTTCGGAATATTTGGATATGGGATACTCAACATGTATATATATATATATATATATATATATATATATATATATATACTAGGTGATTCATCGCGCCCTACGGGCGCTCTTCACACCGTCGTAAGGAGCTACGCCCCCTTAACCCTTGCACACCCCTGTGGCGTGCAATATTTTTATTATATGGAGTATTACATCCAATCCTAATTGTGTGAGTGGTTAAATATTGCACGGACAAAGGGCATGCAATGGTTAAGGGGTGGAAGCCCCTTGCAACGTGGTTGAGGGAGTAGGGGGTGCGGGGAAGAGGCGGATGGGATCCTGGGGTGCCACGGGAGGGGCGGTTGCGGTGGTGCCGCAGGTCGGGGAGGGTGCGTGGGTGCTGCGGGTGGAGGTCCGGAGCTGCTGCAGGTGTGGGAGGAGCAGTTGCGGGGTTGCCCCAGGTGGGGGAGGGGTGGATGCGGTGGTGCAACGGGAGGTACGGGGTCGCTTCGGGTGGGGGAGGGGATCCAGAGCTATCGCGGCACTGGAGGGGGTGTGTGGGGGTGCCGCGGATGGGGCCCGGAGGTACTTTGAGTGGGGGAGGGGCGGGTAATGCTTATCCTGTTCTCCTCCTGTCAGCAGCTAAGCTGCTGTCCTCCCTTTGGCAGTGGCTCTCCCAGAGACTCGCACAGCAGCCAGTCACTATTGTTAGCGCCGGTGTCTCAATATGCTGCATTACAGGGAAGAAGATGTACGCAATAAACTACAGCTCCCAGCAGCCCTAAGGGGCGGAATGCTTTGGTGCTAAGGGCTGCTGGGAGCTGTAGTTTATGTAGTGCATCTACTTCCCTATAATGCGGCACGTTGGGAGACTGGTGCTAACAATAGTGACTGGCTGGCAGAACTGTGTGACTGGCTGAATCAATGTAAAAGGTGAGAGTGCTGTGCAGTGTCAGTGACACTACACACAGGCCCGGCGCTAGCCGCTCAGCAAAGGGATGCAGTGCAGGGAGGCGGCAGGAAGGAGAGGCGTTCTCCCTGCTCTACATCCCTTTGCTGAGCTGCTGCTGCTATCCCTGCTGCTGCTGCCGGCTGCTGTCACTGGAAGCACAAAACCTTTTCTCCCCCTCGGCGCCGGCAGCACAAAACCTCCTCTCCCCCCTCCCCTCCCCTGTGTGACATTCAGTGGCCGGGAGGGAGCCAAAGTGGGCGGGGCTAGATGGGAGTAAGGGGCGGAGCTACACGGGACAGTCCTGCAGCAGGAGGATGAGCTGCTACAGCTTCGGCCAGCCAGACTTCATTAGATAAGTGTCTGGAAAGAGAGTGAGTGTGTGTGTATATACAGTGTCTGTGTATACTGTATATATGTGTGACTGTGTATGTGTGTAATGTATGTACAGTATGTATGTGTGTGTGTTTGTATATATGTGTCGTGTGTGTGTGTGTGTGTGTGTGACTGTTGCATAATGTGTGTGCTACTGATACAGGGGGCGTTACGTGTGTAAGCGGCACTGGTACAGAGGGCGTTATGTGTGTAAACAGTACTGGGAGAGGGGGCATTACGTGTGTAAGCGTCACTGGTACAGGGGGTGTTACTTGTGTAAGCGTCACTGGTACAGGGGGCGTTATGTGTGTAAGAGGCACTGGTACAGAGGGCGTTATGTGTGTAAACGGTACTGGGAGAGGGGGCATTACGTGTGTAAGCATCACTGGTACAGGGGGCGTTACGTGTGTAAGCGTCACTGGTACAGGGGGGGCGTTACGTGTGTAAGCGTCACTGCTACAGGGGGCCTTACGTGTGTAATTGTCACTGCTACAGGGGGTGTTACTTGTGTAAGCGTCACTGGTGCAGGAGGGCGTGACATGTGTAAGCGTCACTGGTACAGGGGGCATTACATGTGTAAGTGTCTCTACTACAGGGGTCAATATGTGCGCTGTGCGTTTGTAAAGTATGCGAGGGTGCAAATTTATAGTTTGCAGGGGGGCACCGAACACTCTAGCACCGGGCCAGACTGCACACCCACTGCAGTGCACAGCACTGTCACCTTTTACATTAATTCAGCGTCCATACATTACCCTCCGCGATATCACCCTCTCTATCCGCTATTAACCATCTCGGGGCTTCCAGGCCGGCAGGGCAGGTGCTGTGTTGCAGAGTCAGGGCCTCTGGAGATCCGAGCGTGGCTGTGGCGGGGAGGCACTTCTGTGACATCACACGCAGAACAGGCTCCAGGGCTCAGAGAGTATGCGGCGCAGGGAGGCCTATGAAAGTCTTCCGCTGCGCCGCTTTCATACACATCTATGCCGATGGCCGCAGCAGCTTTTGTTCCACCTGCGGCGCGGCTAGGGAGTGGGGATTGTTGATGCCGGAGGGGGCAGGTGGACTGGCAGCAAGACATTGGTGGTCATTCAGAGTTGATCGCTCGCTAGCAGTTTTTAGCAGCCGTGCAAATGCTATGCCGCCGCCCAGTGGGAGTGTATTTTAGCTTAGCAAAAGTGGGAACGAAGGAATAGGAGAGCGGGTACAAAAATTTTTTGTGCAGTTTCAGAGCAGCTTCAGACCTACTGGGCACTTGCGATCACTTCAGACCATTCAGTTCATAAACACGCCCTGCGTTCGGGCAGCCACGCCTGCGTTTTTCCGAACACTCCCTGAAAATGGTCAGTTGACAACCAGAAACGCCCTCTTCCTGTCAATCACTGTGCGGCTGCCTGTGCGACTGAAAAGCATAATCGCTAGACCCTGTGTAAAACTACATCGCTCGTTGTAATAGTACGCCACACGTGCGCATTGCGCGGCATACGCATGCACAGAAGTGCCGAGTTTTTGCCTGATCGCTGCACAGCGAACGAATGCAGCTAGCGATCAACTTGGAATGACTCCCATAGGACGCTGCAGTGAAAGGATGTTTTTTCCCCCTATCTACAGCACAGAGACTTGCTGCAGATGCAGTGGCAGACCCTCCAGCTGCACCTTTTTGCCAGGTACATTCCCTTTTTTTATGGTCTGTACCGATTATTGACTCTCCAAGCTTTCAATGAAAGTATAGGAAAAAGGGGCGTGGTCACGCGCCTGTACCCGTGACCACGCCCCTTTTTCGAATGTGTATCAATGTTTATGTGTAAATTGTTGGAGGGTATGTTGCTGCAGATGCAGTGGGCCTATTTTGGGGTGTGGGGCTGGAGCTGCAGCTCCATCAGTCCCTGTGCTAATCCTGCTCTGTGAAAACACAGCAGCCAAAGGGCAGAGCCTCCCACTGGATGTAACCTGTGTGGGAGGGCGTTTCTCGGCCAATCAGCTGTGGGCTGGGTGTGATAGACCTGCCACTAACCCAATGAGAGCTCCTAGCCACGCCCAGCATTAGAAACCCAGGCACAGAATCACAGGGCTCTTATATAGGATATATATATATATATATATATATATATATTATAATAAAGTTATTTGTGTTTGTCTGTCTGTTCGTTCCGGCATCATGCAAAAACTGCTGGATGAATTTGGATGGCGTTTTCACTATTGGATAGCTTAGTGACCAAGAAAGAAATTGAAGTATGTACAGCATAGGTCTGCAAGCTCGGTCCTCAGTACCCCACACAGTGAATGTTTTGCTGGTAACCCAGCAGGTGCACAGGTGTATTAATTACTCACAGACACATTTGAAAAGGTCCTCAGGTGGAGTTAATTATTTCACTTGTGATTCTGGGGCAGATTTATTAAGCTTGGTGAAGTGATAAAGTGGAAGGTGATAAAGTACCAGCCAATCAGATCCTAACTGTCATATCACAGGCTCTGTTTGAAAAATGACAGTTAGGAGGTAACTGGTGCTTTATCCCCTTCCACTTTATCACTTCACAGAGCTTAGGAGACCTGCAGAACCTGCACTGTGTGGGGTAATGAGGACCGAGTTTGTATGATGTACAGTATTATCTCAATGTGACATCAGAGAGACGAGCATTGTGCAGACTTCTAAAGTCCAAAATGACATGTAAATAAATATGCATTTGGGGGAAAAAATATTCTGTCCATGAACTTTGGACACAAACATTTTTGCCCACGCCTTGCGGTGAACATCCCACCACACATTGCCGGACATGGCACCAATAGCACTAACATATGCGATTGGTATTACAAAGGACAGCTCTCCTTCATGATGTGCTTCCTTCCCTGGACATCCGGGTATATGACGTGCAAAAAGGAGGTATTCACTTATATAAATAAATATATAAATGGGGACGCTGTTGTCTAATTATCACCAGGGCCAAAATTTACAAAAAAATCGAGTTTGTCCGATTTGTGTTTTTTTTTTCTAAGTCCCAACATGGGAATTCACGAAGCACAAATCTCGGCAGTGTTTGGACTATTCACATACCTCCCAACATGACCCCCTCCAGGAGGGACAGAATGCTCTGCTTCTGGATTTTTCTCTTAATTTATGATCGCCATCATCTGTGCTGAAACACCTTTCTTATCCATTTACCTGTTCAGCACAGGTGCCGGCAATCATAAATTAAGAGAAAAGTCCAGAAGCAGAGCATTCTGTCCCTCCTGGAGAGGGTCATGTTGGGAGGTATGTATTCATAATGGTTTGAATGACAAAATTCAGAAATACGAATGAATAGACCATCGGTCAAATGCGGCTGTTGTTATTTCCTACAACACGGGTATTCACTATTCATTCGTATTTGGGTGTTAGTTTCTGAGTGCTCAAGTGCGGGTCTGTTTTTTTTCGATTCGTTAAAAAAATCAGCAATAAAATAGACCTGCTTTTTCCAGTCGAGTTTGGATAACCATGCACGGATCAGTGAGATCTGTGCATGGTTATCTATGGGAAAGGGTCTGTTTACTGTAAAAACTTGAAAATAAAATTGCGTGGGGTCCCCCCTCCTAAGCCAAACCAGCCTCGGGCTCTTTGAGCCGGTCCTGGTTGAAAAAATATGGGGGAAAAATTGACAGGGGTTCCCCCATATTTGAACAACCAGCACCGGGCTCTGCGCCTGGTCCTGGTGCCAAAAATACGGGGGACAAAAAGCGTAGGGGTCCCCCGTATTTTTAACACCAGCACCAGGCTCCACTAGTCAGAGAGATAATGCCACAGCCGGGGGACACTTTTATATAGGTCCCTGCGGCCCTGACATTAAATCAGGAACTTTGCGGTCAGCGGTGAGGTTACTCGCAGTCAACCGCTGACCGCAAAGTTCCCACCATTGGATACAATGTAGCGCCTATGCGCTACATTGTATCTCTGCCGTGCGCAGCCTGACTGACAGCTCAGGAGCGCACAGGCAATCAGGAGAGTGCCACGACGTGGCGCTCCCTGATTAGCTGAAGGGACCTTCTGTGACAGGAGTCACGGGGGGTCTCGGCAGTCGGGGAAAGGGGTCCCATGTGTAAACATGGGACCCCTTTCAGTGCGTGGTTCGGGTTTTTCGGTTTGTTTTTCTGCCAAGTACGTGGATTACAAGCTGAGAAGAGGACCGATCTACACTGGATTTTTGTGAGTATAATTTTATTCACAGGTACCCCATGGATTCTACTTGGAGAAGTGGACCGACCCTCGTGTGAACATAGGTAAGTATGTGTGAATGTAGGTGTGCATGTATGTAATAAAGTTTTACTTTCAAGGTGTGTGAGTTCTGTTTTTATTTGGGTATTTTTTTTGTAGTAGTACTACAGGTACCAGCGGGCCCGTTTCCCCCCCGCATGCTGGTACTTGTGGTTCTCCAAGTACCAGCTTGCGGGGGGAGGCTTGCTGGGACTTGTAGTACTGCTACAAAATACAATATTCTTTTTTTTACACATGGATTCAGCCCCCCATCCGCAGCCCTTGGATGGGGGGGACAGCCTCGGGCTTCACCCCTGGTCCTTGGGTGGCTGGAGGGGGGGAACCCTTGATTTAAGGGGTCCCCACTCCTCCAGTGTACCCCGGCCAGGGGTGACTAGTTAGTGATTTAATGCCAGGGCCGCAGGGACCTATATAAAAGTGTCCCCCGGCTGTGGCATTATCTCTCTGACTAGTGGAGCCCGGTGCTGGTGTTAAAAATACGGGGGACCCCTACGCTTTTTGTCCCCCGTATTTTTGGCACCAGGACCAGGCGCAGAGCCCGGTGCTGGTTGTTCAAATATGGGGGAACTCCTGTCAATTTTTCCCCCATATTTTTTCAACCAGGACCGGCTCAAAGAGCCCGAGGCTGGTTTGGCTTAGGAGGGGGGACCCCATGCAATTTTTTTAAAATTTTTTAACGCTTTAATTTTTTTTTAAAGGTGCACAATGAAGCCCTGCATGGATCTCACAGATCCGGCCAGGATTCCTTGTGTTTTGTCAGGCAGTGTTTTACTCATCACTCCCGTAAAACACTGCCTGACATTACGAATCACATCGACATCGGAAAAGACGAATGTTGCAAACTCGGCAGATTAGTAAATGACCGTATCGGGATTCAAAAAGTTGCAGTAAAATGCACCCAATACCATTCGAGTTCAAACACCCTTAAAAACTGCAAAAACACGAATATTGGTAAATTTTGGCCCAGGTGTGTTTCCCAGAGGTAGATAAATTCAAATACTTATCCTTATTATTGGTATGTTCTGTGGCCTCTGGATGGGTCTTTGTCCCTCAATCTTGTTTCTCCAAAGTGGAAGCGTATAGGAAATGAAATAATAAATGGTTTCAGTGGATTAATCCACAATCACGTCAGGGGAAAAAATGCATGTGGCATTTATTTAATCTAGAACTTTTAAGCGTACCTAAACAAATAATTTGTGCATTAATCACATAAAGGTTTCTTTTTCACCAGACATATGCTTCATAATAGGTACAGTAGATGTGTAAGCATACCTTTACTTACACTAAACAATATTAGAATGTGCCCATAAAGGTATCTTTTTATCTTTAAAAGTAGTTCAGCATGGGGGCGTACCCGTACTCATGCTGCACGTTGTTGGAACATTCACATCAAGGTTTCTTTTCCTCGCTGATCGATAACCAGATTGTAGTGATGATAAAAAGCGATTTTATTAACAATAAAAATGTATGGTTTTGCTGGATTTGCCATATTGAAAACACATTAAACACACATAAAAAATATATATAAAAATATATGGTAACCTATCTCCTGAAACGAGGCACGCCCCCCAAGGAAGGGAATATTGACTCCAGAAAATCAAAACAGCCAAATGGTGGTAATAATAGCTGAGATGTACCTCTTTTCAGGAGAACTGGGATCAGTGATAAAAAAGTCTAACGCAGAGCTTCCCTCCGACGCGTTTCGAGAGTTGTCCTCTCTTTTTCAAGGCATCGATGCCTTGAAAAAGAGAGGACAACTCTCGAAACGTGTCGGTTTATGACCCAGGAGTCCTTCTGCACCTGCGCAGAGACGCGGTGGCCGTGGGGCATGCTGGGAGGAATCTGATCGGATCCCTCTGACAGCATCTGATGTGGAGAGATGCCCATAGGCTTCTATAAGGTAACGCCAGCTTTTGCCGGTGACCAGGGGTTAAGGCATATGAAAAATGCGGTAAAACCCCCCAAAAGTGTTTTTTACTGCATTTTCCCGTTAGTACATCCCGCCCTGTGTCTCCCATGTGCCTTAGTCATAATTCTGACTCGGTGCAGATGCTATCTGGACGCTTCCGCAGTGCTACATAGATGCATGCGCATAAAAACATTTGATCCTCTGGGTGCGACATCAGCAATTGTGATTGCCTCAGAATCAGGCCCTTTCTGTTATAATTACATATATAGTAGCGCTAAAATATACAAAACAACACAACTCTGACAGTCTTTGTGCAAGAGTTATTAAGGGTCATTTAATAAAGTGTGAAAATTTTCATACGCAGTGAATATGTCGTCTTGTGATGTCATGCGCATTGTTTTGAGCACCGTCTCCTACAAAGGCTATGTTCATCATGTGCCTCGTATTGCAGGCTATGCTCATCATGATGCGCCTTGTATTGCAGACTATGCTCATCATGTCCTCGTATTGCAGTCTATGCTCATCATGTGCCTCGTATTGCAGACTATGTTCATCATGTGCCTCGTATTGCAGGCTATGCTCATCATGATGCGCCTTGTATTGCAGACTATGCTCATCATGTCCTCGTATTGCAGACTATGCTCATCATGTGCCTCGTATTGCAGACTATGCTCATCATGTGCCTCATATTGCAGGCTATGCTCATCATGTGCCTCGTATTGCAGACTATGCTCATCATGTGCCTCGTATTGCAGACTATGCTCATCATGTCCTCGTATTGCAGACTATGCTCATCATGTGCTTCGTATTGCAGACTATGCTCATCATGTGCCTCGTATTGCAGACTATGCCATTGGTTCCCAAACTATGTGCCGTGGCTCCCTGGGGTGCCTCGGGACACTTGCAGGGTTGCCTTGGATTGGTGGTCCAGGACCAATTAAAATTATTCAATAGTGAAAAAAGAGAAGAAAAGGCTGTATTGTCGATGCACAACAATACAGTCAATACAATACAGCCTTTTCTTCTCTTTTTTCACTATTGACTAACTTTAGCTGTAGTTGGTAGCACCCCCATAAGAAATGGTAAATACCTGCAATTAATAGGGGCCAGTTTGGAGCTTTTTGTTCCAAATTTTGTATCAATAAATTGTGTGTGTGCAGATACAACTCCATTTTTTCCAATTAAAATTATTTATGGTCAATATATTAGGCAAAACTAGTGCTAGTAGCTGTCAGTCATAAAATATGGGGACAAACAGAAGTAAATCCTGTCCCTCATCACACAATTGAGCCTAAGGATGACATATAAACACAATCTACTTATTTTAATATTTCTTTCTAAATATCTCAATAAGAAATTTTTGGCCTAGGGGTGCCGTGAAAAAAATTCTGCTACTCTAGGGCGCCGTGATTCAAAAAAGTTTGGAATCCACTGGACTATGCTCATCATGTGCCTCGTATTGCAAGCTAGGCACATCATGTGCCTCGTATTGCAGGCTAGGCTCATCATGTGCCTCGTATTGCAGGCTATGCTCATCATGATGCGCCTTGTATTGCAGACTATGCTCATCATGTCCTCGTATTGCAGACTATGCTCATCATGTGCCTCGTATTGCAGACTATGCTCATCATGTCCTCGTATTGCAGACTATGCTCATCATGTGCCTCGTATTGCAGACTATGCTCATCATGTGCCTCGTATTGCAGACTATGCTCATCATGTGCTTCGTATTGCAGACTATGCTCATCATGTGCCTCGTATTGCAGGCTAGGCTCATCACGTGCCTCGTATTGCAGGCTATGCTCATCATGATGCGCCTTGTATTGCAGACTATGCTCATCATGCGCCTCGTATTGCAGACTATTGTCAGAGTCGAAAAATATCATGATTCATATGCCTTGTATTAACCCCAATGCACGTGGCCGCTGCTCGTGCATGGACTCCCCCGTGCGTACGCATCCCCCCAGGTTGCGTAAGGGACGCTCTGATGTCGCCTGCGCATAGAGATGGGTATTTACGGCGGTGTTTGTGTGCGACTAGCGAGCGACTCAATCGCTACATATTTAACCAATATAATGCGTTTTATAGTTAATATTCCCCTTAACAATGTCAGCAAGTATGGTAAGTTTAAAACTTCTTGGACAGAGAGATTCCTCTTTGCATGCTGGGAGGGCTCAGACAAAGGTTGGAGGGTAGTATTTGGTGTCCAGCTGTGGGGTATTGAAGGGGTGTTGTGCCTATGATAGTTGGGAGGGATTCGCATAGTTCCTGCTCATGGTTATGCACAGAAGTAGAAAATAAGATTAATTGCATTCCGAATAAATTACACATAAGTGCAGGGTAGGTGAATGGAATTCAGTCATTTCTTTCCCACAGACTGAATACAATAGCCTTATTTACACTAAGCTTTGAGATTCTATGAAGAGGGCTTACACCTTTGTTTATGAATAGAACCAGGTTTCTCTCCAGAATAATGAGTGCTGAGTAGTCAATTGTCTCAACTGAAGGTGGGGTAAACAAAGCCCAGAGACAGAGTTTGTTTGGAAGATCCAAAACAATAGCTTTCCTCAATATAATCAGACAAAGAGGAATTTAGAATACTAACAAGTCCTAGCCCTCGCCCACTTCTTGAACTAACCAATGATCCCAGGTGCAGTACATGTCCCACCCCCTAACCAATGGAAAGAGAGCACGCAGTATCTATTGTAGTATGTCTTGAGTTAGTAAATAAATATAGCTTGCAACAGGCTTGGTGACACAAGACTCTGCAAGGTTTTCACACTGAAGGCTAGAGCCCTGGTCCAGGTTGCGCCGGCGAAGTCATTCCCACGTGTGTAAGTTTCTCTGTGACCACCTTATTCTCTGTCTGTATATGCCATATTCTCTCTCTCTCTCTCTCTCTCTCACTGTTATTGTTTATGATTATGCCGCTATTGTATATTCATGTCTAGATATTCTGTTTAGGTATTAATGTTAGTCTTGTAGTGTATAAGCTGTTAACTGTTTTCCCCTTTTTCATACAAATTATCGTAAGTAAAGGTTTTGGAACCTTAGCAAGGAGTGTGTGTTTTACTAGTTATTATATAGGGTTTCTGAGCGTCTTAATCGCTCCAACAGCTTTCATATGATAAGGGTTAATCAGCGTTGCATTGTGTTAATATTACAGTAATAAGGTTTACAGCATAAGCATATCCTTTCAGTGTGTTGCTAGCAAGGTTTACTGAGTGTCATTCTGTGAGCGTCTGCGCCGCTCGTGTTCTCGTGGGCACAGCGTCTGCTACGCTATAAGCGTACCATTACGGTACTTCATACGCCAATTGCGTACTGAGTCTGGTACAAATATATAGTGAATGTTATAAGGTAAAGAATAGACTTTATCACTATGTTCATCATGCGCCTCGTATTGCAGACTATGCTCATCATGTGCCTCGTATTGCAGACTCTGCTCATCATGTGCCTCGTATTGCAGACTATGCTCATCATGTGCTTCGTATTGCAGACTATGCTCATCATGTGCCTCGTATTGCAGACTATGCTCATCATGTGCCTCGTATTGCAGACTATGCTCATCATGTGCCTCGTATTGCAGACTATGCTCATCATGCGCCTCGTATTGCAGACTATGCTCATCATGTGCCTCGTATTGCAGACTATGCTTATCATGCGTCTCGTATTGCAGACTATCGCAATGCGCAGGCGCATAGGACAACAACAACGGGCATCGCCAGTCAGCAACGGCATGGTGCGGAAAATCCGTTCGCACGGGCGTCGACAGGGTGATTGACAGGAGGAGGCTGTTTGTGGGTGATAACTGACCGTTTACAGGGAGTGTCCGGAAAAACGCAGGCGTGCCCAAGCATTTTCTAGGAGGGTGTCTGACGTCAGCTGCGGCCCCGATCAGCCTGTTCTCATCGCACTGGAGGAGTAAGTCTTGGGCTGAGCACAGACCGCACAAAGGGATCGCACACTTGCACAGCGAATTTACACTCTGGAGACGGCGACTATCTGATCGCAGGACAGCAAAAAACGCAGCCCAGCGATCAGATCTGAATTAGGCCCTTTACCAGCCCCCTCCCAGCCTAATCCTCTCCATGTTACAGCTGCAGTCGTTTTCTACAAGCAAGTTCACTTGTAAGAGCGTATTAGTGGGATTAATGTCGGTAAGAAGTATGTATTAGAACTGCGGAGGCCCTTATTTCATGTCAGCAAGAAGTGTACCAGGGCACTATGGAAGTTCTCAGTGCTGCTGCGTTCTAGGTACTTATTTGCAGTTACTACGCCACGTAACAGCTTTATCGGTTTTATCTCCAGTGTCTGGAACCGTGCCCTGTAATATTAAGTGCTGCTACAATCTCTGTGAAGTTATTACGCTCAGCAGTTTGCAGACAAGCTGTTTAGTGGATGAGTAATTGGAACAGCCCAGTCTGCTGGAAGTACAGTACAAGTATTTCCATGTTATTACAGGAGAGGAATATGATTCTGCAATTGTAGAATACTAGGTGCTTCATCCCACCCTACGGGCGCTCTTCACACCTTCGTAAGGGGCTACGCCCCTTAACCCCTGGGCGCCTTTCTGGGGTTCAATATTTGTATTATATGGAGTATTACCTGCGTTGTTAGTTTCGGTAGTGGTTAAATATCGAAGGAGGAAAGGGCGTCCGATGGTGAGGGGGCGTAGCCCCTTGTGATGGTGTGACCAGCGCCTGCAGGGCACAATGTGCAGAATGTAGCGGGTGAGGCAGGGAGTCTGTAGATGCTGCAGGTGGAGGGGGGGGGGCGGTAGGAAGGGGACACAGAGATGCAGGGCGGTAGGAAGTGGACACAGAAACGCAAGGCGGTAGGAAGGGGACACAGAGACGCAGGGCGGTAGGAAGGGGACACAGAGACGCAGGGCAGTAGGAAGGGGACACAGACACGCAGGGCTGTAGGAAGGGGACACAGACATGCAGGGCGGTAGGAAGGGGACACAGACACACAGGGCGGTAGGAAGGGGACACAGAGACGCAAGGCGGTAGGAAGGGGACACAGAGACGCAGGGCGATAGGAAGGGGACACAGAGACGCAGGGCGGGGACCAACAGAGGCAGGGCGGTAGGGAGGGGACACAGAGACGCAGGGCGGTAGGAAGGGGACACAGACACGCAGGGCGGTAGGAAGGGGACACAGAGACGCAAGGCGGTAGGAAGGGGACACAGAGACGCAGGGCGGTAGGGAGGGGACACAGAGACGCAGGGTGGTAGGGAGGGGAGTCCCCAGAGGAAGCTGATGGAGAAAGGAGGGGAAGTAGTGGAGGGGATAGAGAGACGCAGGGTGGTAGGGAGGGGATACAGAGAGGCGGGACGTTAGGGAGGGGATACAGAGACGCAGGGCGGTATGGAAGGGATACAGAGATGCAGGAAGGGGATACAGAGAGGCGGGCGATAGGGAGGGGATACAGAGAAGCGGGGCGGTAGGGAGGGGATACAGTGAGGCGGGGCGGTAGGGAGGGGATACAGAGACGCAGGGTGGTAGGGAGGGGAGTCCCCAGAGGAAGCTGATGGAGAAAGAAGGGGAAGTAGTGGAAGGGATAGAGAGACGCAGGGTGGTAGGGAGGGGATACAGAGAGGCGGGACGTTAGGGAGGGGATACAGAGACGCAGGGCGGTATGGAAGGGATACAGAGATGCAGGAAGGGGGTACAGAGAGGCGGGGCGATAGGAAGGGGATACAGAGAAGCGGGGCGGTAGGGAGGGGATACAGCGAGGCGGGGCGGTAGGGAGGGGATACAGAGACGCAGGGCAGTAGGAAGGGATACAGAGAAGCAGTGTAAGAGGTGCGGCTGCGTGTGGTGGTGCCTGCTGCCGTGCAGGTGTAGAGTCGGTACTCACCAGGCGCCGCTCTCTCTCACCTTCAGGTACCGGAACCTTCAACGGACCTGGCAATCTTCAATCGGATCCGGACACGGTGATTCCCTCTCAGAGCTGACCGACGACCGAGCTAAGGAGAGAATAGGTTACCTCAAGGGGGGTATCAACCCTTCTTCCACCGGAAAAGGGGATACCCCAGGGGTGACGGTGACCTTCACCGGTTGGGTGAAAGGTCATCACAGGCACAAAGCCTCAGCCACCCAGAATTCACACACTCGCACTCACGCGCGTAGTGTGATGAAGGGGATTCTCACGTCCGTGAGCAATCCCTATTCCGGCGCTCGGGGACAGACAAAGGGACAAACGTACACGGATGCTACTCACAGTCTCAAGTCTTGCACTCCGATCTTCTCCACTTACAGGTCCCTGTAAGGAGGCAAACAAACAAACAGCCGTGCAGGGCCTAGAACTACCCTAGTGTGTGTCCGCTACACTAGCTACATAAACAGAGCCCTCAAACTAGCTCGTGTGAGTGGTGCAACACAACTATGCACAAACTTAAACAACACAGACACTTTGCCCTGCACGGTAACAACATACATCACAATATCGGAATACAAGATCACACGGTGCTGTCCCTTTAATTCCTACCTGCCGCTGGAAGGGGGTGGGCGCCACACAGCCTGCCCACCTAAACACCTCCGGGTGGCCCGGGCCTAGTGCCCAGTGCCACCTTCATTCACCTTGGGGGCACTTACTCGCTGGGCCTAGCGCCCCCTGACTGCACCCAGGCCGGAGGCCTGACTTCACCCACGGGCCTAGTGCCCACCGAACTTGTTGCTAGTTGGGTGACCTGGGCCTAGTGCCCAGGGTCACCTTATGTTCCTAGTGGCTGCCAACTGGACTAGGGCCTAAAGCCCTCTAATACCTCCGCAGGCCTAATGCCTGGATTGCCCACGGGCCTAGTGCCCGCCTAACTTGCGCAGTTTTATGTGGCTTGGGCCTAACGCCCAAACCACCAAATCTAACGGTGATCCCCCAAACCCCTAGCTGCGCCACAGGCCTAGTGCCTGACATGTGCCCCCGGGCCTAATGCCTGTCCCTGGTGGTCGAGGGAGGAAAAGGAGGGGGAGAAAGTTGCCTCACTGAGGCCTCACCTGCCCTAGGGATCTCCAGCGCCCTCTTCTGCCGCTGACCCGTCCTGGTCAGCGGCGTCGCCTCCGCTGCTCCGCGTCCAGCCGCCGCTGGACATCTTCTTCCTGCAGGCCGACGTCTTCTGGCCTCTTCCGCGGCCTCAGGACCTCCTCACCGCTCTTCGGCGCGGTCTTCTTACTCCGGGTCCCGTCCGCTTCTTCGCCGCTCTTCGGCGCGGCCTCCTTCCTCCGCTGCTCCCGCCCGGCGTCTCCTCTCCTTCCGCTCCCGCGCGCGGTCCTATCTTCAGGCTCCCGCCCGGCGTCTTACTTCAGACGCCGGGGCGGGGCCTATGACGCGGCGAGCGCCGATTGGCTCGCCGCGCCCCTCTCCGATTGGTTGCCGCTCCGGGAGCCGCGATTGGCTCCCAGAGGGCGCCAACATTTAAATGCCCCTGCAGCGTCTGGTCCGGTGCAGGGAAAAGGGTAATCCCTGCACCGGACACCCGCCGCCGCCACACACTGACAGGCGCCGGGGACAGACAAGCTGTCCCAGCGCTGTCAGCGACGTTGTCCCGCAGGGGACACAGGCTCCCTAGCTGCTGCAGCTGGAATGTGTCCTGTAAAACAGGACACATTCCCACATTTCCCCCCTCCTTTTTCCTTTGTAGTCCCTACAAAGGTCTCCACGACGTCCATCGTCCGCGGGTCAGGGAATTCCGAGGTCCCTCCGGCGAGGTTGTGTTCGAGGGTCCAGCCCGGACAGACCGTGACCCCACACCCTTCCACCTCCGGGTTCCTCTTCTTACCTCCGGACCTCCATCGGCGGATCCTCTGGGGGAGTGGCATCTCCTCACGGTCGCTCGACGTTGGCCACCAAGGGGACTCTTCCTCCACGGGGACAACCGTCACCCACTCCTGGCCTTTCAGATCGTCTGTGGCATCGTCCCTGTCTTCAGGGTGTGGTACCGACCACCACCCAACAGTGGAATCCTCCGGGGCATCTGTTTCCTTCCCGGCAACAACCACCATCTGTCGCATCTCCTCGTGGGGCATCTCCAAAGGTCCCATGTCTTCCTCTGGAACGGGTCCTCCCACGGCATCACGATCATCTCCCCGTACGTCCGTCCATTTTGGCACTCCCGGCAGGTATTCTTGTTCCAGGACTATCTCCTCCTCTTCACGGAGGGCATTCAACTGGGAGCACGGCTCCACCCGATCCTGCCAGTCACTCTCGTCGGCGCTTCCGATGCCAGAGTCGTCCTCCATCTGTTCTTGGAGGGATTCGTCGGCGGACAGCTCACCGTAGTCTGAGTCCCCCTCCGATATCTGGACTGGGGTATTATTTTCCTCCTCAGCGTACTTAGTCTCTTCCGCTGGTACCTCTGCTTCCTCAGCGTACTCCTTTGCTTCCGCTGGCATCTCTCGGTACCCAGGACACATCTGTTCCGCGCGTCCTGGTCGTGGACGGTTCCATCGCGGGGAGATTCCGGACGTCTCCGTCACTGGGTCTTCACGCTTTTCTTCACAGCGTGGTCTCTTCACCTCCCAGTCGTCCACCTCTGCCTTATGCGGGAAAGGATTCTGCCTTACTGGGGTCACTTTCTTGGGACAGAGTAGGTCCACGGCATCTTCCCAGGGGCACTCACTGGCCGCATGTCCTGGTCGCCGACACTTCCAACAAGGGAGGGCCACTGCCACCTTCTCCAAGACGGGATCCTTGTCCACCTCCTTCACTGGGGAATCTTCACCCGTTGGTTCCGGCTCAGAGGAAATGGGCACCTGCGAACTAACTTCAAGCAGGGTCTTCCGCTCCATTTCCCTGGTTTCCTCCTCCCACCTCTGGGCGCGACCATCCGCAATCATCCGGTCTTCATTCCACGGACAATCGGGAAGCGCATGTCCTCTTGCCTCGCAGAGCACACACACGGGCTCTGCAGCCACCCGGTTCCAAAGTTGCTGACGAGACTCCGTCATCTGCTTTACCATGGCCTCGTAGTCCGTCCTGTCTTCAGTCCATGGACATTCCAGGAGCCGATGTCGGGGATCTCCACAGCTTTCACACCAGGAATCAACCTCGTCTTGGCTCAACTCTTCGTCCCAGGGACAACTGTTATGCTCATGCCCGTAGTTTCCGCAGAGCAAACACCAGGACTCCTTCTTCGCTTGGCCCTTCCGATGTCTTCGGTCCGCTTCCCGGACCACCTTCTTTGGGGACGTCTCCCTCCAAGTACACTCGTCGGCAAAGTGCCCTGTTTGCCGACATTTCTTGCAGGGCGTCACAGCGGCCTTCTTGCGCCCCTTCTCCCGGTGCTCTTCCTTTCCACGCTGGACCGACCGCTGCACCATCTTCAGGAGGTCTGCCCCAGACACCGTCACCCAGTCGCTCTGGTCCGCACGCGTCCGTGGGTGAGTCTGTTCCGGAGCCATCCGCAGGGAGGTCTTCTTGGTGGCGTTCCACATCGTGTCCGTGATCCGGTATCCTTGATCCTGCCGACTACGCCAAAATGTAAGAGGTGCGGCTGCGTGTGGTGGTGCCTGCTGCCGTGCAGGTGTAGAGTCGGTACTCACCAGGCGCCGCTCTCTCTCACCTTCAGGTACCGGAACCTTCAACGGACCTGGCAATCTTCAATCGGATCCGGACGCGGTGATTCCCTCTCGGAGCTGACCGACGACCGAGCTGAGGAGAGAATAGGTTACCTCAAGGGGGGTATCAACCCTTCTTCCACCGGAAAAGGGGATACCCCAGGGGTGACGGCGACCTTCACCGGTTGGGTGAAAGGTCATCACAGGCACAAAGTCTCAGCCACCCAGAATTCACACACTCGCACTCACGCGCGTAGTGTGATGAAGGGGATTCTCACGTCCGTGAGCAATCCCTATTCCGGCGCTCGGGGGACAGACAAAGGGACAAACGTACACGGATGCTACTCACCGTCTCAAGTCTTGCACTCCGATCTTCTCCACTTACAGGTCCCTGTAAGGAGGCAAACAAACAAACAGCCGTGCAGGGCCTAGAACTACCCTAGTGTGTGTCCGCTACACTAGCTACATAAACAGAGCCCTCAAACTAGCTCGTGTGAGTGGTGCAACACAACTATGCACAAACTTAAACAACACAGACACTTTGCCCTGCACGGTAACAACATACATCACAATATCGGAATACAAGATCACACGGTGCTGTCCCTTTAATTCCTACCTGCCGCTGGAAGGGGGTGGGCGCCACACAGCCTGCCCACCTAAACACCTCCGGGTGGCCCGGGCCTAGTGCCCAGTGCCACCTTTATTCACCTTGGGGGCACTTACTCGCTGGGCCTAGTGCCCCCTGACTGCGCCCAGGCCGGAGGCCTGACTTCACCCACGGGCCTAGCGCCCGCCTAACTTGTTGCCCGTTGGGTGACCTGGGCCTAGTGCCCAGGGTCACCTTATGTTCCTAGTGGCTGCCAACTGGACTAGGGCCTAAAGCCCTCTAATACCTCCGCAGGCCTAATGCCTGGATTGCCCACGGGCCTAGTGCCCGCCTAACTTGCGCAGTTTTAGGTGGCTTGGGCCTAACGCCCAAACCACCAAATCTAACGGTGATCCCCCAAAGCCCTAGCTGCGCCACAGGCCTAGTGCCTGACATGTGCCCCCGGGCCTAATGCCCGTCCCTGGTGGTCGAGGGAGGAAAAGGAGGGGGAGAAAGTTGCCTCACTGAGGCCTCACCTGCCCTAGGGATCTCCAGCGCCCTCTTCTGCCGCTGACCCGTCCTGGTCAGCGGCGTCGCCTCCGCTGCTCCGCGTCCAGCCGCCGCTGGACATCTTCTTCCTGCAGGCCGACGTCTTCTGGCCTCTTCCGCGGCCTCAGGACCTCCTCACCGCTCTTCGGCGCGGTCTTCTTACTCCGGGTCCCGTCCGCTTCTTCGCCGCTCTTCGGCGCGGCCTCCTTCCTCCGCTGCTCCCGCCCGGCGTCTCCTCTCCTTCCGCTCCCGCGCGCGGTCCTATCTTTAGGCTCCCGCCCGGCGTCTGACGTCATTGGCTCGCCGTGCCCCTCTCCGATTGGTTGCCGCTCCGGGAGCCGCGATTGGCTCCCAGAGGGCGCCAACATTTAAATGCCCCTGCAGCCTCTGGTCCGGTGCAGGGAAAAGGGTAATCCCTGCACCGGCACCCGCCGCCGCCACACACTGACAGGCGCTGGGGACAGACAAGCTGTCCCAGCGCTGTCAGCGACGTTGTCCCGCAGGGGACACAAGCTCCCTAGCTGCTGCAGCTGGAATGTGTCCTGTAAAACAGGACACATTCCCACAGCAGGGTGGGGATACAGAGACGCAGGGCGGTAAGGAGGGGATACAGAGACGCTTGGCGGTAGGGAGGGGATACAGAGACGCGGGGTGGCAGGGAGGGGATACAGAGAGGCGGGGTGGCAGGGAGGGGATACAGCGAGACGGGGCGGCAGGGAGGGGATACAGAGAGGCAGGGCGGTAGGAAGGGGACACACCGATGCAGGGCGGTAGGAAGGGGACACACTGACGCAGGGCGGTAGGGAGGGGATACGGAGACGCAGGAAAGCAGGCATGGAGGGGATACGGAGAGGCAGGGCGGTAGGTAGGGAGGGGAGAGGCGGGGCCGTAGGGAGGGGCTATGGAGAGGCGGGCGGTAGGGAGGGGATACGGAGAGGCGGGCGGCAGGGGGGGACACGGAGACGCGGTGCGGCAGGGTGGGGACACGGAGAGGCGGGGTGGCAGGGAGGGGACACGGAGAGGCGGGCCGGCAGGGCGGGGACGCGTAGCGGCAGGGAGGGGATGCGGTGTAGCAGGGGGGGGGCACGGAGAGAGGCGGTGCGGCAGGGAGGGACGCAGAGAGGCAGGGCAGCAGGGGGGGATAGAGAGACGCGGGGCGGCAGGGAGGGGACACGGAGAGGCGGGGCGCCATGGAGGGGATAGAGAGAGACGCGGGGCGCCATGGAGGGGATAGAGAGACGCGGGACGACAGGGAGGGGATAGAGAGACGCCGGGCGGCAGGGAGGGGATGAGGAGGGCCGGCAGGGAGGGGAGGGGAGACGGAGAGGCGGGGCGGCAGGGAGGGGACGCGGAGAGGCGGGCGGCAGGGTGGGGACGCAGAGAGGCAGGGAGGGGACGCGGAGAGGCGGGGCAGCAGGGAGGGGAAGCGGGGCTGCAGGGAGGGGATGCGGAGAGGCGGGCGGCAGGGAAGGGACGCGGAGCGGCAGGGAGGAGATGCGGGCGGCAGGGAGGGTATGCAGAGAGGCGGGGCAGTAGGGAGGGGCTACGGAGAGGCGGGCGGTAGGGAGGGGATACGGAGAGGCGGGGCAGCAGGGGGGAACACGTAGATGCAGTGCAGAAGGGTGGGGTCACGGAGAGGCAGGGCGGGGACACGGAAAGGCGTGGTGGCAGGGAGGGGATACGGAGAGGCGGGCCGGCAGGGCGGGGACTTGTAGCGGCAGGGGGGGGGGGGATAGAGAGACGCGGGGCGGCAGGGGGGGGGATGAGGAGAGAGGTGGGGCGGCAGGGGGGGATGCAGAGAGGCAGGGCGGCAGGGGGGATAGAGAGACGCGGGGCAGCAGGGAGGGGACGCGGAGAGGCGGGCGCCATGGAGGGGATAGAGAGACGCGGGACGACAGGGAGGGGATAGAGAGACGCCGGGCGGCAGGGAGGGGATGAGGAGGGCCAGCAGGGAGGGGAGGGGAGACGGAGAGACGGGGCGGCAGGGAGGGGACGCGGAGAGGCGGGAGGCAGGGTGGGGACGCGGAGAGGCAGGGAGGGGGCACGGAGAGGCGGGGCAGCAGGGAGGGGACGCGGGGCTGCAGGGAGGGGATGCGGATAGGCGGGGCGACAGGGAGGGGATGCGGAGCATCAGGGAGGAGACGCGAGGCGGCAGGGAGGGGGCGCGGAGAGGCGGGCGATTGGGAGGGGATGTGGGGCGGCAGGGAGGGAACGCGGAGAGGAGGGATGGTAGGGAGGGGACGCGGAGATGCGGGGCGGCAGGGAGGGGATGCGGAGAGGCGGGGCGCCAGGGGGGATGCAGAGACATGGGGTGGGAGGGGGGGGGACGCGGAGAGGTGGGGCGGCAGGGAGGGGATAGAGAGATGCGGGGTGGCAGGGAGGGGACGCGGAGAGGTGGGCGGCAGGGAGGGGATAGAGAGGGGGGGGCGCGGAGACGTGGGGCGGCAGGGGGGGACGCGGAGAGACAGGGAGGGGATAGAGAGACGCGGGGCGGCAGGGAGGGAACGCGGAGAGGTGGGCGGCAGGGAGGGGACGCGTAGAGACGGGGCGGCAGAGAGGGGAGGCAAGGCTGCAGGGTGGGGATGCGGAGATGCGGGGCGGCAGGGAGGGGATGCGGAGAGGCGGGGCAGCAGGGAGTGGACGCGGAGCGGCAGGGAGGAGACGCGGGGCAGCAGGGAGGGGACGCAGAGAGGCGGGGGGCAGGGAGGGGACGCGGGGTGGCATGGAGGGGACGCGGAGGGGAGGGGTGGCAGGGAGGGGACGCTGAGATGCGGGGCGGCAGGGAGGGGACGCGGAGAGGCGGGGTGCCAGGGGGGACGCAGAGACGTGGGGTGGCAGGGGGGACGCAGAGAGGCGAGGCGGCAGGGAGGGGATAGAGAGACGCGCGTGGCAGGGAGGTGACGCGGAGAGATGGGCGGCAGGGAGGGGATAGAGAGACGCAGGGTGGTAGGGAGGGGACGCGGAGAAGCGGGCGCCCGGGGAGGGGGGACGCAGAGACGTGGGGCGGCAGGGGGGGACGCGTAGAGGCAGGGAGTGGATATAGAGACGCAGGGCGGCAGGGAGGGGACGCGGAGAGGTGGGCGGCAGGGAGGGGACGCGTAGAGACGGGGAGGCAGGGCTGCAGGGTGAGGATGCGGAGACGTGGGGCGGCAGGGAGGGGATGCGGAGAGGCGGGGCGGCAGGGAGGGGTTACAGGTAAAGTATGGGGGGGCTGGTGGATGTGGGCAGTGGTGTAAGTGGTGACAGCGTGACCCCACATACCTAGGTAACCGGGGTGGCAGATCTGTCTCCTGGCCCCCAGCTCGCACCTGTCACTCTCAGTATGACGCGCGCTGTCCGTGTCCCCGTCTCAGGGCTTTTGGGTGGCAGGGCAGGCCCTGTGGTGTGCAGTGAGGGCATCGGCTCTGGCGATGGTGGGAGGCAGCGTCACATGCGCGGAGGATGCGGCGGGTCTCTGTACGCGGCGCAGGGAGGGCTATGAAAACCTTCTCCTGCGCCACCCGTGTATGGCGGCGGCGGCAGTTGTTGTGCATCAGCCAGGCGCCGCGGCCGGGGAGTGTGCTGATGCCGGATGGGGTGATAGACAGGCAGCAGTTGTAGTTGTTCCCCAAGTTCCGCGCCGGGGAGTAGGGGTGTGCTGATGGCGGAGGGGGGTGAAAGACAGGCGGCAGTTGTTGCTGTGCCCCAAGTGCCGCGGCCAGGGAGTGGGGGTGTGCTGATGGTAGAGGGGGTGATACAGGCAGCAGGAGGAAGGACGCTGCACATGTGGTGGGCTCTGTGACTCCGCCCAATGTTAGAACGCCAGGCACAGAGTCACAGGGCTATTATATAGGAGATAGAGGACACTCAGACAGGGGTAATACTTATGCAGGACAGCCAGTGTCGGAATAGGGGTATGAATGGCCCACCAGGGTGATGCAGTGATAGGGACCCATGTTTAGGGGTGTGGCCACTCTCCAGAGTGGGTGTGGCCAGCTGCCACATAGACCTGTGCACTACAAAGTTACATATGTATAATGAATGCACAGTCTAGAACCTGATCCCTAGAGAAGGAGGTGGGGCTCCAGGCAGTGGGGCCCACCGGTGGTTTCCCCAGTCCAACACTGAGCACAGCTGACTGCAGGGGCGGCAATGGGTTGGTGCTGATATGCCGGCGGTCAAGATACCGAATAGAGATGAGCGGGTTCGGTTTCTCTGAATCCGAACCCGCCCGAACTTCATGGTTTTTTTCACGGGTCCGAGCAGACTCGGATCCTCCCGCCTTGCTCGGTTAACCCGAGCGCGCCCGAACGTCATCATGACGCTGTCGGATTCTCGCGAGACTCGGATTCTATATAAGGAGCCGCGCGTCGCCGCCATTTTCACACGTGCATTGAGATTGATAGTGAGAGGACGTGGCTGGCGTCCTCTCCATTTAGATTATAAGAGAGAGAGATTTACTGGAGCTTAGGACTAGGAGGAGTACTGTAGAAGTGTAGAGAGTGCAGAGAGTTTACTAGTGAGTGACCACCAGACAGTGCAGTTTATTTAATATATCCGTTCTCTGCCTGAAAAAAGCGATACACACAGTGACTCAGTCACATACCATATCTGTGTGCACTGCTCAGGCTCAGCCCAGTGTGCTGCATCATCTATATATATTATATATCTGTCTGACTGCTCAGCTCACACAGCTTATAATTGTGGGGGAGACTGGGGAGCACTGCAGTGCCAGTTATAGGTTATAGCAGGAGCCAGGAGTACATAATATTATATAGTGAGTGACCACCAGACAGTGCAGTTTATTTAATATATCCGTTCTCTGCCTGAAAAAAGCGATACACACAGTGACTCAGTC
This sequence comes from Pseudophryne corroboree, assembly GCF_028390025.1. NCBI lineage: Eukaryota > Metazoa > Chordata > Amphibia > Anura > Myobatrachidae > Pseudophryne > Pseudophryne corroboree. The sequence goes on from NC_086445.1 coordinate 1,005,002,541, forward strand.
ACATACCATATCTGTGTGCACTGCTCAGGCTCAGCCCAGTGTGCTGCATCATCTATATATATTATATATCTGTCTGACTGCTCAGCTCACACAGCTTAAAATTGTGGGGGAGACTGGGGAGCACTGCAGTGCCAGTTATAGGTTATAGCAGGAGCCAGGAGTACATAATATTATATTAAAATTAAACAGTGCACACTTTTGCTGCAGGAGTGCCACTGCCAGTGTGACTGACCAGTGACCTGACCACACTGACCACCAGTATAGTTAGTAGTATACTTATATTGTGATTGCCTGAAAAAGTTAAACACTCGTCGTGTGACTTCACTTGTGTGTTGTTTTTTTTTTTATTCTATAAAAATAAAACTCATTCTGCTGACAGACAGTGTCCAGCAGGTCCTTCATTATATAATATATAATATATACCTGTCCGGCTGCAGTAGTGATATATATATATTTTTTATATCATTTATCATCCAGTCGCAGCAGACACAGTACGGTAGTTCACGGCTGTGGCTACCTCTGTGTCTGCACTCGGCAGGCAGTCCGTCCATAATTGTATACCACCTAACCGTGGTTTTTTTTTCTTCTTTATACATACATACTACTACGACATCTCTTTATCAACCAGTCTATATTAGCAGCAGACACAGTACAGTACGGTAGTTCACGGCTGTGGCTACCTCTGTGTCTGCACTCGGCAGGCAGTCCGTCCATAATTGTATACCACCTAACCTTTTTCTTTGCATCATGTGCTGATTGGGGAGGGTTTTTTGGAAGGGACATCCTGCGTGACACTGCAGTGCCACTCCTAAATGGGCCCGGTGTTTGTGTCGGCCACTAGGGTCGCTAATCTTACTCACACAGTCAGCTACCTCATTGCGCCTCTTTTTTTCTTTGCGTCATGTGCTGTTTGGGGAGGGTTTTTTGGAAGGGACATCCTGCGTGACACTGCAGTGCCACTCCTAGATGGGCCCGGTGTTTGTGTCGGCCACTAGGGTCGCTAATCTTACTCACACAGCTACCTCATTGCGCCTCTTTTTTTCTTTGCGTCATGTGCTGTTTGGGGAGGGTTTTTTGGAAGGGCCATCCTGCGTGACACTGCAGTGCCACTCCTAGATGGGCCCGGTGTTTGTGTCGGCCACTAGGGTCGCTAATCTTACTCACACAGCTACCTCATTGCGCCTCTTTTTTTCTTTGCGTCATGTGCTGTTTGGGGAGGGTTTTTTGGAAGGGCCATCCTGCGTGACACTGCAGTGCCACTCCTAGATGGGCCCGGTGTTTGTGTCGGCCACTAGGGTCGCTAATCTTACTCACACAGCTACCTCATTGCGCCTCTTTTTTTCTTTGCGTCATGTGCTGTTTGGGGAGGGTTTTTTGGAAGGGACATCCTGCGTGACACTGCAGTGCCACTCCTAGATGGGCCCGGTGTTTGTGTCGGCCACTAGGGTCGCTTATCTTACTCACACAGCGACCTCGGTGCAAATTTTAGGACTAAAAATAATATTGTGAGGTGTGAGGTATTCAGAATAGACTGAAAATGAGTGTAAATTATGGTTTTTGAGGTTAATAATACTTTGGGATCAAAATGACCCCCAAATTCTATGATTTAAGCTGTTTTTTAGTGTTTTTTGAAAAAAACACCCGAATCCAAAACACACCCGAATCCGACAAAAAAAATTCGGTGAGGTTTTGCCAAAACGCGTTCGAACCCAAAACACGGCCGCGGAACCGAACCCAAAACCAAAACCCAAAACCCGAAAAATTTCAGGCGCTCATCTCTAATACCGAAAGGTTAGCATACCGACCCAGAGATCTTGGACGCCAGAGTGACGGCGGGGTGGGGGTGGGTTCGGGTGTGCACAACGGAGCCCCCTGTGGGCTCGCTGCGCTCGTCACAGCTTCTATTCCCACTCTATGGGTATCGTGAACACCCACGAGTGGGAATAGCCCCTGTTAGCCGTTATTCTGGCTGGCGGCATTGTCAGCGGTCGGGATTCCGGGATCGGTATCCAGGCGGCCGGGATCCTGACCACCAGCATATCAACTGCATCCCGCGCCAATGGGAAGAGAGGGCTGTTGCAGATTATGATTAAAGATGAGCGGTTTCACTCGGTTTACTAAGATTTACTCGGTTCTAAAAATGTCATCTGATTGGCTCACACATGTCACGTGTTTTGGATAGCCAATAGGAAAAATCCGGATGAAACCGAACCGGCGTTAATTCTGGCGTTAAATCCGAACCTTCTAATCTCTAATTATGATGGGACTAAAAGTAAATGTACTTGTGTTTACTGCTAGGATCAGCTTCCCCTTGGTTATCCTGACTTAAGGCCCATATTCACGGGCCGATGTGGGAGAGATGTGTGCTGAGCGAACCGCTCAGCACACACCTCTCCCACCGCTCAGCACAGCGTGATGTGTGCTGAGCGTGCAGTAGGAGACTGGGGGGGGGTGCTCATATCACGCAGCGGGTGAAATGAGCGGCCTGCTAGATTGAGCCTGCATGCAGGCCAATCTAGCACCAGCAATAGCGATGCACGGGGCCGCGCATCGCTGTCGCTGTAGGGGGTACACACAGAGTGATCATGCTTAAAATCTAAGCAATCTAGTCAGATTGCTTAGATTATCGCTCCGTGAGTACCCCCCTTAAATGCCAGTCTGACACATGTTAAAAAGGAATGTACTTTTACAGGGTGGGGCTATTTGTATTATTCACAAAAGGTTAGCTTTGGGAGACTAGATTATAATTTGACATAATTACTTTTCCCATTCAGCATCTTTTCAGGTCTCTCCACTGACCTTCAGTCAGTATCACCAAGAAGAGGGTGGGGCTATCAGGTTTGGACGAGACTATGCAGGGGCCCTGCCCTGCCAGGGAACCAGAACCACATGCCCAAGATGGCACCATGTATTCACAGTGAGGTATGTTCTTAACACCAAGTTTGGTCAGACCTCCTGTAGTACCACCTGATGTCTTTGTGGAGCGAGTCTAAATACCGTGAAATGGACATGAACCCTTGTAATTGATGTGTGCAGCACATTTCAGTAGGATGTGCACCCAGAGAAATCTAGAGAGGGATACTTTACACAGAGGGACGTACCTAGCACCGCTCATCATCATATCACCTAATTTCCCTCCATATCATGTCCGACCCAATCACCTCCCATTTCATCACATCTCCCATCAATCCCCCTATCTTGTCATGTCATTAACACAGTTATTATCTATGGTGTATTTTATACAGTACAACTCACTGCGACGCTTGTCTCCCTGCGGTGCAAATAATTACAGGGCACGGGAGCAGTGGCGTAAGTTCATCACAGTCGCCCGGAGGCAAGATAAATATTGGTGCCCCCCTATTTCCTATATTAAGATAAATATATGTATGTATGTATGTATGTATGTATATATATATATATATTTATTAGTGATGTGCACCGGAAATTTTTCGGGTTTTGTGTTTTGGTTTTGGATTCGGTTCCGCGGCCGTGCTGTGGATTCGGACGCGTTTTGGCAAAACCTCCCTGTGTTTTGGATTCAGGTGTTTTTTTACAAAATACTCTCAAAAACAGCTTAAATCATAGAATTTGGGGGTCATTTTGATCCCATAGTATTATTAACCTCAATAACCATAATTTCCACTCATTTTCAGTCTATTCTGAACACCTCACAATATTATTTTTAGTCCTAAAATTTGCACCGAGGTCGCTGGATAGCTAAGCTAAGCGACACAAGTGGCCGACACAAACACCTGGCCCATCTAGGAGTGGCACTGCAGTGTCAGACAGGATGGCACTTCAAAAAAATTGTCCCCAAACAGCACATGATGCAAAGAAAAAAAAGAGGCGCACCAAGGTCGCTGTGTGACTAAGCTAAGCGACACAAGTGGCCGACACAAACACCTGGCCCATCTAGGAGTGGCACTGCAGTGTCAGGCAGGATGGCACTTCAAAAAAATTGTCCCCAAACAGCACATGATGCAAAGAAAAATGAAAGAAAAAAGAGGTGCAAGATGGAATTGTCCTTGGGCCCTCCCACCCACCCTTATGTTGTATAAACAGGACATGCACACTTTAACGAACCCATCATTTCAGCGACAGGGTCTGCCACACGACTGTGACTGAAATGACTGTTTGGTTTGGGCCCCCACCAAAAAAGAAGCAATCAATCTCTCCTTGCACAAACTGGCTCTACAGAGGCAAGATGTCCACCTCATCATCATCCTCCGATTCCTCACCCCTTTCACTGTGTACATCCCCCTCCTCACAGATTATCAATTCGTCCCCACTGGAATCCACCATCTCAGATCCCTGTGTACTTTCTGGAGGCAATTGCTGGTGAATGTCTACACGGAGGAATTGATTATAATTCATTTTGATGAACATCATCTTCTCCACATTTTCTGGAAGTAACCTCGTACGCCAATTGCTGACAAGGTGAGCGGCTGCACTAAACACTCTTTCGGAGTACACACTGGAGGGAGGGCAACTTAGGTAGAATAAAGCCAGTTTGTGCAAGGGCCTCCAAATTGCCTCTTTTTCCTGCCAGTATATGTACGGACTGTCTGACGTGCCTACTTGGATGCGGTCACTCATATAATCCTCCACCATTATTTCAATGGTGACAGAATCATATGCAGTGACAGTAGACGACATGTCAGTAATCGTTGCCAGGTCCTTCAGTCCGGACCAGATGTCAGCACTCGCTCCAGACTGCCCTGCATCACCGCCAGCGGGTGGGCTCGGAATTCTTAGCCTTTTCCTCGCACCCCCAGTTGCGGGAGAATGTGAAGGAGGAGCTGTTGACGGGTCACATTCCGCTTGACTTGACAATTTTCTCACCAGCAGGTCTTTGAACCTCTGCAGACTTGTGTCTGCCGGAAAGAGAGATACAACATAGGTTTTAAATCTAGGATCGAACACGGTGGCCAAAATGTAGTGCTCTGATTTCAACAGATTGACCACCCGTGAATCCTGGTTAAGCGAATTTAGGGCTCCATCCACAAGTCCAACATGCCTAGCGGAATCGCTCTGTTTTAGCTCCTCCTTCAATGTCTCCAGCTTCTTCTGCAAAAGCCTGATGAGGGGAATGACCTGACTCAGGCTAGCAGTGTCTGAACTGACTTCACATGTGGCAAGTTCAAAGGGTTGCAGAACCTTGCACAACGTTGAGATCATTCTCCACTGCGCTTGAGTCAGGTGCATTCCCCCTCCTTTGCCTATATCGTGGGCAGATGTATAGGCTTGAATGGCCTTTTGCTGCTCCTCCATCCTCTGAAGCATATAGAGGGTTGAATTCCACCTCGTTACCACCTCTTGCTTCAGATGATGGCAGGGCAGGTTCAGGAGTGTTTGCTGGTGCTCCAGTCTTCGGCACGCGGTGGCTGTATGCCGAAAGTGGCCCGCAATTCTTCGGGCCACCGACAGCATCTCTTGCACGCCCCTGTCGTTTTATAAATAATTCTGCACCACCAAATTCAATGTATGTGCAAAACATGGGACGTGCTGGAATTTGCCCAGATGTAATGCACGCACAATATTGGTGGCGTTGTCCGATGTCACAAATCCCTAGGAGAGTCCAATTGGGGTAAGCCATTCTGCGATGATGTTCCCCAGTTTCCATAAGAGGTTGTCAGCTGTGTGCCTCTTATGGAAAGCGGTGATACAAAGCGTAGCCTGCCTAGGAACGAGTTGGCGTTTGCGAGATGCTGCTACTGGTGGCGCCGCTGCTGTTCTTGCTGCGGGAGGCAATACATCTACCCAGTGGGCTGTCACAGTCATATAGTCCTGAGTCTGCCTTGCTCCACTTGTCCACATGTCCGTGGTTAAGTGGACATTGAGTACAACTGCATTTTTTAGGACACTGGTGAGTCTTTTTCTGACGTCTGTGTACATTTTCGGTATCGCCTGCCTAGAGAAATGGAACCTAGATGGTATTTGGTACCGGGGACACAGTACCTCAAACAAGTCTCTAGTTGCCTCTGAATTAACGGTGGATACCGGAACCACGTTTCTCACCGCCCAGGCTGACAAGACCTGAGTTATCCGCTTTGCAGCAGGATGACTGCTGTGATATTTCATCTTCCTCGCAAAGGACTGTTGGACAGTCAATTGCTTACTGGAAGTAGTACAAGTGGTCTTCCGACTTCCCCTCTGGGATGACGATCGACTCCCAGCAGCAACAACAGCAGCGCCAGCAGCAGTAGGCGTTACACTCAAGGATGCATCGGAGGAATCCCAGGCAGGAGAGGACTCGTCAGACTTGCCAGTGACATGGCCTGCAGGACTATTGGCTTTCCTGTGTAAGGTGGAAATTGACACTGAGGGAGTTGGTGGTGTGGTTTGCAGGAGCTTGGTTACAAGAGGAAGGGATTTAGTGGTCAGTGGACTGCTTCCGCTGTCATCCAAAGTTTTTGAACTTGTCAGTGACTTCTGATGAATGCGGACCAGGTGACGTATAAGGGAGGATGTTCCTAGGTGGTTAACGTCCTTACCCCTACTTATTACAGCTTGACAAAGGCAACACACGGCTTGACACCTGTTGTCCGCATTTGTGTTGAAATAATTCCACACCGAAGAGGTGATTTTTTTTGTATTTTGACCAGGCATATAATAGAAAAATAGTTTAAAAACATGCGCAAATTAATTCACAGGTGCAGCTAAAAATTATATCTCAAAGTGTACATCCCTTTACACTTAAAACACACAAGTTGAGGGAAAGAGAAAGATACAAACTTAAAGCGCTCCTATAAAAACCCAAGTTTACGAACACACACCCAGTGGGTAATTAAAATCAATTGGTCACAGACACTGGTGTTTCAAGAGACGAATAGGAATCCAATGTTGGTTATAGGCAGGTGGATCTAATTCTCATATAAAATGTAAGACAAAGAAAAAGTGCAATAGTGCGATTATCCTTTTTAAAAGTGCCTGAATTTATTTTAATATTGCACTTACACCAAGCAGATCAGATCAGTAGCATATAAAATAGATCCTCATTGGCAGTACAGCAACAAAGGACTGGATGATAACAGTCCTTATAACATCCAGCGCTGATATCAAACAAATGCAGCTGGACCTCGTAAAAGATAAACAGCAGAAGAAAGTGCAATAGTGCAATTATCCTTTTTTTAAAAACAAAGGTTTATTTTTAAACATTGCACTTACATCAAATAGATGAAATAAAAGCATATAGGTAAATCCCCAATGAGAGGTACAGCCACAGGAAGCAAGGTCTGGAAGGGGCCAGATAGATAAAGCACCCAAGGATAATGGCTCCGGAAACCAGGATCCAACACAGTCCCTCAGCGTCCAGTGCAGATGGTAAGGCTCAAAAGGGGTCACAAGTAAAGCGGGAGAGTACACGCTTAACGCGTTTCAAACTTTCATAGTTCTTCTTCAGAAGCTTCTATCCTTCTATCTATCCTTGGGTGCTTTATCTATCTGGCCCCTTCCAGACCTTGCTTCCTGTGGCTGAACCTCTCATTGGTGATTTACCTATATGCTTTTATTTCATCTATTTGATGTAAGTGCAATGTTTAAAAATAAACCTTTGTTTTTAAAAAAAGGATAATTGCACTATTGCACTTTCTTCTGCTGTTTATCTTTTACGAGGTCTAGCTGCATTTGTTTGATATCAGCGCTGGATATTATAAGGACTGTTATCATCCAGTCCTTTGTTGCTGTACTGCCAATGAGGATCTATTTTATATGCTACTGATCTGATCTGCTTGGTGTAAGTGCAATATTAAAATAAATTCAGGCACTTTTAAAAAGGATAATCGCACTATTGCACTTTTTCTTTGTCTTACATTTTATATGAGAATTAGATCCACCTGCCTATAACCAACGTTGGATTCCTATTCATCTCTTGAAACACCAGTGTATGTGACCAATTGATTTTAATTACCCACTGGGTGTGTGTTTGTAAACTTGGGTTTTTATAGGAGCGCTTTAAGTTTGTATCTCTCTCTTTCCCTCATTTTGACCAGGCATGTCAATGGCCATATTCGTCCCACGGACAACAGGTGTCTCCCCGGGTGCCTGACTTAAACAAACCACCTCACCATCAGAATCCTCCTTGTCAATTTCCTCCCCAGCGCCAGCAACACCCATATCCTCATCCTGGTGTACTTCAACACTGACATCTTCAATTTGACTATCAGGAACTGGACTGCGGGTGCTCCTTCCAGCACTTGCAGGGGGCGTGCAAATGGTGGAAGGCGCAAGTTCTTCCCGTCCAGTGTTGGGAAGGTCAGGCATCGCAACCAACACAATTGGACTCTCCTTGGGGATTTGTGATTTAGAAGAACGCACAGTTCTTTGCTGTGCTTTTGCCAGCTTAAGTCTTTTAATTTTTCTAGCGAGAGGATGAGTGCTTCCATCCTCATGTGAATCTGAACCACTAGCCATGAACATAGGCCAGGGCCTCAGCCGTTCCTTGCCACTCCGTGTCGTAAATGGCATATTGGAAAGTTTACGCTTCTCATCAGACGCTTTCAATTTTGATTTTTGGGTCTTTTTACTGAACTTTTGTTTTTTGGATTTTACATGCTCTCTACTATGACATTGGGCATCGGCCTTGGCAGACGACGTTGATGGCATTTCATCGTCTCGGCCATGACTAGTGGCAGCAGCTTCAGCACGAGGTGGAAGTGGATCTTGATCTTTCCCTATTTTAACCTCCACATTTTTGTTCTCCATTTTTTTAATGTGTGGAATTATATGCCAGTATCAATAGCAATGGCCTACTACTATATATACTGCGCACAACTGAAATGCACCACATTTATGGATGGATAGTATACTTGACGACACAGAGGTAGGTAGAGCAGTGGCCTTCCATACTGTACTGCTATATATACTGGTGGTCACTGTCAGCAAACTGCAAAACTAAAATGCACCACAGGTATAGAATCTAGATGGATAGTATACTTGACGACACAGAGGTAGGTAGAGCAGTGGCCTTCCGTACCGCACTGCTAGTGACGTGCGGTGGGGTTAGGCAGGTGAGGCAGAGCCTTTCCTGTCATACTTATGTTTAAACCAGAGTTTTGACTGAATAAAATATATTAAAACTACTGATAATTTGTTAGAAATATCTTCTTTGCATTATTCTAATAATTTTTATAGCCCAAACTCTGGAGTAAAAAGTCTATGGCAGGTGAGGCAGTGCCTCACCTGTGTATCCTTTCCACACATCTCTAATCAAAACTCACCAGATTTCCAGGAGTTTATAATGCTGCACCTGTGTATAATGCCTAGATGTACACTTTGGCTCATATATTGCATGTAAATCTGGCTCTGGGGTTAGCCAGTGCCTCCTGAGCCATTTAGCTCACCGCACGTCCCTGATATATACTGGTGGTCACTGTCAGCAAACTGCAAAACTAAAATGCCCACAGGTATAGAATCTAGATGGATAGTATACTTGACGACACAGAGGTAGGTAGAGCAGTGGCCTTCCGTACCGTACTGCTATATATACTGGTGGTCACTGTCAGCAAACTGCAAAACTAAAATGCACCACAGGTATAGAATCTAGATGGATAGTATACTTGACGACACAGAGGTAGGTAGAGCAGTGGCCTTCCGTATCGTACTGCTATATATACTGGTGGTCACTGTCAGCAAAACTCTGCACTGTACTCCACCTACATAATACTGCTGGTCCCCAGTCCCCACAATAAAGCAGTGTGAGCACAGATATATGCAGCACACTGAGCACAGATATGGAGTGTTTTTCAGGCAGACAACGTATACTGGTGGTCACTGTCAGCAAAACTCTGCACTGTACTCCTCCTATATAATATACTGGTGGTCCCCAGTCCCCACAATAAAGCAGTGTGAGCACAGATATATGCAGCACACTGAGCACAGATATGGAGTGTTTTTCAGGCAGACAACGTATACTGGTGGTCAGTGTCAGCAAAACTCTGCACTGTACTCCTCCTATATAATACAGCTGCTCCCCAGTCCCCACAATTAAGCAGTGTGAGCACAGATATATGCAGCACACTGAGCACAGATATGGAGTGTTTTTCAGGCAGACAACGTATACTGGTGGTCACTGTCAGCAAAACTCTGCACTGTAGTCCTCCTATATAATATACTGGTGATCCTCAGTCCCCACAATAAAGCAGTGTGAGCACAGATATATGCAGCACACTGAGCACAGATATGGAGTGTTTTTCAGGCAGACAACGTATACTGGTGGTCACTGTCAGCAAAACTCTGCACTGTACTCCTCCTATATTGTCGCGAACCGGTCTCTCACCTTTGCGGGTTCTGGGGTTCATCCGTTGCCAGTGCGGTTGCTCGCGGTGCTGTGCGCCCGTGTGGGGACGCGGCGTGATCAGTGGCACAGGTAATGCAGAGTCTGGGAACTGGGAGTGCGGGGACCAAATGTCCTAAGGCACTGCGGTGTGTCTGCTGTATAGGAGGTGGCCATGTTGGAGACCAAATAGGTAATACAGAGCACTTGTGAAAACACCTGTGGGCAGGTGTAAGCCAATCCCGTGCTTGTGCTGCCTTTAAGTAGGCTGGGATTATGTTACTCTGGGCCAGTGCTTTGTTGTATCAACGCTGTGCTCTAGCTCTGAGCTCTCTCCGTGCATTCCTGTGTGATTCCCGTGGTCCAGATATCGCCTCCGTTCCCAGAGGCCCGTCTGCAGCCTTCACTGCTAAAGATCCACCGGCTCTCCGCTGTGCTGTCAGTTAATTGCACACCTACTGGAAATAGTTGGATTCCCAGAGTCCTGCATGAGGTTACCTTGTCTGCCTGCCATCAACCATACAAAGTTTGGAGGATTCCACTACCCTCAGCTGTTCGTTTGTTCTACTCTGCATTTAACCCGTTCATCACCTTGTCATCTACTACAGTTTTCACAGTGATCTCCGGAACCCGCAAGTAACCCAATTCAGTACTTTTATTTTCTATGTTATCATAACAAGGATAATTCTTCACAGTCTCTCAGTTAACTCTCCAAACTTCATTGCAAATCCTTACAGTTATTTCTTCATGTCTGCATTACCCAGTTAAACACATTCTGCAGTTCAGCATCAAAGCTTGTTTGTATTTGGACAATTCAACATTTATTCATCAGCTTGTTTTATATACAGTTCCATGAACATTTCTTTATTTGTCTTTGAGATTTATCCTGCATATTATTTCTGCCATTCCTGCAATACTTCAGTATAATATGATGATTAACAACTTGTCATTCAACTCTTTACTGCATTGTTATTTTTAATAAATATATGAAACGGAACTTTCTTCGTCCTCCCTGCTTTCTTCATACCCCAGCACCTACACCTGTGGTTGGTCCCGGGTTAACGGATTCACAAAAACACCCGGACCTGACAGTAAGCACTGGCCACATGGATCCGTCAAGTGACCAATTCGCAGGAGGCGGTGCTACGTCAGATATCCTTTCCCGTCTGGAAAACCAGGAGTCTATACAGACACAAATAGTGCAGTTTATGCAAACTATGGCAGACCGTTTAGAGACTCTTCATATGGCTATTAAAACGTCTCAAGTCCAGATTCCAACTCCGGTTGTCCCAGTTACCACTACAGCTTCTCCTGTGACGCTGCCTACGTCCCGCTTGCAGTTACCCTCTCCGAGTAAGTTTGACGGAACTCCAAAACTTTGCAGAGGATTCCTGAATCAATGCGAGATCCAGTTCGAACTGTTGTCCGCCAGTTTCCCATCAGCTTGTTCTAAGGTTGCATATATTATTGCCCTCCTCTCCGGTCAGGCTCTGGAGTGGGCATCACCATTATGGGAAAGAGGTGATCCTATCCTCTCTAATTACAAGGAGTTCGTATCATCCTTCCGGAGAATCTTTGACGAACCAGGCAGGACCACCTCAACATCTTTTGAGATTCTCCGTCTACGTCAAGGTTTACGTCCTGTCAGTCAATATATTATTCAGTTTCGTACGTTGTCTTCAGAGTTAAACTGGAATGAGGAGGCCCTGATCGCCGCATTTTGGAATGGACTTTCAGGGAGAATCAAGGATGATTTAACTATCCGGGATGTGCCAACTAAACTGGATGAATTGATTTCTCTCTGTAACAAACTTGACCTACGCTACAGGGAGCGATGTTTAGAGAAATCCAGGGCAGAGTGATCCAGTCCACGTTATCATCCTAGGCCTCGACAAGATTCTTCATCACAGTCTCCGGTAACGACAGAAGAACCTATGCAGATTGGGCGCTCTCGCCTCACAGAGGAGGAACGACTTCGTCGTCGACAGGGTAACCTCTGCATGTACTGTGGGTCCTCCGAACATTTAGTTAAATTCTGCAAACTCCGACCGGGAAACTCTCGCTCCTAGCTTATTCAAGAGAGGTTAAGCTAGGAGTTACTTTAGAATCACGTTCTGGGAAAGAGCCGACCTTGTCTATTCAATTAGAAGTTCCAAGTTCTACAGTGAAAGTTTCAGCTCTCCTAGATTCCGGGGCAGCCGAGAACTTCATCTCCTCAGCCTTTGTCTTACGGTCTAAAGTTCAAACCATGCCTCTGGAAGCAGCAGTTGCTGTTACAGCAGTGGATGGAAGTCGAATTCCAGATGGTATAATTACTCATCGAACCGTATGTCTCAAGATGAAAGTTGGTGTGCTCCATTCCGAATACGTCTCCTTCTACGTGATTCCCAAAGCCTCTCAAGATGTGATACTTGGTTTACCTTGGCTGCAGAAACATAATCCTCAACTTAATTGGCAAACCATGGAAGTCCTTTCGTGGGGTAAATCTTGTACCAAGGACTGTTTAGCCTCAATTGTACCTCTCCGGTCAATTAGCCTCCCCGACCTACCTCCGGTGTATCAATCCTTTGCGGATGTTTTCAGTAAACAAGCAGCAGACTCTCTACCTCCTCATCACGAATGTGACTGCCCAATCGTCCTGGTTCCGGGTAAAACCCCTCCTAGGGGACGAATTTATCCGCTATCCATCCCAGAGACGCAAGCTATGTCTGATTATATACAGAAAAATCTAACCAAAGGATTTATCAGACCATCTTCTTCACCCGCAGGAGCCGGATTCTTTTTCGTTAAGAAGAAGGACGGTGGGTTACGACCATGCATAGACTACCGTGGACTCAATGAGATCACTGTGAAAAACAAGTACCCATTACCCTTAATTCCAGAATTATTTGATCGGGTAAAGGGAGCTACTGTGTTTACAAAATTGGATCTCCGAGGGGCCTACAATTTAATCCGCATCCGGGCAGGGGATGAGTGGAAGACTGCTTTTAATACCCAGGATGGGCATTACGAATACCTTGTAATGCCTTTTGGTCTTTGTAATGCACCTGCAGTTTTTCAAAGCTATGTGAATGAACTTTTTCGTGATCTTCTCTACAAGTGTCTAGTAGTATACCTGGATGATATCCTAATATTCTCTAAAGATCTAAAGTCTCATCGTCACCAAGTTAAAGAGGTACTGACACGTTTGAGGAAAAATCAACTTTATTGTAAGTTAGAGAAGTGCACCTTTGAAGTATCTTCCATACCGTTCCTTGGTTACATCATTTCTGGATCAGAGCTATGTATGGATCCCGGTAAGGTACAAGCTATCCGAGATTGGACCACTCCTACGACTCTCAAGGGGATTCAGCGATTTCTTGGCTTTGCTAATTTCTATAGGAGATTCATTAAGAATTATTCTTCGTTAGCTGCTCCCATCACAGCCCTAACTCGCAAGGGAGCAAATCCTACGAACTGGTCTTCTGAAGCAATCAAAGCCTTCTCTGATTTAAAGCAAGCCTTTGGGTCAGCCCCCATTCTTCGACAGCCTGATTTGAATCGTCCCTTTCTACTAGAGGTGGATGCATCTACAGAAGCAGTAGGAGCTGTGTTGTCACAAGTCTTTGAAGATAAAAAGGTCCATCCCTGCGGATATTTCTCCCGTAAGTTCCTCCCGGCCGAACGTAATTATGCAATCGGTGAGCAAGAATTACTTGCCATCAAGTTGGCATTTGAGGAGTGGAGATACCTTCTAGAAGGAGCACAACATCGCATTACAGTTTATACTGATCATAAGAATCTTCTATATCTGCAGTCAGCTCAGTGCTTGAATCCACGACAAGCTAGATGGGCGCTTTTCTTCACACGATTCAATTTCAAGCTCACCTACCGACCAGGGTCTCAGAACAAAAAGGCAGATGCCCTTTTTCGGTCCTTTGCTTCTTCTGAATCAAATGATGCTACCACGAATCAAGCCATTGTGAATCCTACGTCCTTTTTAATGACTCGAATCTCTCCAGTTCCTCCGCCTGGCAAGACCTTTGTCGCCACAAATCTTCGTAAACGGCTGCTTACCTGGGCTCACTCCTCTTCCTTCATGGGTCATCCTGGGGTTCTAAAGACTCTCAAATTTATTCAACAGTCTTATTGGTGGCCACGTCTCAAAGCCGATGTCCAAGAGTTTATAGCAGCATGTCCTAAATGTGCCCTACATAAGAGTCCAAGAAGTTCTCCACCAGGTTTATTACATCCATTATCCATACCCAAACAACCATGGACTCATATCTCAATGGATTTCGTGACCGATCTACCTCCATCAAAAGGGCGAAATACCATTTGGGTGATAGTGGATCGATTTTCGAAAATGGCACATTTCATTCCATTAACTGGGTTACCATCAGCCCCTTTACTAGCCAGATTGTTCATCTCTGAAATCTTCAAGTTGCATGGCCTTCCTCGAGAGATCATCTCTGATCGGGGAACACAGTTTGTGGCCAAGTTTTGGAGGTCGCTTTGTTCATCTTTAAATGTCAAGTTGAATTTTTCTTCTGCATATCATCCTCAGACAGATGGACAAACTGAGAGAGTCAACCAAGACCTTGAAACATTTCTCCGGTTATATGTATCGTCCTCACAGGATGACTGGGTTGACTACCTTCCATTGGCAGAATTTGCTCATAATAATCTCTTCCATTCATCTTCAGAATCTAAGCCCTTTTATATTAACTTCGGCTTTCATCCTCGTGTGCCAGAGTTCCATCCATTGCCAGCCCTAGAGGTTCCAGCAGCAGATCAAGAACTTCAACGTCTATCTAGAATCTGGAGTTGTGTGCGTAAGTCGTTGGTCAAAACTTCCGCTCGTTATAAATCTTTCGCAGATGGAAAACGTAAAGCTGTACCGAATTACAAGGTGGGGGACCAAGTTTGGATTTCTACGCGCAATCTCAGGTTCAAAGTTCCTTCTAAGAAATTTGCTACCAAGTTTATTGGTCCATTTCCCATTGTAAAGGTTCTCAATCCTGTGTCATACAAAGTCAAGTTGCCACCATCTTTGAGAATTCCTAACGCCTTTCGTACATCTTTATTGAAGCCTTTGATTCTCAATAAGTTCCGTACTACCCAGTCCAAATCTCCTAAAGTTGACTCTGTGCAGGATGAGGAATTTGAAGTTAAAGAGATTGTGGACTCACGTTCCCGATATGGACGTTTACAGTTTTTGGTCGACTGGAAGGGTTACGGTCCGGAGGAGAGATCCTGGGTTTTCTCTGAAGATGTTCATGCTCCAAGACTGGTACAGAAATACTTCTCCAAAAATCCTGATAAGGTTCAAAGGTGTTCGGAGACCACCCGTAGAAGAGGGGGTACTGTCACGAACCGGTCTCTCACCTTTGCGGGTTCTGGGGTTCATCCGTTGCCAGTGCGGTTGCTCGCGGTGCTGTGCGCCCATGTGGGGACGCGGCGTGATCAGTGGTACAGGTAATGCAGAGTCTGGGAACTGGGAGTGCGGGGACCAAATGGCCTAAGGCACTGCGGTGTGTCTGCTGTATAGGAGGTGGCCATGTTGGAGACCAAATAGGTAATACAGAGCACTTGTGAAAACACCTGTGGGCAGGTGTAAGCCAATCCCGTGCTTGTGCTGCCTTTAAATAGGCTGGGATTATGTTACTCTGGGCCAGTGCTTTGTTGTATCAACGCTGTGCTCTAGCTCTGAGCTCTCTCCGTGCATTTCTGTGTGATTCACGTGGTCCAGATATCGCCTCCGTTCCCAGAGGCCCGTCTGCAGCCTTCACTGCTAAAGATCCACCGGCTCTCCGCTGTGCTGTCAGTTAATTGCACACCTACTGGAAATAGTTGGATTCCCAGAGTCCTGCATGAGGTTACCTTGTCTGCCTGCCATCAACCATACAAAGTTTGGAGGATTCCACTACCCTCAGCTGTTCGTTTGTTCTACTCTGCATTTAACCCGTTCATCACCTTGTCATCTACTACAGTTTTCACAGTGATCTCCGGAACCCGCAAGTAACCCAATTCAGTACTTTTATTTTCTATGTTATCATAACAAGGATAATTCTTCACAGTCTCTCAGTTAACTCTCAAAACTTAATTGCAAATCCTTACAGTTATTTCTTCATGTCTGCATTACCCAGTTAAACACATTCTGCAGTTCAGCATCAAAGCTTGTTTGTATTTGGACAATTCAACATTTATTCATCAGCTTGTTTTATATACAGTTCCATGAACATTTCTTTATTTGTCTTTGAGATTTATCCTGCATATTATTTCTGCCATTCCTGCAATACTTCAGTATAATATGATGATTAACAACTTGTCATTCAACTCTTTACTGCATTGTTATTTTTAATAAATATATGAAACGGAACTTTCTTCGTCCTCCCTGCTTTCTTCATACCCCAGCACCTACACCTGTGGTTGGTCCCGGGTTAACGGATTCACAAAAACACCCGGACCTGTCATATATAATACAGCTGCTCCCCAGTCCCCACAATTAAGCAGTGTGAGCACAGATATATGCAGCACACTGAGCACAGATATGGAGTGTTTTTCAGGCAGACAACGTATACTGGTGTTCACTGTCAGCAAAACTCTGCACTGTACTCCTCCTATATAATACAGCTGCTCCCCAGTCCCCACAATTAAGCAATAAGCACAAATATTTTTGCATCAAGAATTCAAGATTAATAAACGGAGAGGACGCCAGCCACGTCCTCTCCCTAACATTTCCAATGCACGAGTGAAAATGGCGGCGACGCGCGGCTGCTTATATAGAATCCGAATCTCGCGAGAATCCGACAGCGGGATGATGACGTTCGGGCGTGCTCGGGTTAACCGAGCTATACGGGAGAATCCGAGTATGCCTCGGACCCGTGTAAAATGGGTGAAGTTCGGGGGGGTTCGGTTTCCGAGGAACCGAACCCGCTCATCACTATTTATAATGAATGGCAATTTCTACAAAAGTTAGTGAAAACTAAAATTTCACCTACTTTTGCAGAAATTAAATTATAGTGAATAGACACCTAAGTGACTTTGTTTTCACCTCGCACCATCCAATAAACACATTTTCATATTTTCATGCATTCATGCTTGAAAAGATTTGTGCACATGACCAAGTGTTCCCTGTAAAAAGAGTCCAATGTGATTGCTAAAACCTGTAAAGCCCCTATCTTGCTTGTACTGGTAATAAATGATCTCAGTGTGCAACTTTGACCTCGGAAGACAGTAAAATGTTTTACACATAATTAACTTCAATGAGGAAATGTCCCAGAATTTACATAGAGCATGTGACGCGCTATTTTTAGGATATATGCAGATAATGTGACATGCTCATTTTAGAATTTACGCAGAACATGTAACTTTTTTTTCAATTTTAATATGTCCTTTATAATAAAAAGGCTAAGCTCCTGTTATGTGTGCTGGTGGCCACTAGTGATCATGCAGGGAGATGTTACAGCCTGCTGCTAATTAAAAACAGAACACAGATAGGAGCCCATATACCTATATTCACGGTATTAGCCTTAATGTACTGTAGCAACCCAAAAAATCTTGGATAGACGTAGGGACAAAAATTGGGGTTATAATAAGAAAGGTATAACAAGACACGAAAATGGCCAAATAGCTAAACGGTAGCAAGGCATGCTGGTATGTGTAGTTCCACAACAGCTGGAGGGCCGAAAGTTCCCAACCCCTGATGTAGATAAAGAGGAAACCTCATAGGGGTCGATTCAATTCACCGACAGTTGAATAGCGCCGGGAATAGCTATTAGCTATTCAATACACCGCCAAGTGACACTCAATTGTCAGGAATTCTTCTCTCACCCCCGGGGGATGAGAGAGGAAATCCGACAAAAGTGCTGACGCGCGGCCAGCGCGATGCTGATTCTGTCGGGAATCAGCATCGCGGTGGGGAGTTAAGTCGGAGAATGCCCGTTCTCCCGACAAATCAACCTGTTAAGTCCAGGAGAACGGGCATTCGCCGACTTACCTTGAGCTGAATTGAATAGCGCCGGGAGCTAATTCCCAGTGCTATTCAACTGTCGGTGAATTGAATCGACCCCATAGTATATTATCTCATACTAAGGTTCATCCGATAAGATCCATATATCACTTCTTTTTACAACTGATAAAAATGTTTTATTCTAAAACATACTTAAAAATGTACTTTAAATCAGACATGCATTGTGGCCATTGTGAGGCAGATGTTGTTTTCGTGTACTGTATATTACGTAAGTGTTGGCTTGCGCTGTGGAATTTGAAGCCCAGACTTGGACTTTTGGAAAAAAACATTTCAATTAAAAAGTTTCACAATAGATAAAATTCATAAATATCTTTATTCACCCAAAAATACTTTGCTCAAAAAATTAAGCATTTTATGGTTTTAATCTATTATCCAGAGAAATAGATTTTGCAGTGATGCAAATTAGATAGGCAGGAGCACAAAAATTTCATATTGTGAGTTTAATATTAGCTGGAAATAACCATATGGCATACCTCCTAACATGACCCTCTCCAGGAGGGACACAATGCTCTGCTCCTGGACTTTTCTCTTAATTTCTGATTGGCAGCACCTGTGGTGAAACACCTTTTATAACAAGTAACTAGTTCAACACAGGTGATGGCAATCCTACATTAAGAGGAAAGTACAGGCACAGAGCATTTTGTCCCTCCTGGAGAGGGTCATGTTGGGAGGTATGATATGCTGTATAGCAGGGGACAGGGATTTTTTTTATCTTTTACCCCAAAATATATTTGGATACGCCTGACTTTATCCCCTTAATTTGAAAGGAAGGAAATCATATATTATTGTGTATATATACTGGTTATCACTGTTTATATGGCATTTCTGAGATACTGTGTATATATATATATATATATATATATATATATATTATATATATGTATAGATGGATAGATAGATAGATAGATAGACAGACAGACAGACAGACAGACAGACAGACAGACAGATAGATAGATAGATAGATAGATAGATAGATAGATAGATAGATAGAAAATTTCGTTTTTTTTATTATTTTCACCAATTATTTTTTGGCAATGAATGGGTTAATTAACACTTTCTCCCCAAAACACCAGAATGAAGGCAAGAAAGATGGATGAGGGGAAAGGGGGGAAGGGAGGGGGACACGACTTTTAGGAGACAGATGGTCACATCCTCACCTCAGTCAATGGGAATTTGCCACTGTTATGTGGGCCACTGTCTGATCCTGCAGAACTCCGTCCGTGGTCAGCCACAGAACACTTCAAGATCTGTGTGTGGGTTGGCGGGCCGCGGGCAGGAGGACAGGACAACGCAGGACAGGTGGACGTGAGGAAGCGCGGTGTGACGTCAGCACGTCACACCGCTGCCAGGAACACAGCACAGGGCGGCCAGGAACACAGCACAGGGTGGCCAGGAGCACAGCGCAGGGAGGGCAGGAGGGAGCGCGGTGTGTCTCGGCAGCGCGACCATCCATTACCCCCAGGAATTTTATTTTTACCCCATTTGGGGTAATTTACCTCTGTTCCCTGACCACTGCTGTATAGGGTTATATTTGGGGGAGGGGGGGGGGGGAGGGTTGCGTCCTTTGATAAATGAACTTACAAGAGGGTTGCGTCCTTTGATAAATGAACTTATGATTTTGCTAAATGTGTGGAGTAACACTTTTTAATATGAGTATTGGTTACTTAGGTATACTGTTGCCATTTTTATATAACAATGTATAATGTTATAGTGCTATATTTATACAGCTCTGCAGATTTATTTGATCTCAGTTGGCATTGAGTTAGCACAGTATGTGCATTGTGCCTGTATGTCAATCTATCCATGCATGCTATTCTAAGCGGTGACTGTACACCTGTCTCATGTGCCTGCACTGTAAGGTGTTTCAGCAGCGCTTATAAATTAGTCTGTTTATGCTCCATTAGCCAAGACTATCTCAGCAGTAGCGATGCAATGCGTCTAATTGACAGTATCCTGCTAGTACGGTAGCAGTTCAGTCCATGTGTGTTTGCTTTTCTACTTCCCAACCACCCATTGCATAATGCTGACACTTTGCTTGCCAATCACTATTTTATGCTAATTCCTAGCGCCATTATTCACATACCATAAGATTGTGATTTGTAGTGATTGCGGTGCCAGACTCCAACAGCCAGCTCTTGTCAGGAGCACCAATGAAGAGTTTTGTTTAAATGACAATTAATTGTTTTTGGCTTGTTTACTTATTTATTTATTTAATTTCATGACAATTATGCAAACATTTTTAATTCTTTTCTGTAGAACTTGTTTTATTCTGCACAAAGATGTCCTTGATAACAACTTAACTAGTTATTTTTTTCCCCCAAAATTGACAATATTTTTTATAATTAAAATGTGAAAATTATTTCTTTGTAAAAGCTGGTTCAACGTCATTTTATTAACAAACTAGCTGAATAACCGTGCTTCGCTGCGGGATGAGGATGGTAAATTAGAATTATGGTTGTTCGTTAATTTACGTTGGTTGGAGATCTAGTATATAGGCATATCTTGCTTCCATGACCCACTTTGTTTAGTGGCTGGACCCCTTTTTGGTCCCCCAAGGGACCCTGCTGTTCCCACTATACAACTCTCAGTCTGTGTCATCTTGCTGCCTCCATTGCCCCGCTCACATCATGTCATTGCCCCTGTGAAATTATCCATTTATTTACAATTTGTTATATAGCGCAGCACATTATACATCTCCTGATTTACTCTGTGCTGCTGGGGGACCCTGCTACTTCCACTATATAACTCTCAATGTATGGGTTCGTGCTACTTAAATTCCCCCCCTCACATCTTGTCACTGCCCTTGTCACATGCAGACCTGTCCTGCATGACATATTATGCATCTCCTAATATACTGTGTGCTGCTGGGGACCCTACTCCTCGAACTATATAACTGTCAGTGTATGGCTTCCTGCTACCTCCATTGCCCTCCTCACATCATGTCACTACCACTGTCACATGCAGCCCTGTCGTCACTGACATATCATGCATGTCCTGATATAGTCTGTGCTGCTGGCCCACCCCTAGGGGTGCCAGGGGTGTGTTGCCCCCACAGTGTTTGTTCCCAGATTGTAAGTCATATGTGTACCAAGTTTGGTGTAAATTGCTCCAGGCATTCCATAGTTATGCTGTCTGCTGAAATATTCAGTGCTGATGCCTCACCCTTAGGGGTGCTAGGGGTGTCTTACCCGCACAGTATTTGTTCCCAGATTGTAAGTCATATGTGTACCAAGTTTGGTGTAAATTGGTCCAGGCAGCCTGGAGTTATGCTGTCTCCTGAAATACTCTGTGCTGCTGTCCCACCCCTAGGGGTGCTAGGGATGTTTTACCTCCACAGTGTTTGTTCCCAGATTGTAAGTCATCTGTGTACCAAGTTTGGTGTAAATTGGTCCAGGCATTCCAGAGGTATGCTGTCTGCTGAAACACTCTGTGCTGCTGCCTCACCCCAAGGGGTGCTAAGAGTGTCTTCCCACCACAGTGTTTGTGCCCAGATTGTAAGTCATATGTGTACCAAGTTTGGTGTACATTGCTCCAGCCATTCCGGGGTTATGCTGTCTCCTGATATACTCTGTGCTGATGTCCCCACTAGGGGTGCTAGGGGTGTGTTACCCCACAGTGTTTGTTCCCAGATTGTAAGTCATATGTGTACCAAGTTTGGTGTAAATTGCTTCAAGAATTCCGTAGTTATGCTGGAACATACATACAGTATACATATACATGCATACATAAATAAATACATACATACATACATACATACATACATACATACATACATACATACATACATACATACACACATCCATTTTTGGTGATTTCCGTGGATGGACAGTGACATTTGTAAAACCAGTTCTTAGCAAGCACGTGGGACCTAAGGAGAAGCTACCTGCCAAGTTTCAAGATTGTAGGCCTTGTGGTTTAAGAGATTTTGTAATGAGTCAATCAGTGAGTCAATCTCCTTTTTTGCCTTTTATACATATAGATATTCAGTTGTGTTAATAAACTCATAATAAATTAGAGTTATATAGCTGTTATTTTAATAATTTGTTCCATTTTAAAAAATCAACAATTTGGGGGAATTTTTATTTATTTTATAAACAGTGTATTTCTACTTTTAAATGCAGTTAAAGTGACATTGAATCAACAAAGCAAAACAAAAAGAACACGGAGATTAATGTCACTGTAATACATAAGAATAGTAAGAACAGCTATAATATCAAGCGCAGCATACGGCGAGCAAATACTGTACTTATTAATGACATAATGAGGAAAAAAATACAAAAACTGTGCCCCTTGGTTGTGTTGAAAGAAGAAAATAAAAAGAGAAATAATAGACTGGGAGAACAGGAAAGCAGGAAAAGAAAGGAGGGGGACGACCTTCTGGGGAAGTGCCCCAAATGAAGTGGGAAATGATGCAATTCAATAATATTAGCCGTGTTCATTAAACTAACAACTACCAGGAGGGGCAAAATAACAAAAAGGCGCAAACACAATATAGTGCTAGAGCATAGTAATATAAGTTAATGGTCAGAACAGAAGGTCTGACAGTCCGTATCGTATTGACGAGCGGCAGGGGGGATTTTGAAAAAGGTACCACAAGCCCCAGACTTGTAGGAACTTAGAGGATCTATTATTAAGATATGCAGTGATTTTCTCCATACCTGCTAGATACCATATCCTACCTATAACTAAGTGAAGAGAAGAAACTTTCAGGTGTTTCCAGTGTGATACAATTAGGCACCTGGCAGCGTTTAGAATTTGAACTACTAGCGGAGATCTTATCCAAAGTTGAGATTGGTAGTCCCAAAAGAAAAGACCACGGGTTTTTAACAATGGGCGCATTCACCATTTTACTAATCAAGTTCACAATCTTGTCACAGCAGAGGGCTATCTTAGGCTAGGAACACCATATATGGAAAAAGGAACCCAGCTCGCAATAGCCTCTCCAACACCGAAGGGAGACGGATTTAAGCATCTTGAATTTTCTAGTGGGAACTAGAGATGAGCGGGTTCGGTTCCTCGGAATCCGA
This sequence comes from Pseudophryne corroboree, assembly GCF_028390025.1. Taxonomy (NCBI): domain Eukaryota; kingdom Metazoa; phylum Chordata; class Amphibia; order Anura; family Myobatrachidae; genus Pseudophryne; species Pseudophryne corroboree. Next base: position 1,005,025,855 of record NC_086445.1, read on the forward strand.
ACCCCCCCGAACTTCAGCCTTTTTACACGGGTCCGAGGCAGACTCGGATCTTCCCGCCTTGCTCGGCTAACCCGAGCGCGCCCGAACGTCATCATCCCGCTGTCGGATTCTCGCGAGGCTCGTATTCTATCGCGAGACTCAGATTCTATATAAGGAGCCGCGCGTCGCCGCCATTTTTCACACGTGCATTGAGATTGATAGGGAGAGGACGTGGCTGGCGTCCTCTCCGTTTAGATAGAGAGTGAGACACTTGATTTACTAGTAATTTAATTTTAGTAATTTTGGGGAGCATTAGGAGTACTCAGAGAGTGCAGAGTTTTGCTGATAGTTATACTAGTGACCACCAGTTTTATTTATTATTTAAAATCCGTTCTCTGCCTGAAAAAAAACGATACACAGTCACATACCATATCTGTGCTCAGCCTCAGTGTGCTGCATGATAATATCATCTATGTATATCTGACTGTGCTGAGTGCTCACTGCTCACACAGCTTAATTGTGGGGGAGACTGGGGTGCAGTTATAGCAGGAGTACATAACAGTGCACACTTTTGCTGCCAGTGTGACTGACCAGTGACCACCAGTATATTGTCTGCCTGAAAAAGTTAAACACTCGTGTGGTGTTTTTTTTTTTAATTCTATAAACGCATTCTGCTGACAGACAGTGTCCAGCAGGTCCGTCATTCATTATATTATAATATATACCTGCAGTAGTGATATATATATATTTTTTATATCATTATCATCCAGTCTATACTAGCAGACGCAGTACAGTAGTCCACGGCTGTAGCTACCTCTGTGTCGGCAGTGCTCGTCCATAATTGTATACCTACCTGTGGTGGGTTTTTTTTTTCTATCTTCTTCATACTAGTAGTTTAGGAGTCTGCTGCTGACAGTGTCCAGCAGGTCCGTCATTATATAATATATACCTGTCCTGCAGTAGTGATATATATATATTTTTTATATCATTATCATCCAGTCTATACTAGCAGACGCAGTACGGTAGTCCACGGCTGTAGCTACCTCTGTGTCGGCAGTCACTCGTCATCCATAAGTATACTAGTATCCATCCATCTCCATTGTTTACCTGAGGTGCCTTTTAGTTGTGCCTATTAAAATATGGAGAACAAAAATGTTGAGGTTCCAAAAATAGGGAAAGATCAAGATCGACTTCCACCTCGTGCTGAAGCTGCTGTCACTAGTCATGGCCGAGACGATGAAATGCCATCAACGTCGTCTGCCAAGGCCGATGCCCAATGTCATAGTACAGAGCATGTAAAATCCAAAACACCAAATATCAGTAAAAAAAGGACTCAAAAATCTAAAATAAAATCGTCGGAGGAGAAGCGTAAACTTGCCAATATGCCATTTACCACACGGAGTGGCAAGGAACGGCTGAGGCCCTGGCCTATGTTCATGGCTAGTGGTTCAGCTTCACATGAGGATGGAAGCACTCAGCCTCTCGCTAGAAAAATGAAAAGACTTAAGCCTGCAAAAGCACAGCAAAGAACTGTGCGTTCTTCGAAATCACAAATACACAAGGAGAGTCCAATTGTGTCGGTTGCGATGCCTGACCTTCCCAACACTGGACGTGAAGAGCATGCGCCTTCCACCATTTGCACGCCCCCTGCAAGTGCTGGAAGGAGCACCCGCAGTCCAGTTCCTGATAGTCAGATTGAAGATGTCAGTGTTGAAGTACACCAGGATGAGGAGGATATGGGTGTTGCTGGCGCTGGGGAGGAAATTGACCAGGAGGATTCTGATGGTGAGGTGGTTTGTTTAAGTCAGGCACCCGGGGAGACACCTGTTGTCCGTGGGAGGAATATGGCCATTGACATGCCTGGTGAAAATACCAAAAAAATCAGCTCTTCGGTGTGGAAGTATTTCAACAGAAATGCGGACAACATTTGTCAAGCCGTGTGTTGCCTTTGTCAAGCTGTAATAAGTAGGGGTAAGGACGTTAACCACCTCGGAACATCCTCCCTTATACGTCACCTGCAGCGCATTTATCATATGTCAGTGACAAGTTCAAAAACTTTGGGCGACAGCGGAAGCAGTCCACTGACCAGTAAATCCCTTCCTCTTGTAACCAAGCTCACGCAAACCACCCCACCAACTCCCTCAGTGTCAATTTCCTCCTTCCCCAGGAATGCCAATAGTCCTGCAGGCCATGTCACTGGTAATTCTGACGAGTCCTCTCCTGCCTGGGATTCCTCCGATGCATCCTTGCGTGTAACGCCTACTGCTGCTGGCGCTGCTGTTGTTGCTGCTGGGAGTCGATGGTCATCCCAGAGGGGAAGTCGTAAGACCACTTTTACTACTTCCACCAAGCAATTGACTGTCCAACAGTCCTTTGCGAGGAAGATGAAATATCACAGCAGTCATCCTGCTGCAAAGCGGATTTCTGAGGCCTTGGCATCCTGGGCGGTGAGAACCGTGGTTCCGGTATCCATCATTACTGCAGAGCCAACTATAGACTTGTTTGAGGTACTGTGTCCCCGGTACCAAATACCATCTAGGTTCCATTTCTCTAGGCAGGCGATACCGAAAATGTACACAGACCTCAGAAAAAGACTCACCAGTGTCCTAAAAAATGCAGTTGTACCCAATGTCCACTTAACCACGGACATGTGGACAAGTGGAGCAGGGCAGACTGAGGACTATATGACTGTGACAGCCCACTGGGTAGATGTATGGACTCCCGCCGCAAGAACAGCAGCGGCGGCACCAGTAGCAGCATCTCGCAAACGCCAACTCTTTCCTAGGCAGGCTACGCTTTGTATCACCGCTTTCCAGAATACGCACACAGCTAAAAACCTCTTACGGTAACTGAGGAAGATCATCGCAGAATGGCTTACCCCAATTGGACTCTCCTGTGGATTTGTGGCATCGGACAACGCCAGCAATATTGTGTGTGCATTAAATATGGGCAAATTCCAGCACGTCCCATGTTTTGCACATACCTTGAATTTGGTGGTGCAGAATTATTTAAAAAACGAGAGGGGCGTGCAAGAGATGCTGTCGGTGGCCAGAAGAATTGTGGGACACTTTCGGCGTACAGGCACCACGTACAGAAGACTGGAGCACCACCAAAAACGCCTGAACCTGCCCTGCCATCATCTGAAGCAAGAAGTGGTAACGAGGTGGAATTCAACCCTCTATATGCTTCAGAGGTTGGAGGAGCAGCAAAAGGCCATTCAAGCCTATACAACTGAGCACGATATAGGAGGTGGAATGCACCTGTCTCAAGCGCAGTGGAGAATGATTTCAACGTTGTGCAAGGTTCTGCAACCTTTTGAACTTGCCACACGTGAAGTCAGTTCAGACACTGCCAGCCTGAGTCAGGTCATTCCCCTCATCAGGCTTTTGCAGAAGAAGGAGACATTGAAGGAGGAGCTAACACAGAGCGATTCCGCTAGGCATGTGGGACTTGTGGATGGAGCCCTTAATTCGCTTAACAAGGATTCACGGGTGGTCAATCTGTTGAAATCAGAGCACTACATTTTGGCCACCGTGCTCGATCCTAGATTTAAAACCTATCTTGGATCTCTCTTTCCGGCAGACACAAGTCTGCAGGGGTTCAAAGAACTGCTGGTGACAAAATTGTCAAGTCAAGCGGAACGCGACCTGTCAACATCTCCTCCTTCACATTCTCCCGCAACTGGGGGTGCGAGGAAAAGGCTCAGAATTCCGAGCCCACCCGCTGGCGGTGATGCAGGGCAGTCTGGAGCGACTGCTGATGCTGACATCTGGTCCGGACTGAAGGACCAGCCAACGATTACGGACATGTCGTCTACTGTCACTGCATATGATTCTCTCCCCATTGAAAGAATGGTGGAGGATTATATGAGTGACCGCATCCAAGTAGGCATGTCAGACAGTCCGTACGTATACTGGCAGGAAAAAGAGGCAATTTGGAGGCCCTTGCACAAACTGGCTTTATTCTACCTAAGTTGCCCTCCCACAAGTGTGTACTCCGAAAGAGTGTTTAGTGCCGCCGCTCACCTTGTCAGCAATCGGCGTACGAGGTTACTTCCAGAAAATGTGGAGAAGATGATGTTCATTAAAATGAATTATAATCAATTCCTCCATGGAGACATTCACCAGCAGCAATTGCCTCCACAAAGTACACAGGGAGCTGTGATGGTGGATTCCAGTGGGGACGAATTGATAACCTGTGAGGAGGGGGATGTACACGGTGATGAATCGGAGGATGATGATGAGGTGGACATCTTGCCTCTGTAGAGCCAGTTTGTGCAAGGAGAGATTAATTGCTTCTTTTTTGGTGGGGGTCCAAACCAACCCGTCATTTCAGTCACAGTCGTGTGGCAGACCCTGTCACTGAAATGATGGGTTGGTTAAAGTGTGCATGTCCTGTTTATACAACATAAGGGTGGGTGGGAGGGCCCAAGGACAATTCCATCTTGCACCTCTTTTTTCTTTCATTTTTCTTTGCGTCATGTGCTGTTTGGGGAGTGTTTTTTGGAAGGGCCAGCCTGCGTGACACTGCAGTGCCACTCCTAGATGGGCCAGGTGTTTGTGTCAGCCACTAGGGTCGCTTAGCTTACTCACACAGCTACCTCATTGCGCCTCTTTTTTTCTTTGCGTCATGTGCTGTTTGGGGAGTGTTTTTTTGAAGGGCCATCCTGCGTGCCACTCCTAGATGGGCCAGGTGTTTGTGTCGGCCACTTGGGTCGCTGAGCTTAGTCATCCAGCGACCTCGGTGCAAATTTTAGGACTAAAAATAATATTGTGAGGTGTTCAGAATAGACTGAAAATGAGTGGAAATTATGGTTATTGAGGTTAATAATACTTTGGGATCAAAATGACCCCCAAATTCTATGATTTAAGCTGTTTTTTAGGGTTTTTTGAAAAAAACACCCGAATCCAAAACACACCCGAATCCGACAAAAAAAATTCGGTGAGGTTTTGCCAAAACGCGTTCGAACCCAAAACACGGCCGCGGAACCGAACCCAAAACCAAAACACAAAACCCGAAAAATTTCCGGTGCACATCTCTAGTGGGAACTACAGTAAATACCATCTACAATATATCTTATAAGCATTTTCCTTCACAAACATTGATATAGATGTCTTGGAAACATTCTCATGTATGTCAGACCAAGTTTGTTCATCAGGAGGAGGACCTAAGTCCAGTTCCCATTGGAGTCCAAACGATTGAGCAGGAAGCTACTCGGAAGATAGAATGAAGGTGAGTATAAAGGGTAGATATAATACCCTGAGCTAGCACAGAGATTCAAGGGTACACAGAGGTGGTCATTCCGAGTTGTTCGCTCGTTGCCGTTTTTCACAACGGAGCGATTAGGTGCATGTGCATGGTACGCAGCGCGCATGCGTTAAGTAATTTAACACAAAACTTTGGAAATTTACACAAGCTCGAGCGACGTTTTTTCAACGCTCGAGTGATCGTAGTGTGATTGACAGGAAGTGGGTGTTTCTGGGCGGCAACTCAGCATTTTCAGGGAGTGTGCTAAAAAACACAGGCGTGCCAGGTAATAACGCAGGAGTGGCTGGAGAAACGGGGGAGTGGCTGGCCGAACGCAGGGCGTGTTTGTGACGTCAAACCAGGAACTAAACGGACCGAGGTGATCACAATCTAGGAGTAGGTCTGGAGCTACTCAGAAACTGCAAGGAATTATTTAGTAGCAGTTCTGCTAACCTTTCATTCGCTATTCTGCTAAGCTAAGATACACTCCCAGACGGCGGCAGCCTAGCGTTTGCAATGCTGCTAAAAGCAGCTAGCGAGCGAACAACTCGGAATGACCACCAGAGTGCAGAGAGATGTATAACAGGCCAGGGAGGTGACAAAGTGTCTCAACCGGAAATACACAAATGAGTTCACCTCCAGGATGTCAAAACGCAATTGGATATCAGGTAAAGACATTTAGATGCATCAGCTAATCAATCAAATGCCAAGCGTACATTAATGCTGAGCCAAGGTCGTGAGCATGTAGAGGATTGGCTCAGAGGAAAATTAGGGTTATCCCACAGAGGACTAAGAGGGGTAGGAGAAGAGAGGAGGTTAAAGTGGTGTGGCTCAGGTCTGTTTCCAGGGTAAGCCACTGAAGGGCCGTGATGGAGGCAAACCAGACCACAGCCGGACTTAGAGGAGAAGCATAATAGCATAATAATATTTCCAGATATCCAGAAATGATTTACCCCCAGCAGATGTAGGTTTCCGTAAATCCGTGAAATCTGTCCTAGGTACCTTGCCCCTCTCCATGAAGTGAATAAACTAATTATGTATCTGGGCTAATATGGAATCCAGAACTTTAACTGACAATGATTGGAATAAATATAACAGGCGTGGAAGTATATTCATTTGTATGACCATTATTCGCCACAACCAGGAGAAAATGAGAGATTGCCACCTGAACAGATCCACTTTTGTGGCTGAGAGCAGTGGATGGGGGGAGGGGAGGGGGGGGGTGGTAAAAGTTCAAGTTCCTTAATCCGTGAATGTGTGAAACAGACTCGGAAGTGATGTATGGGGAGATGAGAAAGTTGAACATCATCCGCAAACAGGGAGATCTTATAATCAGATGCGCCTATCATTATATGCAAAACATCATAAGAAAGGCAAATAGGAGCTGCCCGGGGTTTAATGATCAGAGCAAACATCAAGGGTGACAAGAGGCGACCCTGCCTAGTGCCATTGGTAATGGGACGAGTATAAAGCCTGAACTCCGATGAGAAAGTCACCACTAAACCTAAACTGCCTAATGGTCACAAACATAAAAATGAGTTTTATGGTAAGAACTTACCTTTGTTAAAACTTTTTTTGCGAGGTACACTGGGCTCCACAAAGAAAGACATAGGGGTGTAGAGTAGGATCTTGATCCGAGGCACTAACAGGCTCAAAAGCTTTGACTGTTCCCAGAATGCACAGCGCCGCCTCCTCTATAACCCCGCCTCCCTGCACAGGAGCTCAGGTTTTAGTGAACCAGCCCAATGCAGTAGCAGAAAAAGAGACGACAACGGTTAGTAGCCACATACACCACAGTCTCACGTCAAGAGAAGTGTCAGCGGCTAATGCCATACCAACCCAAAGAAGCTAAGTGCGTCAGGGTGGGCGCCTTGTGGAGCCCAGTGTACCTCGCAGAAAGAGTTTTAACAAAGGTAAGTTCTTACCATAAAACCCGTTTTCTGCTGCGGGGTACACTGGGCTCCACAAGGATAGACATTGGAGATGTCCTAAAGCAGTTCCTTATGGGAGGGGCGCACTGTAGCGGTCACAAGAATCCGGCGTCCAAAGGAAGCATCCTGAAAAGCGGCAGTATCGAAGGCATAGAACCTTATGAACGTGTTCACAGAGGACCACGTAGCCACCTTGCACAATTGTTTAAGGGTCGCACCACAGCGGGCCGCCCAAGAAGGTCCAACAGACCGAGTAGAATGGGCCGTAATGTGAGCAGGAGCTGATAGACCAACCCTCACATAAGCATGTGTAATCACCATTCTAATCCATCTGGCCAAAGTTTGCTTGTGAGCAGGCCATCCCCATTTGTGAAATCCAAACAGCACAAAGAGAGAATCAGATTTCCTAATAGAAGCAGTTCTCTTCACGTAGATATGGAGAGCCCGTACCACATCCAAAGACCGCTCTTTGGAAGACAGATCAGGAGAAACAAGTGCCGGAACCACAATCTCCTGGTTAAGGTGGAACGAAGAAACCACCTTAGGTAAATATCCGGGACGAGTCCTAAGAACCGCCCAGTCACGGTGAAATATCAGATATGGGGAACTACAAGACAAGGCACCCAAATCCGACACTCAGATATTTGAACATTGAGGGAGGCAAGACGCGGGCCTAAGTCCAGGCCCTGCTGAAGAAAGACCAACAGCTTGGCTATACTAAACTTGGAAGCGTCATAACGGTTAGATGCGCACCAAACAAAGTAAGAATGCTAGACCCTATAGTAAATCCGAGCAGAAGCCGGTTTCCGGGCCCGCAACATAGTTTGAATGACCACCTCAGAAAACCCTTTAGCCCTCAAGACGGAAGCTTCAAGAGCCATGCCGTCAAAGACAGCCGGGCTAGGTCCTGGTAGACACAGGGGCCCTGAACGAGGAGGTCTGGGCATTGTGGAAGTAGAATTGGACGCTCTGACGATAGGCCCTGCAGGTCTGAGAATCAGTGCCGTCTGGGCCACGTGGAGCTATGAGAAGCAGAATTCCTCTTTCTTGCTTTAACTTCCGAATTACCCTGGGCAGGAGTGACACCGGAGGTAACACGTACGGCAGCCGAAACCTCCACGGCACCGCCAGCGCATCCACAAATGCTGCTTGAGGATCCCTTGTCCTTGCTCCGAAGACCGGAACCTTGTGATTGTGTCGAGACGCCATCAGATCTACGTCTGGAAGGCTCCACTTTTCCACTAGGAGTTGAAACACTTCTGGATGGAGGCCCCACTCTCTGGCATGTATGTCCTGACGACTGAGAAAGTCTGCTTCCCAATTCAGGACTCCCGGAATGAATATTGCCGATATGGCCGGTAGATGGCGTTCCGCCCAATGTAGAATCCGTGAGACTTCCTTAATTGCCAAACGGCTTCGAGTGCCGCCTTGATGATTTATGTAAGCCACTGTGGTGGCGTTGTCCGACTGTACTTGAACAGGAAGGTTCTTAATTAAATGCTGGGCCAGGTTCAACGCATTGAAGACCACCCGCAATTCCAGAATGTTGATCGAGAGGAGAGATTACTCCGTGGTCCACCGACCCTGAAGAGAGTGTTGCTCCAGCACCGTGCCCCAACCTCTTAGACTGGCATCTGTCGTCAACAGGACCCAGTCGGATATCCAGAAGGGACGGCCCCTGCACAATCGTTGGTCCTGGAGCCACCAGTGCAGCGACAGACGGACCTCCGGAGTCAATGAGATCATGTGAGACCTGATCCGGTGAGGCAGGCTGTCCCACTTGGCTAGAATCAGCTTCTGGAGGGGGCGAGAATGGAATTGAGCATACTCCACCATGTCGAATGCTGACACCATGAGGCCCAGCACCTGCATCGCCGAATGTATCGACACTTGCGGACGAGAAAGGAAGCAACAAATCCTGTCCTGAAGCTTCAGGACTTTCTCCTGAGACAAGAACAACCGCTGGTTGTGAGTGTCCAATAGCGCTCCCAGGTGCACCATGCTCTGAGCAGGGACCAGGGAGGATTTCTTCCAGTTGATGAGCCACCCGTGGGCTTGTAGAAACCGGACCGTCATATCCAGATGACGTAGGAGAAGTTCTGGGGAATTTGCCAGGATTAACAAGTCATCCAGATATGGCAGTATCCTGACCCCTTGACGGCGGAGAACCACCATCATCACCGCCATAACTTTGGTGAAGACTCGCGGAGCCGCGGTCAAACCAAAAGGTTAAGCCCGAAACTGGTAATGGAGGTTGCCAATCGCAAACCTCAGGTATTGCTGATGTGACACTGCTATAGGAATATGCAGGTAAGCATCCTGTATGTCCAGGGAGACCATGTAGTCCCCAGGTTCCAAGGCCAGAACTATAGAGCGAAGGGTTTCCATACGGAACTTGGAAATTTTCACAAACCTGTTCAATGCCTTGAGGTTGAGAATGGGCCGGGAGGACCGATTCGGTTTCGAAACCAGAAACAGCGGAGAATAGTACCCCGGCCCCTCTGAGCAAGAGGCACCTGTACTATGACTCCTGAATCCAGGAGGGTCTGTACCACCGAATGTAGAGTGTTTGCCTTTGTCTGGTCCAACGGGACGTCTGTCCGGCAAAATCGATGAGGGGGTCGGTTTTTGAAGGCTATGGAGTAACCTTGTGTGACGACTTCCCGTACCCAGGCATCTGAAGTGGTCTTCAACCATTCCTGGGTATACCCTAGAAGCCGGCCCCCCACCCTGGGATCCCCCAGGGGGAGGCCCGCCCCGTCATGCGGCAGGCTTATCGGTCTTGGAAGCTGGCTGACGGGCAGCCCAGGCTCTTTTGGGCTTCGGCTTACCAGGTTTGTAAGTGCGGGCCTGCTTGTTGTACGCCTGACCTTTTGCTTTAGCTGAAGGACGAAAGGGGCAAAAGGAAGTCTCTTTAGCCTTCGACACAGAAGGAGCGGTACTTGGCAGACAGGCAGTTTTGGCAGTAGCCAAGTCAGCCAGAATCTTATTTAAGTCCTCCCCAAACAGAATATTTCCCTTGAAAGGGAGTACCTCCAGGGTTTTTCTAGAGTCCAGATCCACAGACCAGGATCTCAGCCACAATATCCGGCAAGCCAGGACTGATGTAGTAGAGGCCTTGGCTGCTAGCATACCAGCATCAGAAGCCGCCTCTTTAATATAGTGAGAAGCTGTGACAATATATGACAAGCATTATCTAGCATGGTCAGAAGAGATTTCAGCTTCTAACTCCAAGGCCCATGCTTCAATAGCCTCTGCAGCCCATGTTGCTGCAATAGTGGGCCTTTGTGCAGCACCCGTGAGGGTGTAAATCGCTTTCAGACAACCCTCCACACATTTATCCGTAGGCTCTTTTAGAAACATGATGGTAGTGACCGGTAGAGCTGAGGAAACCACCATCCTAGCCACATCTGAGTCTAATGGAGGAGGCATTTCCCAATTGTTTGACAGCTCTGGCGCGAGGGGATAGCGAGCCAGCATCTTCTTTTGAGGCACAAACTTCTTTCCCGGGTTTCCCCAGGGTTCCTGATGTATATCCACTAGGTGGTCAGAGTCAGGTAAAACTTGTTTAACCACCTTCTGACGCTTGAACCTATCTGGTTTCTTAGGAGGGGCGGAATCATCCGTAATCTGTAAAATTAATTTAATAGCCTTCAAAAGATCAGGAACATCCACATGTGAAATACCCTCCCCATCAGCAGTATCTGTGTCAGAATCTGTGGGGTCAGTGTAAGCACCATCTTCATCAGACGAGGTGTCAGTGACAGCATTGGATTGTGAGGAGATAAGAGCTCGCTTAGAGGACCCCTTGGTCTTAGGCGAGCGAGGGTCAGACTTTTTAGTAGTCAAGGACTGGTTCAACTTCTTCAATTGAGCAGATAAATTGTCCGCCTAAGGCGGGTTAGCTGCGGGGACCACATACGGTTGCACCGGCATAGGAAGTCCCATAGGGGGTGTTAGTTTAGTAACTAGCGTATGTAGAAGCGTGGAGAAAGTAGCCCACGGTGGGTCTTTATGTACCCCCGTTGCCACAGTCCCACTGGGGGGCAAGGAGCCCCTAGAACCAGAGCCCACAGCTGCTATAGTCTCCTCGTAGGGGTCTGTGGTTTCAGCAACACCGGCAGTGTGTTCAGCCCCTGAGCCGTTACCTTCAGAAGCAGACATGATATAACTTGCAGTATCAGGTAACACAGTACAATTGTCAGCAGCACAATACCTCTTGCCCAAACCCCTGCGCAGTGTAGTCAGCACAAGCAGAGATACAGGAGAGATATGGTGACTAAAATAACAGAGAAAAATACGTATTAGAGTACATCTTGTGAAAATCCTATATAATTATAAAACCTGACGCACCAAGCCCCCTCAGGTTATAGAATGTAGGGATAGCATAGCAAGTTGAGTGAGAGACACGAAATGGAAACCACTCAGCAAGCTAATGCACACACATATAGTCACATGTAAACAATGCAGAGGTTATTACTAACAATAATACTGCACTGGACCAGCTTATATAGCTATGTAGTCAATAGATATAACACTGCACAGTAAGAACTGGATGTATATCACAGGGTACTTGTACCAGAGAACCCTGACTAAATGGACTCTTTCTTAACTAACACTGTCTAATTGACATGTAGAATACTTAAGTGTCATGTAAAGTCACAGCGCTGACAACCAGGCGGCTTTACACAGGAGGATTTGCCCAAGCAGTCCCAGGAACAGTGTAGCTGAGAGAAATGGCGCCTAAACACTGACAGGGAGTGAGGGAGAGACAGATATGCAGCTCCAGGGCGGGAACATTTGCTGGAAATGGTGCCCTGGGGGAGGGTCTCCAGGTCTAAGCCTTATCCCCCTGCTGGCAAAACCACCGGGTACTGTGGGCTACTAGTAAAACGGTTTTAAGGGAAAACCTGTCCTGCACCCATGCCCTGGTGATCTAGTGGGATCACCTGTACTGCCACAGTGTCCACCACCAGCGCGCGCGGCCTGCCTCCCACTGACCGCGCCGGATCGCGATAAAGTACGGGTCCCGCGAGCGGGACCCACTCACCACCTCCCGATGCGCGGCCACGCAATCCCGGAGAGCCCCCGTCGTGTGTGCCTGACTTTAGAAGAAAACAGGAGCCTCCTGCTGTAGTTACCCCGGCAACTAGGGCTCGGGACTGTACAGCGCCGCTGGGGAGAGATGGAGCTGCAGCAGTGAATGTCACTAGACATGTATACACCGCTGCTGCCCTTGAAGTCTTCACTTTTCTTCTCAAAAAGCTCTTCTTAGGGCTGCCCAGAGCAGCCCCTCTGTTATGTGCCTGCTATCTGCAGCACCAACTACAAAACTGAGCTCCTGTGCGGGGAGGCGGGGTTATAGAGGAGGCGGCGCTGTGCATTCTGGGAACAGTCAAAGCTTTTGTGCATGTTGGTGCCTCGGATCAAGATCCTACTCTACACCCCTATGCAGAGGCAGATTGGTCATAGGGTTTACAGGGAAGATTCCCGGTGGGCCGACGCACCCGTGGGGCCTGTTTTGTTTGAGGACATGTGGTAATTTTTATAGACATAATGAATAAGATGCAAAATAATTTGCATATATGAAAATGACTTTGCCACTTAGCCTGAGATTGCAGATGATCTAGTGTATGCTCTGTCTGCCTGCTTGGCTGACATATAAGATTGAGTGAATAGTGATTGAGATACGCGGTTGGTGTAATAAGCAAGAAAATATATCTTTCTAAAGAATTATATAGTTTCCTAAATTCTGAAGGTGTATCATATAATGTGCTCATAATATTTAATTTTATTTCGTTTTAACTTCCCCCTTGATGCTGGACATGCCCACTATCTGGAAAGTCTTGGGGGGAGGGTGCTGCTGTCATGGCCCATGGCTAGACTTTACACCTCTGGTGCTGCCCATGTGGGGCCACTAGTACAAATTTTTCCAGGGCCGCTTTTTGTTCCCAATCCGCCCCTGCCCCTATGTCTTTCCTTGTGGAGCCCAGTGTACTCCGCAGCAGAAAGGCCAACTAATCCTGTCAAATGCTTTCTCCACATCCAGGGAAAGCAAGTGAGCAGGTGTATGCAAGGCATTGTGTGTATAAGGCTAGTGATATGTCTCATGTTGTCCCATGATTATCTGCCTGGAATAAAACCCACCTTGGGGTAAAGTTACTAAAGTTCGATTTTAGAATCTGTTCGATTTGCCATTACGATTATGGAGATTTACTAAAGGGAAAATCGGATGTGAAATCGAACATGGAAATCGAATCTCACTCAAAATCGAATATCGGCCAAACATCAATGTTTTCCCATAGTCAAATATAGGATCTCTTCATTTACTAACATTCAATTTGCAAATCAAATGAAAATTGGACTTCAAATCCCCAAATGAATAGAATAATGAGAGACATTCGAAGTATGTGGGGCAATCTGGCTGTAGAAATAATGGCTTCTCAAGGCTATGCTATGCTGTGTACCGGGATGTAATCACATCACCTGTGGTCGGGAACCTGCCGGTCAGTACACCAACGCCGATCAATAGAAACACCCACGACACCCATACAGTGGGAATAGAATCTGTGGTGAGCGCGTGTGGCGAGTGGAGAGAAATAAAGTGGAGAGAGATAAACTTCCAACCACCCAGCTCCTAACTGTCATTTTTTAAACGCAGCCTGTAACATTGACTGATTTTTTTTAATCACTCTCCACTAAGCAGTGATAAGAACGGAGAAGTGAGCCAGTGGAGAAGTTGCCCATGGCAACCAATCAGCACTGAAATAACATCTATAATTTGCATACTATAAAATGATACAGAGCTGCTGATTGGTTGATGGGGAAATTTTCCCACTGGCTCACTTCTCCGTTCTTATCACTGCTTAGTAAATGTTCCCCTAAATCACTTTTCAAGACTTAAAGTACATCTCCCCCAGAGAAAGAGGGAGAGGGCCTGATTCAGAAGTGGACGCAAACCGGGCTGTAGCGAGCTTTTTCGGGCCTTGGTAAAAAAAAAAAACACCTCTTTTAAAAAATAATGTAATTAAAATACAGTTTATGTGGCGCTGACTTACACAGAGGGAGGCCGCGCGCACCTCAGTCAAGGTGAAATCGGAGGGGTGGGGTAGGGGCTCGTTCATTGTGATTGCTTCCCCCACCCCTGCAGGCAGAGGAGACTGCTGTGCACAGTGGCAGCGGCCTCCCTGGACCCCGCGCAGTTCAGCATGCGCTGGGCTGGAAAGAGAGGCTGCTGCTGGCTGACAGGTAAGAAGCCGGGATGGGGATGGAGGGTGCTAGACCTGGGCCCCTTCAAGAAGCCCAGGCAATTAGTACCTGCCTCCCCCTTTTGGCACCACTGGACACAAATGCAGCTGCGGCTGTGTCTTTCTACGAGCACAACATGCTAATGCTACAGCCGCTGGAATTTGTACAGAGGCGGCCGCTGGCTGCATCTCTAATTTTCCGCTTTGCGTAAAAAAAGCTGCATCATCGGTCTCACATCAGTCACACTATCGAAGATTAGAGCAGCTCCATGGTTGTTTAGAATGTCCATCAGAACAAGGCCGACGGTACCAGTGCAACGGTGTGTTTGAATGCAGTCGCTGGACAAGCCACGCCTTCAACCCACCTGTATTTGATTAGCCACCCCCCCTGTTACCATCCAGAAGCGCCCACCAGTTCTCAATATCCCAAATCACACGGCACTAATCACCGGGATGCATGTGCAGTGCAATTCATGCACGTGCAGACTGAAAACATCAGGCGCTTGCGACCAATGGGGGTCATTCCGAGTTGATCGTAGCTGTGCTAAAAAGCTACGATCATTCACACTGAAATGCGAGGGGATGCACAGCACAGGGCTAGTCCTCCCCGCATATAAGTGCCGCCCCCCCCCCCCCCCCCCCGCAGAAGTATAAAGGCATCGCACAGCGGCGATGCCTTTTGCCCTTCAAGAGTAGCTCCCGACCAGCGCAGCTTTAGCGTGCTGGCCGGGAGCTACTCGTTGCTCCCCGGCCCACAGCAGCCGCCGTGGACCGCCCCCCCAATGGTCCGGCCACACCTATGTTGGCCGGACCGCGCCCCGTAAACGGCGGCTTAATGCCGCCGTCCAGCCGCCTCCCCCCGCACAGCGACCACCTCTGCCTCAGAAGCAATCGCTAGGCAACGACGGCTGCCATGTGCCGGTGCACCGCAGCGGCGGCGCATGCACAGTTTTGACCCAATCGCTGCGCTGCCAGAAACTGCAGCGAGCGATCGGGTCGAAATGACCCCCAATATTGGCAAAGCATCCACCTCTGAACCAGGTGCAGAAAGAGGTATCATTAGAGGGGACACAGGATGTTCCAGGGGAAAATGATTCTGATTCATTCTGTAATCAATGTCTGGGCTGTTGTTTGGGGAGACTGTCCCCGTTGCCGACTTTTCTCAGTACTCTCTTGGCTCGGTAGCAGAGAACTATTACTTGCTTACAATGAAAATGCAGACTAATTGCTTACTCAGAAATCAGGTCATCCCATACAGTACGTGAGTCATCCTTATTGAGTCACAATGCTGACAGAAATAATTATACGGCAAATGCATCGCGCTGTGGACCTCTGGATATATTAGTATCATTAAATATGACTAATATTTGAAGATAAGAGGCACGAGAGAAGAAATAAAGAGAAACAAAATAAAACATAGATGAGAATTAATCGTGAAACGGGGAGTAGACCTTATAACCCCAAAAAGAGGTGAATAGAGAAAAAAAATATTCTGCATAAGTATTCTAATTCTAATTATGTGGCAGCATAGGGATGGGACGCAGTCAGGATCCCAACAGTCAGAATACAGACAATGGGATCTCAACTGTCAGAATTCCGACTGATCCCAAAGGTAAGTAATGACCTTGGGTTAGGCACTAGGGGGAGGCTAGGGTTAGGCTGCGGGGGTGGGGGAGGTTAGGGTTAGGCTGCGGGAGGGTTAGGCTGCTGGGTGGGGAAGTTAGGGTTAGACTGCGGGAGGGGATGGTTAGGGATAGGATGAGGGGTTGGGGAAGTTAGGGTTAGGCTGCTGGAGGGGATGGTTAGACTCCAGCAAGGGGAGGTTAGGGT
This sequence comes from Pseudophryne corroboree, assembly GCF_028390025.1. Taxonomy (NCBI): domain Eukaryota; kingdom Metazoa; phylum Chordata; class Amphibia; order Anura; family Myobatrachidae; genus Pseudophryne; species Pseudophryne corroboree. Next base: position 1,005,042,089 of record NC_086445.1, read on the forward strand.
TAGGCTGCGGGAGGGGATGGTTAGACTCCAGCAAGGGGAGGTTAGGGTTAGGCTGTGGGAGGGGATGGTTAGACTCCAGCAAGGGGAGGTTAGGGTTAGGCTGCGGGAGGGGTGGGTTAGGGCGGGGTAGGGAAAAATGCTTACCGCAATCCGTCGCGATTCTGACCATCGGGATCCCACTGTTTTATTATGACTGACGGGAACTGCCCGTATTTCGTCCCAACCCATAGGGGTAACATATGTTCCCATTTTCCAGGAGTAGTTCCCATTTCAGTGGGGGTCAGAGGGTGGAGTCTCTGGAGTTATGTCCAGGGGAGCCAGATAGACTGGTAAGCTAAGCTACTGATGATGCCATCAGTGATTACCATCCATGGCATTAAACAATCTATGGTGGCCAATAGTGGCAGAATGTAAATTGGACATAAGATGCCAAAGCAATTTTAACAGCGTATGGGTTCACAGTTGCAGGTTGTGACACTCCCCCAAAATGATCATGATACACCGGCGTTTGAAGTCACCAGCCACCGTTACCACCGACAGACGGTCCCTAGCTGTCAATCACTTTGCAAATAAATCCTCACTGCAAGCGCCACAGCAAAACCATTGTAGCACATGCACAGTGCAAATCATAGGTATGCACAGTAGAAAAGATGTCGTCCATTTGCGAAAATATTGGCATTGCATCAGGGCCAGATTAACAATGGGGCGGATAGAGCTACAGCTCCAGGTCTCCACATAAAAATAGGCCTACTTTCATGGCAGCATGATGATCACTAGCCACCAGCTGGACACATGGTCGGCCATAAATCATAACTATTACGTTTGCATTTCTATTTTTTATATTTTTACATATTTAGGTAGACATTGGAGCTGATAGTGAGGGGTGTACACGCCCACATGGCTCTGGCCACACCCACATAGCACTAATCACACCTCTTCCTTTTCTCACAATAGGCCCTTTTATATTTTTTCAGCTCCAGGCCCTTTTGGCCCTTAATCCGGCCCTGCATTACATCCATCTCTGAATTAGGCCCTCTGTGAGCTATCAGAGGAAAATCCTATAATGAAAAAGGTTTGAACTGTTTTTTTTTTTTTTTTTTAACCAGGGAAAATGTTTACAATATATACCCTGTGGATGATGGGAAATTTGTCGGCTGTGGGAAGTCAAATTGCAGGACTGTCCATTTAATTTGTGCTTGGTTCCTGGCATACAGATTATAATGCATAAGTGTTATTTCTCTGGAATTGTTTTTTTGTTTTTTGTTTTTTGCCTATGACTGTATTTGCACTTCTGTTATTTGCCGTTATTTTCATTATTATATCCCAAGCCTTGTTATGTTAAATCTAAAATTAATAAGTTATGTCGTTGGTACTGTAAAGCAGGGATGGGGAACCTTCAGTCCTCCAGCTGTTGTTGAACAACACATCCCAGCATGCCCTGCAACAGTTTTAGCAAGGCCAAATAGCAAAACTGTAGCAAGGCATGCTGGTATGTGTAGTTCAACAACAGCTGGAGGGCCGAAGGTTCCCCATCCCTGCTCTAAAGGAACCTGTCGCATCCTTATGAAAATAATTAGGGACAGGATGCGTTAACCATTTGAAGGCTGATGTTTTCACTTTTAACAACAAAGAGCATAATGTGCACCCAGTGCTGGTTTTAGGAGCGGGCAAGCAGGGCAACTGCCTGGGGCGCTACGGTCTAAGGGGGTCATTCCGAGTTGTTCGTTTGTTATATTTTTCTCGCAACGGAGCTATTAGTCGCTAATGCGCATGTGCAATGTCCGCAGTGCGACTGCGCCAAGTAAATTTGCTATGCAGTTAGGTATTTTACTCACGGCATTACGAGGTTTTTTCTTCGTTCTGGTGATCGTACTGTGATTGACAGGAAGTGGGTGTCTCTGGGCGGAAACTGGACGTTTTATGGGTGTGTGCGAAAAAACGCTACCGTTTCTGGGAAAAACGCGGGAGTGGCTGGAGAAACGGAGGAGTGTCTGGGCGAACGCTGGGTGTGTTTGTGACGTCAAAGCAGGAACGAAACTGACTGAACTGATCACAGATGCCGAGTAAGTCTGGAGCTACTCAGAAACTGCTAAGAAGTGTCTATTCGCAATTCTGCTAATCTTTCGTTCGCAATTTTGATAAGCTAAGATTCACTCCCAGTAGGCGGCGGCTTAGCGTGTGCAAAGCTGCTAAAAGCAGCTAGCGAGCGAACAACTCGGAATGAGGGCCTAAGTGATAACAATATCTCACTGATGAGAAAAAATTGTCAGCGACCTGTGCACACCTCAGCCAGTGTTCAGCCATGCCCTTATGTGTTGATGCCTGTCTCTGGCTGTACTGTCGATATTTTAAATGGGGGGGCACCAAAAGAAACTGTCACCCTGAGCGCCACAAGGTCTAGAACCGGCTCTGTGTGCACCAGTGGGTACATTTTGGTAACTTAAGTGTTTTGGGGTCCTATTGCTGTCTTTCGATGGGTGTTGGCAGAAGTAGGATGTCACTGTTTTGGGCAGTGCGACTTTGAGTAGAACACTGGCTGAGGTAGATATTTTTATCCCTTAGACCTTGAGATCATGATATTGTTGTGTTCAGTGGTGGGAAATAGACATAAAATAGAGATAATGGGGGTCATTCCGAGTTGTTCGCTCGTTGCCGTTTTTCGCAATGGAGCGATTAGGCGGAAAATGCGCATGCGCTTAGTTATTTAACACAAAACTTAGTAGATTTACACAAGCTCGAGCAACGTTTTTTCAACGCTCAAGTGATCGTAGTGTGATTGACAGGAAGTGGGTGTTTCTGGGCAGAAACTGGCCGTTTTCAGGGAGTGTGCTAAAAAACGCAGGCGTGCCAGGTAAAAACGCAGGAGTGGCTGGAGAAACGGGGGAGTGGCTGGCCGAACGCAAGGCGTGTTTGTGACATCAAACCAGGAACTAAACGGACTGAGCTGATCGCAATCTGTGAGTAGGTCTGGAGCTACTCAGAAACTGCTAAGAATTTTCTATTCGCAATTCTGCTAATCTTTCGTTCGCTATTCTGCTAAGCTAAGATACACCCCCAGAGGGCGGCGGCCTAGCGTGTGCAATGCTGCTAAAAGCAGCTAACGAGCGAACAACTCGTAATGAGGGCCACTGGCTTCTAGTCATTCATTTAAAATAAAAATCTAGAGAGAAACAGTGTGGCACCTGCAAACCAGGTAACTATGCCTCTAACACTCTCCACCCTTTAATCTCATTTAAATATTGCTTCCTACCCAACAAAAACTGAGGGCTAGATTTTTCAAAGCTTGGAGAGATAAATCGGAGACAGATACAATTCTAACCAATTAGCTCCTTCCTGCCACGTGTTTTAAAAAAATGACAGTTGGGGGCTGATTGTTGGATACTTTGTCTCTCTCCAAGCTTTCACAAATCTAGCATTTACCTAAGAATCCTAAAATCCTGCAGCTGACACCATCCGTACACTCAGATTCAGAGGCCTGTAGGAGTGACATCTGTTGTGTTATTCTGAGTATAAAGAATAGGAAGAAAGGTACAAGTCAACTTTGAAGACATCTGAAGGTGGAAGCGACCCTAATCTTGGCACATGTTGGGTGTATACATCCGAAAGAGTCACTGTTTAGTTTACCCCTGCCAGGTGGGGCAATAGCCTGCAGCATATTTCGCACAAGTCTATGTAGTTCTAAAAGCTATGAGAAACGATTTAAGTAATTACATGCGCAGCCATCCTTCAAATAATAGCACGGGTTATTAGCTCTCCAGCCTCAAAATAAGCCGAAATCCTGAACAGCGGAATAACTTCTGTCCGCTCAGCACTTTCTGTGCAGTACAGAGTATGTTTTAGTGAGCGCCTAACATGGTGCAGTGTAAATATACCGAACGTCGGAATTTATCATTTTTAACACTTGCCAGTATTTAAATGTCATTTAAGGACAAATGGTAGTTTATATGGTGTTGTGAACGCCACCGGTTTATATTGTTTCACATACAGACATTGAATAACATATTCCAAAAAATTTTGCTGATGGTGGGGGAGATTCATCAAAGCTTGGAGAGAGAGAGAGATGGGTCTATTTACTAAGCCTTGGAGAGAGCTAAAGTGGACTGAAATAAATTACCAGCAAATCAGCTCCTAACTAACATGTTACCGGCTGTGTTTTAAAAACTGTTAACAAGAAAATACATTTTGTTTGAAAAATGACAGTTAGCAGCTGATTGGTTGGTACTGTATCTCTCTCCACTTTATCACTCCCAAAGCTTAATAAATAGACCCCAGAGTACTGACCAACCAGCTTCCGTCATTTTACATTTGAAAAATGGCAGGAGCTGATTGGTTGATACTTTATTTCTCTTCACTTTACTTCTCTCCAAGCTTTGATAAATCTCCCCCATTGTGTGCATAATACATATATTTAGCCATTTACAGTACTGTGAGTTGTACGCATCTCTATGGCCAGACCGCCCCAATCCATAGACTGATTTCACAGGGTCTACTACGTTATGCCGGCGCCGGGATCCCAACCGCCGTGTTGTAGGCATCGGGGTGAGCGCAAAAGAGCCTCTTGCGGGCACAGTGGCGCTATTTATTCTCCCCCCAGGGGTGTCGTGGACAACCCAAGAGGGAGAATAGTTGTCGGTATGCCAGCTGTAGGGATTCCGGCGTCGGTATGCTGAGCGCCGGGATCCCGACAGCCGGCATATCAAATGCCACCCAATTTCACAGTTTCCATCTTTATCAGTGTGCATTGCACCAGCCCTCTTCCTGGTACAAATGATCCATCTGGGAACAGCGGCACTTACCCATAGGCACGACACTACATACCCCCAATTCTGTGAACATCTCATTGACCCACCCACATTAAACTTAAGTCTACATGCAAATGCCCCATTAAAGCCTAGTTATTATTATGGGCCCGATTCAGACCTGACCGCTGTTGTGCGAAATCGCACAGCAGCCAATTATTGAATTACTGCGCATGCGTAGGCACTGCAATGCGCATGCGCGTTGCCTAACAGCGACAGGATGGTGCGAAAATTTAAATTGCGCAGACGTTTGCAAGGTGATTGACAGGAAGAGGCCATTTGTGGGTGGTAACTGACCGTTTTCTGGGAGTGTCAGAAAAAACGCAGGCGTGCCCAAGCGTTTTCAGGGCGGGTGTGTGACATCAACCTCCGGCCCCGATCAGCCTGATTCCTTTGTACTGGAGTATTGAGCTACGCACAGACTGCACACACTGCACAGAATGGGAAAAACATTCGATGGTGAGTGTGAGGCGAAGGGTTTTGCAGCTGTTCGCTGACTGAGGGGAATTTTCGCACAGCGTACACATGCAATTGCACACTTGCGCGGGGCAAATTTTCACTCCCCCTGGGCGGCGACTATCTGATCGCAGGACAATGTAATTTGCAGTACAGCGATCAGGTCTGAATTAGGTCTAATGGGGGTCATTCCGAGTTGTTCGCTCGTTAGTTTTTTTTCGCAACGGAGCGATTAGTCGCAAACTGCGCATGCGCAATGTTCGCAGTGCGCCTGCACCAAGTAAGTTAGCACAAAGTTTGGTATTTTACTCACGGCCTAACGAAGATTTTTTATCGTTCTGGTGATCGGAGTGTGATTGACAGGAAGTGGGTGTTTCTGGGCGGAAACTGGACGTTTTATGGGAGTGTGCGGAAAACGCAGGCGTTTCAGGGGAAAACGCGGGAGTGGCTGGAGAAACGGGGGAGTGTCTGGGTGAACGCTGGGTGTGTTTGTGACGTCAAACCAGGAACGAAACTGACTGAACTGATCGCAGTGTAGGAGGAAGTCTCGAGCTACTCAGAAACTGCTAAGAAATTTCTATTCGCAATTGTGCTAATCTTTCGTTCGCAATTCTGCTAAGCTAAGATACACTCCCAGAGGGCGGCGGCTTAGCGTGTGCAAAGCTGCTAAAAGCAGCTAGCAAGCGAACAACTCGGAATGAGGGCCATTGTCCCTTAAGTCATAAGTACAGATGCGTCTGACATCCGTAGGACTGCACAGCCCACGGATTTGCACGCTCAGCCACAGGCCATGCACACAAAGCCATCTGAAAAACGGAATTGCATTCAATTATGCATCATCCTCATTACCTACACATGGTGGAATCCATTTTGTGAGACGTATTAATGCCACTGATGAAGTTGGAAGTACCAAACGCAACATGAAAGGCTTTAGAAATACCCTTTATGGACTTTTTGTTCTGAGGTTTCTGCCTTTACTAATCCACCTCATTTATCTCCCGTTTGTATTTTAAATATAATGGTTCTTGAAATTTCCTATTCATATCCTTCATGGACTAGTGACAGAGTCTACTGCCTATGACTAAATCCCGGCTGCACATGCGGGGCGGCCATTTTTTCGTGATTTGCAGCTGCAGCTCTGTTGCGGGACTCCAGAAAGGTAAGTAATAAAACATGGGTGCAGAGTGTCTGGTGTGCCCCCCACCCCCCGTACCAAGGGGCCCAGATGCACCGCACACATTGCACTCATTATAGAAACGCGTGTTCTGTTGTATGTAATGTATGTGCTGGCTGGTTATCCCGGGAATCGGCAGAGCTGTGTGCATCAGGCACCGTGCAACACCTGGAATTCAGAATAAGGCATCACATTCCTATTTGCTAGTTTCACAGGAGTCTGGGGGCGGGTTTAGAAGGAATGTGTGAAGCCTTATGCTGAGTCTCATGCAGGGCTCAGGGCTTCAGCCCAGGTGACAGCTTCTGATTGGTTGCCGGTCCGCGAGCTCCAATTGGCTCACGGTCAGCATTGAATTCAAAATAGCACTGCTGGGTCTTTCCCTCATGCTCGTCTGCCAGTGGTCCCGATCAATCAACACTCCTGCCACCGGGCCCCTCAATGCACACATGGACCGCTGCTGCCGAGATTGGTAAGCTATGGAGGCTGCAGGGGGAGCGGAACTGTGGCTATATGTGTGCGTGTCAGTGTGTCCTGGGCCCCAATAAATTCTGTTGGCAGCCCTGGCCCCGGGTGCTGCATAGCACCTGATACACACAGTGCTGCTGATCACCGGGAGAACCAGCCAGCTGCACCCGCTGTTGGTTATCAATATATTTGTACTGTGTGTGTTGTCTTTCCTGACTGTAACTAGTGCAGTGTGCCCAAGTTAGCTGCCCATCCTTGATTGTATTACATGTTGTTACCCTCCACAGTGCCTTAAGTCTTAATGGAGGAAAGCTTCATATAAATATAATTCTTATCAATATAATGTTTATCTTGTAATTCAGTTACATCCCCTGTATTCAAAACACACATTGCTTAGCAATGTCACACTGAGTACTTGAACTCACAACCTCATACATCGCAGGCAGACACTAACACATAGAGCTACAGTATTTGCTCCTGCGCAGGAAACTCTAGTTAATTCTATCTATATGAATCTAGTTGTAGTGGCCAGTATTAAACCATTGCAGCTACTGTACTGTAAGCAGATCTACGTTGTGTGTTGCTACAGGGCATTGGACTTCATTACTACTTGCTAGTTAGTTACAGGAGGACAATAGGTTCCGTTGACTCTTACTGTTTATGACACCTACAGTAGGTGGCAGTAGCGGCTCTTGCCACGGGCAAGCAGTACTTTTGCCCGGGCGAGACTGTCCCAGGGGCGCTGCCGCCGTGGCAAGAGCCGCTACTAACTAGGATGGCGGCGGCGGGTTTGAAAAGGTCCTCTCCGCGAAGGGAATCTAGACGCACAGTTAGGTAGCATCTAGTTTCCTTTCGCGGAGAGGACCTTTCTGTGCAGCGCTAAGGGAGAGAAGTCATGACGTCTCTCCCATAGATCAGAGGAGCGGCGCCTGCGGCGGAGACAGTGCAGTGGTCGGGAAGCAGGAACGGGGCTGGTAAGTATTTTTTATACAACTAATGGGGGCACAACTATTGGGGCCACAACGAACTAATGGGGGCACAGCTGCAGGGGGCACAGCTGCAGGGGCCACAACTAATGGGGGCACAGCTGCAGGGGGCACAACTAATGGGGGCACAGCTGCAGGGGGCACAACTACTGGGGCCACAACTAATGGGGGCACAGCTGCAGGGGGCACACTAAGGGGGGCACAACTACTGGGGCCACAACTAATGGGGGCACAGCTGCAGGGGGCACAACTAATGGAGGCACAGCTGCAGGGGCCACAACTAATGGGGGCACAGCAGCAGGGGGCACAGCTGCAGGGGCCACAACTAATGGGGGCACAGCTGCAGGGGGCACAACTAATGGGGGCACAGCTGCAGGGGGCACAACTACTGGGGCCACAACTAATGGGGGCACAGCTGCAGGGGGCACACTAAGGGGGGCACAACTACTGGGGCCACAACTAATGGGGGCACAGCTGCAGGGGGCACAACTAATGCAGGCACAGCTGCAGGGGCCACAACTAATGGGGGCACAGCTACAGGGGGCACAACTAATGGGGGCACAGCTGCAGGGGGCACAACTACTGGGGCCACAACTAATGGGGGCGCAGCTGCAGGGGGCACACTAAGGGGGGCACAACTACTGGGGCCACAACTAATGGGGGCACAGCTGCAGGGGGCACAACTAATGGGGGCACAGCTGCAGGGAGGACAATTAATGGGGGCACAGCTGCAGGGGGCACAACTACTGGGGCCACAACTAATGGGGGCACAGCTGCAGGGAGCACACTAAGGGGGGCACAACTACTGGGGCCACAACTATTTGGGGCAAAGCTGCAGGGGGGCATAACAGCTGCAGGGGGCACAACAGCTACTGGGGGCACAACAGCTGCAGGGGGCACAACAGCTACTGGGGGCACAACAGCTACTGTGGGCACAGCTCTACAGGGAGCCCAACGCTACAGGGGGAAAAACTACAGGGAGCAAAACTGACCACTAACCCTATTTTGGTGTCTCGGAGGGGGGGGGGGGTGCCAATGTAAACTTTCGCCCTGGGCACCACAAGGTCTAGAAATGGCCCTGGTAGGTGGTGATATCATTTCCTAAGAATTCATCTCAAAGAAGACTTTGAGAATAAAAAGCATTCCATTAACTCCCAGATTCTTGGAAGAAAGCTAAAAGAATCTACAGTATATGCTGCAAAGGGATCATTAATTACTTGCAATATATTTAATTTTCAGTTATTAATTGGATTCTTGTCACAACACATACATTATCATTTTTGATGTGCATTTTCCTTCTGATCCCAAACCATGACTATGAAGATCCAACAAAAATAAAACAGAAGTATTAGAAAAATAACAACTATGGGCCTTATTGGTAGATTTATGTTAGAGACACCACCAACTGCATACAAGCAACAATTACCCAAACACTAATGGACACAACACCAAGCAATGAGGGGAAATTGCGGGCAGGTGAGCATGCCACTCCCTTTGATCTAGAGTATCTGTCCGTCTCTGCAGGTCATCGATTGCTCATCTCCTTCCCTCCAACCTCTCACTTGGTTGCAGCCAGGGCCGTCTTCACAGCATTGTAGGCTCTGGGTAAAGCAATGCACTGGGGGGCCCTATCCACCCATTCACTGGAATACATTTAAAAAAAAATCATAGCTTCTCCTGCTGTCCCACGCCTTCACAGTCACACCACATGCTTCTGTACAGTGAGTTGCTGTCAGCACTCTAATTGGTGGATAGCTCAAACAATCCACCAATCAGCAAGCATTCACTGTCTGGAAGCAGGCAGGAAGGAAGGAAGAGAATACTGCCGATCAATCTGATCAGAGCGACTGGACAAGCATTCTTTACCTGCCTCGCAAAAGATGCCCTGGAGGCACCAGCCCACCCCTGCTCAAAGATCCCAAACATCGTGGAACCCTGGGCAGTTGCCTAGTGTGCCTATACATTAAGATGACCCTGGTTGCAGTCGGATCCAAGTCTCATGCAATTACCACTTTACCTGCCCTGTTACCAGCTACTTAACCATGATATAACTGGGGGCAGGGGTCAGGGTAAGCCATTAGGGGGGTTTTTAGCCGTAGCCACCACCCCCGGTGTCTTAGCCCTAGCTGCCACCCGCACTATCTTAGCCCTAGCCACCACCCCTACTATCTTAGCCCTAGCCACCACCCCTACTATCTTAGCCCTAGCCACCACCCCTACTATATTAGCCCTAGCCACCACCCCTACTATCTTAGCCCTAGCGCCACCCCTACTATCTTAGCCCTTGCCACCACCCCTACTATCTTAGCCCTAGCCACCACCCCTACTATCTTAGCCCTTGCCACCACCCCTACTATCTTAGCCCTAGCCACCACCCCTACTATCTTAGCCCTAGCCACCACCCCTACTATCTTAGCCCTAGCGCCACCCCTACTATCTTAGCCCTTGCCACCACCCCAGGTGGGTCAGGGTTAGGGACTAGGGATGGGTAAAATAATTAGCCCATCCCCTGTCGGCATTCTAATTATCGGGATGCCAGTGTAAGTCATGAGACTGCCGGTATCCCAACCGCCGGGATCCTCTATCACACCCCGTCAGAGGGTTTCATCACCTCTATATTAATTATGGTGTTTCATTATGTTTGCAATATAGGTGAGGTGTTAATGTAAGATATAATCCATGCTACTGCAATCTGGAACCTTGACACAACAGGAACACGGTAACAGATTTCTCTGCGTTGTTGTGTTCTCAGTGGGGATTATCAGCTGTACCGCGCGTGTGATTTCATTTTCCTGTCTGTTTGCACATACCTCTTCTTATCTCAGCTTGTAGGATTCTATAATAGGAGCCGGCTCTGGTGACATTTTTATCAGGCGCCGTTTAGCAGCCTCACACAGCTGTTGTGATGGCATCAGTGATTGATTATATATTTATGCTGAGTACAAATTGCAATTACATACTTCACACAGCAATAAAGAAGATTTATTCATACTACCACTAGCATAAGCAATTTTATGTAAGTATCGTTATCCATGCACAAACTAAAAATGTTGCCACTAATTATACTAATTTTGATATTGTAAATAGATAAATTTAAGCCTCTCTCATTATCACGACTGTAGCTGTTAATACTGTCTAAGAATACATATGATTCTAGCTATTACCAGTGTCGGACTGGGGCATGTAGGGCCCACCGGGGGAATGCAGTGGTAGGGGCCCATGTTTAGGGGTGTCCCAGTCTGCAGAGGGGGTGTGGCCTGCCACATCATTGGTTTGATTAACCATTAGAGAGTGCAACGTCTGGGCCCCTTCATAAATATATACAGTAAATTCAGCTGCTGCATGCATGATAATGTACCAGATTAATAACCGCAATGCACTGTAGAAAATACACCATAGTCCAGTATAAGGTAACATATGTATGATGTATAATTCAAGTGCACAGTCTGGAACCTGATCCTTAGATCAGGAGGTGGGCCCCCTGGCAGTTGGGCCCACCGGTGGTTTCCCATGTGGGCCAGTCCAAGCCTGGCTATTACTGTAAGTATTCTTTGAAACATGGCAGGGCAGGAGGGTGGCTGAGCAAGGCACCCCCTTCTTGGTCGGCACCCCTGCCGAGTGCCATCCTGGTCCTACTGATAGTCCCGCACTTGAGCGCCAGTCATTCTGCCCTTTCATCAAGTAGCACTGATTTCATGTCAAACATTGGCCCAGATTTCTCAAGCCTTGGAGGGTGATAAATGACACGGTAGATAAAGTACCAACCAATTAGCTCCTAACTGTCATTTTTCAAACATCCTGTAACATGACAGTTATAAGCTGATTGACTGGTACTTTATCACCATGCAAATTATCACTCTCCATGGCTTGATAAATCTGTGCCATTGTTTTAAAAATAAAAACAGATGGATTTTGTGATAAAGTTTTGAAGTTGGTGATGTATCAAGTAGTGAAACCAGTGGAGAAGTGGGCCAGTTGAAAAGTAGCCCATTGCAACCAGCCAATAAATTGCAATCAGCCACCCACCATAACTTTTAATCGCAGTGGAATGTGCGACCACCACCGCTGGGGAAGCCCTTCAGTAAATTACTTCAGCCTTGACTTTTGGTCCAAGATCCTTGCTCTGGGCACCCTCACAGTCTCAGAAGTGTAGCACATGTGACGTCATGGCGCTGTATTGCATGTCAGCAAGTCCTTCACTTTGCCAGGTGCACCAAGACCTCTAAATACAATACTGCTGAAGTTGCATGCAGTGGCGTCACTGGGGTCGGTGACACCCAGTGAGCGAAATATTCACCTGAAAAGGGGGTGTAATCTCGTTGTCTGGGGGTGTGTCCTGCACATCTCTAGCATGCCAAGCATGCCTCCAGTATGCCCAAATTGTCCTCATTGCAGTCTGGGGGCATTCCCAGCATACCCCTCGTGGTCTGGGAGCGTGCCCAGCATTTCTGGAATTCCTTGAACGGTGACACCTGGTGCAGTTCACAACCCCCGCACTCTCCTAGTGATACCAGTGATTGCATGTATATATGGGATAGTGTGCTGCATTTTATACATGGACTAGTTATCAGCCCGTCAAAATGATGGAACAACGTAACAGTCATGTCAGTGGTGGAGGCTGTGCGCGCCCAAACGGAGCAACACCTGAATTTCTCTGTCGGGCGCCATCTAGTGGCTGCTGGCGCAAAACACTTGAGGTGAGGAGCAGCGTTAGCCTATTATTATATAGGATATTAGTAGAGATGAGCGGGTTCGGTTCTCTGAGAACCGAACCCCCCCGAACTTCACGTCCCGAGCCCGGATCCAAGCCCGGCTCGGGACTCCCCGCCATACTCGGAAACCAGAACGAGGCAAAACGTCATCATCCCGCTGTCGGATTCTCGCGGGTTTTGGATTTCATATAAGGAGCCGCTCGTTGCCACCATTTTCACTCCAGTCCTGGAGAGTGTAGCGAGAGGAAGTGTCTCTCTCCTCAGTGTCTGTCTGTGCTGGAAAGTGGTGTGGCGACCTGCTCTGTTTTATTTGTCATTCCAGTGCTGTCATGTGCTGCATCGGTCCAGTGGTGGTGTGTTGTGCTGCATCAGTCCAGTCACAGTGGTGGAGTGGAGTCCTCTGCTGCGATATGTCCAGTGCTGCTGTATAAGTCCAGTCCAATGCAGTGGTGCTGTGTTGTCCTGCATCAGTCCAGTGGTGGTGTCCCTGTGCTGCCATAAGTCCAGTGGTGCTGCCGTATAAGTCCAGTGGTACTGCCGTATACAGTAAGTCCAGTCCAGTGGTACTGCCATATAAGTGCAGTGGTACTGCGGTATAAGTTCAGTGGTACTGCCGTACAGGTCCAGTCCAGTGGTATTGCCATATAAGTTCAGTCCGGTGATACAGCCATATAAGTCCAGTGGTATTACTGCCGTATAAGTCCAGTGGTACTGTCGTATAAGTCCAGTGATAGTGCCATATGAGTCCAGTGATACTGTCATATAAATTCAGTGATACTGCCGTATAAGTCAAGTGGTATTACTGCCGTATAAGTCCAGTGGTACTGCCGTATAAGTCCAGTGGTACTGCCGTATAAGTCCAGTCGTACTGCCGTATATGTCCAGTGGTACTGCCGTGTAAGTCCAGTGGTACTGCCGTATAAGTACATTGGTACTGCAGTTAACGTCCAGTGATACTGCCGTATACGTCCAGTGGTATTACTGCTGTATAAGTCCAGTGATACTGCCGTATAAATCCAGGTGTACTGGCGTATAAGTCCAGTGGTTCTGTCCTGTGCTGTATATTATTTACTCCAAATAAAGGGGTTGTTCATTTTTAATCCAAATAATTTTTAGTAGGGTTTGCCCTGTGTGGTTCAGGGGTGTGCTCTTCTGTGCCACATATTGTTATATAACTGCGTCCAAATAAAAGGGTTATCATTATCCAAATTATTTTTACAGGCTTCGCTGTGTGTGTGGTTTAGGGGTACACTCATGACGTCTCTCCCATAGCGCCGCACAGACACTAGAGGTCAATTAGAACCTCTAGCATCTCTGACAATGGCACGACTGCAGCGGGCGCCCACACAGCCCACGGCGCCTGCTGCAGCCGGAGTGCAGGATGCCGGGTGTGGATAGGCTGCCCCCCTTCCTTCCCCCAGGTGAGCTGCCCTGGCTGCTCTCTCCCAGAGACAGCATCCAGGAAGTCAGCAACTGTGATTCAGTGTTTTAGATGCCACTCAACCATTGCACCCTAGTCAACTGCCTAATGACAGCGTCAGTCCTATATGTTTAAAAAAAATACAAAACAATTACTTTACATTTGCAGTACATCAATATTAAAGCCGAGAGTATAGGATTGCATCTGGATGTGTCATAGTATAAATGATGTAATGAATATGATACATTTGATGCACACTGTTTTTCAGTTCCTTACAATCTAGTTTCTCATCTCTCTGCAACATGTACTGTAAACGCATGGAATGTGAACAATTTATTTTTCAGGAGGAACAGAAGGGTGATTTTGGTGCGTAAGACCACTGTGAGCAAAAGAATAAATAATGTATAAACCCTAAGTAAGAATGAGCTTTAGCACAAGTGGTTCTTGGCGCATTCAATCCATTAACATTTTTGTAGCAAGTGGCGTTCCCCAGCAACTGTGCGAAATCTGTGACGCAGTCCGAGCTCCATGACAAATCATCGAGCGAATCATACGCTTAGGATTTCCAGCTTTTATAAAACAGTATCTGAATCTGTAGGTTTCTGTGTACAGTATGTTTGTTCCAGAACGCTGCCCGGCTTGTGTTTAATGCTGCTCCAGCAAAATGGTCTATTACCGAAGAATCCAGGGAAAATAGATGATTCTATCACAGGACCAATATCTGAGTTCTACACCTTTTATTCTAAGGGGTCTATTCATGAAGCAGTGACAAGAATGGAGAAGTGAGCCAGTGGTGAAGTTGCCCATGGCAACCAATCAGCTGCTCTGTATGATTTTATAGTATGCAAATTATAAATGTTACTTCAATACTGATTGGTTGTTCTCCACTGGCTCACTTCTCCACAGTTTTCACTGCTTTATGAATAAACCCCTTAATATGAATTAACCACTTGCCTGACGATACCAAATGAGTTGCGAATGTGACCACAGCCAGCTGGGCTTTACCTGTCATGGCTGCGTCCCGTGTGACACTGCCACTCCGCTGTGTCCTCTGTCTGTATGGGGTAAATCCATTCTGCATGTAGTTGTCTCCCACCAACACACATATACTGATCTCCGCAGTATGGTGAGGGGGCGGGGCTTTACTGCAGGGGGAGGGTGGTCAAGGGGGAGGGTCATCTTTTGTGTGGAAGGGTGGGGGTAGGGGGAGTTTTTGGGCTGGGGTAAATATGTAAAAAAATATATGATTGCATAAACATGGAAGGAGAGACATTAATAAAGTGGGGACCCATTGACAGTGGGGATTGGTGGTGGGTGGTCTGCCACTGGGATCTATTACCACTAAGGGGGCGGGGTGATAATGCTGGGGATCTTCTGCCATGGGGGATGGGCTATTTCCACTGGGGGGTAGAAAGTGATTTTACAGTGGGGGGTCTATAGACACAGTAGAGTGCAAAACACCCCCTAGATATATATATATATATATATATATATATATATATAGTGTCAAAGTCAGAAAAATATCACGCTACACACTGCCATATTTGCACCTCATGCGTGTCCCCGCTGCGCGTGCATGAGCTCTCCCGTGCGTGCGCATACTCGCTGTTGCGTGCACCCGCGGGTGCACGGTATGCACATTTACGGTAGAGTTTGTATACGTCTAGCGTGCGACTCAATCGTAACATATTTTAACCATATAATGTATTTTGTAGATTATGGTCCCTTTGATAGAATCTGAAAGTTTAGTTAATGTAGCATGTTCATAGACAAAGAGATCCCTCTTTGTTTGATACGAAGGGTCAGACAGGGGTTATACAGTGGTGTTTAGTATCCATCGGAAGAGTATTTAATTAGCAATATTCCGGTGTTGGTTTGAAGCGGATTAATCGCTCGTGCGAATAGTTATGGACATAAGAAGTTTATGAACATTTACTGTATTTGCACTTTATTACCCATGCGGCGGGAAACCCAGTTTCCCACCCACCTGAGCAGTTAGGAATAGTCACAGCCCACCTGTATGAATCAACCTATGACCTTTTGTTATAATGCGAAGACGAATTCCTGTGTCCAATGAACAATAAGAATGTAGGGGCCATTGTACTGTATTGTGTGTAGTGTATAAAAGGACAAGCCGATCTGGGCCAGCTCTCTATTCTCTTCAACGGTTCTCATCACTGATAATCGGGAGCTGGACATCCAGAAGGCGCATGCGATTGTTTCCCTTTATGCGTAAGTTTCTCTGCAATCATATTGTCTTCATTGTTATAAGCCATTCTCTCTCGTTCTCTCTCACTTTCTCTCTCTCTCTCTCTCTCTTTCCCCCTTTAAAAGTAATTGTATCTTTATTGTATTTTATGTATAGTTATCCGGTTAGGTATTTTATGTTATCATGGTAGTGTATAACTTGTATTGTATTATTCTTTTTGCAATTGAACGTTCATTCATTTCCTTAAAAGGCGTTAGACCCTTAGACCGGTATTTGAGTGTTTATTATATTGCTAAGGGGTTCTCAGAGCGTCACATACGCTCATACAACTTTTAAACTAACAAGGTTACACTGTGTTGCATTTACACCTTATCGCTGCACAAGGGTTTACAGTATAAGTATATTGTTCATGGTATAGTTATAAAGATTTAACACTGTGAGCGTCAGCGCCGCTTGTGATCTCCTCGTGGTCTCAAGCGTCCGCTACGCTGATAGCGTATCATTACGTTAGTCGGCAGCCTATAGCGTGCTTGCCTGTACGCTCTAAGCCGTGAGCGAACGTGCCGCTCGTGCGTCTCGACCACGGCTAAGCGTTTGATACGCAACGTGCGTACTCTTACGGTATTCCATACGTCAATTGCGTACTGTGTTCTTTAACCTTTTAGAGTGTTTTAAATAAGATAAATATTAGGCTTTATCAATTGGCGGATCGTCCGTCCTTCACATATCTGCACTAGGTAATTTCAGCAGACATTATCGGTCAGCAAAGGGCGGGAGGTAATATTCCTCGTAGTGCTGACCAGATAAGCGTCTGCTTCGCTTAGTAAAGGGTGCTGAAGGAATCCGGAACCGGAGGTAAGAACAATACGCTAGTGTCTTTTAAAACTGTTTTTTTTTCTGTTCTGTCTTGCGTACGCACGCACGCATACATCTGCATTTCTTTTCATCCGTGTATTTTCACATATCACTCTCCTGTTTGCCATTTCACAATTGATAACGTGCTAAGAAAGATTTGTTGCTATTAGTAGTTAAAGAGTAAAAGTAATACATTAAGGGGTAATTTGTAAAGCACGCACACAGCTTTGCCTAAGATACAAGGAGAGACCTGTGTGGTGCTCGGTAGATGAATACAATTACAGATCATCTACATTGATAAACGTGTTAATTGTATTTCTGTGGACATATCTGGCTGGCATACACGTGTTTCTAACAAAAGGGTGAGACTAGTGTACGCAACACAAAGGCCGACGCACGTAGCGTATATTACGCAACGGAGCGTCCGGGTACGCCCATATAATTCAAATCACATGATAGTATTATTTTTAACAGGCCAAAAGGAGGCAACGCGATAAATAGCGCAAGTCAATTTTAGTGTCCAAAATTTTAAGCTAATAGATCCTTCTCCAATTTGAGACTCATCTGGTCTAGACTGTTTACTGAATAAAAGGAATTTCTGCGCAGAAATAAAATAAAAGTGTACATGTGGTGAGTGTTTGTATATATAAGTTTCTACAATTTTGGGTTGAACCACAAGAAGTCGAGTTCTCGTGAGGTACATACATGTAAGTGACGTGCATGGTGGCTTGGGAGGCATCCCTTGTTAAACATAAATTTGAGCATTAGAGTATAGCAGACCAGGAGGTCTACTGTAGCACAGACCAGGAGGTCCGGAACAGACCAGGAGGTCTAGGTACAGCAGACTAAGAAGTCCGCTATAGAGAAAAGTAGCACAACACCGGGAAGGGTTGGTGCGGAACCCATATAGGCCATTAAAGCTCTGGCTGAAGGAATTCGCAGCCGCAATTTTCGATTCCACTGGTCGCTCCGCACATAAGATTAGTTGCTTATGTGCAGAACGATTGTACCGCACGTAATTGTGTGCATTAGTTAGTAACCTGACCAGTACCATTTGCGTACGAAAGGGGTCATAAACGCTATTTGTACACTCTAACGTGATTTGTGTAATTTTTTTTATTTTAAGGGAGGTTCGCTGGTCACTCGGGAACTATCCAACAACCGATACTTGCTGGGGACTGGTAGGTCCAACACGCCCCAGTAAGTAAAGGTTCATAGGGGCCCTAGGTTGGGTACAGCAGCTCTGAATCAGTGATTGCAGTACTGGCCAACGTGGGCGAGGAGTGAGTGGAGTACTCGGTAAACTTCGCCGCCGGCCTGCCCCGGACATCTTGGTTTTTGTAAGGGTTCGCTGAAGACCCTGATTTGAAGGTCAGAGGTAGTGAAAGCAACACCTGCAAGTATGGGGGCCAGTTGTTCAGGTAGGGGGAGATCAACCTTGGTTCAGGTTGATTCAGTAAACCGGCCAATCGGGTCGGCAAGGTAGGTAATGTGTGAAAAATACGGTTCACACACAGAGGTTTTATGTGATGAATGGGAAAGGATGACTGTGCATGACGGGGAAAAGTTTCCCCGGGTAGGTAGTTTTAGCCCAGATGTGTTACAAAATCTAAGGAGAAGGATATGTCTCATTAAATCAACAAAGAGACGGATCAAACATTATGACTACTTACAGTTATGGCAACAGGAGGGTGAAATACAGAGAGGATTGGCTCAGGCGGCTGGATCTAACCCTATCAGGAAACTGATAGCTACGGCACCACCGCCACCTTACATAACGGGAGAGAAGTTGGTTGCAGAGAATGACGCACTAATGTGTAATAAACAGGCACTTAGTAACTGTATAAATGTTAAGGATAATATGAATAAGATGAGTAATGCAAATATTAACCCGTGCAAGTTGTACCCTGTTTTAAACTTTCCCCAGGAGTGTGATCAAGAGGACGAGTCAACAACACTATCGGCACTCTCTCTAGCAGCCACCATATCAGAAACAGCAGTGGGCACGACCCAACCCGTAAGATTAGTATCCAAGGCCCCTAGCGGAGGGACAGGTGAGGTCGTATCAACGGGTAAGTACGGCACCATACACTACGCTGAAACCATTTCACCACAAGCTGTAGAATCTACTCAGAATGATGTTATTAAACTTAATCCCGTTAGGGTAATAGCAGTGCCAAATGGGAAAACGGATACTTCAGGAGTTACTCCTGTCAGAAACATTGCCATGCACTGCCCATTTTCCCGAATGGAATTAAGAGCAATAGTGTCTGAATTCCCTGATCCTAGGAAGGATCTAGTTGCTAGCCAGAAATACATTAGAGATCTAGGGAATACTGTAGAGCCCAATAACAAAGACTGGCAGAAATTGCTGAGGGCATGTTTACCCTCCAATGTCGACTCAGCACAATTCTTAGCTGACTGTAAATTAGATGAAGATGTACCCCTTACGGATGTGTACAACCAAGACAATGTAAAGAGGATACATTTACAGTTAAAAGAGTATTTTCCAGCTGTAGTTAAATGGAACAAAATTTTCTCCATAAAACAAAAAGAGTCAGAAACAGCTGCTGAGTATTTTCATAGGGCACTACTGGAAATGGCTAAATACACAGGCATAGAAGACATTAAAACAAATGCCAATCATAGAGAAGTAGCAGTATCTGTGTTAATGGATGGTTTAAAGGAGGTATTGAGGACAAGGGTACAGACCATGCAACCATGTTGGCGAGGTCTGTCGGTGGCTACTTTGAGAGAGGCTGCTATTGATCACGATCGGAATATCACCAGACACAGGGAGTCACAAAGTGATAAGTTAATGGCCGTAAGTATACAGGCCCTGACCACAAGGCAACCTTTGTATAAATCTCCAAACCCTGTGGGTAAGTCAAATGTGGTAACTTGTTATTACTGTCATAAAGAGGGACATTTTGCACGAGACTGTAGATCGAAAAATGCACAAAAGTCATATCAACCCCCTAGACGACGACATGACACACGAAATTGGGATCAGGGACCGCAGAGACGGAGTCATGAGCCACATGCAGGGGAAACAAAAAGGTATCCCCCAAAAAGAGACTGGCAAGTCTCTGGTAGTTCCCATTTACCCCCTTCTCAAGTAGTTGCTGCCAGCGCGATTCAGGGAGGTCACCATACCCAATAGGGGTGTGGCCACACCTGTAATCTGCAGCCAGTGAAATTGATTGCAAGCCTTGGAAGTGAACCCGAGGTCACAATCGATGTAGCTGGTAAATCATTAAACTTCCTTGTAGATACGGGGGCGGCCAAATCAGTGATAAATTCGACAGTGGGCATGAGAACCACTGGTAAGGCAATTCCAGCCATGGGAGTAACGGGAGTAGTCCAGCACTACCCTGTTAGCAAACCAGCAGAGATTACAATAGGGCCTTTGCATACCAAGCATTCCTTTTTGCTGGCGGCATCGGCACCGACTAATCTCCTGGGAAGAGATTTATTGTGTAAAATGGGGTGCGTCATTTATTGTACTCCTGAAGGTGTATTCTTAGACATACCTGAGAATCACGCTCAGGAAGTGCGAGACATGCTAGACTCCCCATCAAAATTAATGTCACATACTGTTATGATAAATAGGAATCCATCCCAGGTAGAAGAAATGACATCCCAAATACCAGAGTCACTTTGGACTAAAGATGGACAAGACACTGGATTAATGGCAAACGTAGCTCCAGTAGTTGTGCAAGTAAAAGATGGCAGGATAGCTCCAAAAATCCCACAATACCCTCTGAAGCCAGAGGTGGAGTTAGGAGTATACACCGTAATAGAGCGCTTGCTACAACAGGGCATTCTGGTAAGAACATCCAGCACTGCCAATAGTCCCATCTTCCCTGTGAAAAAGAGTGGGGCGAGGGGTTACAGGCTAGTACAGGATCTAAGGGGGATTAACAAAATAGTTGAGAGTCAGTTCCCCGTAGTGCCAAATCCAGCTGTCATCCTTATGCAAATCCCTTCCACTGCGAAATTTTTCACTGTTATTGACCTCTGCGCCGCCTTTTTCTCGGTACCCCTGCATCCTGACAGCCAATATTTGTTTGCATTTACATACAGAGGAGTCCAATACACATGGACTCGATTACCGCAAGGTTTCATAGACAGTCCAAGTATATTTTCACAGGCTTTGCATGATTGTTTACAGTCTTTGCAACCAGAGAGTGGATCAATATTGATACAGTATGTGGACGATTTACTCTTGTGTTCAGATTCACTGGAAGCGTCCCTGAAAGATACGAAACAGCTCCTGTTTCATCTTTCAGACACAGGACACAAGGTTTCCAAAGACAAGTTACAATTATGCCAGCCTAAAGTAAAATATCTGGGACACTGTCTAACACAAGGACTGAGACACCTGACCGCTGATAGAATTCAAGCAATTAGAGACATGACTCTGCCACAAACCCAGCAACAGATCAGAACGTTTTTAGGAATGTGTGGGTATTGCCGTAACTGGATCCCAGGGTTTTCCATTCTAGCATTACCATTGCAGGAGATGGTCTCATCAAACAAACCTGATCGGATTTCGCATACAGACGAATCCGAGATGGCATTTGAGAGACTTAAACAGTGCCTAACGCAGGCACCAGCATTAGGTATGCCAGACTATGGGAAACCCTTTGACCTGTACGGAACAGAAAGTGCTGGTTGCACGGCAGGCGTCCTAACCCAAAAGCACGGTGATACCAGCAGGCCGGTAGCATACTACAGCGCTCAGCTAGACACGGTAGCGCGATCCCTCCCCACATGCTTGCGAAGTGTCGCTGCGATAGCATTGCTAGTTACAAAAAGCGAAGATGTAGTGCTAGGACACAACCTCACAATTCATACACCACATGCAGTGTCAGCCTTGCTGAATTCTGCCCAAACCAGGCACGTCTCATCAGCGCGGTTTACAAGATGGGAATTGGCATTAATGGCCCCCGTAAACATCACCATAAGGAGATGCAGTGCATTAAATCCTGCAACATATCTCCCAGGTGTGCCTGGACAGGCACAAAGGGTGGAGGATGAGAGTGATGGGGAAGGAGGATTTAATACAAGGGATGACACACATGATTGTATGGAATATTTGACCCAAAATTTCACGGCAAGGCCTGACATCAGTGACAACCCACTATAAGATGTAGATTTTACTTTCTACACTGACGGTAGTTGTCACAGACAGACGGACTCAGGAGACTTGTGTACTGGATACGCAGTCGTAGATGACCAAGGCACCATAGAAGCAGAACCGCTAGGCCCACCTCACTCAGCCCAGGTTGCTGAACTGGTTGCCCTAACCAGAGCATGTGAATTGGCTAAGGGCAAAACAGCCAATATCTATACCGATTCTAGATACGCCTTCGGGGTAGTCCATGATTTCGGAGCCCTATGGCGCCTCAGAAATTTCATGACGGCAGCTGGTACACCGGTAGCGCATGCAGCTCACATCAAAAGGCTTCTAACAGCGATACAGGAACCCGACAGAGTGGCTGTTATCAAGTGTAAAGCACATACATACAGCCAAGACCCAGTATCACTTGGTAACAGCCGAGCAGACAAAGCTGCTAAGTTAGCAGCTGGTACCCCCAGACAGGCAGACACCACACAATTGATGGTATTCAATACCATCAACACACAGAAGTTGTGTGAAATGCAAAATTTGTGTTCCACACAGGAAAAGGCAGTTTGGAGGTCAAAAGGATATGGCCAGGAGTCCTCAGGACTCTGGACAGATGGACAGGGTAAACCAGTGGCACCCAGAGCATACCTTCCATGTTTAGCTGAAGCAGCACATGGGCTGACTCATCTGGGCAAGGAAGGAATGTGCAAGTTGGTAAGAGCATATTGGTGCGCCCCAGGATTCTCATCCCATGCAGGTAAGAGAGCAATGTCATGCCTTACCTGCTTGAGGAAGAACATCGGAAAGGCAATACCAACAGAACCATCTCATTATCCCACCTACAGGCAGCCCTTTTCAGGTAATACAGATTGATTTTATACAATTACCCCCTTGTCGAAATTTGAAATATGTACTTGTTTGTATAGATGTGTTTTCATATTGGGTCGAAGCATTTCCTGCGGCCACAAATACCGCTATGTTTACTGCTAAGAAAATTGTGCAGGAATTTGTGTGTAGATACGGTATCCCTAGAATAATTGAAAGTGATAGGGGTACCCATTTTACAGGTGATGTCTTTCAAGGAATGTGTAAGTTGATGGGAATTGATAGTAAACTGCACACTCCGTACCGCCCCCAGGCGAGTGCGAAAGTAGAAAGAGTGAACAGCACTATTAAAAATAAATTGAGCAAAGTTATGGCAGAAACAGGATTAACATGGCCAGAAGCTTTACCCATTGTACTATACAGCATCAGAACCACTCCCAGGTCCCCTCTTAATCTGTCCCCCCTTTGAAATTCTGTTTGGTCGACAACCGCATGTTATGATTAACCCTCAGGATGATTTGAAGTGTAACAATGAAGTGACTGTAAAATACCTGGTTAACATGAGTAAACAGCTAAGGAATCAGAATGACAATCTGAAGTTAATGATTCCTGATTTGCCAGATAGTAATTGTCATGACATTGAACCTGGGGATTATGTAATGATACGGAATTTTCTACGCTCAGGTTGCCTTATTGACAGATGGGAAGGACCATACCAAGTCTTATTGATTAGCACGACAGCATTGAAGGTTGCCGAGAGAGAGACTTGGGTTCATTCGTCCCATTGTAAGAAGGTTGCTGATCCAGAGTGGTCCCGTGATAAAGAACAGACGGTAGAGGAAGTTGTATCACTGGAGTGTCTGTTTCAGGAAGACTGAGACGGCACCTGAGCATTGAGAATAATAAGATCGGAGGCAGTTGTCGATTCCCTGTTCCCTTTTACTGTTTTACTCCACTTCCCATCCCATCTCCCTCAATTGTTTCTTTCCCCCTTCTCATTTTTCTCCATTTCCTCCCATAAGATGGACTTGCCCCAAGAGACTGTGATCCAGGTTTTCCTGTTGACCATGATGTTGACCAGAGCAGTCTGTTCCGGAGAGAGTACCATGGAGGTCGAGAGAGGTTCTGGAATGGGTTCTGATGACAGAGATGGAGGCGTAGATTTCCAAGAACAACATAATCACCGAGTAAAGGCGAGTATCAGAAAACGATCTGGTAGCGTTGACAATAGAAGAAATTGTGAAGGATTGTTAGCTGAAGAGAACTGTATCTGTAGACTCTGTGACAGTGTAGTTGAGGATGGGTGTATCAAGAAATGCCAATCCAGTTTTAATATCCACATGGACCGGCATCCATTGAGTGACTATCACTCCTTAGTGGGTAGAGTGTTAAATCAGACAGATTGTTGGGTATGCTCTCAAGTACCTCAAGGCCATAGCAAATCAGGATTAGTGCCTTTCCCTTTAACTATAGGGGAGGTACTTGAGCTAAGTGGTGGGAGGCCGGTGGACAGGAGGTTTAATATCTCCAGCCCTCCTAGTTTGAAGCTCCACCAATATCATGTGGATAGATCCCTAGTATGTTTTAACATTTCCAATCCCCGAAAGCCGGGAAATTGGGAAGTGTCATGGAATAACCAAACCATGACCTTTTCATACAGAGCCGATAGAATGCCTACAGATACAGAACTTATACGCCACATAGCCGGTAGTGGAAAATATTTCCGATATAGGTATACCCTAGGAAGTAGGACCATGAGAGTTGGAGAGGTATCACCAGGATACTGTGCACATATCGTACAAACTGATACGTGTACTAAACAGATGGGAGAATTAGGGTTAGGAGATTTCATATGGAAAATGTGTAATATGGTAATGTCCTACTCCGTCCCATATGTTCTCCCCGATGATGCATATTTCATATGCGGGAGGAAGGCGTATAAGTGGCTTGCCCCAAACTCAGAAGGATTGTGTTATATTGGAAAAGTACTGCCTGAAGTAATGACTGTATCACATACTAAAATGAAAGATATTCACCGCGGTGCCCAAGCTCCTTATACTCACACTCATTACGAGCACATCGTTAAACGCCACCTAGTAGAAAGAACAGAGCATCCGGCCTCTGACCTGATCCATGAATCCACCGGGATTCAGGTTCTACTCGCGTTAGACATCACTCGCACCACCAGAGGAGTGTTGAATTATAAATACATATCAGCGCTTGCAAATTTATTAGACAATATCACTGAAATGTATGACGACACCTTTAGGTATACCGGAAGGGAGCTTCAAGCTTATAAAACAGAACTGGTTCAGCATAGGATGGTTCTTAATTATCTCACAGCAGTGACAGGCGGATATTGTGTCACACTGGCAACGCAGTACGGCGTAAAATGCTGCACTTATATTACGAATAACACCGAGGACCCGGTCGAGGTCATAGACCAAAAGATGGACGACATTCTCCAATTAAAGTGGGAATTCCGCAGGAGACACAATCTCACCCTTGCTGCTGTGGGTAATGAGCTGACCGGTTGGGTGTCATGGTTGAACCCACGAAATTGGTTCTCTGGTTTAGGAGAATGGGCTCAAGGAATTATAATGGATGTAGGGAAATTTCTTCTGTGTATCTTGGGTGTTGTCATATCGATTGGTTTGATATTCAGATGCGTTCAGGCTTTAACGAAGTGTAAACGAAGTACTAAGGTGATGAGTTTAAGGAGTGAGGACATTATAATTCCAATGGATTTGATTTATGACCCAACGATAGAGACAATGTTGTGATGAAAATGTGATTCCACGGTCCGTTTCTTTCACCCGTTTCTCCTTTGTTTCTCTCCAAGGTAAAAAGACATCCGCTTGGAAGAAGAATTTGACAACCTTTTACACAGACAACTGATGGACTATGCCATAGACCCCCCATATCCCTAGTACCTTTAATTTTACGCTAGCCCAACACTTTTTGTAAGTCTATGGACATTGATAAAGCTTTGCTTGCGTTTATTGGCAAAAGCACAAAGAGACTACAGTCAACATGTACATCGAGACAAGACAAGACAAGACAAGACCTCAATCGGCAAATGTATATTAAACTCACATAGTTTATCACTGCATTTACCATAATTGTTCTTTATCTTCATCTCTACAACCTTCAGGTAATGACACACATAGTCGATAGGGAATACAGGCACAGATATCAGCACCCACATATCCCCCCTACTCATGTATCATCAACTAAAATGTGCTCCCCCATTTTGTTGCAACCAAAAGCCGAAAAGAGCTCGGTAAAGTTTGACAGCCCATCCACAGACCCTTAATACGGGATAAGAAGGAATTCAAATGTATACTTCGCAATACCTCGAAGCTTGATTTAAAACACGTACGGCACGATGATACATGACCCCCCAAACATGGATTCATACACACATGCTTCTGCTATCTCACTAGGTCATACCCTTTTCCTACCTTCTCCTCTCCTCCCCTACCCAACCATAGAAATGTATTTACACATGACATATATTTTTCTCTTTTTGAAATGTTTTAGAAAGTGGCAGTTATTGGTGACTGCCAAAGGGTGGACTGTCAAAGTCAGAAAAATATCACGCTACACACTGCCATATTTGCACCTCATGCGTGTCCCCGCTGCGCGTGCATGAGCTCTCCCGTGCGTGCGCATACTCGCTGTTGCGTGCACCCGCGGGTGCACGGTATGCACATTTACGGTAAAGTTTGTATACGTCTAGCGTGCGACTCAATCGTAACATATTTTAACCATATAATGTATTTTGTAGATTATGGTCCCTTTGATAGAATCTGAAAGTTTAGTTAATGTAGCATGTTCATAGACAAAGAGATCCCTCTTTGTTTGATACGAAGGGTCAGACAGGGGTTATACAGTGGTGTTTAGTATCCATCGGAAGAGTATTTAATTAGCAATATTCCGGTGTTGGTTTGAAGCGGATTAATCGCTCGTGCGAATAGTTATGGACATAAGAAGTTTATGAACATTTACTGTATTTGCACTTTATTACCCATGCGGCGGGAAACCCAGTTTCCCACCCACCTGAGCAGTTAGGAATAGTCACAGCCCACCTGTATGAATCAACCTATGACCTTTTGTTATAATGCGAAGACAAATTCCTGTGTCCAATGAACAATAAGAATGTAGGGGTCATTGTACTGTATTGTGTGTAGTGTATAAAAGGACAAGCCGATCTGGGCCAGCTCTCTATTCTCTTCAACGGTTCTCATCACTGATAATCGGGAGCTGGACATCCAGAAGGCGCATGCGATTGTTTCCCTTTATGCGTAAGTTTCTCTGCAATCATATTGTCTTCATTGTTATAAGCCATTCTCTCTCGTTCTCTCTCACTTTCTCTCTCTCTCTCTCTCTCTCCCTCTCTCTCTCTCTTTTCCCCTTTAAAAGTAATTGTATCTTTATTGTATTTTATGTATAGTTATCCGGTTAGGTATTTTATGTTATCTTGGTAGTGTATAACTTGTATTGTATTATTCTTTTTGCAATTGAACGTTCATTCATTTCCTTAAAAGGCGTTAGACCCTTAGACCGGTATTTGAGTGTTTATTATATTGCTAAGGGGTTCTCAGAGCGTCACATACGCTCATACAGCTTTTAAACTAACAAGGTTACACTGTGTTGCATTTACACCTTATCGCTGCACAAGGGTTTACAGTATAAGTATATTGTTCATGGTATAGTTATAAAGATTTAACACTGTGAGCGTCAGCGCCGCTTGTGATCTCCTCGTGGTCTCAAGCGTCCGCTACGCTGATAGCGTATCATTACGTTAGTCGGCAGCCTATAGCGTGCTTGCCTGTACGCTCTAAGCCGTGAGCGAACGTGCCGCTCGTGCGTCTCGACCACGGCTAAGCGTTTGATACGCAACGTGCGTACTCTTACGGCATTCCATACGTCAATTGCGTACTGTGTTCTTTAACCTTTTAGAGTGTTTTAAATAAGATAAATATTAGGCTTTATCAATAGCGTGTGTGTGTGTGTGTGTGTGTGTGTGTGTGTGTGTGTGTGTGTGTGTGTTTATCAACATTTTATAGAAATTAGTATATTCTAAACTTTTTATTAATTAAATAAAAAAATTCTGCTTAGTCTTTTTGAAAGTTTTTTTTTCAGTTAAGTCAGGGGTGGCCAACCAGTCAGAGACAAAGAGCCAAGAAATCTTGTTAGGTACATCAAAGAGCCGACTTCGAGCCGAAGGCGCACTTGCAAAAAAGGGGTGTGATCTTGTGCCTGCTAGGCCACGCCCCTGTTATAAAATACATTGAAAAAGCCAGATCCAACATAAAATACAATGAAAAAGCCACTTCTACATCAAATAATTGAAAAGGCCAGATCTGCATAAAATATATTGAAAAGCCAGATTCACATAATACACTTCAGTTCCCCCATGTGTCACTCCAGCCAGCACCCTCCTGTGTCACTCCAGCCAGCTCCCCCATGTGTATTTGGCTCCCTCAGTTCTCAGTCTACGTAATGCTGCTGCATGTCTGGCTGGAGTGCAGCAGTTTACAGATCTCTTGTGGTCACGTGACTTTGAGTGTTGGGAGCCACATTTGAATAAAGAAAGAGCCGCATGTGGCTCAAGAGCCACGCGTTGGCCACCACTGAGTTAAGTGATAAAAAAAAGGGTAGAGGGATCCAATCACAAAGTTAGTGAAATTTTGTGAAAGTTCTAAAAATAAAACCAGACAGGAACATTGACATCTTGTCGCTCAAAGCTACATTGTTTGTGGTGTACTGTATATTAACTAAGCTGCAGGCTATTAAGCACCTTGCCGGAACCGTAGGTCGAAAGAACCCACACCCTCCGAAAAAAGTTCAAAATAATGCAATTTTCCATAAAATGCCAACCTAGTAGACAATAGTGATGAGCGGGTTCGGTTCCTCGGAATCCGAACCCGCCCGAACTTCAGCTTTTTTTACACGGATCCGAGCGACTCGGATCTTCCCGCCTTGCTCGGTTAACCCGAGCGCGCCCGAACGTCATCATGACGCTGTCGGATTCTCGCGAGGCTCGGATTCTATCGCGAGACTCGGATTCTATATAAGGAGCCGCGCGTCGCCGCCATTTTACACGTGCATTGAGATTGATAGTGAGAGGACGTGGCTGGCGTCCTCTCCGTTTAGAGAAGAAATAGATAGGAGAGTGAGAGTGAGACAGTGACACTTCATTTACTGGAGCTTAGGAGGAGTACTCAGACAGAGAGTGCAGAATTTTGCTGACAGTATTAGTTAGTTATACTAGTGACAGAGTGAGACAGTGACACTTCATTTACTGGAGCTTAGGAGGAGTACTCAGACAGAGAGTGCAGAATTTTGCTGATAGTATTAGTTAGTTATACTAGTGACTGACCAGTGACCACCAGTGCAGTTTTATATTATTTAATATAATCCGTTCTCTGCCTGAAAAAACGATACACAGTGACTCAGTCACATACCATATCTGTGCTCAGCCCAGTGTGCTGCTGCATCATCTATGTATAATATCTGACTGTGCTCACACAGCTTAATTGTGGGGGAGACTGGGGAGCAGTTAGGTTATAGCAGGAGCCAGGAGTACATATTAAAATTAAACAGTGCACAATTTTTTTCTGCAGGAGTGCCACTGCCAGTGTGACTGACCAGTGACCTGACCACCAGTATATAGTATACTATATTGTATTGTGAATGTCTGCCTGTAAAAGTTAAACACACGTCGTGTGACTTGTGTGGTGTTTTTTTATTCTATAAAATAAAAAACTCATTCTGCTGACAGACAGTGTCCAGCAGGTCCGTCATTATATAATATATACCTGTCCGGCTGCAGTAGTGATATATATATATTTTTTATATCATTATTTATCATCCAGTCGCAGCAGACACAGTACGGTAGTTCACGGCTGTAGCTACCTCTGTGTCGGCACTCGGCAGTCCATCCATAATTGTATACCACCTACCCGTGGTTTTTTTTTCTTTCTTCTTTATACATACTACATCTCATTATCATCCAGTCTATATTAGCAGCAGACACAGTACAGTACGGTAGTCCACGGCTGTAGCTACCTCTGTGTCGGCACTCGGCAGTCCGTCCATAATTGTATACCACCTACCCGTGGTTTTTTTCTTCTTTCTTCTTTATACATACTACATCTCATTATCAACCAGGCTATATTAGCAGCAGACACAGTACGGTAGTCCACGGCTGTAGCTACCTCTGTGTCGGCACTCGGCAGTCCATCCATAATTGTATACCACCTACCCGTGGTTTTTTTTTCTTTCTTCTTTATACATACTACATCTCATTATCATCCAGTCTATATTAGCAGCAGACACAGTACAGTACGGTAGTCCACGGCTGTAGCTACCTCTGTGTCGGCACTCGGCAGTCCATCCATCATTGTATACCACCTACCCGTGGTTTTTTTTTCTTTCTTCTTTATACATACATACTACATCTCTTTATCAACCAGTCTATATTAGCAGCAGACACAGTACGGTAGTCCACGGCTGTAGCTACCTCTGTGTCGGCACTCGGCAGTCCATCCATAATTGTATACCACCTACCCGTGTTTTTTTTTTCTTTCTTCTTTATACATACATACTACATCTCTTTATCAACCAGTCTATATTAGCAGCAGACACAGTACGGTAGTCCATGGCTGTAGCTACCTCTGTGTCGGCACTCGGCAGTCCGTCCATAATTGTATACCACCTACCCGTGTTTTTTTTTTCTTTCTTCTTTATACATACATACTACATCTCTTTATCAACCAGTCTATATTAGCAGCAGACACAGTACGGTAGTCAACGGCTGTAGCTACCTCTGTGTCGGCACTCGGCAGTCCATCCATAATTGTATACCACCTACCCGTGGTTTTTTTTTTCTTTCTTCTTTATACATACTACATCTCATTATCATCCAGTCTATATTAGCAGCAGACACAGTACAGTACGGTAGTCCACGGCTGTAGCTACCTCTGTGTCGGCACTCGGCAGTCCATCCATAATTGTATACTAGTATCCATCCATCTCCATTGTTTACCTGAGGTGCCTTTTAGTTGTGCCTATTAAAATATGGAGAACAAAAATGTTGAGGTTCCAAAATTAGGGAAAGATCAAGATCCACTTCCACCTCGTGCTGAAGCTGCTGCCACTAGTCATGGCCGAGGCGATGAAATGCCAGCAACGTCGTCTGCCAAGGCCGATGCCCAATGGCATAGTACAGAGCATGTCAAATCCAAAACACCAAATATCAGTAAAAAAAGGACTCCAAAACCTAAAATAAAATTGTCGGAGGAGAAGCGTAAACTTGCCAATATGCCATTTACCACACGGAGTGGCAAGGAACGGCTGAGGCCCTGGCCTATGTTCATGGCTAGTGGTTCAGCTTCACATGAGGATGGAGGCACTCAGCCTCTCGCTAGAAAAATGAAAAGACTCAAGCTGGCAAAAGCAGTAGCACCGCAAAGAACTGTGCGTTCTTCGAAATCCCAAATCCACAAGGAGAGTCCAATTGTGTCGGTTGCGATGCCTGACCTTCCCAACACTGGACGTGAAGAGCATGCGCCTTCCACCATTTGCACGCCCCCTGCAAGTGCTGGAAGGAGCACCCGCAGTCCAGTTCCTGATAGCCAGATTGAAGATGTCAGTGTTGAAGTACACCAGGATGAGGAGGATATGGGTGTTGCTGGCGCTGGGGAGGAAATTGACCAGGAGGATTCTGATGGTGAGGTGGTTTGTTTAAGTCAGGCACCCGGGGAGACACCTGTTGTCCGTGGGAGGAATATGGCCGTTGACATGCCTGATGAAAATACCAAAAAAATCAGCTCTTCGGTGTGGAAGTATTTCACCAGAAATGCGGACAACATTTGTCAAGCCGTGTGTTCCCTTTGTCAAGCTGTAATAAGTAGGGGTAAGGACGTTAACCACCTCGGAACATCCTCCCTTATACGTCACCTGCAGCGCATTCATAATAAGTCAGTGACAAGTTCAAAAACTTTGGCCGACAGCGGAAGCAGTCCACTGACCAGTAAATCCCTTCCTCTTGTAACCAAGCTCACGCAAACCACCCCACCAACTCCCTCAGTGTCAATTTCCTCCTTCCCCAGGAATGCCAATAGTCCTGCAGGCCATGTCACTGGCAATTCTGATGAGTCCTCTCCTGCCTGGGATTCCTCCGATGCATCCTTGCGTGTAATGCCTACTGCTGCTGGCGCTGCTGTTGTTGCTGCTGGGAGTCGATGGTCATCCCAGAGGGGAAGTCGTAAGCCCACTTGTACTACTTCCAGTAAGCAATTGACTGTCCAACAGTCCTTTGCGAGGAAGATGAAATATCACAGCAGTCATCCTGCTGCAAAGCGGATAACTGAGGCCTTGACAACTATGTTGGTGTTAGACGTGCGTCCGGTATCCGCCGTTAGTTCACAGGGAACTAGACAATTTATTGAGGCAGTGTGCCCCCGTTACCAAATACCATCTAGGTTCCACTTCTCTAGGCAGGCGATACCGAGAATGTACACGGACGTCAGAAAAAGACTCACCAGTGTCCTAAAAAATGCAGTTGTACCCAATGTCCACTTAACCACGGACATGTGGACAAGTGGAGCAGGGCAGGGTCAGGACTATATGACTGTGACAGCCCACTGGGTAGATGTATGGACTCCCGCCGCAAGAACAGCAGCGGCGGCACCAGTAGCAGCATCTCGCAAACGCCAACTCTTTCCTAGGCAGGCTACGCTTTGTATCACCGCTTTCCAGAATACGCACACAGCTGAAAACCTCTTACGGCAACTGAGGAAGATCATCGCGGAATGGCTTACCCCAATTGGACTCTCCTGTGGATTTGTGGCATTGGACAACGCCAGCAATATTGTGTGTGCATTAAATATGGGCAAATTCCAGCACGTCCCATGTTTTGCACATACCTTGAATTTGGTGGTGCAGAATTTTTTAAAAAACGACAGGGGCGTGCAAGAGATGCTGTCGGTGGCCAGAAGAATTGCGGGACACTTTCGGTGTACAGGCACCACGTACAGAAGACTGGAGCACCACCAAAAACTACTGAACCTGCCCTGCCATCATCTGAAGCAAGAAGTGGTAACGAGGTGGAATTCAACCCTCTATATGCTTCAGAGGTTGGAGGAGCAGCAAAAGGCCATTCAAGCCTATACAATTGAGCACGATATAGGAGGTGGAATGCACCTGTCTCAAGTGCAGTGGAGAATGATTTCAATGTTGTGCAAGGTTCTGATGCCCTTTGAACTTGCCACACGTGAAGTCAGTTCAGACACTGCCAGCCTGAGTCAGGTCATTCCCCTCATCAGGCTTTTGCAGAAGAAGCTGGAGACATTGAAGGAGGAGCTAACACGGAGCGATTCCGCTAGGCATGTGGGACTTGTGGATGGAGCCCTTAATTCGCTTAACAAGGATTCACGGGTGGTCAATCTGTTGAAATCAGAGCACTACATTTTGGCCACCGTGCTCGATCCTAGATTTAAAACCTACCTTGGATCTCTCTTTCCGGCAGACACAAGTCTGCTGGGGTTGAAAGGCCTGCTGGTGAGAAAATTGTCAAGTCAAGCGGAACGCGACCTGTCAACATCTCCTCCTTCACATTCTCCCGCAACTGGGGGTGCGAGGAAAAGGCTCAGAATTCCGAGCCCACCCGCTGGCGGTGATGCAGGGCAGTCTGGAGCGACTGCTGATGCTGATATCTGGTCCGGACTGAAGGACCTGACAACGATTACGGACATGTCGTCTACTGTCACTGCATATGATTCTCTCAACATTGAAAGAATGGTGGAGGATTATATGAGTGACCGCATCCAAGTAGGCACGTCACACAGTCCGTACTTATACTGGCAGGAAAAAGAGGCAATTTGGAGGCCCTTGCACAAACTGGCTTTATTCTACCTAAGTTGCCCTCCCACAAGTGTGTACTCCGAAAGAGTGTTTAGTGCCGCCGCTCACCTTGTCAGCAATCGGCGTACGAGGTTACATCCAGAAAATGTGGAGAAGATGATGTTCATTAAAATGAATTATAATCAATTCCTCCGCGGAGACATTGACCAGCAGCAATTGCCTCCACAAAGTACACAGGGAGCTGAGATGGTGGATTCCAGTGGGGACGAATTGATAATCTGTGAGGAGGGGGATGTACACGGTGATATATCGGAGGATGATGATGAGGTGGACATCTTGCCTCTGTAGAGCCAGTTTGTGCAAGGAGAGATTAATTGCTTCTTTTTTGGGGGGGGTCCAAACCAACCCGTCATATCAGTCACAGTCGTGTGGCAGACCCTGTCACTGAAATGATGGGTTGGTTAAAGTGTGCATGTCCTGTTTATACAACATAAGGGTGGGTGGGAGGGCCCAAGGACAATTCCATCTTGCACCTCTTTTTTCTTTTATTTTTCTTTGCGTCATGTGCTGTTTGGGGAGGGTTTTTTGGAAGGGCCATCCTGCGTGACACTGCAGTGCCACTCCTAGATGGGCCCGGTGTTTGTGTCGGCCACTAGGGTCGCTTATCTTACTCACACAGTCAGCTACCTCATTGCGCCTCTTTTTTTCTTTGCGTCATGTGCTGTTTGGGGAGGGTTTTTTGGAAGGGCCATCCTGCGTGACACTGCAGTGCCACTCCTAGATGGGCTCGGTGTTTGTGTCGGCCACTAGGGTCGCTAATCTTACTCACACAGTCAGCTACCTCATTGCGCCTCTTTTTTTCTTTGCGTCATGTGCTGTTTGGGGAGGGTTTTTTGGAAGGGCCATCCTGCGTGACACTGCAGTGCCACTCCTAGATGGGCCCGGTGTTGGTGTCGGCCACTAGGGTCGCTTATCTTACTCACACAGTCAGCTACCTCATTGCGCCTCTTTTTTTCTTTGCGTCATGTGCTGTTTGGGGAGGGTTTTTTGGAAGGGACATCCTGCGTGACACTGCAGTGCCACTCCTAGATGGGCCCGGTGTTTGTGTCGGCCACTAGGGTCGCTTATCTTACTCACACAGTCAGCTACCTCATTGCGCCTCTTTTTTTCTTTGCGTCATGTGCTGTTTGGGGAGGGTTTTTTGGAAGGGCCATCCTGCGTGACACTGCAGTGCCACTCCTAGATGGGCTCGGTGTTTGTGTCGGCCACTAGGGTCGCTAATCTTACTCACACAGTCAGCTACCTCATTGCGCCTCTTTTTTTCTTTGCGTCATGTGCTGTTTGGGGAGGGTTTTTTGGAAGGGCCATCCTGCGTGACACTGCAGTGCCACTCCTAGATGGGCCCGGTGTTTGTGTCGGCCACTAGGGTCGCTTATCTTACTCACACAGTCAGCTACCTCATTGCGCCTCTTTTTTTCTTTGCGTCATGTGCTGTTTGGGGAGGGTTTTTTGGAAGGGACATCCTGCGTGACACTGCAGTGCCACTCCTAGATGGGCCCGGTGTTTGTGTCGGCCACTAGGGTCGCTTATCTTACTCACACAGCGACCTCGGTGCAAATTTTAGGACTAAAAATAATATTGTGAGGTGTGAGGTATTCAGAATAGACTGAAAATGAGTGTAAATTATGGTTTTTGAGGTTAATAATACTTTGGGATCAAAATGACCCCCAAATTCTATGATTTAAGCTGTTTTTTAGGGTTTTTTGAAAAAAACACCCGAATCCAAAACACACCCGAATCCGACAAAAAAAATTCGGTGAGGTTTTGCCAAAACGCGGTCGAACCCAAAACACGGCCGCGGAACCGAACCCAAAACCAAAACACAAAACCCGAAAAATTTCCGGCGCTCATCTCTAGTAGACAATCGTCTGCTGTGAAAAGCTACACCTTAGTAACTTCCCGAATATCTGTTTTATTAGATCTGAATCAGATAAATTACTCCTGAGTATACGCTTGAGGGCCATTTACTAAAAGCAATTGCTTATTGGACTTCTGGACAGAGGTGGGCCTTTATTCATCCTGCAAGATAAAATGCAGAAAGTTCACTTGTAAGTGGCAACAATTATAAAATCACATTGCAGCAATGTACAGTATCTTTTTCTTTTACTTATGATTATTTAAAGGGATACCTCACAGCTTTGTTAGGTAAATCCATCGTATGCCAAGAAAAGCTTCCAAAACACATTTACCAGTTCTAAATGCAAAAATCAGAGCTTGATGCATTCTGAAAACCAGAATGACGGTTCCGCCACTAGTACCCCCATTGCTTAATTGTGCAGAGCCCTCATACCAGTAATTATGATAGAGTAGTTTCCAGGAATTGTCAGAACATCTGGGCTGGCTGTAAAGGTTAGTGTGTTTGCTACAAAAAAAAACCTTTCATGCAGGATCCTTCACATGCAAAGTGGCCTTATTAACTAGTGGCATTGCCATGGGGTCAGATGACTGTAGAAAAAGTCTTAAAAATGCCACTTACGCAGCTGACCCAATCAGCTACAGTCACCGTCTGCGACTCCACTATCACATGTTGTTTACTTCTTAAAACAAAACAAATTAACACAAAAAGATCAGGACCAATAGAAAGTGCTCTGGCCAATCAGTAGCATTGCTGTTGCAGCCACCAATCAGATGTACCTTGTTGGTATATATAGTGCACTACTGCACTACCTCCATCATGCTCCATAACATGAAGCATCTATCCATTACCAAGATGGATGCCATTAAATAGTCTGCGCATGCCCAGTGCAAAATTGCCATATATGTGTAGTACTCTGCTCCATGGGGGCCCCTGCAATATCCTGTAAGTCCTGCCAATTTATATGACCAGCTGGTCCGCTGTAGGCTCCAGTTGATGGCTTCACAATTCCTCTGGCTCCTAGATCACCTCTGCCCCTGAACCCTTTAATGTGGTAGTGTCGATATGCTTGGCATGTCAATATTGACCACATTGACCTTCATTATGTTGACACTGATGAAATGTCAATGTGCTTAGAATGTCAACAAAACAGCCCTGGTGGTCTAGTGGTGCCTTAGCTGGTATGGTTTGTACTGCTGATCCAGCGGTGTCTTCTGGGTCTGGCGGTGACATCCTGATGATTTATAGAGGATCCTGCATCAGCAGTGTCACTAATCCTAATGCCTAACCCTCTCCCTAGTGCTAAGGCTAACCTCTCCTCCCGTAGCCTAACCCTCCCCTCTCCTCCCGTAGCCTAACCCTCCCCTCCCGTAGCCTAACCCTCTCCCAAGTGCATGACCCTAACCCTCTCCTCCAAGCGCCTAACCCTCCCCGCCCTCAGCCTAATCCTAACTCTGCCCTCCCATAGATTAACCCTAACTTTCCCAACCTGCAGCCTAATCCTAACCCTCCCCTCCCATAGCCTAATCCTAACCCTCTCCCAAGTGCCTAACCCTCCCCACTTGCAGCCTAATCCTATCCCTCCCTTCCCATAGCCTAATCGAAACCCTCTCCCAGCTGCCTAATCCTCCCCACCTGCAGCCTAACCCTAACTCTCCCCTCCCATAATCTAACCCTAACCCTCGCCTCCCACAGACCAATCCTAACCCTCTCCTCCAAGTGCCTAACACTCCCCTTCTGCAGCCTAATCTTAACCCTCCCCTCCCATAGCCTAATTCTAACCCTCTCCCAAGTGCCTAACCCTCTCCCAAGCGCCTAACCCTCTCCTCCCATAGCCTAACCCTCTCCTCCCATAGCAAAACCCTCTCCTCCCATAGCCTAACACTCTCCTCCCATAGCCTAACCCTCTCCTCCCATAGCCTAACACTCTCCTCCCACAGCCTAACCATCTCTTCCCATAGCCTAACACTCTCCTCCCATAGCCTAACCATCTCCTCCCATAGCCTAACCCTCTCCTCCCTTAGCCTAACCCGAACCCTCCTCCTAGTGCCTAACCCTCTCCCAAGTGCCTAACCCTCCCCACCTGCAGCCTAATCCTAACTCTCCCCTCCCATAGCCTAACCCTCCCCACCTGCACCCTAACCCTCCCCACCTGCAGCCTAATACTAAACCTCCCCTCCCATAGCCTTGTCCTAACCCCCTCCCAAGTGCCTAACCCTCCCCACTTGCAGCCTAATCCTATCCCTCCCTTCCCATAGCCTAATCGAAACCCTCTCCCAACTGCCTAATCCTACCCACCTGCAGCCTAACCCTAACTCTCCCCTCCCATAATCTAACCCTAACCCTCTCCTCCCATAGCCTAATCCTCACCCACTCCTCCAAGTGCCTAACCCTCCCCTCCAAGTGCCGAACATTTAACTCTCCCCTCCCATAGCCTAACACTAAACCTCTCCTCCCATAGTCTAATCCTAACCCGCTCCTCCAAGAGCCTAACCATCTCCTCCCGCAGCCTAACCATAACCCTACCACAGTCTAACTCTAACCCTACCCTCCCGTAGCCTAACCTTCTCCAAAGTGCCTGACCCTAACCCTCGCCTCCCACAGACCAATCCTAACCCTCTCCTCCAAATGCCTAACACTCTCCTCCCATAGCCTAACCCTCTCCTCCCATAGCCTAACACTCTCCTCCCATAGCCTAACCCTCTCCTCCCATAGCCTAACCATCTCCTCCCATAGCCTAACCATCTCCTCCCATAGCCTAACACTCTCCTCCCATAGCCTAACCATCTCCTCCCATAGCCTAACCCTCTCCTCCCAGAGCCTAACCATCTCCTCCCATAGCCTAACCATCTCCTCCCATAGCCTAACACTCTCCTCCCATAGCCTAACCCTCTCCTCCCTTAGCCTAACCCGAACCCTCCTCCTAGAGCCTAACCCTCTCCCAAGTGCCTAACCCTCCCCACCTGCAGCCTAATCCTAACTCTCCCCTCCCATAGCCTAACCCTCCCCACCTGCAGCCTAATACTAACCCTCCCCTCCCATAGCCTTGTCCTAACCCCCTCCCAAGTGCCTAACCCTCCCCACTTGCAGCCTAATCCTATCCCTCCCTTCCCATAGCCTAATCAAAACCCTCTCCCAACTGCCTAATCCTCCCCACCTGCAGCCTAACCCTAACTCTCCCCTCCCATAATCTAACCCTAACCCTCTCCTCCCATAGCCTAATCCTCACCCACTCCTCCAAGTGCCTAACCCTCCCCTCCAAGTGCCGAACCTTAACTCTCCCCTCCCATAGCCTAACCCTAAACCTCTCCTCCCATAGCCTAATCCTAACCTGCTCCTCCAAGAGCCTAACCATCTCCTCCCGCAGCCTAACCATAACCCTACCACAGTCTAACTCTAACCCTACCCTCCCGTAGCCTAACCTTCTCCAAAGTGCCTGACCCTAACCCTCGCCTCCCACAGACCAATCCTAACCCTCTCCTCCAAATGCCTAACACTCCCCTTCTGCAGCCTAATCCTAACCCTCCCCTCCCATAACCTCATTCTAACCCTCTCCCAAGTGCCTAACCCTCTCCCAAGCGCTTAACCATCTCCTCCCATAGCCTAACACTCTCCTCCCATAGCCTAACCCTCTCCTCCCATAGCCTAACACTCTCCTCCCATAGCCTAATCCTCTCCTCCCATAGCCTAACACTCTCCTCCCATAGCCTAACCATCTCTTCCCATAGCCTAACACTCTCCTCCCATAGCCTAACCATCTCCTCCCATAGCCTAACCCTCTCCTCCCATAGCCTAACCCTCTCCTCCCATAGCCTAACCATCTCTTCCCATAGCCTAACCCTCTCCTCCCATAGCCTAACCCTCTCCTCCCATAGCCTAACCCTCTCCTCCCATAGCCTAACCATCTCTTCCCATAGCCTAACACTCTCCTCCCATAGCCTAACCATCTCCTCCCATAGCCTAACACTCTCCCCCCATAGCCTAACACTCTCTTCCCATAGCCTAACACTCTCCTCCCATAGCCTAACCCTCTCCTCCCATAGCCTAACCCTCTCCTCCCATAGCCTAACCATCTCTTCCCATAGCCTAACACTCTCCTCCCATAGCCTAACCATCTCCTCCCATAGCCTAACACTCTCCTCCCATAGCCTAACATTCTCCTCCCATAGCCTAACCCTCTCCTCCCATAGCCTAACACTCTCCTCCCA
The DNA here is from genome assembly GCF_028390025.1 of Pseudophryne corroboree. Taxonomy (NCBI): domain Eukaryota; kingdom Metazoa; phylum Chordata; class Amphibia; order Anura; family Myobatrachidae; genus Pseudophryne; species Pseudophryne corroboree. Next base: position 1,005,082,122 of record NC_086445.1, read on the forward strand.
TAGCCTAACCCTCTCCTCCTATAGCCTAACACTCTCCTCCCATAGCCTAACACTCTCCTCCCATAGCCTAACCATCTCCTCCCATAGCCTAACACTCTCCTCCCTTAGCCTAACCCTCTCCTCCCTTAGCTTAACTCTCTCCTCCCTTAGCCTAACCCGAACCCTCCTCCTTGTGTCTAACCCTAACCTTCTCATCCTGTAGCCTAACCCTGATTCTCTGCTGCCGGTCCATGCAAAATGTCGGCATTTCGGATGTTGACATTGTAATCATATTGACAGTTTGCATGCGTTGCTGACATGTTCAATGTCAACATTTCAACAATGTCAGCATAATAACTCATCTTTTACCCCTTTACCTATTGTTATATTTGAATGTACTGTACAATATCAGCAGAACTGTTGGAGTCTACTCTACTCTAGTTTCTGGAAACCTGTTGTGTATTTTTGCATCCTCATTTCTATAGGTTTTTATTCCAGCTGAACCAACTCTGTTTAAAAAATGTCTAACAAAAAATAATAATGAAAACAATATATTTTATTCAGCTAAAGTTACTGCGATAGAGAGATTAATGGGAAAATGAGCGTTTTACAATAAGTGAAATGGGATCATCACAGTACTGCACTCCCTACGCCTGTGGTATACACGGTATGGTTCCCCATTACACCAGCATTATTCAGAGTAATAGCAAAGGAAGATGATGAAACACGCAGCACAGGCCACGTACAGTAACACTGAATATCCTTATTGAAACGCATCCATCAAAGTGAGGAGCAGGAGGGACGCAAGGAGAAGAGCCTCCTGCCAGTAACAGCTTCTGACGGGTATACGGTCAATAGGACGACCACAGTTAGGTCGACAGTCATTAGGTCGACCACTATTGGTCGACATGGTCACTAGGTCGAAATGGAAAAGGGTCGACATGCGATTTTTACTTCTTCTTTTTTCTTAATTTTTTGAACTTTTTTATACCTTACGATCCACGTGGACTACGATTGGGAATAGTAACCTTGCGGTGCACTAATTGGGGTTCCCGGTCACTTTACGCAGAAAACGACACCAAAAAAAGTAAAAAAACTCATGTCGACCTTTTTGCGTGTCGACCTTGTTCATGTCGACCTAATGACCATGCCGACCTAGTGACCATGTCGACCTAATGACTGTCGACCTAAGTGGGGTCGACATAATGACCCATACCCCTTCTGAAGGTCATAGGGAAGTACAGTATTCTCTATAGAGCCAATTTCACATCACACACATGTCCCTATGTTTGGAATTACCACCCCAAATAATGTAACTTTAAATATGGAGCAAGGTACAGTATATAGAACAAAAACAAATTACATTCTTATACATGGACATCAATAGTATAAACCTAAACACAGAGGAAGTCATCTGCAGGAGACAGCCGGCAGGCCATCCTGTCCTGCTTCACATGTTTAGCTGAGGAGTCAGTGCCAACTAAAAAAAAAACGAGTTTTATGGTAAAAACTTACCGTTGTTAAAACTCTTTCTGCGACGTACACTGGGCTCCACAAGGATGGACAATGGGGTGTAGAGTAGGATCTTGATCCGAGGCACCAACAGGCTCAAATCTTTGACTGTTCCCAGAATGCACAGCACCGCCTCCTCTATAACCCCACCTCCCTGCACAGGAGCTCAGTTTTTAGTTAACCAGCCCAATGCAGTAACAGGAAAAGAGACGACAACGGTTAGTAGCCACATACACAACACTCTCACGACAGGAGAAGTGTCAGTGGCTAATGCCATACCAACCCAAAGAAGCGAAGTGCGTCAGGGTGGGCGCCTTGTGGAGCCCAGTGTATCTCGCAGAAAGAGTTTTAACAACGGTAAGTTCTTACCATAAAACTCGTTTTCTGCTGCGGGGTACACTGGGCTCCACAAGGATGGACAATGGGGATGTCCTAAAGCAGTTCCTTATGGGAGGGGACGCACTATAGCGGGCACAAGAACCCGGCGTCCAAAGGAAGCATTCTGAGAAGCGGCAGCATCGAAGGCATAAAACCTTATGAACGTGTTCACGGAGGACCACGTAGCCGCCTTGCTCAATTGGTCAAGGGTCGCACCACGTTGGGCCACCCAAGAAGGTCCAACAGACCGAGTAGAATGGGCCGTAATGTGAGCAGGAGCTGACAGACAAGCCTTCACATAAGCATTCGCAATCACCATTCTAATCCACCTCGCCAGAGTCTGCTTGTGAGCAGGCCAGCCACGTTTGTGAAATCCAAACAAAACAAAGAGAGAATCAGATTTTCGAATAGAAGCAGTTCTCTTCACATAAATACAGAGAGCACGGGGGCGTGGCCTGGACGGCCATGGAGTAGCACTTGCATTGTGCAGCTCTCCAGCCACTTAATCCTGCTTTACTATCCTGTACTCCCCCCTGGGTCTAATATCGGGGCCATCAGTATATGAACATCTCCTGCCCCCCCTGGAATGGGTTTGAGCCGGCTGCCGCTGTTTTCTGAAGTCCTGGAGCCCTATATGCCCGGCGGGCCCTGATCTATGCTGAGCCAGCGCGTGGGACCGCTGCCTCGCGCTTTCCTATACCCGGAAGTCCGGCTCCTGTTACTCACCGCCGCCCGCTGCAGCCAGCTGTGTCCCTGGTGGACGGGAGCGCGGGGCTATCATCTGCCGCCCCATCAGCCTGCTGAAGTATCCGGGGGGAGTCCTGTGTGGGGCCGCCTGAACTACCCAGCGTTGCCCGGGAAACTGGAAGTGCGGCTCCCGCTGTCTGCCGCCACCCGCTGCAGCCGGCCGGGGCATTGCTAAACGGAGTGCGGGACCACATCACCCCCTCTGATGGGGAAACAAAGTTTTTCACAACTCCTCGTGAGGCGATTCCCGGTGAGGCGTGCCCTTGCGAATCCTTGAATTTCTGGCTTAGCTCTGGAGGCAGACTTTCTCCTGTTTTTTGTTTTCCTTGTTATTTATTCTATTTGCTGTGCTTATGTAAGTTATTTACTGCGAGGCGATAGGATGTGGGAGTGTTTGATTAATGTCGATGTCCACTTCATCCCCCGCTATTCTGCACCCGCGGTTTAGACAGGTTCTATGGTTATTTGTTTGCCTGCTCTGATATCTCTGTTATGTTTTTTGTTTTGTTTTTCTTGGGGGGTGGGGGGGTGGGTGTCACAACTGAGGGCCTGAGCTGACGGGAGGCAGCCTCAGTTGTAGGGGCTGAGATGTACCGAAACCTGGGAGGTTGTATCAGACCCCTGGACATGTAAGTAATATGAATAATAACTGCCCGAAGGCGTGACCACGACAACTTGGATAAAAGTCAATGATGTTTATTATGACAACTCCGCAACACAGCAGCAGTAAAAGAAAACGTAAAAGTCAGAAAAGAATAAATACAGTTCCTGGGTACTACAGGATGGCAGGAGCCACAGGGCACTGGTAGTGTGAGATAGTTCTTATGATCTTCTAGATGGAAAGTCCTTACCAGGCCCGACTGTAGCAATGGAGATAACCCAGGATTGTGCCAGCTGGTGTTCCAGGAAAAGCTGGGTTGCTGAAGATAAAACAGCTGCTGTGGATACTGGCCGGAACCAGACTGTTGTTAGCACGGAGTGGATACTGGCTGGAACCAGTTAAATAATAAATGAACTTGGGAGCGATGAAATATGAACTGAAATGTAGAACTTGAGAGCGGAGAAATAATAATACCGGTGGAGAGTGGTAAAGTGTAGAAAGGACACCGGCCCTTTAAGGGAAGCTGTACTCTGCTGGAAGCTGAGCTGGAAGCAGGTAATGTTGTAGCTGGAAACAGATGAATCCACAATGGATTGGAGAGTCAGGCTACACCGCAGGTGGAATGCTGGTGCGGGTCTCTATGGTGGATGTCTTGAGACAGGAGCTGGAACCTGGAAGACAATCACAGGAGAGAGACAAACAGGAACTAGGTTTGACAACCAAAGCACTGACGCCTTCCTTGCTCAGGCACAGTGTATTTATACCTGCAGCAAGGAAGGGATTGGCTAGGCAATTATGCAGATTATCAATACTGACAACAGATTGGTGGAAATGATCAGCTGACAGAATCCAAGATGGCTGCGCCCATGCAGACACTTGGAGGGAAGTTTGGTTTGTAATCCATGTGGTAATGAAAACAGTAATGGCGGCGCCGGCCACCGGAGACAGGAGGCGCCAGGCTGATAGATGCACATCCAACCACGCGGACACAGCGGAGGCCGCGGCTGACGTAATCGCCACTCAGACACTCTGCATGCAGAAGTTCAGGGACGGCGGCGGAGGCCGCGGGAGACGCCATGCCAGGTGTAATATGGCGTTTACTGTGACAGCGTCCCAGAGTGACAGGAGAGGATACAGGAATGTACACATCAGGATAACAGATGGGATCCGGTCCTGGAGCGCTGAGCCAGCCTTAGGAGGCATCTGATGGGTAAGAAATGGCGTCCAGATACCCGGATCGTGACAGCACCCCCCCCTTTAGGAGTGGCCCCAGGACACTTCTTTGGCTTTTGAGGAAACTTGGAATGGAATCTCCGGACCAAGGCAGGAGCATGGACATCAGAAGCATTGGTCCATGAACGTTCCTCAGGACCATAACCCTTCCAGTCAATAAGATATTGTAGTTGACCGTAACGGTGACGTGAGTCCAGGATCTTGGCCACTTCATACTCAACGCCTCGTTAAGTTTGGACTTTCGGAGTTGGAGGAAGTGAGGAATGAAACCGATTCAAGATCAGCGGTTTCAACAGGGAAACATGGAATGTCCTGGGTATTTTTAAGAAGGGAGGCAACTGGAGTCTGTAAGCAACAGGATTGATGACTTGTTCAATCTTGAAAGGACCGATATAGCGAGGTGCAAACTTCATACTGGGAACTCTTAACCTCAAATTCTTCGTGGATAACCATACCCGATCACCCACCTTGAGAGCAGGAACTGCTCGACGCTTCTTATCCGCAAACTTCTTGTACCTGAACGATGCCTTGAGCAGAGCTGATCGTACGCTCTTCCAGATATTGGCAAACTGATGCAAGGTGATATCCACTGCGGGAACAGAAGTTGCTGGAAGCGGTTGGAACTCAGGGACTTTAGGGTGGAATCCAAAGTTAGAGAAGAATGGTGTTGAAGCAGATGAAGAATGATACTGGTTGTTATGACAGAACTCGGCCCAGGGAAGTAATTGAACCCAGTCATCTTGAGAGGAGGACACATAGATGCGGAGGAAGGCCTCCAAATCCTGATTCACCCTCTCGGTTTGACCATTGGTCTGAGGATGGTAAGCCGTGGAAAACTTTAGCTTGACTTGGAGGACTTGACATAAGCTTCGCCAGAATTTGGCTGTGAATTGAACTCCTCGATCTGAGATAATTTCTTCAGGAAGACCGTGGAGTCGGAAGATCTCTTGTATGAATACTTGAGCCAACTTGGAAGCTGACGGAAGACCGGTGAGAGGAATGAAGTGTGCCATCTTGGTGAACCGGTCAACTACCACCCAGATGGTATTGAACTTGTTGCACATGGGTAAGTCTGTAATGAAATCCATCGACAAGTGGGTCCATGGTCGACGGGGAACGGATAGTGGAACCAGTTGCCCCGCAGGCGACTGGCGGGATACTTTATGTTGGGCACACTTTGGGCAAGATGCAATAAACTCCAAGACTTCCTTTTTCAGAGTTGGCCACCAATAGGACCTAGAGATAAACTCCAGGGTTTTTTGGATACCTGTATGTCCGGCAAAACGGGAAGCATGGGCCCAATGCATGAGCTTCTTCCTTAGCATCGGCTTCACAAAACTTTTCCCTGATGGGGGCGTAGAGTCCATCCCTACCGTGGAGAATGCCAACGGATTAATAATAGGATGCTTGTCTGAAGACTCTGACTCATTTTCTTGCTCCCATGAGCGGGAAAGGGCATCGGCCTTGCGATTCTGAGAGCCCGGACAGAACTGGAGTTTAAAGTCGAACCTGGAAAAGAAAAGTGCCCATCTGGCCTGACGAGGGTTGAGACATTGTGCGCCCTTCAGGTATAAAAGGTTCTTGTGGTCTGTAAGTATGGTGATTGAATGAGAAGCTCCCTCCAACAGATACCTCCACTCTTCTGGAGCAAGCTTGATGGCTAGCAACTCCTGGTCGCCAATGGCATAGTTGCGCTCAGCTGGGGAGAACTTCCGGGAGAAGAAACTGCAAGGGTGTAAATGGCCATCTTTAGCCCTCTGAGATAACACCGCTCCTACTCCAACGGAGGAGGCATCCACCTCTAAGATGAAAGGAGAGTCGATGTCAGGCTGTTTCAGAACAGGCGCAGAGATGAACCTTTGTTTTAAAAGATGAAATGCTTGCATGGCTTCTTCAGACCACTTGGACGGGTTAGCACCCTTCTTAGTGAAAGCAGTAATAGGTGCCACAATGGTGGAAAAGTCTCGTATAAACTTTCGGTAATAGTTGGCGAACCCTAAGAACCTCTGGACCCCTTTGAGGGTTAAGGGTACCGGCCAATTTTGGATTGCTTGTAGTTTCTCAGGATCCATCTCTAGTCCGGAACCGGACACAATGTACCCTAGAAACGGAATGGACTTGACTTCAAAGACGCATTTTTCTAATTTGCAATAGAGATGATTGACACGGAGACGGGACAGAACCTCTTTAACCCAAAAACGATGTTCCTCTAAATCGTTGGCAAAAATGAGGATATCGTCTAGATAGACCACGACATGACGGTATAGAATGTCTCTGAAGATCTCATTGACAAAATGCTGGAAGACAGCTGGAGCATTGCTCAATCCGAAGGGCATGACGAGGTACTCATAATGTCCGTCACGGGTGTTAAAGGCGGTCTTCCACTCGTCACCCTCACGGATCCGGATGAGATTGTATGCACCTCGCAAGTCCAGCTTTGTAAAGATGGTAGCTCCGCTAACTCTGTCAAAGAGCTCAGTAATCAGGGGTAAAGGATAACGGTTCTTGATGGTAATGTCGTTCAAACCTCTGTAGTCGATGCACGGCCGCAGACCACCATCTTTCTTTTTTACAAAAAAGAAGCCTGCGCCGGCTGGAGAAGAAGAAGGTCGAATGAACCCCTTTGCTAGGTTCTCTTTAATATATTCCTCCATAGAATGCGTCTCGGGCAGAGACAACGGATAAGTTCGGCCTCGAGGTGGAACCTTCCCTGGAACGAGATCAATCGGACAGTCCCATTCTCTATGAGGAGGAAGGATATCAGCAGAAGCTTTACTGAACACATCCGTGAAATCTTGATATGGAGGAGGTGGAACATCAGACGACCTGGGGGAGGAAGAACAGACAGGCAATACTTTAAATAAACATGTCTCAGCACAGGAGGAACCCCATGCCAGGATTTGCGTAGTCGTCCAATCAATTGTAGGATTGTGAAGACGGAGCCATGGAAGGCCCAGGACCACAGGATGTGTGGCTCTTGGAATCACTAAAAAAGAAATAAGTTCGGAATGAAGAACTCCCACTCTCAGACGAACTGGTAGAGTCCTTAAAGAAATAACTGCATCAAAAATTTTGCTGCCATCCACGGCAGTTAAAGAAATGGACGAAGGAAGTCTCTCGGTGGGTAGGGACCACCGTTTAACATAGGCTTCGGTAATATAGTTCCCAGCTGCTCCGGAATCAAGGAGGGCAATGACGTTCCGATAACGTTGAGCAACTTGAAGCGAGACTGGGAGATTACAATCTTGAGGAGATGGAGAGGAGATCATTACTCCTAGCCGGCCCTCTCCTTGGCGAGCTAGGATTTGGAGTTTCCCGGACGTTTGGGACAGGCATTAATGGTGTGAGACGGAGCTGCACAATAGAGACAGAGAAACTCGGAGAGACGTCTTCGGCGCTCAGCAGGAGTTAAACGGGAACGGCCAAGTTGCATGGGCTCATCTTTAGATGGTGACAGTTGACGAGGAGGAGGAGCAGAAGATTTTGGAGCAGATGATCTTCCACGCTCAGTTGCTCTCTCTCTGAAACGTAAATCAACTTTCGTGCAGAGTGAGATTAGCTCATCTAACTTAGAAGGTAAGTCTCTGGTAGCTAACTCATCTTTAATACGCTCAGATAAGCCATGCCAGAATGCAGCATACAGGGCCTCGTCGTTCCATGCCAGTTCGGATGCCAGGATCTGGAACTGTATCAGATATTGTCCTACAGTACGTGACCCCTGGCGTAAACGGTGAATCTCGGATGAAGCTGAGGTTACCCGGCCTGGCTCGTCGAAGATGCGCCTGAATGTTGACACGAAGGCAGTGTAGGAAGATAGCAGGGTGTCGGACCTCTCCCATAACGGTGATGCCCAATCAAGGGCTGAGCCACTGAGAAGAGAAATAATGTAGGCAATTTTTGTACGGTCACTGGGAAAATTGCCAGGTTGTAGCTCAAACTGAATCTCACACTGGTTGAGAAATCCCCTGCAGAATCTTGGAGATCCGTCAAATTTTGCTGGCGTTGGAAGATGAAGACGTGGAGCAGAAATGGGTAAGGTGGGTGGGGTTATAGCTGGAGTCACTGTGGTTGACGCACCAGACGCGCCTGATCCACGGAGAGTTGTCTGAATCCCATCCAGCCGAGTAGAGAGATCCTGGAGACAGCGGATGATGTGGCCCTGTGCAGCCTCCTGATGTTCTAGTCGGGCTGCCAGTTCTTGCATCGGCCTGGCCGCTTGATCCTGGTCTCCGGCTGGATTCATTAGGTCAGTGCTTACTGTCACAACTGAGGGCCTGAGCTGACGGGAGGCAGCCTCAGTTGTAGGGGCTGAGATGTACCGGAACCTGGGAGGTTGTATCAGACCCCTGGACATGTAAGTAATATGAATAATAACTGCCCGAAGGCGTGACCACGACAACTTGGATAAAAGTCAATGATGTTTATTATGACAACTCCGCAACACAGCAGCAGTAAAAGAAAACGTAAAAGTCAGCAAAGAATAAATACAGTTCCTGGGTACTACAGGATGGCAGGAGCCACAGGGCACTGGTAGTGTGAGATAGTTCTTATGATCTTCTAGATGGAAAGTCCTTACCAGGCCCGACTGTAGCAATGGAGATAACCCAGGATTGTGCCAGCTGGTGTTCCAGGAAAAGCTGGGTTGCTGAAGATAAAACAGCTGCTGTGGATACTGGCTGGAACCAGACTGTTGTTAGCACGGAGTGGATACTGGCTGGAACCAGTTAAATAATAAATGAACTTGGGAGCGATGAAATATGAACTGAAATGTAGAACTTGAGAGCGGAGAAATAATAATACCGGTGGAGAGTGGTAAAGTGTAGAAAGGACACCGGCCCTTTAAGGGAAGCTGTACTCTGCTGGAAGCTGAGCTGGAAGCAGGTAATGTTGTAGCTGGAAACAGATGAATCCACAATGGATTGGAGAGTCAGGCTACACCGCAGGTGGAATGCTGGTGCGGGTCTCTATGGTGGAAGTCTTGAGACAGGAGCTGGAACCTGGAAGACAATCACAGGAGAGAGACAAACAGGAACTAGGTTTGACAACCAAAGCACTGACGCCTTCCTTGCTCAGGCACAGTGTATTTATACCTGCAGCAAGGAAGGGATTGGCTAGGCAATTATGCAGATTATCAATACTGACAACAGATTGGTGGAAATGATCAGCTGACAGAATCCAAGATGGCTGCGCCCATGCAGACACTTGGAGGGAAGTTTGGTTTGTAATCCATGTGGTAATGAAAACAGTAATGGCGGCGCCGGCCACCGGAGACAGGAGGCGCCAGGCTGATAGATGCACATCCAACCACGCGGACACAGCGGAGGCCGCGGCTGACGTAATCGCCACTCAGACACTCTGCATGCAGAAGTTCAGGGACGGCGGCGGAGGCCGCGGGAGACGCCATGCCAGGTGTAATATGGCGTTTACTGTGACAGCGTCCCAGAGTGACAGGAGAGGATACAGGAATGTACACATCAGGATAACAGATGGGATCCGGTCCTGGAGTGCTGAGCCAGCCTTAGGAGGCATCTGATGGGTAAGAAATGGCGTCCAGATACCCGGATCGTGACAGTGGGGTTACGTATTTGGCTTGATATGTCTGGTTCTCTGATATCCGTATATGTTTCACTTCGTGTATTGGATTGACCTAGGGGGTGGATCTCTATGTTTCCCCTCAATTTTTTCGGGGTGGGGGGGGGGGCAGTAGTTGGTGGCTGGTGGCTACCTCTTTTTTCTCCCGAGAGTCATTATATTCTTGGCCCCGATTAAGGTGTGTTTGCACTAGTTAATGGTGCTGCGAAGTTTTGTTTATTTTTATTTCTAGGTATTTGCACTCAGTTTTGGGATCCAAGTATGCTGCATGTTGGGGGTGGTATACGGGGAGGAGGGCGGGGGAAGGTTTTGGGTTGTACTTACTTTTTGTGTGGAAGTTTATGTTGTGAATGTACATGGCTTGCTGCTGTACTATTTAAGCAATGGTGTCCGGTAACTGAACTTATGCATGGCGGACTTGGCTGGCCACGGGGTGTTGCGCTTATTATACTTCTGACGTCCTATGGCTGGGATTAAAGTGTTATCATGGAATGTGAGAGGGCTCAATGATAAAGTTAAGAGGTCCCTGGTACTCCGACAGATTAAACATTATGCCGCTGATATTGTCTGCCTCATGGAAACTCACTTGGTGGGTAGTAAGATTCTCTCTTTGAAAAGACCCTGGGTGGGATGGGCGTACCACTCCATGCACACTTCTGCCTCTCGTGGAGTTTCGGTCCTTTTTAGACGGACCGTCCCCTTCGTGCTGGAGTCTATACAAACGGATCCCTGGGGGAGATATGTGTTTTTGAAATGTAGACTATTTTATGTCCCTGTCCTCCTCCTAGCTGTTTATGTCCCCCTTCCCTACTCTCCTGATGTTCTTAAGAAAGCTGCTGGGTTCATGGCCTCATTCCCCAGGATTTCTGTTATTTGCCTCGGAGACTTCAATAATGTGCTAGATGCGGTGCAGGACAGGCTCTCTATGTCTCCATCTGCTGCGTGTCCTGGGAAATCCACTTTTGCAAATGTGGTGTCGGGGTTGGGCCTGGTCCTTGGAGATTGAGACACCCGTCTCTTAAACAATACTCCTGTTTCTCTCATTCTCACTCTTCGTTCTCCAGGATTGACCTGGCCCTCCTCTCGAGCGATATGGTTCCCCGGGTTGGTAGTATCAGATATGAGACTAGGGGTATATAAGATCACTCCCCCTTGTCCTTTACTTTAGACTTTAACTACTCTAGGGGCCAAGCTGTATGGAAGTTTAATCCATTTTGGCTCGTACACATGGGGGACGGCTCTGACTTGGTGGCTGCATGGCGGGAATTCTTTGTACTGAACAGTGCCGAAAAAACTATCTCCAATTTATTAGAGATGAGCGGGTTCGGTTTCTCTGAATCCGAACCCGCCAGAACTTCATGTTTTTTTTCACGGGTCCGAGCGACTCGGATCTTCCCGCCTTGCTCGGTTAACCCGAGCGCGCCCGAACGTCATCATGACGCTGTCGGATTCTCGCGAGGCTCGGATTCTATCGCGAGACTCGGATTCTATATAAGGAGCCGCGCGTCGCCGCCATTTTCACACGTGCATTGAGATTGATAGGGAGAGGACGTGGCTGGCGTCCTCTCCGTTTAGAATAGATTAGAGAGACACTTGATTTACTAATTTTGGGGAGCATTAGGAGTACTCAGTACAGTGCAGAGTTTTGCTGATAGTGACCACCAGTTTTATTTATAATCCGTTCTCTGCCTGAAAAAAGCGATACACAGCACACAGTGACTCAGTCACATACCATATCTGTGTGCACTGCTCAGGCTCAGGCCAGTGTGCTGCATCATCTATTATCTATATATAATATTATATATATCTGTCTGACTGCTCAGCTCACACAGCTTATAATTGTGGGGGAGACTGGGGAGCACTACTGCAGTGCCAGTTATAGGTTATAGCAGGAGCCAGGAGTACATAATATATTATATAGTGAGTGACCACCAGACACACAGTGCAGTTTATTTAATATATCCGTTCTCTGCCTGAAAAAAGCGATACACACAGTGACTCAGTCAGTCACATACCATATCTGTGTGCACTGCTCAGGCTCAGGCCAGTGTGCTGCATCATCTATATATATTATATATCTGTCTGACTGCTCAGCTCACACAGCTTATAATTGTGGGGGAGACTGGGGAGCACTACTGCAGTGCCAGTTATAGGTTATAGCAGGAGCCAGGAGTACATAATATTATATTAAAATTAAACAGTGCACACTTTTGCTGCAGGAGTGCCACTGCCAGTGTGACTAGTGACCAGTGACCTGACCACCAGTATATATAATATTAGTAGTATACTATCTCTTTATCAACCAGTCTATATATTAGCAGCAGACACAGTACAGTGCGGTAGTTCACGGCTGTGGCTACCTCTGTGTCGGCACTCGGCAGCCCGTCCATAATTGTATATACCACCTAACCGTGGTTTTTTTTTCTTTCTTTATACATACATACTAGTTACGAGTATACTATCTCTTTATCAACCAGTCTATATTAGCAGCAGACACAGTACAGTGCGGTAGTTCACGGCTGTGGCTACCTCTGTGTCGGCACTCGGCAGCCCGTCCATAATTGTATATACCACCTAACCGTGGTTTTTTTTTCTTTCTTTATACATACATACTAGTTACGAGTATACTATCTCTTTATCAACCAGTCTATATATTAGCAGCAGACACAGTACAGTGCGGTAGTTCACGGCTGTGGCTACCTCTGTGTCGGCACTCGGCAGCCCGTCCATAATTGTATATACCACCTAACCGTGGTTTTTTTTTCTTTCTTTATACATACATACTAGTTACGAGTATACTATCTCTTTATCAACCAGTCTATATTAGCAGCAGACACAGTACAGTGCGGTAGTTCACGGCTGTGGCTACCTCTGTGTCGGCACTCGGCAGCCCGTCCATATTGTATATACCACCTAACCGTGGTTTTTTTTTCTTTCTTTATACATACATACTAGTTACGAGTATACTATCTCTTTATCAACCAGTCTATATATTAGCAGCAGACACAGTACAGTGCGGTAGTTCACGGCTGTGGCTACCTCTGTGTCGGCACTCGGCAGCCCGTCCATAATTGTATATACCACCTAACCGTGGTTTTTTTTTCTTTCTTTATACATACATACTAGTTACGAGTATACTATCTCTTTATCAACCAGTCTATATATTAGCAGCAGACACAGTACAGTGCGGTAGTTCACGGCTGTGGCTACCTCTGTGTCGGCACTCGGCAGCCCGTCCATAATTGTATATACCACCTAACCGTGGTTTTTTTTTCTTTCTTTATACATACATACTAGTTACGAGTATACTATCTCTTTATCAACCAGTCTATATTAGCAGCAGACACAGTACAGTGCGGTAGTTCACGGCTGTGGCTACCTCTGTGTCGGCACTCGGCAGCCCGTCCATAATTGTATATACCACCTAACCGTGGTTTTTTTTTCTTTCTTTATACATACATACTAGTTACGAGTATACTATCTCTTTATCAACCAGTCTATATATTAGCAGCAGACACAGTACAGTGCGGTAGTTCACGGCTGTGGCTACCTCTGTGTCGGCACTCGGCAGCCCGTCCATAATTGTATACTAGTATCCAATCCATCCATCTCCATTGTTTACCTGAGGTGCCTTTTAGTTGTGCCTATTAAAATATGGAGAACAAAAATGTTGAGGTTCCAAAATTAGGGAAAGATCAAGATCCACTTCCACCTCGTGCTGAAGCTGCTGCCACTAGTCATGGCCGAGACGATGAAATGCCAGCAACGTCGTCTGCCAAGGCCGATGCCCAATGTCATAGTACAGAGCATGTCAAATCCAAAACACCAAATATCAGTAAAAAAAGGACTCCAAAACCTAAAATAAAATTGTCGGAGGAGAAGCGTAAACTTGCCAATATGCCATTTACCACACGGAGTGGCAAGGAACGGCTGAGGCCCTGGCCTATGTTCATGGCTAGTGGTTCAGCTTCACATGAGGATGGAAGCACTCAGCCTCTCGCTAGAAAAATGAAAAGACTCAAGCTGGCAAAAGCAGCACAGCAAAGAACTGTGCATTCTTCGAAATCCCAAATCCACAAGGAGAGTCCAATTGTGTCGGTTGCGATGCCTGACCTTCCCAACACTGGACGTGAAGAGCATGCGCCTTCCACCATTTGCACGCCCCCTGCAAGTGCTGGAAGGAGCACCCGCAGTCCAGTTCCTGATAGTCAGATTGAAGATGTCAGTGTTGAAGTACACCAGGATGAGGATATGGGTGTTGCTGGCGCTGGGGAGGAAATTGACCAGGAGGATTCTGATGGTGAGGTGGTTTGTTTAAGTCAGGCACCCGGGGAGACACCTGTTGTCCGTGGGAGGAATATGGCCGTTGACATGCCAGGTGAAAATACCAAAAAAATCAGCTCTTCGGTGTGGAGGTATTTCACCAGAAATGCGGACAACAGGTGTCAAGCCGTGTGTTCCCTTTGTCAAGCTGTAATAAGTAGGGGTAAGGACGTTAACCACCTCGGAACATCCTCCCTTATACGTCACCTGCAGCGCATTCATAATAAGTCAGTGACAAGTTCAAAAACTTTGGGTGACAGCGGAAGCAGTCCACTGACCAGTAAATCCCTTCCTCTTGTAACCAAGCTCACGCAAACCACCCCACCAACTCCCTCAGTGTCAATTTCCTCCTTCCCCAGGAATGCCAATAGTCCTGCAGGCCATGTCACTGGCAATTCTGACGAGTCCTCTCCTGCCTGGGATTCCTCCGATGCATCCTTGCGTGTAACGCCTACTGCTGCTGGCGCTGCTGTTGTTGCCGCTGGGAGTCGATGGTCATCCCAGAGGGGAAGTCGTAAGCCCACTTGTACTACTTCCAGTAAGCAATTGACTGTCCAACAGTCCTTTGCGAGGAAGATGAAATATCACAGCAGTCATCCTGCTGCAAAGCGGATAACTGAGGCCTTGGCATCCTGGGTGGTGAGAAACGTGGTTCCGGTATCCATCATTACTGCAGAGCCAACTAGAGACTTGTTGGAGGTACTGTGTCCCCTGTACCAAATACCATCTAGGTTCCATTTCTCTAGGCAGGCGATACCGAAAATGTACACAGACCTCAGAAAAAGAGTCACCAGTGTCCTAAAAAATGCAGCTGTACCCAATGTCCACTTAACCACGGACATGTGGACAAGTGGAGCAGGGCAGGGTCAGGACTATATGACTGTGACAGCCCACTGGGTAGATGTATGGACTACCGCCGCAAGAACAGCAGCGGCGGCACCAGTAGCAGCATCTCGCAAACGCCAACTCTTTCCTAGGCAGGCTACGCTTTGTATCACCGGTTTCCAGAATACGCACACAGCTGAAAACCTCTTACGGCAACTGAGGAAGATCATCGCGGAATGGCTTACCCCAATTGGACTCTCCTGTGGATTTGTGGCATCGGACAACGCCAGCAATATTGTGTGTGCATTAAATATGGGCAAATTCCAGCACGTCCCATGTTTTGCACATACCTTGAATTTGGTGGTGCAGAATTTTTTAAAAAACGACAGGGGCGTGCAAGAGATGCTGTCGGTGGCCAGAAGAATTGCGGGACACTTTCGGCGTACAGGCACCACGTACAGAAGACTGGAGCACCACCAAAAACTACTGAACCTGCCCTGCCATCATCTGAAGCAAGAAGTGGTAACGAGGTGGAATTCAACCCTCTATATGCTTCAGAGGTTGGAGGAGCAGCAAAAGGCCATTCAAGCCTATACAATTGAGCACGATATAGTAGGTGGAATGCACCTGTCTCAGGCGCAGTGGAGAATGATTTCAACGTTGTGCAAGGTTCTGATGCCCTTTGAACTTGCCACACGTGAAGTCAGTTCAGACACTGCCAGCCTGAGTCAGGTCATTCCCCTCATCAGGCTTTTGCAGAAGAAGCTGGAGGCATTGAAGAAGGAGCTAAAAGGGAGCGATTCCGCTAGGCATGTGGGACTTGTGGATGCAGCCCTTAATTCGCTTAACAAGGATTCACGGGTGGTCAATCTGTTGAAATCAGAGCACTACATTTTGGCCACCGTGCTCGATCCTAGATTTAAAGCCTACCTTGGATCTCTCTTTCCGGCAGACACAGGTCTGCTGGGGTTGAAAGACCTGCTGGTGACAAAATTGTCAAGTCAAGCGGAACGCGACCTGTCAACATCTCCTCCTTCACATTCTCCCGCAACTGGGGGTGCGAGGAAAAGGCTCAGAATTCCGAGCCCACCCGCTGGCGGTGATGCAGGGCAGTCTGGAGCGACTGCTGATGCTGACATCTGGTCCGGACTGAAGGACCTGACAACGATTACGGACATGTCGTCTACTGTCACTGCATATGATTCTCTCAACATTGATAGAATGGTGGAGGATTATATGAGTGACCGCATCCAAGTAGGCACGTCACACAGTCCGTACTTATACTGGCAGGAAAAAGAGGCAATTTGGAGGCCCTTGCACAAACTGGCTTTATTCTACCTAAGTTGCCCTCCCACAAGTGTGTACTCCGAAAGAGTGTTTAGTGCCGCCGCTCACCTTGTCAGCAATCGGCGTACGAGGTTACATCCAGAAAATGTGGAGAAGATGATGTTCATTAAAATGAATTATAATCAATTCCTCCGCGGAGACATTGACCAGCAGCAATTGCCTCCACAAAGTACACAGGGAGCTGAGATGGTGGATTCCAGTGGGGACGAATTGATAATCTGTGAGGAGGGGGATGTACACGGTGATATATCGGAGGGTGAAGATGAGGTGGACATCTTGCCTCTGTAGAGCCAGTTTGCGCAAGGAGAGATTAATTGCTTCTTTTTTGGGGGGGGTCCAAACCAACCCGTCATATCAGTCACAGTCGTGTGGCAGACCCTGTCACTGAAATGATGGGTTGGTTAAAGTGTGCATGTCCTGTTTTGTTTATACAACATAAGGGTGGGTGGGAGGGCCCAAGGACAATTCCATCTTGCACCTCTTTTTTCTTTTCTTTTTCTTTGCATCATGTGCTGATTGGGGAGGGTTTTTTGGAAGGGACATCCTGCGTGACACTGCAGTGCCACTCCTAGATGGGCCCGGTGTTTGTGTCGGCCACTAGGGTCGCTAATCTTACTCACACAGTCAGCTACCTCATTGCGCCTCTTTTTTTCTTTGCGTCATGTGCTGTTTGGGGAGGGTTTTTTGGAAGGGACATCCTGCGTGACACTGCAGTGCCACTCCTAGATGGGCCCGGTGTTTGTGTCGGCCACTAGGGTCGCTAATCTTACTCACACAGCTACCTCATTGCGCCTCTTTTTTTCTTTGCGTCATGTGCTGTTTGGGGAGGGTTTTTTGGAAGGGACATCCTGCGTGACACTGCAGTGCCACTCCTAGATGGGCCCGGTGTTTGTGTCGGCCACTAGGGTCGCTAATCTTACTCACACAGCTACCTCATTGCGCCTCTTTTTTTCTTTGCGTCATGTGCTGTTTGGGGAGGGTTTTTTGGAAGGGCCATCCTGCGTGACACTGCAGTGCCACTCCTAGATGGGCCCGGTGTTTGTGTCGGCCACTAGGGTCGCTAATCTTACTCACACAGCTACCTCATTGCGCCTCTTTTTTTCTTTGCGTCATTTGCTGTTTGGGGAGGGTTTTTTGGAAGGGACATCCTGCGTGACACTGCAGTGCCACTCCTAGATGGGCCCGGTGTTTGTGTCGGCCACTAGGGTCGCTTATCTTACTCACACAGCGACCTCGGTGCAAATTTTAGGACTAAAAATAATATTGTGAGGTGTGAGGTATTCAGAATAGACTGAAAATGAGTGTAAATTATGGTTTTTGAGGTTAATAATACTTTGGGATCAAAATGACCCCCAAATTCTATGATTTAAGCTGTTTTTTAGTGTTTTTTGAAAAAAACACCCGAATCCAAAACACACCCGAATCCGACAAAAAAAATTCGGTGAGGTTTTGCCAAAACGCGTTCGAACCCAAAACACGGCCGCGGAACCGAACCCAAAACCAAAACACAAAACCCGAAAAATTTCAGGCGCTCATCTCTACAATTTATGGGACACGTTTAAGGCCTTTCTGAGGGGGAGTTTGATTAAAAGGGTGTCTAATTTGAAGTCCTTTTATAGGCGACGGGAGGCTGAGCTGGAGGCTCAGAGTGTAGCTGCAGAATTACAATACTTACAAGATTCTTTGAACAGTTCTAAGCTAGCCTGGTTATCGGCTCAGAGGGAATGGAAAGATTATCTAATGGAAAAGACTCAGCATAGACTCCTTTTCTCCTCCCATACCTTTTACGCTACTGGTGATAGGCCGAGGACATACCTGGCCTCCCTGGCTCGTGGTGATAGACCTACTAGTGTTGTGACTGAGATTGTGAACTCTGATGGTGTTCCCCTGACTCAGACTCCACAAATGGCAGCTGAATTTGTATCCTACTATAGCCGTTTGTACGAATCCAAACTGGATTGTACTTCGTCGCAACTGAACGATTATTTAGACAGTGTTTGTTTCCCCACCTTGTCCAGCGAGGCTTGTGACCTGTTGGAGGCACCTATCTCATCTGATGAAATTATGGCCGCTGTTAGGGCCTCCCCTGGTGGTAAAGCCTCGGGTTTGGATGGCATACCTTCTGAGGTCTATAAGCACCACTTGGATTTCTTTGTCCCTCGTCTACTAGTTGTATGGCCAAATCTTTGCACAGGAGTCTCTCCCCCCGTCTATGGCGGAGGCAGTGATTGTGGTCCTCCCTAAACCTGACAAGGATCTTAGGAAAGTTGAGTCCTATCGCCCTATATCCCTCTTACCCACTGATATTAAAATTTTGGCTAAGGTGCTAGCTAGCAGATTAATTGCAGTTATTTCTCACATAATACAACCGGATCAGACGGGATTTATGCCCAATAAATCGACTTCCATTAACCTTAGACGTCTGTTTACTCACCTACAAATCCCCCGCAAGGACCCCTCCTCCTCCATAGTCGTTTCGTTGGATGCCGCTAAGGCTTTTGATTCTGTGGAGTGGGATTATTTGTAGGAAGTTATGCGTAGATTTGGTATAGGCCCAAACTTTAAATAAATATGTTCGATTAATGTATTCCTCTCCTTCGGCGAGGGTGGCGGTAAATGTTTTTGTATCTCACTCCTTTCCCCTATCTAGGGGTACACGACAGGGTTGCCCACTGTCTCCTACTCTGTTTGCTATGGCCATTGAACCCCTTGCTTGCCTCCTGAGGGCGGACGTGGGGATCACTGGCTTTAAGGTGGGTGCCCGTGAGGACAGGGTGGCCTTATACGCCGACGACGTTTTGTTGTTTGTGGATGCCTAGGATGTTGGAAATTATTATTGGGTTCGGGCGATACTCTGGGCTCCTGATTAATTGAGAGAAATCCTTTATTACCCCACTTCGGGGCAAAGTTCCTGCCTCCCCGTTAGTAGCTCTCCCATTGCGGTGGGTGGACTCCTTCAAATATCTGGGCATTTGGGTGTCTAATGATCCTCAGAAATTCTCCTCCCTAAATATTACTCCTCAAATAACGTATCTACGTAGCTGGGTGAAGGCCTGGGGGAAGCTACCTTTAACGGTCACGGGGAGGGTTAACATGGTAAAAATGGTTTTCCAGCCCAAACTCCTATATGTTTTGCAGTACTCTCCCGTTTACATTCCGCAGAAGATTTTTAAACAAATAAATGGGTTGCTTTCCTCCCTGGTGTGGGCTAGTAAGCGGGCACGTTTGAGACTGGATACCCTGACCAGGTCATGGGAATTGGGGGGTTTGGCTCTCCCCAACTTCCATTTTTATTACTATGCAGCGCAACTGACACATGTCTGGGAGTGGGTTAACGACCTCGATGCCCTGGCTTTGCACTCGCTGATGTTGCACCATGACTATCCTGGTGGCTCCCCATTGCAGCTACTCCTTTGCGGTAGCGTCAAAATGTCCACATTGCCACTGATTAAACAATCCATCCTAATATGGAAATTGGTGCACTCTGTGATGCATGGCCACGGTGTTGATCCTGATACCCCACTGGATAATGCTTACGGGTTGCCGGAACTGTGTCAACTTCAAGTCCGGGAGATCTGGGGAAACTGGGGAGTGTATTCTTTAGGCCATTTATATAGTGATGGGACCCTTAACTCATTCCAACAACTTCAACAAGTGCACAATGTCCCCTCAGGGTTCTTTTTTCGATTCCTTCAGCTGAGACACGCTTTGGCTGCCCAGTTTCTGAATGGCCCTCCGGTCCTCGTTGATTCCCCGGTCAAATTAATGCTGCGGACGCTGGACACGGGACACCTAGTTTCTAAGATATATGGTCGCATTCTCCAGATGCACCATACTGACCCTCTAACTTCTCTCCGGGGTAGGTGGGAGTCGGATGTGGGTGTGTTATCAGATGATGCATGGAACACTGCTATGGGATCCCACCGGATTTCCACTTCCTCTGTTAGATACCAGCAAATACAATTATATATTCTGCATAGGGTGTATATGACCCCGGTGAGGTTAGCACATATTATTTATTTATTAACAGTTTCTTATATAGCGCAGCATATTCCGTTGCACTTTACAATTAGAACAACAGTAATAGAACAAAACTGGGTAAAACAAGACAGACAGAGGTAGGAAGGCCCTGCTCGCAAGCTTACAATCTATAGGGAAATAGGCATAGATACACAAGGATAGATGCTACCTATTGCATAATGGTCCACCAGATTGCTAGGTTCTTAATGGGTTGTATGATGATACCCACAAAGTTATCCAAGTGTCAGGAGGGTGTGAGACTAAAGAAAGACAAGATATGTGATGTTATGAATACTCAACAGAGGATGTAATTAGATAGAGAAGCACTGAAAGTTATGTGGGTGGGTCTGGAATTTGATAGGCTTGTCTGAAGAGGTGAGTTTTCAGGGAACATTTAAAGGTTTGGAGACTAGAGGCGAGTCTTACTGTGCGTGGGAGGGCATTCCACAGAGTGGGTGAAGCCCGGATAAAGTCCTGTAATTTTGAGTGTGAACAAGTAATGCGTGTGGATGAGAGACGTAGATCTTGTGCAGAGCGGAGAGGTCGGGTTGGGAGATATTTTGAGATGAGTGAAGAGATGTATGTTGGTGCAGTTTGGTTAATAGCCTTGTATGTGAGTAAAAGTATTTTATATTTAATACGGTAGGATACCGGTAACCAATGGAGGGACTGACAGAGCGGATCTGCAGACGATGAACGTCTGGCAAGGAAGATTAGCCTCGCAGCTGCATTCAAAATGGATTGTAGTGGTGAGAGCCTATGTTTGGGAAGACCGGTCAGGAGACTATTACAATAATCAATGCGGGAGATAATGAGAGCATGGATTAGAGTTTTTGCTGTGTCTTGTGTAAGATATGGTCGTATTTTGGATATGTTTCTTAGATCTATGTAACATGATCTTGAGACAGATTGAATGTGGGTAACAAAGGACAGTTCAGAGTCAAGAATGACACCTAGGCAGCGAGCTTGTGGGGTAGGGGTGATTGCAGAGTTCTCAACAGTGATAGAGATATCAGGTTGGAAACTACTATTGGCCGGTGGAAATATAATTTATTCTATTGTGGAAATATTAAGTTTGAGGTGGCGAGATGTCATCCAAGATGAAATGGCAGAAAGGCATTCAGTGACACGGCCCAATACAGATGGTGACAAATCAGGGGAGGATAGGTAGATTTGAGTATCATCCGCATACAGATGGTACTGAAATCCGAAAGAGTTGATTAGTTTGCCAAGAGATGTGGTATAGATAGAGAAAAGCAGAGGACCTAGGACTGAGCCTTGCGGTACTCCAACTGAGAGAGGTAGCGAAGGAGAGGTGGAATCAGAGAAACGAACACTGAAGGAGCGATTAGATAGGTAGGATGAGAACCAAGAAAGGGCTGTGTCCTGAATACCTAGGGATTGTAGTGTTTGTATGAGAAGAGAGTGGTCAACAGTGTCAAAAGCAGCAGAGAGATCAAGGAGAATAAGTAGAGAGTAATGTCCTTTAGATTTAGCAGTGACCAAATCATTCACTACCTTAGTCAGTGCTGTCTCTGTGGAGTGTTGGGCACGAAATCCTGACTGAAGTGGGTCCAGTAGGCTGTGGGAGTTAAGAAAGTGTGTGAGGTGAGTGTAGGCAAGTCTCTCAAGTAGTTTGGAGGGGCATGGGAGCTGAGAGATGGGACGGTAGTTAGAGAGAGAGTTCGGGTCAGAGTTTTGTTTTTTCAGAATGGGAGTAATCACTGCATGCTTGTATAGAGAAGGAAAGATACCAGTAGACAGGGAGAGATTACAGATTTTCGTTAAGGTTGGGATGAGCACAGTAGACAGAGCTTTACTAATTTGTGAGGGTAAAGAGTCAAGGAGAGAGGTATTAGAGTAGGCAGATGAAAAGAGTGCAGATACTTCATCTTCATTTGTAGGATCAAAGGAAGAGAAGGTGTTAGAGGGTTCAGGCAGGGAATTGAGCAGGTCACTTGCTGTGGAAGAGCATACCATTTCATTTCGGATCTTGTCAATCTTGTCCTTGAAATAGGAAGCAAGATCTTGCGCACTGACAGTGGCTGGTGGGTTAGGTGAGGGAGGGACAAGAAGTGATTTAAATGTATTAAAAAGTCGCTTGGGGTTAGAGGCTTGAGCAGAGATGAGAGATTGAAAATATGTTTGTTTGGCAGTGTCCAGAGCAGTACGATAAGAGTGGTAGGTGGTCTTATATGTGAGAAAGTCACTTGAACTACGAGATTTACGCCACTGGCGTTCAACTTTACGTGAGAGTTTTTGTAAGTGTCTAGTGTATTTAGAGTGCCACGGTTGACATCTAAGTCTACGTGGAGTGTGATGGGTAGCTGGAGCCACTTCATCAAGTGCTGTTTCTAGAGTTTGGTTAAGGTGTGACACAGCAGTCTCTGGAGAGGTGAATGTAGAAATTGGTGAGAGCAGTGGTTGCAGAGAGGTAGATAGTTGTTGAAAATTAATAGCGTTAATATTTCTGCGGGTAAGAGGTGTCCTTGTAGACTTTAGGGACATTGAGTTTGAAGTAATGGAGGAGAGCATGCATGTGATAAGGTTGTGATCTGAGAGAGGGAAAGGAGTGTTAGTGAGTTCAGAAACAGAGCATAGTCTGGTGAATACAAGATCAAGGCAGTGGCCCTCCTGATGAGTAGGGGAGTTAGTCCATTGGGAGAGGCCAAGAGAGGAGGTTAGAGAGAGTAGTTTAGAGGCATGGGGAGATTGTGGACTGTCAATAGAGAGATTGAAATCACCCATAATGATGGTGGAGATGTCAGAGGACAGAAAGTGAGGGAGCCAAGCAGAAAAATCTTCCAGAAACTTTTTGGGTTGCCCAGGTGGGCGATAGATAGCTGCAACACGCAGAGAGAAAGGGGTGAAAATCCTAATAGAGTGAACTTCAAAGGATGTAAATGTGAGTGAAGGAACAGGTGGTAAAATGATGTGCGTGTAAGATTTGGACAGTAATATTCCAACACCACCTCCTTTAATGTTACCAGGCCTGGGGGTGTGTGTGAAGTGGAGGCCACCATGTGACAGTGCTGCAGGGGAGGCAGTGTCTGATTGTGTGAGCCAGGTTTCTGTTATAGCCAGCATATTGAATTTTTTTGCTATGAAAAGGTCATGAATAGCTGTTAATTTGTTGCAAACAGAGCGTGCATTCCATAAAGCACATTTTAGTGACTTGGAGGTAGATGGGAGACATATTGGGGGGTCTCAAAGCTCACGGTGCCCTAAGTGTGGAGCCGGCATCTGCTTTGGTTGTGCCCTAGCATATCTCTGTTCTGGAAGGCTGTTATACGTACCATAATTGATACAGGGATTCCCTCTTCCATATGTACGCCTGTGCTGTGTACATTGCTGATTGTGGACGAGGAAGCTTTAGATCTGCCCAGCAGGCGATATATCATCAATTTATGTGCCCTGGCTAGGGTCTGCATAGCCCGGCTGTGGCTAGCTGGTGAGGCCCCGGCACCTAAGGCTTGGATATCTCTGGTCAATGAAACTATTGCACACGAAAAATTTGTGTTCCTGGCTAGGAAGGTGGAGAGGAAACTGTTTACAATATGGGGCAGGTGGATGGACTCTAGATACTTTAAGGATAGATAAAGCTTAGACTTGTATTTCTTTCCTTATTTTATTCTGGGATGATTTGGAGGTGGATACCCTCGCGGCCGGCCTTGCTATATTGTATTTCGATATACTGCGCTTACTCTGCTATGCTTATGCTTATACTGGAAGTGATGTGTTTGGGTTGTGTTACTCCCAGACGCCGACACTTTGCGACTGTGTGACTTATGAGACATGTTATCCGCTTGATGTACCATGTGCCTTATAAATGTACAGCTGTTTATGTATATTTTGTGTATGTTTGTAGTCTTAAGTTTGTTTTTTGTGTAAGTTGTTACTGCAAAATCAAAAACTCAAATAAAAAATTATTGAATATAAAAAATATACGGAGAGCACGTACCATATACAAAGGGGCCGCTCTTTGGAAGACAATTCAGGAGAGACAAAGGCCGTAACCACAATATCTTGATTAAGGTGGAACGAGGAAACCACTTTTGGTAAATAACCGGGACGAGTCCGAAGTACTGCTCAGTCACGGTGAAAAATCAGATATGGGGAACTACAGGAAAGGGCACCCAAATCCGACACTCTTCTAGCAGAGGCAATAGCCAGCAAGAACACCACCTTAAGGGAAAGCCACTTAAGATCAGCTGAACCAAAGGGTTCAAACGGAGGCTCCTGCAACGCCTCCAACACCACCGACAAGTCCCAAGGAGCCACAGGCGGGACATAGGGAGGTTGGATACGCAACACACCCTGAGTGAAAGTATGAACATCAGGTAAAGTCGCAATCTTTCTCTGAAACCACACCGACAAGGCAGAAATATGAACCTTGAGGAAGGCCAGACGCAGGCCCAAATCCAGGCCCTGCTGCAGAAAAGCCAAAAGTTTGGCTGTACTAAACTTGGAAGCATCATAATTGTTAGATGCGCACCAAACAAAGTAGGAATGCCAGACCCTATGGTAAATCCGGGTAGAAGCCGGTTTCCGGGCCCGCAACATAGTTTTAATGACCTCCTCAGAAAAACCCTTAGCCCTCAAGACAGAAGCTTCAAGAGTCACGCCGTCAAAGACAGCCGGGCTAGGTCCTGGTAGACACAGGGGCCCTGGACAAGGAGATCTGGGCGTTGTGGAAGTAGAACTGGGCACTCTGACGATAGGCCCTGCAGGTCTGAGAACCAGTGCAGTCTGGGCCACGCTGGAGCTATGAGAAGCAGAATTCCTTTTTCTTGCTTAAACTTCCGAATTACCCTGGGCAGGAGTGACACCGGAGGGAACACGTACGGCAGCCAAAACCTCCACGGCACCGCGAGCGCATCCACGAATGCTCCTTGAGGATCCCTTGTCCTTGCTCCGAAGACCGGAACCTTGTGATTGTGTCGAGACGCCATCAGATCTACGTCTGGAAGACCCCACTTTTCCACTAGGAGTTGAAACACTCCTGGATGGAGGCCCCACTCGCCGGCATGCACGTCCTGACGACTGAGAAAGTCTGCTTCCCAATTCAGGACTCCCGGAATGAAGATTGCCGATATGGCTGGTAGATGGCGTTCTGCCCAATGTAGAATCCGTGAGACTTCCTTCATTGCCAGATGGCTTCGAGTGCCACCTTGATGATTTATGTAAGCCACTGTGGTGGCGTTGTCCGACTGCACTTGAACAGGACGGTTGTGAATTAAATGCTGGGCTAAGTTCAATGCATTGAAGACCGCCCGCAATTCTAGAATGTTGATTGAGAGGAGGGACTCCTCCTTGGACCACCGACCCTGAAGGGAGTGTTGCTCCAGCACCGCGCCCCAACCTCTTAGACTGGCATCTGTCGTCAACAGGACCCAGTTGGATATCCAGAAGGGACGGCCCCTGCACATCTGTTGGTCCTGGAGCCACCAGAGCAGCAATAGACGGGCCTCCGGAGTCAATGAGATAATTTGAGACATGATCCGGTGAGGCAGACCGTCCCACTTGGCTAGAATCAGCCTCTGGAGGGGGCGAGAATGGAATTGAGCATACTCCACCATGTCGAATGCTGATACCATGATGCCCAGCACCTGCATCGCCAAATGTATCGACACTTGCGGACGAGAAAGGAAGCAACGAATCCTGTCCTGAAGCTTCAGGACTTTCTCCTGACACAAGAACAACCTCTGGTTGTGAGTGTCCAATAGCACTCCCAGATGCACCATGCTCTGAGCAGGGATCAGGGAGGATTTCTTCCAGTTGATGAGCCACCCGTGGGCTTGTAGAAACCGGACCGTCATATCTAGATGATTTAGGAGAAGTTCTAGGGAATTTGCCAGGATTAACAAGTCATCCAGATACGGCAGTATCCTGACCCCTTGACGGCGGAGTACCACCGTCATCACCGCCTTTACTTTGGTGAAGACTCGCGGAGCCGTTGTTAAACCAAAAGGTAACGCCCGAAACTGGTAATGGAGGTTGCCAATAGCAAACCTCAGGTATTGCTGATGTGACGCTGCTATAGGAATATGCAGGTAAGCATCCTGTATATCCAGGGAGACCATGTAGTCCCCAGGCTCCAAGGCCAGAACTATAGAGCGAAGAGTTTCCATACGGAACTTGGAAACCTTCACAAACCTGTTCAATGCCTTGAAATTGAGAATGGGCCGGGAGGACCCATTCGGTTTCGGGACTAGAAACAGCGGAGAATAGTACCCCCGGCCCCTCTGCGCAAGAGGCACCTGTACTACGACTCCTGTATCCAGGAGGGTCTGTACCACCGAATGCAGAGTGTTTGCCTTTGTCTGGTCCAACGGGATGTCTGTCTGGCAAAATCGATGAGGGGGTCGGTTTTTGAAGGCTATAGCGTAACCCCGAGTGACGACTTCCCGTACCCAGGCATCTGAAGTGGTCTTCAACTATTCCTGGGTATACCCTAGAAGCAGTGGCGTAACTACCGCCCCCGCAGTCCTCGCGGTGGCTTGGGGGCGAGGGGCTGCGGGGGCGCCACTGATTTACAGCAGACTGACATGCGGACGAGCGTCCGCATGTCAGTCTGCAGTCTCCTTCCCTCCGCCGCTTGTTGGAGGGACACGGAGAGCTCACAGCGCGCCTCCCTGTGTCCCTCCTGCTGCATCATCTCCGGCGGCCGCGGGTCTAATAGGGGGAAGTGCCGTCCGTGAGCTCTAATTAACTCACGAACCGGCACTTCCCCCTATTAGACCCGCGGCCGCCGGAGATGATGCAGCAGGAGGGACACAGGAGAGACGAGCTGTGCCCTCCGTGTCCCTCCAAAAAGCGACGGCGGGGGGGGGGGGGTAAATATCTGGCACTGGGGGCATATATGGCATGGGGGGGGGAGGAATATCTGGCACTGGGGGGAATATCTGGCACTGGGGGCATATCTGGCACTGGGGGGGGATATCTGGCACTGGGGGCATATATGGCACGGGGGGCATATATGGCACTGGGGGGAATATCTGGCACTGGGGGCATATATGGCACTGGGGGGGGATATCTGGCACTGGGGCATATATGGCACTGGGGGGAATATCTGGCACTGGGGGGGGATATCTGGCACTGGGGCATATATGGCACTGGGGGGGAATATCTGGCACTGGGGGCATATATGGCACTGGGGGGGAATATCTGGCACTGGGGGCATATCTGGCACTGGGGGAATATCTGGCACTGGGGGGGGATATCTGGCACTGGGGCATATATGGCACTGGGGGGGAATATCTGGCACTGGGGGCATATATGGCACTCGGGGGGGGGATATCTGGCACTGGGGGCATATATGACACGGGGGGCATATATAGCACTGGGGGGGAATATCTGGCACTGGGGGGCATATATGGCACTGGGGGGGGGATATCTGGCACTGGGGCATATATGGCACTGGGGGGAATATCTGGCACTGGGGGGAATATCTGGCACTGGGGGGGGGGGATATCTGGCACTGGGGCATATATGGCACTGGGGGGGAATATCTGGCACTGGGGGCATATATGGCACTGGGGGGGAATATCTGGCACTGGGGGCATATATGGCACTGGGGGGGATATCTGGCACTAGGGGCATATATGGCACGGGGGGAATATCTGGCACTGGGGGGGAATATCTGGCACTGGGGGCATATATGGCACGGGGGGAATATCTGGCACTGGGGGGGAATATCTGGCACTGGAGGCATATATGGCACTGGGGGTATATTTGGCACTGGGGGGGAATATATGGCACTGGGGGCATATGTGGCACTGGGGGGGGAATATCTGGCACTGGGGGCATATGTGGCACTGGGGGGGTATATGTGTACCTGGCACATGGGGACGACGACTATATTTGGCACTGGGGCATGTAAGTACCTGGCACCGTGGGGGAATATCTGGCACTGGGGACATATGTGGCACTGGGAGCACAGCCCTAGCAACAAGGACTACCTCCTAGCAACGAGCATGACACCCAGTGCATGAAACACCTGGCAACGAGCATGACACCCAGTGCATGAAACACCTGGCAACGAGCATGACACCCAGTGCATGAAACCCCTGGCAACGAGCATGACACCCTGAGCATGAAAACCCCTGGCACCGTGCATGGAACCAAGAGCATGAAACCCCTGGCAACGAGCATGACACCCAGTGCATGAAACCCCTGACAACGAGCAGGTAATTGAAAAGTAATTAGAAGCCTTACTGTAGGACTTAATGTGTAATGGGCATTACGGTGTGTGGCATAATGTATCACGGACATTGCGGTGTGTCATAATGTGTCACAGGCATTACGGTGTATGGTATACTATATCGCGGGCATTGTGATATGTGGTATAATGTCTCAGGGTCATTGCAGTGTGTGGCATAATGTATCACGGACATTGCGGTGTGTGTCATAATGTGTCAGGCATTACGGTGTGTGGTATACTATATCACGGGCATTGTGGTATGTGGTATAATGTCTCAGGGTCATTGCAGTGTGGCATAATACATAACGGGCATTGCGATGTGTGGCATAGGGTATAACGGGCAGGGCATTGCGGTATGTGTCACAGGCATTATGGTGTATGGTATACTATATCACGGGCATTGTGGTATAATGTCTCAAGGTCATTGCAGTGTGTGGCATAATGTGTCACAGGCATTGTATGTGCTATAATGTATCGGGCATTGCAGTGTGTGGCATAATGTATCACGGACATTGCGGTGTGTGTCATAATGTGTCACAGACATTGTATGTGCTATAATGTATCAGGGGCATTGCAGTGTGTAGCATAATGTATAACGGGCATTGCGATTCCTGTCATAATGTATCACAGGCATTACGGTGTGTGGCATAATGTGTCACAGACATTACGGTGTGTGGCATAATGTGTCGGGGGCATTACAGTGTGTGCATATTGTGTCGTGCATTATTGTGTGCGGCATAATGTCTAAGGGCCATTGCAGTATGTCGCATAATGTATACTGGGCATTACTATAAGGAGGAAAAATGACAAATAATGTAAGGGGCATTAATCAGGATTATTTTTCTTTCCTGTGGTGACCAACGTATGGGCGTGCAGGTTGCAAAACTGGGGTATAAGGTAGTCTTTTCCTGCAATGCCACGCCCCTTTATGCGAAACCACGCCCACTCAAACAAAACCACGCCCCTTTTTTGGCGCGCATATTTATCCCTTTCTTGCTCCCAATTATGGAGCATGAAAGGGGGGGGGGGGGGGGCGCCGAAGAATTTTTTGGCTTGGGGGAGAAAAATTTCTAGTTACGGGATCCCACAGGGGGAGGCCTGCTCCGTCATGCGGCAGGCTTATCTGCCTTGGAAGCGGGCTGATGGGCTGCCCAGGCTCTTTTTGGCTCTGGCTTACCAGGTTTGGAAGTGCGGGCCTGCTTGTTGTACGCCTGACCTTTTGCTTTACCTGGAGGATGAAAGGGGCGAAAGGAAGTACCTTTGGCCTTTGACACAGAAGGAGCGGTACTTGGCAGACAGGCAGTTTTGGCAGTAGCCAAGTCAGCCACTATCTAATTTAAGTCCTCCCCAAACAGAATATCTCCCTTGAAAGGTAGTACCTCCAGGGTTTTTCTAGAGTCCAGATCCACAGATCAGGATCTCAGCCACAATATCCGGCGAGCCAGGACTGACGTAGTAGAGGCCTTGGCTGCTAAGATACCGGCATCAGAAGCCGCCTCTTTAATAAAGTGAGAAGCTGTGACAATATATGACAAGCATTGTCTAGCATAGTCAGAAGAGATTTCAGCTTCTAACTCCAAGGCCCATGCTTCAATAGCCTCTGCAGCCCATGTTGCTGCAATAGTGGGCCTTTGTGCAGCACCCGTGAGGGTGTAAATTGCTTTAAGACAACCCTCCACACGTTTATCCGTAGGCTCTTTTAGAGACGTGACGGTAGTGACAGGTAGAGCTGAGGAAACCACCAACCTACCCACATGTGAGTCTACTGGAAGAGGCGTTTCCCAATTCTTAGACAGCTCTGGTGCGAGGGGATAGCGAGCCAGCATCTTCTTTTGAGGCACAAACTTCGTACCCGGGTTTTCCCAGGGTTCCTGATGTATATCCACTAGGTGATCAGAGTGAGGTAAAACTTGTTTTACCACCTTCTGACGCTTGCACCTATCTGGTTTCTTGGGAGGGACGGATGGCTCGGGATCATCCGTAATCTGTAGAATTAACTTAATAGCCTCCAAAAGATCAGGAACATCCACATGTGAAAAACCCTCCCCATCAGCAGTATCTGTGTCAGAACCTGAGTGGTCAGTATATGTGCCGTCTTCATCAGACGAGGTGTCAGTGACAGCAGTGGATTGTGAGGAGACAAGCGCTCGCTTAGAGGACCCCTTGGACTTAGGCGAGCGATGGTCAGACTTTTTAGTAGTCAGGGACTGGTTCAACTTCTTCAATTGAGCAGATAAATTGTCCGCCCACGGCAAGTTAGCTGCAGGGACCACATACGGTGGATGCACATCCCTGTCAGTCCCCCTGATCTGATTGGCCCAGAGGATCCACTGGATCCGCTGGCTAGCGGCAGGGGCGGATTGGGACGGTGGGACGCCGGATCAGTTTCCGGTTTGCCGATCCCGACGTCCCCGCAAGGTTGGTTCTAACTGTCCCCTCAGTGGCCGTCACTCACCCCTGTGTCTGGCCGGCTTCCGCGATCGGGCAGCGTTGGGAGCAGTGCCGGCCCGACACATACGCGCCGCTCCGAGATTCAGTGACCCGGACCAGATCAGCTCACTGCAGTGCCTCCTGCCACTGGGGAGCTGTGTAAGTACGTCCCCGTCCGCGATGGGCTGTCAGCAGGGAGGGAGAGATCCTCCCGGCTCCCCGCTCGAACCTGCTCCCGCACTGCCAGAAGGCTGTCAGCCCTGCACAGTGGCGCTGTCTGTTTGCTGCTGTCACACGGGGGAACACTGTGCAGGGCTGACAGCCTCCTACCTACATTTGTGTTCTAGTTTTTTTTAGCAGGCTGATCGCAGAACTTTGCTCCAATTTTACTTTATTTAATTGAAGATGAAAGAAATGTCTGGTGCTCACAGATTAATAAGATGCAGTCCTACCTTTTCTATCTGCTCTAGACTTGATTTGTATCCTCTAAACTGCTTTGCTAGGACCTCTACAGAATTCACTGAGAGATCTGTATCTCCTACAGATTACAAACTGTCTTCATGACTTTACAACAAATAACGAAAGTAATTGGCAGTAATTTCCATTTCTGGTACAAAACTTTTAGTATTTTGTTTAATGTGAGAAATCTTTAAAAAAACTAAAAAATATGCATATACAGTATATCACTAATACAGAAAATACGTTTTGAAGCCACAATTATGTTATGAAACAATACAGTGCAATAAAATACTCATCATTTATTTAAATATATTCATTTTGTTTCATACGAATCGTGACTGCTTAGCCTGGGGGCCCGGTCAAGTCAGCAGCTTCTATTGTGCAAAGTAGTGAAATAACGGCAAGTACAGGACGGCATCGTGCCGTCTACATTAGTATACAGTTAGCTGTGTTGTGTTTTCTACTTGTGGACAGGATGGAAATCATTTATTAAAGTACAAATATTTACACTTAGAGCGCAGTTGACATTTCGTGGTGTCATATGGCTATTTTTGTGTGGCTGCCCCCCATTTATATGATAATTGGATTTTCATGTCAAGCTAGCAGCAGGGGGAAAGTTGTGATCAAAGGTTAGCATTTAATGGGGGAAGGGGGGGAGGAGAAGGTGCCCCAGTACCTCACCAGTCAGTGCCCTCACCGCACCTCACTGCAATGCAGAGGTTATTACAAACAATAATACTGCACTGGACTAGCTTATATATATAGCTATATAGTCAATAGATATAACACTGCACAGTAAGAACTGGATATATATCACAGGGTAATTGTACTAGAAAACCCTGACTAAGTGCACTCTTTCTTAACTAGCACTGTCTAAAAAGGCAGGTAGAATACTTAAGTGTCATGTAAAGTCACAGCACTGACAACCAGGCGGCTTTACATTAGAGATGTGCACTTGAAATTTTTCGGGTTTTGTGTTTTGGTTTTGGGTTTGGTTCCGCGGCCGTGTTTTGGGTTCGACCGCGTTTTGGCAAAACCTCACCGAATTTTTTTTGTCGGATTCGGGTGTGTTTTGGATTTGGGTGTTTTTTTCAAAAAACCCTAAAAAACAGCTTAAATCATAGAATTTGGGGGTCATTTTGATCCCAAAGTATTATTAACCTCAAAAACCATAATTTCCACTCATTTTCAGTCTATTCTGAATACCTCACACCTCACAATATTATTTTTAGTCCTAAAATTTGCACCGAGGTCGCTGGATGACTAAGCTAAGCGACCCTAGTGGCCGACACAAACACCGGGCCCATCTAGGAGTGGCACTGCAGTGTCACGCAGGATGGCCCTTCCAAAAAACACTCCCCAAACAGCACATGACGCAAAGAAAAAAAGAGGAGCAATGAGGTAGCTGTGTGAGTAAGATAAGCGACCCTAGTGGCCGACACAAACACCGGGCCCATCTAGGAGTGGCACTGCAGTGTCACGCAGGATGGCCCTTCCAAAAAACACTCCCCAAACAGCACATGACGCAAAGAAAAAAAGAGGCGCAATGAGGTAGCTGTGTGAGTAAGATAAGCGACCCTAGTGGCCGACACAAACACCGGGCCCATCTAGGAGTGGCACTGCAGTGTCACGCAGGATGGCCCTTCCAAAAAACACTCCCCAAACAGCACATGACGCAAAGAAAAAAAGAGGCGCAATGAGGTAGCTGTGTGAGTAAGATAAGCGACCCTAGTGGCCGACACAAACACCGGGCCCATCTAGGAGTGGCACTGCAGTTCCACGCAGGATGGCCCTTCCAAAAAACACTCCCCAAACAGCACATGACGCAAAGAAAAATTAAAGAAAAAAGAGGTGCAAGATGGAATTGTCCTTGGGCCCTCCCACCCACCCTTATGTTGTATAAACAGGACATGCACACTTTAACCAACCCATCATTTCAGTGACAGGGTCTGCCACACGACTGTGACTGAAATGACGGGTTGGTTTGGACCCCCACCAAAAAAGAAGCAATTAATCTCTCCTTGCACAAACTGGCTCTACAGAGGCAAGATGTCCACCTCATCATCATCCTCCGATATATCACCGTGTACATCCCCCTCCTCACAGATTATCAATTCGTCCCCACTGGAATCCACCATCTCAGCTCCCTGTGTACTTTGTGGAGGCAATTGCTGCTGGTCAATGTCTCCACGGAGGAATTGATTATAATTCATTTTAATGAACATCATCTTCTCCACATTTTCTGGAAGTAACCTCGTACGCCGATTGCTGACAAGGTGAGTGGCGGCACTAAACACTCTTTCGGAGTACACACTTGTGGGAGGGCAACTTAGGTAGAATAAAGCCAGTTTGTGCAAGGGCCTCCAAATTGCCTCTTTTTCCTGCCAGTATAAGTACGGACTGTGTGACGTGCCTACTTGGATGCGGTCACTCATATAATCCTCC
The DNA here is from genome assembly GCF_028390025.1 of Pseudophryne corroboree. Classification (NCBI taxonomy): domain Eukaryota; kingdom Metazoa; phylum Chordata; class Amphibia; order Anura; family Myobatrachidae; genus Pseudophryne; species Pseudophryne corroboree. The sequence goes on from NC_086445.1 coordinate 1,005,116,216, forward strand.
ACCATTCTTTCAATGGGGAGAGAATCATATGCAGTGACAGTAGACGACATGTCCGTAATCGTTGACAGGTCCTTCAGTCCGGACCAGATGTCAGCATCAGCAGTCGCTCCAGACTGCCCTGCATCACCGCCAGCGGATGGGCTCGGAATTCTGAGCCTTTTCCTCGCACCCCCAGTTGCGGGAGAATGTGAAGGAGGAGATGTTGACAGGTCGCGTTCCGCTTGACTTGACAATTTTCTCACCAGCAGGTCTTTGAACCCCAGCAGACTTGTGTCTGCCGGAAAGAGAGATCCAAGGTAGGTTTTAAATCTAGGATCGAGCACGGTGGCCAAAATGTAGTGCTCTGATTTCAACAGATTGACCACCCGTGAATCCTTGTTAAGCGAATTAAGGGCTCCATCCACAAGTCCCACATGCCTAGCGGAATCGCTCCGTGTTAGCTCCTCCTTCAATGTCTCCAGCTTCTTCTGCAAAAACCTGATGAGGGGAATGACCTGACTCAGGCTGGCAGTGTCTGAACTGACTTCACGTGTGGCAAGTTCAAAGGGCAGCAGAACCTTGCACAACGTTGAAATCATTCTCCACTGCGCTTGAGACAGGTGCATTCCACCTCCTATATCGTGCTGAATTGTATAGGCTTGAATGGCCTTTTGCTGCTCCTCCAACCTCTGAAGCATATATAGGGTTGAATTCCACCTCGTTACCACTTCTTGCTTCAGATGATGGCAGGGCAGGTTCAGGCGTTTTTGGTGTTGCTCCAGTCTTCTGTACGTGGTGCCTGTACGCCGAAAGTGTCCCGCAATTCTTCTGGCCACCGACAGCATCTCTTGCACGCCCCTGTCGTTCTTTAAAAAATTCTGCACCACCAAATTCAAGGTATGTGCAAAACATGGGACGTGCTGAAATTTGCCCATATTTAATGCACACACAATATTGCTGGCGTTGTCCGATGCCACAAATCCACAGGAGAGTCCAATTGGGGTAAGCCATTCCGCGATGATCTTCCTCAGTTGCCGTAAGAGGTTTTCAGCTGTGTGCGTATTCTGGAAACCGGTGATACAAAGCGTAGCCTGCCTAGGAAAGAGTTGGCGTTTGCGAGATGCTGCTACTGGTGCCGCCGCTGCTGTTCTTGCGGCGGGAGTCCATACATCTACCCAGTGGGCTGTCACAGTCATATAGTCCTGACCCTGCCCTGCTCCACTTGTCCACATGTCCGTGGTTAAGTGGACATTGGGTACAGCTGCATTTTTTAGGACACTGGTGACTCTTTTTCTGAGGTCTGTGTACATTTTCGGTATCGCCTGCCTAGAGAAATGGAACCTAGATGGTATTTGGTACCGGGGACACAGTACCTCCAACAAGTCTCTAGTTGGCTCTGCAGTAATGATGGATACCGGAACCACGTTTCTCACCACCCAGGATGCCAAGGCCTCAGTTATCCGCTTTGCAGCAGGATGACTGCTGTGATATTTCATCTTCCTCGCAAAGGACTGTTGGACAGTCAATTGCTTACTGGAAGTAGTACAAGTGGTCTTCCGACTTCCCCTCTGGGATGACCATCGACTCCCAGCAGCAACAACAGCAGCGCCAGCAGCAGTAGGCGTTACACGCAAGGATGCATCTGAGGAATCCCAGGCAGGAGAGGACTCGTCAGAATTGCCAGTGACATGGCCTGCAGGACTATTGGCATTCCTGGGGAAGGAGGAAATTGACACTGAGGGAGTTGGTGGGGTGGTTTGCGTGAGCTTGGTTACAAGAGGAAGGGATTTACTGGTCAGTGGACTGCTTCCGCTGTCGCCCAAAGTTTTTGAACTTGTCACTGACTTATGATGAATGCGCTGCAGGTGACGTATAAGGGAGGATGTTCCGAAGTGGTTAACGTCCTTACCCCTACTTATTACAGCTTGACAAAGGCAACACACGGCTTGACAAATGTTGTCCGCATTTCTGTTGAAATACTTCCACACCGAAGAGCTGATTTTTTTGGTATTTTCACCAGGCATGTCAACGGCCATATTCCTCCCACGGACAACAGGTGTCTCCCCGGGTGCCTGACTTAAACAAACCACCTCACCATCAGAATCCTCCTTGTCAATTTCCTCCCCAGCGCCAGCAACACCCATATCCTCCTCATCCTGGTGTACTTCAACACTGACATCTTCAATCTGACTATCAGGAACTGGACTGCGGGTGCTCCTTCCAGCACTTGCAGGGGGTGTGCAAATGGTGGAAGGCGCATGCTCTTCACGTCCAGTGTTGGGAAGGTCAGGCATCGCAACCAACACAATTGGACTCTCCTTGTGGATTTGGGATTTCGAAGAACGCACAGTTCTTTGCGGTGCTTTTGCCAGCTTGAGTCTTTTCATTTTTCTAGCGAGAGGCTGAGTGCTTCCATCCTCATGTGAAGCTGAACCACTAGCCATGAACATAGGCCAGGGCCTCAGCCGTTCCTTGCCACTCCGTGTGGTAAATGGCATATTGGCAAGTTTACGCTTCTCCTCCGACAATTTTATTTTAGATTTTGGAGTCCTTTTTTTACTGATATTTGGTGTTTTGGATTTTACATGCTCTGTACTATGACATTGGGCATCGGCCTTGGCAGACGACATTGCTGGTATTTCATCGTCTCGGCCATGACTAGTGGCAGCAGCTTCAGCACGAGGTGGAAGTGGATCTTGATCTTTCCCTAATTTTGGAACCTCAACATTTTTGTTCTCCATATTTTAATAGGCACAACTAAAAGGCACCTCAGGTAAACAATGGAGATGGATGGATACTAGTATACTTATGGATGGACGAGCGACTGCCGACACAGAGGTAGCTACAGCCGTGGACTACCGTACTGTTTCTGCTGCTAATATAGACTGGATGATAATGAGATGAAATCAATATATATATATATATATAATATCACACTAGTACTGCAGCCGGACAGGTAGATATATTTATTATGTAATGACTGATGACGGACCTGCTGGACACTGTCAGCTCAGCAGCACCGCAGACTGCTACAGTAAGCTACTATAGTAGTATGTATAAAGAAGAAAGAAAAACAAACAAACCACGGGTAGGTGGTATACAATTATGGATGGACGAGCGACTGCCGACACAGAGGTAGCTACAGCCGTGGACTACCGTACTGTGTCTGCTGCTAATATAGACTGGATGATAATGAGATGAAATCAATATATATATATATATATATATATATAATATCACACTAGTACTGCAGCCGGACAGGTAGATATATTTATTATGTAATGACTGATGACGGACCTGCTGGACACTGTCAGCTCAGCAGCACCGCAGACTGCTACAGTAAGCTACTATAGTAGTATGTATAAAGAAGAAAGAAAAAAAAAACCACGGGTAGGTGGTATACAATTATGGATGGACGAGCGACTGCCGACACAGAGGTAGCTACAGCCGTGGACTACCGTACTGTGTCTGCTGCTAATATAGACTGGACGATAATGAGATGAAATCAATATATATATATATATATATATATAAAATATCACACTAGTACTGCAGCCGGACAGGTAGATATATTTATTATGTAATGACTGATGATGGACCTGCTGGACACTGTCAGCTCAGCAGCACCGCAGACTGCTACAGTAAGCTACTATAGTAGTATGTGTAAAGAAGAAAGAAAAAAAAAACCACGGGTAGGTGGTATACAATTATGGATGGACGAGCGACTGCCGACACAGAGGTAGCTACAGCCGTGGACTACCGTACTGTGTCTGCTGCTAATATAGACTGGATGATAATGAGATGAAATCAATATATATATATATATAATATCACACTAGTACTGCAGCCGGACAGGTAGATATATTTATTATGTAATGACTGATGACGGACCTGCTGGACACTGTCAGCTCAGCAGCACCGCAGACTGCTACAGTAAGCTACTATAGTAGTATGTATAAAGAAGAAAGAAAAAAAAAAAAACACGGGTAGGTGGTATACAATTATGGATGGACGAGCGACTGCCGACACAGAGGTAGCTACAGCCGTGGACTACCGTACTGTGTCTGCTGCTAATATAGACTGGATGATAATGAGATGAAATCAATATATATATATATAATATCACACTAGTACTGCAGCCGGACAGGTAGATATATTTATTATGTAATGACTGATGACGGACCTGCTGGACACTGTCAGCTCAGCAGCACCGCAGACTGCTACAGTAAGCTACTATAGTAGTATGTATAAAGAAGAAAGAAAAAAAAAAACCACGGGTAGGTGGTATACAATATTATATATATATATTATATACAATTATATATATATATATATATATATATTAAACTGGTGGTGATTATTAAACTGGTGGTCAGGTCACTGGTCACACTATCAGCAACTTGCAAGTAGTACTCCTAAGCAGACAATCACAATATATATTATACTGGTGGTCAGTGTGGTCACAATGGCAGTGTGGCACTCTGGCAGCAAAAGTGTGCACTGTACGTTATATGTACTCCTGAGTCCTGCTCTCAGACTCTAACTGCTCCCCACTGTCAGTGTCTCCCCCACAAGTCAGATATACATTATACAGTCACACTATCTATCTATCACTTCAGCAAGTAGTAGTACTCCTCCTAATGCTCCCCAAAATTACTACTGTGTCTCTCTCTACTCTAGTCTCACTCTCTTCTCTATAAACGGAGAGGACGCCAGCTACGTCCTCTCCCTATGAATCTCAATGCACGTGTGAAAATGGCGGCGACGCGCGGCTCCTTATATAGAATCCGAGTCTCGCGATAGAATCCGAGCCTCGCGAGAATCCGACAGCGGGATGATGATGTTCGGGCGCGCTCGGGTTAACCGAGCAAGGCGGGAAGATCCGAGTCGCTCGGCCCCGTGTAAAAAAAAATGAAGTTCGGGCGGGTTCGGATTCCGAGGAACCGAACCCGCTCATCTCTACTCTACATAGGAGGATTTGCCCAAGCAGTCCCAGGACAGTGAGCTGAGGGATAATGGCGCCCAGACACTGACAAGGAGTGAGGAAGAGACAGATATGCAGCTCCAGGGCGGGAACATTTGCGGGAAATGGCGCCCTGGGGCTGGGGGAGGGGCTTCAGGTCTAAACCTTATCCCCCTGCTGTGGTTTAGAGAGAAAACCTGACCTGCACCCATGCCCTAGTGATCTAGTGCAGAGGTTCTCAAACTCGGTCCTCAGGACCCCACACGGTCCATGTTTTGCAGGTCACCTATAGATTTTTAAAATGTGACAGTTGGTGATACACAGTGCAGCTGCTGGGTGACCTGGAAAACATGAACCGTGTGGGGTCCCGAGGACCGAGTTTGAGAACCACTGATCTAGTGGGATCGCCTGTACTGCCACAGTGTCCACCGTCAGCGCGCGCAGCCCGCCTCCCACTGACCGCGCCGGATCGCGATAAAGATCACGTCCCGCAAGCAGGACTTACTCACCACCTCCCGAAGCGCGGCCATGTGATCCCAGAGAGCCCCCGTTGTGTGTGCCTGACGTGAAGAAAACCGGAGCCTCCTGCTGTAGTTACTCGGCAACCAGGGCTCGGGAGTGTACAGCGCCGCTGGGGAGAGCTGGAGCTGCAGCAGTGAATGTCTTCTGACATTTACCACCGCTGCTGCCCTTGAAGTCTTCACTTTTTTTCTTCAAAAAAGGATCTTCTTAGGGCTGCCTGGAGCAGCCCCTCTGTTATGTGCCTGCTTACTGCAGCACCAACTAGCGTTTGGGGAAAGAAAATACTCTTTTTTGGGGGCACTCTTATTTATATAAACCTGTATAGGAAGAATGCTGTTATCAATAAAACATAACTTTTATTAGGTATATTAAAATGACTGAGATTGTATTTGATCATCAAAAAAGTGCAGCAGTGAAAATATGTCCTGCAAATTACTTGGGTATAGAAATACTCCCAAAAAGTTGGGTATAGAATTAATCCCAAAGTGGGTATTAAGGTTAGCGGAGCCCACTAATATTCATATTATCTACACATCTCCATTACCATAAACCCATATTCATATGGGTTTTATTTGAAAAATCCTTAGCGGTACTAATTGGTACAGGATACATTATCATTAACAGTCTTAAATATCAAAGTGCATAAAGCACTGACTATAGGATTTCTTCCTCTATTATTTAGTGGCTCTTATCCCGGTTGCCAATCTTTCAGGTATAAGAAGCCAGTTGTAATCAAATCAAACTCACGTATGGGGAATTCTCAGAGTGTGGTTGAATAGCAACGCTGATACAGGTGTATTCAAATTTTGTATATACACACAAAATACTATATTGGATTACAGTTAGGATTTATAAAGGAAAACACCAGCTGTTTATATTGACATAAACCATTGTACCTGCAGCCTGATGTGTATGTTTTTTTAAATCAAGTTTGAGCAAAAATCATATGTGAGTTTGAAATATGTGATTGGTACCCTCAAGCTGTGGGGACAGCTAAATTTATGTTATACTCTAAGCAATATGCTGTGCCCTTGTTGTTACAATTATCGGTTGGTTATTCACACATATCTACAGGGTATAGGGATTTTCTTCAACAATCATCAAATTGAATCCAAATATTCATACTTTTTCCGGGTATTTATTTATACCCAATATCTATCAAAGGAGACAGCAATATTTTGTACTCTAGCGAATGAATTGTGTCCTTTGCTGTTACACTTTACCCGTAGGTTATTTACGCACAAAATAAGTATAACCAATTAAGTGCTCTAAGAGTATATTGTGCTTATACAAAAATCACATAAATTAGCACCAGGCTGACAAGGAAAAGACAGACCAAAAAACCAAACCACAAAAACTATTCTTGTGCTCTATAGAGAGATATGGTATACCTCCGTTGTTATAACCGCTGATATTGTTATTCAGTCACATCCAAGGGTAGGAGATTTTCTCATAACATACAGCCACAGTACGAGAAAACAGCCTCCTTATCCAGGTCATATATATCTGAGGCGTCCGCATTCACACATAAATGCATGGAATATAATGATTTAACTAAATAATGCTAAGTGTGAAAACCTGCGTGGATCATTAGTGGCATTTTGCGGGAGGCACATTTCCACATATCAAATAGACACAATATGTTGATTACGTCTCCTCAATTACACGTAATCACAAAAAACATATATTGAATAATTTAGATAACAGTTTAAATCATTAGAATACATCATGTGGTCAGGCTATAGTCATATTAGCATATGTATGTGTATGAAAATTCCCAAAATACGAGAAAGAAAACCAGTGAAAAAAACCTGTTACTTCTGCTGTCGTTCCTTCTTGATTTACCTGCGCCTATGGTAATCAGCGGAGGGAAGATGAGAGAGTGAGACAGGAAAATTAACTGATTTAGAAGGAAGAAGGGTGCCGTTCTGCTGTTCCCGTTAGAGCGCATACGGCTACCTGGTGTCCAAGGACATTGCAGGAAGCCGCAGCGCAATGCAGGAATGAGAGTTGGCTGAATATAAAGTACCTAATTTCAAGGAATCAACAGATTGAGTGTGTAGAGAAAAACCCGCATTACGGGCGTATGAGCTCACGGGCCTCCCACTGGCAGCGGCATCAGCTCTGATTCAGCTGTGGAATGGATAATGCATTTCACTCGTAAGCTTGTTCACATCCTGTCACATGCAGCCTGGTATCTACAGCACCTTGTATTCCCAGGTGGTCTCCCATCCAAGTACTAGCCAGGCCCAACACTGCTTAGCTTCCAAGATCAGATGAGATTGGGCGTATCCAGTGTGGTGTGGCTGTAGATGGTATCTACAGCACCTTGTATTCCCAGGTGGTCTCCCATCCAAGTACTAACCAGGCCCAACACTGCTTAGCTTCCAAGATCAGATGAGATTGGGCGTATCCAGTGTGGTGTGGCTGTATATATGTTTTTTTCACTGGTTTTCTTTCTCTCTCGTATTTTGGGAATTTTCATACACATACATATGCTAATATGACTATATCCTGACCACATGATGTATTCTAATGATTTAAACTGTTATCTAAATTATTCAATATATGTTTTTTGTGATTACGTGTAATTGAGGAGACGTAATCAACATATTGTGTCTATTTGATATGTGGAAATGTGCCTCCCGCAAAATGCCACTAATGATCCACGCAGGTTTTCACACTTAGCATTATTTAGTTCAATCATTATATTCCATGCATTTATGTGTGAATGCGGACGCCTCAGATATATATGACCTGGACAAGGAGGCTGTTTTCTCGTACTGTGGCTGTATGTTATGATAAAATCTCCTACCCTTGGATGTGACTGAATAACAATATCGGCGGTTATAACAACGGAGGTATACCATATCTCTCTATAGAGCACAAGAATAGTTTTTGTGGTTTGGTTTTTTGGTCTGTCTTTTCCTTGTCAGCCTGGTGCTAATTTATGTGATTTTTGTATAAGCACAATATACTCTTAGAGCACTTAATTGGTTATACTTATTTTGTGCGTAAATAACCTACGGGTAAAGTGTAACAGCAAAGGACACAATTCATTCACTAGAGTACAAAATATTGCTGTCTCCTTTGATAGATATTGGGTATAAATACCCGGAAAAAGTATGAATATTTGGATTCAATTTGATGATTGTTGAAAAAAATCCCTATACCCTGTAGATATGTGTGAATAACCAACCGATAATTGTAACAACAAGGGCACAGCATATTGCTTAGAGTATAACATAAATTTAGCTGTCCCCACAGCTTGAGGGTACCAATCACATATTTCAAACTCACATATGATTTTTGCTCAAACTTGATTTAAAAAAACATACACATCAGGCTGCAGGTACAATGGTTTATGTCAATATAAACAGCTGGTGTTTTCCTTTATAAATCCTAACTGTAATCCAATATAGTATTTTGTGTGTATATATAAAATTTGAATACACCTGTATCAGCGTTGCTATTCAACCACACTCTGAGAATTCCCCATACGTGAGTTTGATTTGATTACAACTGGCTTCTTATACCTGAAAGATTGGCAACCGGGATAAGAGCCACTAAATAATAGAGGAAGAAATCCTATAGTCAGTGCTTTATGCACTTTGAGATTTAAGACTGTTAATGGTAATGTATCCTGTACCAATTAGTACCGCTAAGGATTTTTCAAATAAAACCCATATGAATATGGGTTTATGGTAATGGAGATGTGTAGAGAATATGAATATTAGTGGGCTCCGCTAACCTTAATACCCACTTTGGGATTAATTCTATACCCAACTTTTTGGGAGTATTTCTATACCCAAGTAATTTGCAGGACATATTTTCACTGCTGCACTTTTTTGATGATCAAATACAATCTCAGTCATTTTAATATACCTAATAAAAGTTATGTTTTATTGATAACAGCATTCTTCCTGTACAGGTTTATATAAATAAGAGTGCCCCCAAAAAAGAGTCTTCTTTTCTTTCCCCAAACGCTGTACTATTTCTGACTCTGGGGAGCACCACCAACCGATGTAATTAACCATAAGAGATTTCTTAGAAAATCTCTTTTTGAATATGATAGTTGGTTTTCTTTTTGAATTTAAAGCAGTCTCCTGCTGAAGTTTATCTCCTCTCTTAGGAGTACTTCTTTAGAGACGGGAGCGATCTAGTGCGGTTTGTCTCGCCACTCTCTCTCCTTTGCAGCACCAACTACAAAACTGAGCTCCTGTGCAGGGAGGCAGGGTTATAGAGGAGGCGGCGCTGTGCATTCTGGGAACAGTCAAAGCTTTGAGCCTGTTGGTGCCTCGGATCAAGATCCTACTCTATACCCCATTGTCCATCCTTGTGGAGCCCAGTGTACCCCGCAGCAGAAACATTATTACAGTATGTACAATAAAATATTGCACCAATGTTTTCTTTCTGGACCCAAATTGCAATGTTATTGGCATTTGTTTGTAAGTATTCATCCAGAAGACATATAAAGTAGTGGCCTATGTTTAGAATTCAAAAAACACAGAATAGCCCTGTACTAGCACTGTAAGAGCCCGATAAGAGCCCTGTACTAGCACTGTAAGAGCCCGATAAGAGCCCTGTACTAGCACTGTAAGAGCCCTGTACTAGCACTATAAGAGCCCTGTACTAGCACTGTAAGAGCCCGATAAGAGCCCTGTACTAGCACTGTAAGAGCCCTGTACTAGCACTATAAGAGCCCTGTACTAGCACTGTAAAAGCCCGATAAGAGCCCTGTACAAGCACTGTAAGAGCCCGATAAGAGCCCTGCACTAGCACTGTAAGAGCCCTATAAGAGCCCTGCACTAGAACTGTAAGAGCCCTGCACTAGCACTGTAAGAGCCCATTAAGAGCCCTGTACTAGCACTGTAAGAGCCCGATAAGATCCCTGCATTAGCACTGTAAGAGCCGGGTAAGAGCCCTGTACTAGCACTGTAAGAGCCCGGTAAGAGCCCTGCACTAGAGCCCTGTACTAGCACTGTAAGAGCCCGATAAGAGCCCTGCACTTCCACTGTAAGAGCCGGTAAGAGCTCTGTACTAGCACTGTAAGAGCCCGGTAAGATCCCTGTACTAGCACTGTAAGAGTCCAATAAGAGCCCTGTACAAGCATTGTAAGAGCCCGGCAAGATCCCTGCACCAGCACTGTAAGAGCCCTGCCCTAGCACTGTAAGAGCCCGGTAAGAGCCCTGTAAGAGCCCGGTAAGAGCCCTGCACTAGCACTGTAAGAGCCCTGCACTAGCACTGTAAGAGCCCGGTAAGAGCCCTGCACTAGCACTGTAAGAGCTCGGTAAGAGCCCTGTACTAGCACTGTAAGAGCCCGGTAAGAGCCCTGCACTAGCACTGAAAGAGCCCAGTAAGAGCCATGCACTAGCACTGTAAGAGCCCGGTAAGAGCCCTGCACTAGCACTGTAAGAGCCCAGTAAGAGCCCTGCACTAGCACTGTAAGAGCCCTGCACTAGCACTGTAAGAGCCCGGTAAGCGTCCTGCACTAGCACTGTAAGAGCCCTGTACTAGCACTGTAAGAGCCCGGTAAGAGCCCTGCACTAGCACTGTAAGAGCCCGGTAAGAGCCCTGCACTAGCACTGTAAGAGCCCGGTAAGAGCCTTACACTAGCACTGTAAGAGTCCGGTAAGAGCCCTGCACTAGCACTGTAAGAGACCTGCACTAGCACTGTAAGAGCCCTGCACTAGCACTGTAAGAGCCCGGTAAGAGCCCTGCACTAGCACTGTAAGAGCCCTGTACTAGCACTGTAAGAGCCCGGTAAGAGTCCTGCACTAGCACTGTAAGAGCCCTGTACTAGCACTGTAAGAGCCCGGTAGGAGCCCGGCACTAGCACTGTAAGAGCCCGGTAAGAGCCCTGCACTAGCACTGTAAGAGCTCGGTAAGAGCCTTGCACTAGCACTGTAAGATTCCGGTAAGAGCCCTGCACTAGCACTGTAAGAGCCCTGCACTAGCACTGTAAGAGCCCAGTAAGAGCCCTGCACTAGCACTGTAAGAGCCCTGCACTAGCACTGTAAGAGCCCAGTAAGAGCCCTGCACTAGCACTGTAAGAGCCCTGCACTAGCACTGTAAGAGCCCTGCACTAGCACTGTAAGAGCCCAGTAAGAGCCCTGCACTAGCACTGTAACAGCCCTGTACTAGCACTGTAAGAGCCCGGTAAGAGTCCTGCACTAGCACTGACTGTAAGAGCCCGGTAAGAGTCCTGCACTAGCACTGACTGTAAGAGCCCGGTAAGAGTCCTGCACTAGCACTGACTGTAAGAGCCCGGTAAGAGTCCTGCACTAGCACTGACTGTAAGAGCCCGGTAAGAGTCCTGCACTAGCACTGACTGTAAGAGCCCGGTAAGAGTCCTGCACTAGCACTGACTGTAAGAGCCCGGTAAGAGCCCTGCACTAGCACTGTAAGAGCCCGGTAAGAGCCCTGCACTAGCACTGTAACAGCCCTGTACTAGCACTGTAAGAGCCCGGTAAGAGCCCTGTACTAGCACTGTAAGAGCCCGGTAAGAGTCCTGCACTAGCACTGACTGTAAGAGCCCGGTAAGAGTCCTGCACTAGCACTGACTGTAAGAGCCCGGTAAGAGTCCTGCACTAGCACTGACTGTAAGAGCCCGGTAAGAGCCCTGCACTAGCACTGTAAGAGCCCGGTAAGAGCCCTGCACTAGCACTGTAACAGCCCTGTACTAGCACTGTAAGAGCCCGGTAAGAGCCCTGTACTAGCACTGTAAGAGCCCGGTAAGAGCCCTGCACTAGCACTGACTGTAAGAGCCCGGTAAGAGCCCTGCACTAGCACTGTAAGATTCCGGTAAGAGCCCTGCACTAGCACTGTAAGAGCCCGGTAAGAGCCCTGCACTAGCACTGTAAGAGCCCGGTAAGAGCCCTGCACTAGCACTGTAAGATTCCGGTAAGAGCCCTGCACTAGCACTGTAAGAGCCCGGTAAGAGCCCTGCACTAGCACTGACTGTAAGATTCCGGTAAGAGCCCTGCACTAGCACTGTAAGAGCCCGGTAAGAGCCCTGCACTAGCACTGTAAGAGCCCGGTAAGAGCCCTGCACTAGCACTGTAAGATTCCGGTAAGAGCCCTGCACTAGCACTGTAAGAGCCCGGTAAGAGCCCTGCACTAGCACTGTAAGATTCCGGTAAGAGCCCTGCACTAGCACTGTAAGAGCCCGGTAAGAGCCCTGCACTAGCACTGACTGTAAGAGCCCGGTAAGAGCCCTGCACTAGCACTGTAAGATTCCGGTAAGAGCCCTGCACTAGCACTGTAAGAGCCCGGTAAGAGCCCTGCACTAGCACTGTAAGATTCCGGTAAGAGCCCTGCACTAGCACTGTAAGAGCCCGGTAAGAGCCCTGCACTAGCACTGTAAGAGCCCGGTAAGAGCCCTGCACTAGCACTGTAAGAGCCCGGTAAGAGTCCTGCACTAGCACTGTAAGATTCCGGTAAGAGCCCTGCACTAGCACTGTAAGATTCCGGTAAGAGCCCTGCACTAGCACTGTAAGAGCCCGGTAAGAGCCCTGCACTAGCACTGTAAGAGCCCGGTAAGAGCCCTGCACTAGCACTGTAAGATTCCGGTAAGAGCCCTGCACTAGCACTGTAAGAGCCCGGTAAGAGCCCTGCACTAGCACTGACTGTAAGAGCCCGGTAAGAGCCCTGCACTAGCACTGTAAGATTCCGGTAAGAGCCCTGCACTAGCACTGTAAGAGCCCGGTAAGAGCCCTGCACTAGCACTGTAAGATTCCGGTAAGAGCCCTGCACTAGCACTGTAAGAGCCCGGTAAGAGCCCTGCACTAGCACTGTAAGAGCCCGGTAAGAGCCCTGCACTAGCACTGTAAGAGCCCGGTAAGAGCCCTGCACTAGCACTGTAAGAGCCCGGTAAGAGTCCTGCACTAGCACTGACTGTAAGAGCCCGGTAAGAGTCCTGCACTAGCACTGACTGTAAGAGCCCGGTAAGAGTCCTGCACTAGCACTGACTGTAAGAGCCCGGTAAGAGCCCTGCACTAGCACTGTAACAGCCCTGTACTAGCACTGTAAGAGCCCGGTAAGAGTCCTGCACTAGCACTGACTGTAAGAGCCCGGTAAGAGTCCTGCACTAGCACTGACTGTAAGAGCCCGGTAAGAGTCCTGCACTAGCACTGTAAGAGCCCGGTAAGAGTCCTGCACTAGCACTGACTGTAAGAGCCCGGTAAGAGTCCTGCACTAGCACTGACTGTAAGAGCCCGGTAAGAGTCCTGCACTAGCACTGACTGTAAGAGCCCGGTAAGAGCCCTGCACTAGCACTGTAATAATTTACAAACAGAGATCCGACCTGCATCCTCGGACACAGCATTGGATCTCTCTCCCACCATTGGGTGGCTTACGGCTGCGCACCAAAAAGTTACAGCTGTTGTTAGTTATCAGGGTGGGGGGATTTCATTCTTCATGTAATATCTGGGCACTCCCAGGACTATGGTGGTCATTCCGAGTTGTTCGCTCGTTATTTTTTTTCCGCAACGGAGCGAGTAATCGCTAATGCGCATGCGCAATGTCCGCAGTGCGACTGCGCCAAGTAAATTTGCTATGCAGTTAGGTATTTTACTCACGGCATTACGAGGTTTTTTCTTCGTTCTGGTGATCGTAATGTGATTGACAGGAAGTGGGTGTTTCTGGGCGGAAACTGGACGTTTTATGGGCGTGTGCGAAAAAACGCTACCGTTTCTGGGAAAAACGCGGGAGTGGCTGGAGAAACGGAGGAGAGTCTGGGCGAACGCTGGGTGTGTTTGTGACGTCAAACCAGGAACAAAACTGACTGAACTGATCGCAGATGCCGAGTAAGTCTGGAGCTACTCAGAAACTGCTAAGAAGTGTCTATTCGCAATTCTGCTAATCTTTCGTTCGCAATTTTGATAAGCTAAGATTCACTCCCAGTAGGCGGCGGCTTAGCGTGTGCAAAGCTGCTAAAAGCAGCTTGCGAGCGAACAACTCGGAATGAGGGCCTATGATCGAGATACAGCTTTCATCTGTTACTGAGTCTGCTTCAGGTTTCGGCATAATATGCACCATTACAACAGCGACAGCACCGCTAGACGCTACGTGTCACACTGGTTAGCTAGGGGAGTTCCTTCGAAACATGACAGTGTGAGTTGCTAATTAATTACCTAACAACTCTGAAGACATAAGATTGCGTTAATTGCTGATAGTTTAATACTTTATAGTCACTTACAAGTTGTGCTTTTATAATACACTAACCTCGGATGCAGCATCAGTTCACAGAAACCTGCAGTGGGCGTCTTTTAAGAAACCTCCTGCGGCATTTGCAAATATTAGCACAGCTGCTGCGTATTTCGCTGCGTACACAGGCACAGCGGCTGTTCTGTAGCATCCATCTCTAAATCAGGCCTTATGTTACCTTATAGTCCAACCTGAGAAAGCTCCAGTATGACAACGTGCCATCAACAGCAGTGCTGAAAGTGGTCCTAGAGAGGTGGTGGAACTCAACCGCTCCCCCCATCCCCCACAGCGCCCATGTAATAAAGGTATTGTGAGCGCCGTAGGCGCGCACGTCAAAAAAGGGGCATGGTCTCAAAAACATAGTAACATAGTAACATAGTATCTAAGGTTGAAAAAAGACTGTTTGCTGCTGTCACACGGGGGAACACTGTGCAGGGCTGACAGCCTCCTACCTACATTTGTGTTCTAGTTTTTTTTAGCAGGCTGATCGCAGAACTTTGCTCCAATTTTACTTTATTTAATTGAAGATGAAAGAAATGTCTGGTGCTCACAGATTAATAAGATGCAGTCCTACCTTTTCTATCTGCTCTAGACTTGATTTGTATCCTCTAAACTGCTTTGCTAGGACCTCTACAGAATTCACTGAGAGATCTGTATCTCCTACAGATTACAAACTGTCTTCATGACTTTACAACAAATAACGAAAGTAATTGGCAGTAATTTCCATTTCTGGTACAAAACTTTTAGTATTTTGTTTAATGTGAGAAATCTTTAAAAAAACTAAAAAATATGCATATACAGTATATCACTAATACAGAAAATACGTTTTGAAGCCACAATTATGTTATGAAACAATACAGTGCAATAAAATACTCATCATTTATTTAAATATATTCATTTTGTTTCATACGAATCGTGACTGCTTAGCCTGGGGGCCCGGTCAAGTCAGCAGCTTCTATTGTGCAAAGTAGTGAAATAACGGCAAGTACAGGACGGCATCGTGCCGTCTACATTAGTATACAGTTAGCTGTGTTGTGTTTTCTACTTGTGGACAGGACGGAAATCATTTATTAAAGTACAAATATTTACACTTAGAGCGCAGTTGACATTTCGTGGTGTCATATGGCTATTTTTGTGTGGCTGCCCCCCATTTATATGATAATTGGATTTTCATGTCAAGCTAGCAGCAGGGGGAAAGTTGTGATCAAAGGTTAGCATTTAATGGGGGAAGGGGGGGAGGAGAAGGTGCCCCAGTACCTCACCAGTCAGTGCCCTCACCGCACCTCACTGCAATGCAGAGGTTATTACAAACAATAATACTGCACTGGACTAGCTTATATATATAGCTATATAGTCAATAGATATAACACTGCACAGTAAGAACTGGATATATATCACAGGGTAATTGTACTAGAAAACCCTGACTAAGTGCACTCTTTCTTAACTAGCACTGTCTAAAAAGGCAGGTAGAATACTTAAGTGTCATGTAAAGTCACAGCACTGACAACCAGGCGGCTTTACATTAGAGATGAGCGGGTTCGGTTCCTCGGAATCCGAACCCGCCCGAACTTCATGTTTTTTTTCACGGGTCCGAGCGACTCGGATCTTCCCGCCTTGCTCGGTTAACCCGAGCGCGCCCGAACGTCATCATGACGCTGTCGGATTCTCGCGAGGCTCGGATTCTATCGCGAGACTCGGATTCTATATAAGGAGCCGCGCGTCGCCGCCATTTTCACTCGTGCATTGAGATTGATAGGGAGAGGACGTGTCTGGCGTCCTCTCCATTAGAATAGAGATAGATTAGATAGAGAGAGAGAGATTGTGCAGAGTCGCAGACAGAGTTAGTTTACCACAGTCAGTGACCAGTGCAGTTGCTAGTTAACTTTTATTTAATATAATATATCCGTTCACTTCTCTCTGCTATATCCGTTCTCTGCCTGAAAAAAAAACCGATACACAGCACAGTCAGTCACACAGTGTGACTCAGTCTGTGTGCACTCAGCTCAGCCCAGTGTGCTGCACAGTCATCAATGTATAAATTAAAAGCTTATAATTAATTGTGGGGGAGACTGGGGAGCACTGCAGGTTGTTAGCAGGAGCCAGGAGTACAATTATATTAATTAACAGTGCACACTTTTGCTGCAGGAGTGGTGACCAGTGCCTGACCACCAGTATAGTATTGTTGTATACTACTAATATCTCTTTAAATATCAACCAGTCTATATTAGCAGCAGACACAGTACAGTGCGGTAGTTCACGGCTGTGGCTACCTCTGTGTCGGCACACGGCAGGCAGTCCGTCCGACCAGAATTGTATTATTTATTATTATATACCTACCACCTAACCGTGGTTTTTTTTTCATTCTTTATACCGTCATAGTGTCATCCTAATTGTTACGAGTATACTACTATCTCTTTATCAACCAGTGTACAGTGCGGTAGTTCACGGCTGTGGCTACCTCTGTGTCGGCACACGGCAGGCAGTCCGTCCGACCAGAATTGTATTATTTATTATTATATACCTACCACCTAACCGTGGTTTTTTTTTTCATTCTTTATACCGTCATAGTGTCATCCTAATTGTTACGAGTATACTACTATCTCTTTATCAACCAGTGTACAGTGCGGTAGTTCACGGCTGTGGCTACCTCTGTGTCGGCACACGGCAGGCAGTCCGTCCGACCAGAATTGTATTATTTATTATTATATACCTACCACCTAACCGTGGTTTTTTTTTCATTCTTTATACCGTCATAGTGTCATCCTAATTGTTACGAGTATACTACTATCTCTTTATCAACCAGTGTACAGTGCGGTAGTTCACGGCTGTGGCTACCTCTGTGTCGGCACACGGCAGGCAGTCCGTCCGACCAGAATTGTATTATTTATTATTATATACCTACCACCTAACCGTGGTTTTTTTTTTCATTCTTTATACCGTCATAGTGTCATCCTAATTGTTACGAGTATACTACTATCTCTTTATCAACCAGTGTACAGTGCGGTAGTTCACGGCTGTGGCTACCTCTGGGTCGGCACACGGCAGGCAGTCCGTCCGACCAGAATTGTATTATTTATTATTATATACCTACCACCTAACCGTGGTTTTTTTTTTCATTCTTTATACCGTCATAGTGTCATCCTAATTGTTACGAGTATACTACTATCTCTTTATCAACCAGTGTACAGTGCGGTAGTTCACGGCTGTGGCTACCTCTGTGTCGGCACACGGCAGGCAGTCCGTCCGACCAGAATTGTATTATTTATTATTATATACCTACCACCTAACCGTGGTTTTTTTTTCATTCTTTATACCGTCATAGTGTCATCCTAATTGTTACGAGTATACTACTATCTCTTTATCAACCAGTGTACAGTGCGGTAGTTCACGGCTGTGGCTACCTCTGTGTCGGCACACGGCAGGCAGTCCGTCCGACCAGAATTGTATTATTTATTATTATATACCTACCACCTAACCGTGTTTTTTTTTTCATTCTTTATACCGTCATAGTGTCATCCTAATTGTTACGAGTATACTACTATCTCTTTATCAACCAGTGTACAGTGCGGTAGTTCACGGCTGTGGCTACCTCTGTGTCGGCAGTCGGCAGGCAGTCCGTCCATCCATAATTGTATTATTATTATAATATATACCACCTAACCGTGGTTTTTTTTTCATTCTTTATACCGTCGTCATAGTGTCATACTAGTTGTTACGAGTATACTACTATCTCTTTATCAACCAGTGTACAGTGCGGTAGTTCACGGCACAAACAGAATGTGCACAAACTGGCTTTATTCTACCTAAGTTGCCCTCCCACAAGTGTGTACTCCGAAAGAGTGTTTAGTGCCGCCGCTCACCTTGTCAGCAATCGGCGTACGAGGTTACATCCAGAAAATGTGGAGAAGATGATGTTCATTTAAATGAATTATAATCAATTCCTCCGCGGAGACATTGACCAGCAGCAATTGCCTCCACAAAGTACACAGGGAGCTGAGATGGTGGATTCCAGTGGGGACGAATTGATAATCTGTGAGGAGGGGGATGTACACGGTGATATATCGGAGGGTGAAGATGAGGTGGACATCTTGCCTCTGTAGAGCCAGTTTGTGCAAGGAGAGATTAATTGCTTCTTTTTTGGGGGGGGTCCAAACCAACCCGTCATATCAGTCACAGTCGTGTGGCAGACCCTGTCACTGAAATGATGGGTTGGTTAAAGTGTGCATGTCCTGTTTTGTTTATACAACATAAGGGTGGGTGGGAGGGCCCAAGGATAATTCCATCTTGCACCTCTTTTTTCTTTTCTTTTTCTTTGCATCATGTGCTGATTGGGGAGGGTTTTTTGGAAGGGACATCCTGCGTGACACTGCAGTGCCACTCCTAGATGGGCCCGGTGTTTGTGTCGGCCACTAGGGTCGCTAATCTTACTCACACAGTCAGCTACCTCATTGCGCCTCTTTTTTTCTTTGCGTCATGTGCTGTTTGGGGAGGGTTTTTTGGAAGGGACATCCTGCGTGACACTGCAGTGCCACTCCTAGATGTGCCCGGTGTTTGTGTCGGCCACTAGGGTCGCTAATCTTACTCACACAGTCAGCTACCTCATTGCGCCTCTTTTTTTCTTTGCGTCATGTGCTGTTTGGGGAGGGTTTTTTGGAAGGGCCATCCTGCGTGACACTGCAGTGCCACTCCTAGATGGGCCCGGTGTTTGTGTCGGCCACTAGGGTCGCTTATCTTACTCACACAGCGACCTCGGTGCAAATTTTAGGACTAAAAATAATATTGTGAGGTGTGATGTGTTCAGAATAGGCTGAAAATGAGTGTAAATTATGTTTTTTGAGGTTAATAATACTTTGGGACCAAAATGACCCCCAAATTCTATGATTTAAGCTGTTTTTTAGGGTTTTTTGAAAAAAACACCCGAATCCAAAACACACCCGAATCCGACAAAAAAAATTCGGTGAGGTTTTGCCAAAACGCGGTCGAACCCAAAACACGGCCGCGGAACCGAACCCAAAACCAAAACACAAAACCCGAAAAATTTCCGGCGCTCATCTCTACTTTACATTAGAGATGTGCACTTGAAATTTTTCGGGTTTTGTGTTTTGGTTTTGGGTTTGGTTCCGCGGCCGTGTTTTGGGTTCGACCGCGTTTTGGCAAAACCTCACCGAATTTTTTTTGTCGGATTCGGGTGTGTTTTGGATTTGGGTGTTTTTTTCAAAAAACCCTAAAAAACAGCTTAAATCATAGAATTTGGGGGTCATTTTGATCCCAAAGTATTATTAACCTCAAAAACCATAATTTCCACTCATTTTCAGTCTATTCTGAATACCTCACACCTCACAATATTATTTTTAGTCCTAAAATTTGCACCGAGGTCGCTGGATGACTAAGCTAAGCGACCCTAGTGGCCGACACAAACACCGGGCCCATCTAGGAGTGGCACTGCAGTGTCACGCAGGATGGCCCTTCCAAAAAACACTCCCCAAACAGCACATGACGCAAAGAAAAAAAGAGGAGCAATGAGGTAGCTGTGTGAGTAAGATAAGCGACCCTAGTGGCCGACACAAACACCGGGCCCATCTAGGAGTGGCACTGCAGTGTCACGCAGGATGGCCCTTCCAAAAAACACTCCCCAAACAGCACATGACGCAAAGAAAAAAAGAGGCGCAATGAGGTAGCTGTGTGAGTAAGATAAGCGACCCTAGTGGCCGACACAAACACCGGGCCCATCTAGGAGTGGCACTGCAGTGTCACGCAGGATGGCCCTTCCAAAAAACACTCCCCAAACAGCACATGACGCAAAGAAAAAAAGAGGCGCAATGAGGTAGCTGTGTGAGTAAGATAAGCGACCCTAGTGGCCGACACAAACACCGGGCCCATCTAGGAGTGGCACTGCAGTTCCACGCAGGATGGCCCTTCCAAAAAACACTCCCCAAACAGCACATGACGCAAAGAAAAATTAAAGAAAAAAGAGGTGCAAGATGGAATTGTCCTTGGGCCCTCCCACCCACCCTTATGTTGTATAAACAGGACATGCACACTTTAACCAACCCATCATTTCAGTGACAGGGTCTGCCACACGACTGTGACTGAAATGACGGGTTGGTTTGGACCCCCACCAAAAAAGAAGCAATTAATCTCTCCTTGCACAAACTGGCTCTACAGAGGCAAGATGTCCACCTCATCATCATCCTCCGATATATCACCGTGTACATCCCCCTCCTCACAGATTATCAATTCGTCCCCACTGGAATCCACCATCTCAGCTCCCTGTGTACTTTGTGGAGGCAATTGCTGCTGGTCAATGTCTCCACGGAGGAATTGATTATAATTCATTTTAATGAACATCATCTTCTCCACATTTTCTGGAAGTAACCTCGTACGCCGATTGCTGACAAGGTGAGTGGCGGCACTAAACACTCTTTCGGAGTACACACTTGTGGGAGGGCAACTTAGGTAGAATAAAGCCAGTTTGTGCAAGGGCCTCCAAATTGCCTCTTTTTCCTGCCAGTATAAGTACGGACTGTGTGACGTGCCTACTTGGATGCGGTAACTCATATAATCCTCCACCATTCTTTCAATGGGGAGAGAATCATATGCAGTGACAGTAGACGACATGTCCGTAATCGTTGACAGGTCCTTCAGTCCGGACCAGATGTCAGCATCAGCAGTCGCTCCAGACTGCCCTGCATCACCGCCAGCGGATGGGCTCGGAATTCTGAGCCTTTTCCTCGCACCCCCAGTTGCGGGAGAATGTGAAGGAGGAGATGTTGACAGGTCGCGTTCCGCTTGACTTGACAATTTTCTCACCAGCAGGTCTTTGAACCCCAGCAGACTTGTGTCTGCCGGAAAGAGAGATCCAAGGTAGGTTTTAAATCTAGGATCGAGCACGGTGGCCAAAATGTAGTGCTCTGATTTCAACAGATTGACCACCCGTGAATCCTTGTTAAGCGAATTAAGGGCTCCATCCACAAGTCCCACATGCCTAGCGGAATCGCTCCGTGTTAGCTCCTCCTTCAATGTCTCCAGCTTCTTCTGCAAAAACCTGATGAGGGGAATGACCTGACTCAGGCTGGCAGTGTCTGAACTGACTTCACGTGTGGCAAGTTCAAAGGGCAGCAGAACCTTGCACAACGTTGAAATCATTCTCCACTGCGCTTGAGACAGGTGCATTCCACCTCCTATATCGTGCTGAATTGTATAGGCTTGAATGGCCTTTTGCTGCTCCTCCAACCTCTGAAGCATATATAGGGTTGAATTCCACCTCGTTACCACTTCTTGCTTCAGATGATGGCAGGGCAGGTTCAGGCGTTTTTGGTGTTGCTCCAGTCTTCTGTACGTGGTGCCTGTACGCCGAAAGTGTCCCGCAATTCTTCTGGCCACCGACAGCATCTCTTGCACGCCCCTGTCGTTCTTTAAAAAATTCTGCACCACCAAATTCAAGGTATGTGCAAAACATGGGACGTGCTGAAATTTGCCCATATTTAATGCACACACAATATTGCTGGCGTTGTCCGATGCCACAAATCCACAGGAGAGTCCAATTGGGGTAAGCCATTCCGCGATGATCTTCCTCAGTTGCCGTAAGAGGTTTTCAGCTGTGTGCGTATTCTGGAAACCGGTGATACAAAGCGTAGCCTGCCTAGGAAAGAGTTGGCGTTTGCGAGATGCTGCTACTGGTGCCGCCGCTGCTGTTCTTGCGGCGGGAGTCCATACATCTACCCAGTGGGCTGTCACAGTCATATAGTCCTGACCCTGCCCTGCTCCACTTGTCCACATGTCCGTGGTTAAGTGGACATTGGGTACAGCTGCATTTTTTAGGACACTGGTGACTCTTTTTCTGAGGTCTGTGTACATTTTCGGTATCGCCTGCCTAGAGAAATGGAACCTAGATGGTATTTGGTACCGGGGACACAGTACCTCCAACAAGTCTCTAGTTGGCTCTGCAGTAATGATGGATACCGGAACCACGTTTCTCACCACCCAGGATGCCAAGGCCTCAGTTATCCGCTTTGCAGCAGGATGACTGCTGTGATATTTCATCTTCCTCGCAAAGGACTGTTGGACAGTCAATTGCTTACTGGAAGTAGTACAAGTGGTCTTCCGACTTCCCCTCTGGGATGACCATCGACTCCCAGCAGCAACAACAGCAGCGCCAGCAGCAGTAGGCGTTACACGCAAGGATGCATCTGAGGAATCCCAGGCAGGAGAGGACTCGTCAGAATTGCCAGTGACATGGCCTGCAGGACTATTGGCATTCCTGGGGAAGGAGGAAATTGACACTGAGGGAGTTGGTGGGGTGGTTTGCGTGAGCTTGGTTACAAGAGGAAGGGATTTACTGGTCAGTGGACTGCTTCCGCTGTCGCCCAAAGTTTTTGAACTTGTCACTGACTTATGATGAATGCGCTGCAGGTGACGTATAAGGGAGGATGTTCCGAAGTGGTTAACGTCCTTACCCCTACTTATTACAGCTTGACAAAGGCAACACACGGCTTGACAAATGTTGTCCGCATTTCTGTTGAAATACTTCCACACCGAAGAGCTGATTTTTTTTGTATTTTCACCAGGCATGTCAACGGCCATATTCCTCCCACGGACAACAGGTGTCTCCCCGGGTGCCTGACTTAAACAAACCACCTCACCATCAGAATCCTCCTTGTCAATTTCCTCCCCAGCGCCAGCAACACCCATATCCTCCTCATCCTGGTGTACTTCAACACTGACATCTTCAATCTGACTATCAGGAACTGGACTGCGGGTGCTCCTTCCAGCACTTGCAGGGGGTGTGCAAATGGTGGAAGGCGCATGCTCTTCACGTCCAGTGTTGGGAAGGTCAGGCATCGCAACCAACACAATTGGACTCTCCTTGTGGATTTGGGATTTCGAAGAACGCACAGTTCTTTGCGGTGCTTTTGCCAGCTTGAGTCTTTTCATTTTTCTAGCGAGAGGCTGAGTGCTTCCATCCTCATGTGAAGCTGAACCACTAGCCATGAACATAGGCCAGGGCCTCAGCCGTTCCTTGCCACTCCGTGTGGTAAATGGCATATTGGCAAGTTTACGCTTCTCCTCCGACAATTTTATTTTAGATTTTGGAGTCCTTTTTTAACTGATATTTGGTGTTTTGGATTTTACATGCTCTGTACTATGACATTGGGCATCGGCCTTGGCAGACGACGTTGCTGGTATTTCATCGTCTCGGCCATGACTAGTGGCAGCAGCTTCAGCACGAGGTGGAAGTGGATCTTGATCTTTCCCTAATTTTGGAACCTCAACATTTTTGTTCTCCATATTTTAATAGGCACAACTAAAAGGCACCTCAGGTAAACAATGGAGATGGATGGATACTAGTATACTTATGGATGGACGAGCGACTGCCGACACAGAGGTAGCTACAGCCGTGGACTACCGTACTGTTTCTGCTGCTAATATAGACTGGATGATAATGAGATGAAATCAATATATATATATATATAATATCACACTAGTACTGCAGCCGGACAGGTAGATATATTTATTATGTAATGACTGATGACGGACCTGCTGGACACTGTCAGCTCAGCAGCACCGCAGACTGCTACAGTAAGCTACTATAGTAGTATGTATAAAGAAGAAAGAAAAAAAAACAAACCACGGGTAGGTGGTATACAATTATGGATGGACGAGCGACTGCCGACACAGAGGTAGCTACAGCCGTGGACTACCGTACTGTGTCTGCTGCTAATATAGACTGGATGATAATGAGATGAAATCAATATATATATATATATATATAATATCACACTAGTACTGCAGCCGGACAGGTAGATATATTTATTATGTAATGACTGATGACGGACCTGCTGGACACTGTCAGCTCAGCAGCACCGCAGACTGCTACAGTAAGCTACTACAGTAGTATGTATAAAGAAGAAAGAAAAAAAAAACCACGGGTAGGTGGTATACAATTATGGATGGACGAGCGACTGCCGACACAGAGGTAGCTACAGCCGTGGACTACCGTACTGTGTCTGCTGCTAATATAGACTGGACGATAATGAGATGAAATCAATATATATATATATATATATATATATAAAATATCACACTAGTACTGCAGCCGGACAGGTAGATATATTTATTATGTAATGACTGATGATGGACCTGCTGGACACTGTCAGCTCAGCAGCACCGCAGACTGCTACAGTAAGCTACTATAGTAGTATGTGTAAAGAAGAAAGAAAAAAAAAACCACGGGTAGGTGGTATACAATTATGGATGGACGAGCGACTGCCGACACAGAGGTAGCTACAGCCGTGGACTACCGTACTGTGTCTGCTGCTAATATAGACTGGATGATAATGAGATGAAATCAATATATATATATATAATATCACACTAGTACTGCAGCCGGACAGGTAGATATATTTATTATGTAATGACTGATGACGGACCTGCTGGACACTGTCAGCTCAGCAGCACCGCAGACTGCTACAGTAAGCTACTATAGTAGTATGTATAAAGAAGAAAGAAAAAAAAAAAAACACGGGTAGGTGGTATACAATTATGGATGGACGAGCGACTGCCGACACAGAGGTAGCTACAGCCGTGGACTACCGTACTGTGTCTGCTGCTAATATAGACTGGATGATAATGAGATGAAATCAATATATATATATATAATATCACACTAGTACTGCAGCCGGACAGGTAGATATATTTATTATGTAATGACTGATGACGGACCTGCTGGACACTGTCAGCTCAGCAGCACCGCAGACTGCTACAGTAAGCTACTATAGTAGTATGTATAAAGAAGAAAGAAAAAGAAAAAACCACGGGTAGGTGGTATACAATATTATATATATATTATATACAATTATATATATATATATATATATATATTAAACTGGTGGTGATTATTAAACTGGTGGTCAGGTCACTGGTCACACTATCAGCAACTTGCAAGTAGTACTCCTAAGCAGACAATCACAATATATATTATACTGGTGGTCAGTGTGGTCACAATGGCAGTGTGGCACTCTGGCAGCAAAAGTGTGCACTGTACGTTATATGTACTCCTGAGTCCTGCTCTCAGACTCTAACTGCTCCCCACTGTCAGTGTCTCCCCCACAAGTCAGATATACATTATACAGTCACACTATCTATCTATCACTTCAGCAAGTAGTAGTACTCCTCCTAATGCTCCCCAAAATTACTACTGTGTCTCTCTCTACTCTAGTCTCACTCTCTTCTCTATAAACGGAGAGGACGCCAGCTACGTCCTCTCCCTATGAATCTCAATGCACGTGTGAAAATGGCGGCGACGCGCGGCTCCTTATATAGAATCCGAGTCTCGCGATAGAATCCGAGCCTCGCGAGAATCCGACAGCTGATGATGTTCGGGCGCGCTCGGGTTAACCGAGCAAGGCGGGAAGATCCGAGTCGCTCGGCCCCGTGTAAAAAAAAATGAAGTTCGGGCGGGTTCGGATTCCGAGGAACCGAACCCGCTCATCTCTACTTTACATAGGAGGATTTGCCCAAGCAGTCCCAGGACAGTGAGCTGAGGGATAATGGCGCCCAGACACTGACAAGGAGTGAGGAAGAGACAGATATGCAGCTCCAGGGCGGGAACATTTGCGGGAAATGGCGCCCTGGGGCTGGGGGAGGGGCTTCAGGTCTAAACCTTATCCCCCTGCTGTGGTTTAGAGAGAAAACCTGACCTGCACCCATGCCCTAGTGATCTAGTGCAGAGGTTCTCAAACTCGGTCCTCAGGACCCCACACGGTCCATGTTTTGCAGGTCACCTATAGATTTTTAAAATGTGACAGTTGGTGATACACAGTGCAGCTGCTGGGTGACCTGGAAAACATGAACCGTGTGGGGTCCTGAGGACCGAGTTTGAGAACCACTGATCTAGTGGGATCGCCTGTACTGCCACAGTGTCCACCGTCAGCGCGCGCAGCCCGCCTCCCACTGACCGCGCCGGATCGCGATAAAGATCACGTCCCGCAAGCAGGACTTACTCACCACCTCCCGAAGCGCGGCCATGTGATCCCAGAGAGCCCCCGTTGTGTGTGCCTGACGTGAAGAAAACCGGAGCCTCCTGCTGTAGTTACTCGGCAACCAGGGCTCGGGAGTGTACAGCGCCGCTGGGGAGAGCTGGAGCTGCAGCAGTGAATGTCTTCTGACATTTACCACCGCTGCTGCCCTTGAAGTCTTCACTTTTTTTCTTCAAAAAAGGATCTTCTTAGGGCTGCCTGGAGCAGCCCCTCTGTTATGTGCCTGCTTACTGCAGCACCAACTAGCGTTTGGGGAAAGAAAATACTCTTTTTTGGGGGCACTCTTATTTATATAAACCTGTACAGGAAGAATGCTGTTATCAATAAAACATAACTTTTATTAGGTATATTAAAATGACTGAGATTGTATTTGATCATCAAAAAAGTGCAGCAGTGAAAATATGTCCTGCAAATTACTTGGGTATAGAAATACTCCCAAAAAGTTGGGTATAGAATTAATCCCAAAGTGGGTATTAAGGTTAGCGGAGCCCACTAATATTCATATTATCTACACATCTCCATTACCATAAACCCATATTCATATGGGTTTTATTTGAAAAATCCTTAGCGGTACTAATTGGTACAGGATACATTATCATTAACAGTCTTAAATATCAAAGTGCATAAAGCACTGACTATAGGATTTCTTCCTCTATTATTTAGTGGCTCTTATCCCGGTTGCCAATCTTTCAGGTATAAGAAGCCAGTTGTAATCAAATCAAACTCACGTATGGGGAATTCTCAGAGTGTGGTTGAATAGCAACACTGATACAGGTGTATTCAAATTTTATATATACACACAAAATACTATATTGGATTACAGTTAGGATTTATAAAGGAAAACACCAGCTGTTTATATTGACATAAACCATTGTACCTGCAGCCTGATGTGTATGTTTTTTTAAATCAAGTTTGAGCAAAAATCATATGTGAGTTTGAAATATGTGATTGGTACCCTCAAGCTGTGGGGACAGCTAAATTTATGTTATACTCTAAGCAATATGCTGTGCCCTTGTTGTTACAATTATCGGTTGGTTATTCACACATATCTACAGGGTATAGGGATTTTCTTCAACAATCATCAAATTGAATCCAAATATTCATACTTTTTCCGGGTATTTATTTATACCCAATATCTATCAAAGGAGACAGCAATATTTTGTACTCTAGCGAATGAATTGTGTCCTTTGCTGTTACACTTTACCCGTAGGTTATTTACGCACAAAATAAGTATAACCAATTAAGTGCTCTAAGAGTATATTGTGCTTATACAAAAATCACATAAATTAGCACCAGGCTGACAAGGAAAAGACAGACCAAAAAACCAAACCACAAAAACTATTCTTGTGCTCTATAGAGAGATATGGTATACCTCCGTTGTTATAACCGCTGATATTGTTATTCAGTCACATCCAAGGGTAGGAGATTTTCTCATAACATACAGCCACAGTACGAGAAAACAGCCTCCTTATCCAGGTCATATATATCTGAGGCGTCCGCATTCACACATAAATGCATGGAATATAATGATTGAACTAAATAATGCTAAGTGTGAAAACCTGCGTGGATCATTAGTGGCATTTTGCGGGAGGCACATTTCCACATATCAAATAGACACAATATGTTGATTACGTCTCCTCAATTACACGTAATCACAAAAAACATATATTGAATAATTTAGATAACAGTTTAAATCATTAGAATACATCATGTGGTCAGGCTATAGTCATATTAGCATATGTATGTGTATGAAAATTCCCAAAATACGAGAAAGAAAACCAGTGAAAAAAACCTGTTACTTCTGCTGTCGTTCCTTCTTGATTTACCTGCGCCTATGGTAATCAGCGGAGGGAAGATGAGAGAGTGAGACAGGAAAATTAACTGATTTAGAAGGAAGAAGGGTGCCGTTCTGCTGTTCCCGTTAGAGCGCATACGGCTACCTGGTGTCCAAGGACATTGCAGGAAGCCGCAGCGCAATGCAGGAATGAGAGTTGGCTGAATATAAAGTACCTAATTTCAAGGAATCAACAGATTGAGTGTGTAGAGAAAAACCCGCATTACGGGCGTATGAGCTCACGGGCCTCCCACTGGCAGCGGCATCAGCTCTGATTCAGCTGTGGAATGGATAATGCATTTCACTCGTAAGCTTGTTCACATCCTGTCACATGCAGCCTGGTATCTACAGCACCTTGTATTCCCAGGTGGTCTCCCATCCAAGTACTAGCCAGGCCCAACACTGCTTAGCTTCCAAGATCAGATGAGATTGGGCGTATCCAGTGTGGTGTGGCTGTAGATGGTATCTACAGCACCTTGTATTCCCAGGTGGTCTCCCATCCAAGTACTAACCAGGCCCAACACTGCTTAGCTTCCAAGATCAGATGAGATTGGGCGTATCCAGTGTGGTGTGGCTGTAGATATGTTTTTTTCACTGGTTTTCTTTCTCTCTCGTATTTTGGGAATTTTCATACACATACATATGCTAATATGACTATAGCCTGACCACATGATGTATTCTAATGATTTAAACTGTTATCTAAATTATTCAATATATGTTTTTTGTGATTACGTGTAATTGAGGAGACGTAATCAACATATTGTGTCTATTTGATATGTGGAAATGTGCCTCCCGCAAAATGCCACTAATGATCCACGCAGGTTTTCACACTTAGCATTATTTAGTTCAATCATTATATTCCATGCATTTATGTGTGAATGCGGACGCCTCAGATATATATGACCTGGACAAGGAGGCTGTTTTCTCGTACTGTGGCTGTATGTTATGATAAAATCTCCTACCCTTGGATGTGACTGAATAACAATATCGGCGGTTATAACAACGGAGGTATACCATATCTCTCTATAGAGCACAAGAATAGTTTTTGTGGTTTGGTTTTTTGGTCTGTCTTTTCCTTGTCAGCCTGGTGCTAATTTATGTGATTTTTGTATAAGCACAATATACTCTTAGAGCACTTAATTGGTTATACTTATTTTGTGCGTAAATAACCTACGGGTAAAGTGTAACAGCAAAGGACACAATTCATTCACTAGAGTACAAAATATTGCTGTCTCCTTTGATAGATATTGGGTATAAATACCCGGAAAAAGTATGAATATTTGGATTCAATTTGATGATTGTTGAAAAAAATCCCTATACCCTGTAGATATGTGTGAATAACCAACCGATAATTGTAACAACAAGGGCACAGCATATTGCTTAGAGTATAACATAAATTTAGCTGTCCCCACAGCTTGAGTGTACCAATCACATATTTCAAACTCACATATGATTTTTGCTCAAACTTGATTTAAAAAAACATACACATCAGGCTGCAGGTACAATGGTTTATGTCAATATAAACAGCTGGTGTTTTCCTTTATAAATCCTAACTGTAATCCAATATAGTATTTTGTGTGTATATATAAAATTTGAATACACCTGTATCAGCGTTGCTATTCAACCACACTCTGAGAATTCCCCATACGTGAGTTTGATTTGATTACAACTGGCTTCTTATACCTGAAAGATTGGCAACCGGGATAAGAGCCACTAAATAATAGAGGAAGAAATCCTATAGTCAGTGCTTTATGCACTTTGAGATTTAAGACTGTTAATGGTAATGTATCCTGTACCAATTAGTACCGCTAAGGATTTTTCAAATAAAACCCATATGAATATGGGTTTATGGTAATGGAGATGTGTAGAGAATATGAATATTAGTGGGCTCCGCTAACCTTAATACCCACTTTGGGATTAATTCTATACCCAACTTTTTGGGAGTATTTCTATACCCAAGTAATTTGCAGGACATATTTTCACTGCTGCACTTTTTTGATGATCAAATACAATCTCAGTCATTTTAATATACCTAATAAAAGTTATGTTTTATTGATAACAGCATTCTTCCTGTACAGGTTTATATAAATAAGAGTGCCCCCAAAAAAGAGTCTTCTTTTCTTTCCCCAAACGCTGTACTATTTCTGACTCTGGGGAGCACCACCAACCGATGTAATTAACCATAAGAGATTTCTTAGAAAATCTCTTTTTGAATATGATAGTTGGTTTTCTTTTTGAATTTAAAGCAGTCTCCTGCTGAAGTTTATCTCCTCTCTTAGGAGTACTTCTTTAGAGACGGGAGCGATCTAGTGCGGTTTGTCTCGCCACTCTCTCTCCTTTGCAGCACCAACTACAAAACTGAGCTCCTGTGCAGGGAGGCAGGGTTATAGAGGAGGCGGCGCTGTGCATTCTGGGAACAGTCAAAGCTTTGAGCCTGTTGGTGCCTCGGATCAAGATCCTACTCTATACCCCATTGTCCATCCTTGTGGAGCCCAGTGTACCCCGCAGCAGAAACATTATTACAGTATGTACAATAAAATATTGCACCAATGTTTTCTTTCTGGACCCAAATTGCAATGTTATTGGCATTTGTTTGTAAGTATTCATCCAGAAGACATATAAAGTAGTGGCCTATGTTTAGAATTCAAAAAACACAGAATAGCCCTGTACTAGCACTGTAAGAGCCCGATAAGAGCCCTGTACTAGCACTGTAAGAGCCCGATAAGAGCCCTGTACTAGCACTGTAAGAGCCCTGTACTAGCACTATAAGAGCCCTGTACTAGCACTGTAAGAGCCCGATAAGAGCCCTGTACTAGCACTGTAAGAGCCCTGTACTAGCACTATAAGAGCCCTGTACTAGCACTGTAAAAGCCAGATAAGAGCCCTGTACAAGCACTGTAAGAGCCCGATAAGAGCCCTGCACTAGCACTGTAAGAGCCCTATAAGAGCCCTGCACTAGAACTGTAAGAGCCCTGCACTAGCACTGTAAGAGCCCATTAAGAGCCCTGTACTAGCACTGTAAGAGCCCGATAAGATCCCTGCATTAGCACTGTAAGAGCCGGGTAAGAGCCCTGTACTAGCACTGTAAGAGCCCGGTAAGAGCCCTGCACTAGCACTGTAAGAGCCCTGTACTAGCACTGTAAGAGCCCGATAAGAGCCCTGCACTTGCACTGTAAGAGCCGGTAAGAGCTCTGTACTAGCACTGTAAGAGCCCGGTAAGATCCCTGTACTAGCACTGTAAGAGTCCAATAAGAGCCCTGTACAAGCATTGTAAGAGCCCGGCAAGATCTCTGCACCAGCACTGTAAGAGCCCTGCCCTAGCACTGTAAGAGCCCGGTAAGAGCCCTGTAAGAGCCCGGTAAGAGCCCTGCACTAGCACTGTAAGAGCCCTGCACTAGCACTGTAAGAGCCCGGTAAGAGCCCTGCACTAGCACTGTAAGAGCTCGGTAAGAGCCCTGTACTAGCACTGTAAGAGCCCGGTAAGAGCCCTGCACTAGCACTGAAAGAGCCCAGTAAGAGCCATGCACTAGCACTGTAAGAGCCCGGTAAGAGCCCTGCACTAGCACTGTAAGAGCCCAGTAAGAGCCCTGCACTAGCACTGTAAGAGCCCTGCACTAGCACTGTAAGAGCCCAGTAAGAGCCCTGCACTAGCACTGTAAGAGCCCTGCACTAGCACTGTAAGAGCCCGGTAAGCGTCCTGCACTAGCACTGTAAGAGCCCTGTACTAGCACTGTAAGAGCCCGGTAAGAGCCCTGCACTAGCACTGTAAGAGCCCGGTAAGAGCCCTGCACTAGCACTGTAAGAGCCCGGTAAGAGCCTTACACTAGCACTGTAAGAGTCCGGTAAGAGCCCTGCACTAGCACTGTAAGAGACCTGCACTAGCACTGTAAGAGCCCTGCACTAGCACTGTAAGAGCCCGGTAAGAGCCCTGCACTAGCACTGTAAGAGCCCTGTACAAGCACTGTAAGAGCCCGGTAAGAGTCCTGCACTAGCACTGTAAGAGCCCTGTACTAGCACTGTAAGAGCCCGGTAGGAGCCCGGCACTAGCACTGTAAGAGCCCGGTAAGAGCCCTGCACTAGCACTGTAAGAGCTCGGTAAGAGCCTTGCACTAGCACTGTAAGATTCCGGTAAGAGCCCTGCACTAGCACTGTAAGAGCCCTGCACTAGCACTGTAAGAGCCCTGCACTAGCACTGTAAGAGCCCGGTAAGAGCCCTGCACTAGCACTGTAACAGCCCTGTACTAGCACTGTAAGAGCCCGGTAAGAGCCCTGCACTAGCACTGTAACAGCCCTGTACTAGCACTGTAAGAGCCCGGTAAGAGCCCTGCACTAGCACTGTAACAGCCCTGTACTAGCACTGTAAGAGCCCGGTAAGAGCCCTGCACTAGCACTGTAACAGCCCTGTACTAGCACTGTAAGAGCCCGGTAAGAGCCCTGCACTAGCACTGTAAGAGCCCGGTAAGAGCCCTGCACTAGCACTGTAACAGCCCTGTACTAGCACTGTAAGAGCCCGGTAAGAGCCCTGCACTAGCACTGTAACAGCCCTGTACTAGCACTGTAAGAGCCCGGTAAGAGCCCTGCACTAGCACTGTAAGAGCCCGGTAAGAGCCCTGCACTAGCACTGTAACAGCCCTGTACTAGCACTGTAAGAGCCCGGTAAGAGCCCTGCACTAGCACTGTAACAGCCCTGTACTAGCACTGTAAGAGCCCGGTAAGAGCCCTGCACTAGCACTGTAAGAGCCCGGTAAGAGCCCTGCACTAGCACTGTAACAGCCCTGTACTAGCACTGTAAGAGCCCGGTAAGAGCCCTGCACTAGCACTGTAAGAGCCCGGTAAGAGCCCTGCACTAGCACTGTAACAGCCCTGTACTAGCACTGTAAGAGCCCGGTAAGAGCCCTGCACTAGCACTGTAAGAGCCCGGTAAGAGCCCTGCACTAGCACTGTAACAGCCCTGTACTAGCACTGTAAGAGCCCGGTAAGAGCCCTGCACTAGCACTGTAAGAGCCCGGTAAGAGCCCTGCACTAGCACTGTAACAGCCCTGTACTAGCACTGTAAGAGCCCGGTAAGAGCCCTGTACTAGCACTGTAAGAGCCCGGTAAGAGTCCTGCACTAGCACTGTAACAGCCCTGTACTAGCACTGTAAGAGCCCGGTAAGAGCCCTGCACTAGCACTGTAAGAGCCCGGTAAGAGCCCTGCACTAGCACTGTAACAGCCCTGTACTAGCACTGTAAGAGCCCGGTAAGAGCCCTGCACTAGCACTGTAAGAGCCCGGTAAGAGCCCTGCACTAGCACTGTAACAGCCCTGTACTAGCACTGTAAGAGCCCGGTAAGAGCCCTGCACTAGCACTGTAAGAGCCCGGTAAGAGCCCTGCACTAGCACTGTAACAGCCCTGTACTAGCACTGTAAGAGCCCGGTAAGAGCCCTGCACTAGCACTGTAAGAGCCCGGTAAGAGCCCTGCACTAGCACTGTAACAGCCCTGTACTAGCACTGTAAGAGCCCGGTAAGAGCCCTGTACTAGCACTGTAAGAGCCCAGTAAGAGCCCTGCACTAGCACTGTAAGATTCCGGTAAGAGCCCTGCACTAGCACTGTAAGAGCCCGGTAAGAGCCCTGCACTAGCACTGTAAGATTCCGGTAAGAGCCCTGCACTAGCACTGTAAGAGCCCGGTAAGAGCCCTGCACTAGCACTGTAAGAGCCCGGTAAGAGCCCTGCACTAGCACTGTAAGATTCCGGTAAGAGCCCTGCACTAGCACTGTAAGAGCCCGGTAAGAGCCCTGCACTAGCACTGACTGTAAGAGCCCGGTAAGAGCCCTGCACTAGCACTGTAAGATTCCGGTAAGAGCCCTGCACTAGCACTGTAAGAGCCCGGTAAGAGCCCTGCACTAGCACTGTAAGATTCCGGTAAGAGCCCTGCACTAGCACTGTAAGAGCCCGGTAAGAGCCCTGCACTAGCACTGTAAGAGCCCGGTAAGAGCCCTGCACTAGCACTGTAAGAGCCCGGTAAGAGTCCTGCACTAGCACTGTAAGATTCCGGTAAGAGCCCTGCACTAGCACTGTAAGATTCCGGTAAGAGCCCTGCACTAGCACTGTAAGAGCCCGGTAAGAGCCCTGCACTAGCACTGTAAGAGCCCGGTAAGAGCCCTGCACTAGCACTGTAAGATTCCGGTAAGAGCCCTGCACTAGCACTGTAAGAGCCCGGTAAGAGCCCTGCACTAGCACTGTAAGAGCCCGGTAAGAGCCCTGCACTAGCACTGTAAGATTCCGGTAAGAGCCCTGCACTAGCACTGTAAGAGCCCGGTAAGAGCCCTGCACTAGCACTGTAAGAGCCCGGTAAGAGCCCTGCACTAGCACTGTAAGAGCCCGGTAAGAGTCCTGCACTAGCACTGACTGTAAGAGCCCGGTAAGAGTCCTGCACTAGCACTGACTGTAAGAGCCCGGTAAGAGTCCTGCACTAGCACTGACTGTAAGAGCCCGGTAAGAGTCCTGCACTAGCACTGTAAGAGCCCGGTAAGAGCCCTGCACTAGCACTGTAAGAGCCCGGTAAGAGTCCTGCACTAGCACTGACTGTAAGAGCCCGGTAAGAGTCCTGCACTAGCACTGACTGTAAGAGCCCGGTAAGAGCCCTGCACTAGCACTGTAATAATTTACAAACAGAGATCCGACCTGCATCCTCGGACACAGCATTGGATCTCTCTCCCACCATTGGGTGGCTTACGGCTGCGCACCAAAAAGTTACAGCTGTTGTTAGTTATCAGGGTGGGGGGATTTCATTCTTCATGTAATATCTGGGCACTCCCAGGACTATGGTGGTCATTCCGAGTTGTTCGCTCGTTATTTTTTTTTCGCAACGGAGCGAGTAATCGCTAATGCGCATGCGCAATGTCCGCAGTGCGACTGCGCCAAGTAAATTTGCTATGCAGTTAGGTATTTTACTCACGGCATTACGAGGTTTTTTCTTCGTTCTGGTGATCGTACTGTGATTGACAGGAAGTGGGTGTTTCTGGGCGGAAACTGGACGTTTTATGGGCGTGTGCGAAAAAACGCTACCGTTTCTGGGAAAAACGCGGGAGTGGCTGGAGAAACGGAGGAGAGTCTGGGCGAACGCTGGGTGTGTTTGTGACGTCAAACCAGGAACAAAACTGACTGAACTGATCGCAGATGCCGAGTAAGTCTGGAGCTACTCAGAAACTGCTAAGAAGTGTCTATTCGCAATTCTGCTAATCTTTCGTTCGCAATTTTGATAAGCTAAGATTCACTCCCAGTAGGCGGCGGCTTAGCGTGTGCAAAGCTGCTAAAAGCAGCTTGCGAGCGAACAACTCGGAATGAGGGCCTATGATCGAGATACAGCTTTCATCTGTTACTGAGTCTGCTTCAGGTTTCGGCATAATATGCACCATTACAACAGCGACAGCACCGCTAGACGCTACGTGTCACACTGGTTAGCTAGGGGAGTTCCTTCGAAACATGACAGTGTGAGTTGCTAATTAATTACCTAACAACTCTGAAGACATAAGATTGCGTTAATTGCTGATAGTTTAATACTTTATAGTCACTTACAAGTTGTGCTTTTATAATACACTAACCTCGGATGCAGCATCAGTTCACAGAAACCTGCAGTGGGCGTCTTTTAAGAAACCTCCTGCGGCATTTGCAAATATTAGCACAGCTGCTGCGTATTTCGCTGCGTACACAGGCACAGCGGCTGTTCTGTAGCATCCATCTCTAAATCAGGCCTTATGTTACCTTATAGTCCAACCTGAGAAAGCTCCAGTATGACAACGTGCCATCAACAGCAGTGCTGAAAGTGGTCCTAGAGAGGTGGTGGAACTCAACCGCTCCCCCCATCCCCCACAGCGCCCATGTAATAAAGGTATTGTGAGCGCCGTAGGCGCGCACGTCAAAAAAGGGGCATGGTCTCAAAAACATAGTAACATAGTAACATAGTATCTAAGGTTGAAAAAAGACAATTATCCATCGGGTTCAACCTATTTGTGGTCTCCTATGCACGATTATTTTGTATAAAATTTTGACTGAAGTTGCTGACTGCCGTTCCGATTTACCCCTCTTTTTTTATAATAACCATAGTGCGTGACTATGCCCCGTAACTCTGGATATCCTTATCCATTAGGAATTTATCTAACCCATTCTTAAAGGTGTTGACTGAGTCGGCTATTACAACTCCCTCAGGCAGGGAATTCCAAACACGTATCGTCCTTACTGTGAAAAAGCCCTTACGCCGTATTGTGTGGGCGTGGTCACACAATAGTAATAATGCCCACAGTAGTAGCACCCAGTGGTCGATGTGGAAATTTTGAAGTGGGGGTATGAAGGTTGTAATTATGTGCGTGCCGAAGGCGTGTGCGCTCTGGAAAAGGGGGCATGGCCACTCAGAAGGGGGCATGTCCTTCAGTGTAGTTTACCACACCATATACGCCTTATACACATTATGCATCACAATAGTAGGACCCCTTACTGGTGCCCCTTTCACATTATACCACACAGTATGAGCAGAAATTCACATTATACCACACAGTATGAGCCGAAATTCACATTATAGCACACAGTATGAGCTGAAATTCACATTATAGCACACAGTATGAGCTGAAATTCACATTATACCACACAGTATGAGCAGAAATTCACATTATACCACACAGTATGAGCCAAAATTCACATTATAGCACACAGTATGAGCTGAAATTCACATTATAGCACACAGTATGAGCTGAAATTCACATTATACCACACAGTATGAGCAGAAATTCACA
The DNA here is from genome assembly GCF_028390025.1 of Pseudophryne corroboree. Lineage (NCBI taxonomy): Eukaryota > Metazoa > Chordata > Amphibia > Anura > Myobatrachidae > Pseudophryne > Pseudophryne corroboree. The sequence goes on from NC_086445.1 coordinate 1,005,153,529, forward strand.
TTATACCACACAGTATGAGCCGAAATTCACATTATAGCACACAGTATGAGCTGAAATTCACATTATAGAGTGACAGAGGGACAGGAAGAGTGACAGCAGGGACATGGAAAGTGACAGCAGGGACACGGAAAGTGACAGCAGGGACACGGAAAGTGGCAGAGAGAGGGACAGCAAGGGCATACACTAGGCTGTGGGTCTCGGAGATACTGCGGAGGAGGAGGCTGTGGACATGCAGAGGTCTGAGGGCGGCTGCAGCGGATCGGGGACAAGGCAGGCTTTATTGTCCCTCAGTGGTAATGCCCCTGCAGTTATGACCCCAGTAGTTTACCCCCACCCCCCTTTAGCCTTTAGTTTAGCCTCCCAGTGGTAATGCCCCCAGTAGTTTAGCCCTCATGTAGTTTAGCCCCCAGTGGTAATGCCCCCTGCAGTTATGCCCCCAGTAGTTTAGCCCCCAGTAGTTTAGCCCCATGTAGTTTAGCCCCCATGTACTTTGCCCTCAGTAGTTAGCCCCCATTAGTAATGCCCCCAGTAGTTTGCCCCCTTGTAGTTTAGCCCCTGTAGTTTGCCCCCTTGTAGTTTAGCCCCTGTAGTTTGCCCCCTTGTAGTTTAGCTCCCAGTAGTAATGCCCCCAAGTAGTAATGCTGCCTGTAGTTCAGCCCCCTGTAGTTTGCCCCCTTGTAGTTTAGCCCCTGTAGTTTGCCCCCTTGTAGTTTAGCTCCCAGTAGTAATGCCCCCAAGTAGTAATGCTGCCTGTAGTTCAGCACCCCTGTAGTTTGCCCCCTTGTAGCTTAGCCCCTGTAGTTTGCCCCCTTGTAGTTTAGCTCCCAGTAGTAATGCCCCCAAGTAGTAATGCTGCCTGTAGTTCAGCCCCCTGTAGTTTAGCCCCCTTGTAGTAATGCACCTGTAGTTATGCCCCCCAGTAGTAATGCCCCACAGTAGCTTGCCCACTTGTAGGTTGCCCCCAGTAGCTTGCCCCCTGTAGTTTAGCCCCCTTGTAGTAATTAGAGATGAGCGCCTGAAATTTTTCGGGTTTTGTGTTTTGGTTTTGGGTTCGGTTCCGCGGCCGTGTTTTGGGTTCGACCGCGTTTTGGCAAAACCTCACCGAATTTTTTTTGTCGGATTCGGGTGTGTTTTGGATTCGGGTGTTTTTTTCAAAAAACCCTAAAAAACAGCTTAAATCATAGAATTTGGGGGTCATTTTGATCCCATATTATTATTAACCTCAAAAACCATAATTTCCACTAATTTTCAGTCTATTCTGAATACCTCACACCTCACAATATTATTTTTAGTCCTAAAATTTGCACCGAGGTCGCTGGATGACTAAGCTAAGCGACCCTAGTGGCCGACACAAACACCTGGCCCATCTAGGAGTGGCACTGCAGTGTCACGCAGGATGGCCCTTCCAAAAAACACTCCCCAAACAGCACATGACGCAAAGAAAAAAAGAGGTGCAATGAGGTAGCTGTGTGACTAAGCTCAGCGACCCAAGTGCCCGACACAAACACCTGGCCCATCTAGGAGTGGCACTGCAGTGTCACGCAGGATGTCCCTTCCAAAAAACCCTCCCCAAACAGCACATGACGCAAAGAAAAAAAGAGGCGCAATGAGGTAGCTGTGTGAGTAAGATTAGCGACCCTAGTGGCCGACACAAACACCGGGCCCATCTAGGAGTGGCACTGCAGTGTCACGCAGGATGTCCCTTCCAAAAAACCCTCCCCAAACAGCACATGACGCAAAGAAAAATAAAAGAAAAAAGAGGTGCAAGATGGAATTGTCCTTGGGCCCTCCCACCCACCCTTATGTTGTATAAACAGGACATGCACACTTTAACCAACCCATCATTTCAGTGACAGGGTCTGCCACACGACTGTGACTGATATGACGGGTTGGTTTGGACCCCCACCAAAAAAGAAGCAATTAATCTCTCCTTGCACAAACTGGCTCTACAGAGGCAAGATGTCCACCTCATCATCATCCTCCGATATATCACCGTGTACATCCCCCTCCTCACAGATTATCAATTCGTCCCCACTGGAATCCACCATCTCAGCTCCCTGTGTACTTTGTGGAGGCAATTGCTGCTGGTCAATGTCTTCGCGGAGGAATTGATTATAATTCATTTTAATGAACATCATCTTCTCCACATTTTCTGGATGTAACCTCGTACGTCGATTGCTGACAAGGTGAGCGGCGGCACTAAACACTCTTTCGGAGTACACACTTGTGGGAGGGCAACTTAGGTAGAATAAAGCCAGTTTGTGCAAGGGCCTCCAAATTGCCTCTTTTTCCTGCCAGTATAAGTACGGACTGTGTGACGTGCCTACTTGGATGCGGTCACTCATATAATCCTCCACCATTCTTTCAATGTTGAGAGAATCATATGCAGTGACAGTAGACGACATGTCCGTAATCGTTGTCAGGTCCTTCAGTCCGGACCAGATGTCAGCATCAGCAGTCGCTCCAGACTGCCCTGCATCACCGCCAGCGGGTGGGCTCGGAATTCTGAGCCTTTTCCTCGCACCCCCAGTTGCGGGAGAATGTGAAGGAGGAGATGTTGACAGGTCGCGTTCCGCTTGACTTGACAATTTTGTCACCAGCAGGTCTTTGCACCCCAGCAGACTTGTGTCTGCCGGAAAGAGAGATCCAAGGTAGGTTTTAAATCTAGGATCGAGCACGGTGGCCAAAATGTAGTGCTCTGATTTCAACAGATTGACCACCCGTGAATCCTTGTTAAGCGAATTAAGGGCTGCATCCACAAGTCCCACATGCCTAGCGGAATCGCTCCCTTTTAGCTCCTTCTTCAATGCCTCCAGCTTCTTCTGCAAAAGCCTGATGAGGGGAATGACCTGACTCAGGCTGGCAGTGTCTGAACTGACTTCACGTGTGGCAAGTTCAAAGGGCATCAGAACCTTGCACAACGTTGAAATCATTCTCCACTGCGCTTGAGACAGGTGCATTCCACCTCCTATATATCGTGCTCAATTGTATAGGCTTGAATGGCCTTTTGCTGCTCCTCCAACCTCTGAAGCATATAGAGGGTTGAATTCCACCTCGTTACCACTTCTTGCTTCAGATGATGGCAGGGCAGGTTCAGTAGTTTTTGGTGGTGCTCCAGTCTTCTGTACGTGGTGCCTGTACGCCGAAAGTGTCCCGCAATTCTTCTGGCCACCGACAGCATCTCTTGCACGCCCCTGTCGTTTTTTAAAAAATTCTGCACCACCAAATTCAAGGTATGTGCAAAACATGGGACGTGCTGGAATTTGCCCATATTTAATGCACACACAATATTGCTGGCGTTGTCCGATGCCACAAATCCACAGGAGAGTCCAATTGGGGTAAGCCATTCTGCGATGATCTTCCTCAGTTGCCGTAAGAGGTTTTCAGCTGTGTGCGTATTCTGGAAAGCGGTGATACAAAGCGTAGCCTGCCTAGGAAAGAGTTGGCGTTTGCGAGATGCTGCTACTGGTGCCGCCGCTGCTGTTCTTGCGGCGGGAGTCCATACATCTACCCAGTGGGCTGTCACAGTCATATAGTCCTGACCCTGCCCTGCTCCACTTGTCCACATGTCCGTGGTTAAGTGGACATTGGGTACAACTGCATTTTTTAGGACACTGGTGAGTCTTTTTCTGACGTCCGTGTACATTCTCGGTATCGCCTGCCTACAGAAGTGGAACCTAGATGGTATTTGGTAACGGGGGCACACTGCCTCAATAAATTGTCTAGTTCCCTGTGAACTAACGGCGGATACCGGACGCACGTCTAACACCAACATAGTTGTCAAGGACTCAGTTATCCGCTTTGCAACAGGATGACTGCTGTGATATTTCATCTTCCTCGCAAAGGACTGTTGGACAGTCAATTGCTTACTGGAAGTAGTACAAGTGGGCTTACGACTTCCCCTCTGGGATGACCATCGACTCCCAGCAGTAACAACAGCAGCGCCAGCAGCAGTAGGCGTTACACGCAAGGATGCATCGGAGGAATCCCAGGCAGGAGAGGACTCGTCAGAATTGCCAGTGACATGGCCTGCAGGACTATTGGCATTCCTGGGGAAGGAGGAAATTGACACTGAGGGAGTTGGTGGTAGAGATGAGCGCCTGAAATTTTTCGGGTTTTGTGTTTTGGTTTTGGGTTCGGTTCCGCGGCCGTGTTTTGGGTTCGAACGCGTTTTGGCAAAACCTCACCGAATTATTTTTGTCGGATTCGGGTGTGTTTTGGATTCGGGTGTTTTTTTCCAAAAACACTAAAAAACAGCTTAAATCATAGAATTTGGGGGTCATTTTGATCCCAAAGTATTATTAACCTCAAAAACCATAATTTACACTCATTTTCAGTCTATTCTGAATACCTCACACCTCACAATATTATTTTTAGTCCTAAAATTTGCACCGAGGTCGCTGTGTGAGTAAGATAAGCGACCCTAGTGGCCGACACAAACACCGGGCCCATCTAGGAGTGGCACTGCAGTGTCACGCAGGATGTCCCTTCCAAAAAACCCTCCCCAAACAGCACATGACGCAAAGAAAAAAAGAGGCGCAATGAGGTAGCTGTGTGAGTAAGATTAGCGACCCTAGTGGCCGACACAAACACCGGGCCCATCTAGGAGTGGCACTGCAGTGTCACGCAGGATGGCCCTTCCAAAAAACCCTCCCCAAACAGCACATGACGCAAAGAAAAAAAGAGGCGCAATGAGGTAGCTGTGTGAGTAAGATTAGCGACCCTAGTGGCCGACACAAACACCGGGCCCATCTAGGAGTGGCACTGCAGTGTCACGCAGGATGGCCCTTCCAAAAAACCCTCCCCAAACAGCACATGACGCAAAGAAAAAAAGAGGCGCAATGAGGTAGCTGACTGTGTGAGTAAGATTAGCGACCCTAGTGGCCGACACAAACACCGGGCCCATCTAGGAGTGGCACTGCAGTGTCACGCAGGATGTCCCTTCCAAAAAACCCTCCCCAAACAGCACATGACGCAAAGAAAAAAAGAGGCGCAATGAGGTAGCTGTGTGAGTAAGATTAGCGACCCTAGTGGCCGACACAAACACCGGGCACATCTAGGAGTGGCACTGCAGTGTCACGCAGGATGTCCCTTCCAAAAAACCCTCCCCAAACAGCACATGACGCAAAGAAAAAAAGAGGCGCAATGAGGTAGCTGTGTGAGTAAGATTAGCGACCCTAGTGGCCGACACAAACACCGGGCCCATCTAGGAGTGGCACTGCAGTGTCACGCAGGATGTCCCTTCCAAAAAACCCTCCCCAATCAGCACATGATGCAAAGAAAAAGAAAAGAAAAAAGAGGTGCAAGATGGAATTATCCTTGGGCCCTCCCACCCACCCTTATGTTGTATAAACAAAACAGGACATGCACACTTTAACCAACCCATCATTTCAGTGACAGGGTCTGCCACACGACTGTGACTGATATGACGGGTTGGTTTGGACCCCCCCCAAAAAAGAAGCAATTAATCTCTCCTTGCACAAACTGGCTCTACAGAGGCAAGATGTCCACCTCATCTTCACCCTCCGATATATCACCGTGTACATCCCCCTCCTCACAGATTATCAATTCGTCCCCACTGGAATCCACCATCTCAGCTCCCTGTGTACTTTGTGGAGGCAATTGCTGCTGGTCAATGTCTCCACGGAGGAATTGATTATAATTCATTTTAATGAACATCATCTTCTCCACATTTTCTGGATGTAACCTCGTACGCCGATTGCTGACAAGGTGAGCGGCGGCACTAAACACTCTTTCGGAGTACACACTTGTGGGAGGGCAACTTAGGTAGAATAAAGCCAGTTTGTGCAAGGGCCTCCAAATTGCCTCTTTTTCCTGCCAGTATAAGTACGGACTGTGTGACGTGCCTACTTGGATGCGGTCACTCATATAATCCTCCACCATTCTATCAATGTTGAGAGAATCATATGCAGTGACAGTAGACGACATGTCCGTAATCGTTGTCAGGTCCTTCAGTCCGGACCAGATGTCAGCATCAGCAGTCGCTCCAGACTGCCCTGCATCACCGCCAGCGGGTGGGCTCGGAATTCTGAGCCTTTTCCTCGCACCCCCAGTTGCGGGAGAATGTGAAGGAGGAGATGTTGACAGGTCGCGTTCCGCTTGACTTGACAATTTTGTCACCAGCAGGTCTTTCAACCCCAGCAGACCTGTGTCTGCCGGAAAGAGAGATCCAAGGTAGGCTTTAAATCTAGGATCGAGCACGGTGGCCAAAATGTAGTGCTCTGATTTCAACAGATTGACCACCCGTGAATCCTTGTTAAGCGAATTAAGGGCTGCATCCACAAGTCCCACATGCCTAGCGGAATCGCTCCCTTTTAGCTCCTTCTTCAATGCCTCCAGCTTCTTCTGCAAAAGCCTGATGAGGGGAATGACCTGACTCAGGCTGGCAGTGTCTGAACTGTCTTCACGTGTGGCAAGTTCAAAGGGCATCAGAACCTTGCACAACGTTGAAATCATTCTCCACTGCACTTGAGACAGGTGCATTCCATCTCCTATATCGTGCTCAATTGTATAGGCTTGAATGGCCTTTTGCTGCTCCTCCAACCTCTGAAGCATATAGAGGGTTGAATTCCACCTCGTTACCACTTCTTGCTTCAGATGATGGCAGGGCAGGTTCAGTAGTTTTTGGTGGTGCTCCAGTCTTCTGTACGTGGTGCCTGTACGCCGAAAGTGTCCCGCAATTTTTCTGGCCACCGACAGCATCTCTTGCACGCCCCTGTCGTTTTTTAAAAAATTCTGCACCACCAAATTCAAGGTATGTGCAAAACATGGGACGTGCTGGAATTTGCCCATATTTAATGCACACACAATATTGCTGGCGTTGTCCGATGCCACAAATCCACAGGAGAGTCCAATTGGGGTAAGCCATTCCGCGATGATCTTCCTCAGTTGCCGTAAGAGGTTTTCAGCTGTGTGCGTATTCTGGAAAGCGGTGATACAAAGCGTAGCCTGCCTAGGAAAGAGTTGGCGTTTGCGAGATGCTGCTACTGGTGCCGCCGCTGCTGTTCTTGCGGCGGGAGTCCATACATCTACCCAGTGGGCTGTCACAGTCATATAGTCCTGACCCTGCCCTGCTCCACTTGTCCACATGTCCGTGGTTAAGTGGACATTGGGTACAACTGCATTTTTTAGGAGACTGGTGAGTCTTTTTCTGACGTCCGTGTACATTCTCGGTATCGCCTGCCTAGAGAAGTGGAACCTAGATGGTATTTGGTAACGGGGGCACACTGCCTCAATAAATTGTCTAGTTCCCTGTGAACTAACGGCGGATACCGGACGCACGTCTAACACCAACATAGTTGTCAAGGACTCAGTTATCAGCTTTGCAGTAGGATGACTGCTGTGATATTTCATCTTCCTCGCAAAGGACTGTTGAACAGTCAATTGCTTACTGGAAGTAGTACAAGTGGGCTTACGACTTCCCCTCTGGGATGACCATCGACTCCCAGCGGCAACAACAGCAGCGCCAGCAGCAGTAGGCGTTACACGCAAGGATGCATCGGAGGAATCCCAGGCAGGAGAGGACTCGTCAGACTTGCCAGTGACATGGCCTGCAGGACTATTGGCATTCCTGGGGAAGGAGGAAATTGACACTGAGGGAGTTGGTGGGGTGGTTTGCGTGAGCTTGGTTACAAGAGGAAGGGATTTACTGGTCAGTGGACTGCTTCCGCTGTCACCCAAAGTTTTTGAACTTGTCACTGACTTATTATGAATGCGCTGCAGGTGACGTATAAGGGAGGATGTTCCGAGGTGGTTAACGTCCTTACCCCTACTTATTACAGCTTGACAAAGGGAACACACGGCTTGACACCTGTTGTCCGCATTTCTGGTGAAATACCTCCACACCGAAGAGCTGATTTTTTTGGTATTTTCACCTGGCATGTCAACGGCCATATTCCTCCCACGGACAACAGGTGTCTCCCCGGGTGCCTGACTTAAACAAACCACCTCACCATCAGAATCCTCCTGGTCAATTTCCTCCCCAGCGCCAGCAACACCCATATCCTCCTCATCCTGGTGTACTTCAACACTGACATCTTCAATCTGACTATCAGGAACTGGACTGCGGGTGCTCCTTCCAGCACTTGCAGGGGGCGTGCAAATGGTGGAAGGCGCATGCTCTTCACGTCCAGTGTTGGGAAGGTCAGGCATCGCAACCGACACAATTGGACTCTCCTTGTGGATTTGGGATTTCAAAGAACGCACAGTTCTTTGCGGTGCTTTTGCCAGCTTGAGTCTTTTCAGTTTTCTAGCGAGAGGCTGAGTGCTTCCATCCTCATGTGAAGCTGAACCACTAGCCATGAACATAGGCCAGGGCCTCAGCCGTTCCTTGCCACTCCGTGTGGTAAATGGCATATTGGCAAGTTTACGCTTCTCCTCCGACAATTTTATTTTAGGTTTTGGAGTCCTTTTTTTACTGATATTTGGTGTTTTGGTTTTGACATGCTCTGTACTATGCCATTGGGCATCGGCCTTGGCAGACGACGTTGCTGGCATTTCATCGTCTCGGCCATGACTAGTGGCAGCAGCTTCAGCACGAGGTGGAAGTGGATCTTGATCTTTCCCTAATTTTGGAACCTCAACATTTTTGTTCTCCATATTTTAATAGGCACAACTAAAAGGCACCTCAGGTAAACAATGGAGATGGATGGATTGGATACTAGTATACAATTATGGACGGGCTGCCGAGTGCCGACACAGAGGTAGCCACAGCCGTGAACTACCGCACTGTACTGTGTCTGCTGCTAATATATAGACTGGTTGATAAAGAGATAGTATACTCGTAACTAGTATGTATGTATAAAGAAAGAAAAAAAAACCACGGTTAGGTGGTATATACAATTATGGACGGGCTGCCGAGTGCCGACACAGAGGTAGCCACAGCCGTGAACTACCGCACTGTACTGTGTCTGCTGCTAATATATAGACTGGTTGATAAAGAGATAGTATACTCGTAACTAGTATGTATGTATAAAGAAAGAAAAAAAAACCACGGTTAGGTGGTATATACAATTATGGACGGGCTGCCGAGTGCCGACACAGAGGTAGCCACAGCCGTGAACTACCGCACTGTACTGTGTCTGCTGCTAATATATAGACTGGTTGATAAAGAGATAGTATACTCGTAACTAGTATGTATGTATAAAGAAAGAAAAAAAAACCACGGTTAGGTGGTATATACAATTATGGACGGGCTGCCGAGTGCCGACACAGAGGTAGCCACAGCCGTGAACTACCGCACTGTACTGTGTCTGCTGCTAATATATAGACTGGTTGATAAAGAGATAGTATACTCGTAACTAGTATGTATGTATAAAGAAAGAAAAAAAAACCACGGTTAGGTCACTGGTATATACAATTATGGACGGGCTGCCGAGTGCCGACACAGAGGTAGCCACAGCCGTGAACTACCGCACTGTACTGTGTCTGCTGCTAATATATAGACTGGTTGATAAAGAGATAGTATACTCGTAACTAGTATGTATGTATAAAGAAAGAAAAAAAAACCACGGTTAGGTCACTGGTATATACAATTATGGACGGGCTGCCGAGTGCCGACACAGAGGTAGCCACAGCCGTGAACTACCGCACTGTACTGTGTCTGCTGCTAATATATAGACTGGTTGATAAAGAGATAGTATACTCGTAACTAGTATGTATGTATAAAGAAAGAAAAAAAAACCACGGTTAGGTCACTGGTATATACAATTATGGACGGGCTGCCGAGTGCCGACACAGAGGTAGCCACAGCCGTGAACTACCGCACTGTACTGTGTCTGCTGCTAATATATAGACTGGTTGATAAAGAGATAGTATACTCGTAACTAGTATGTATGTATAAAGAAAGAAAAAAAAACCACGGTTAGGTCACTGGTATATACAATTATGGACGGGCTGCCGAGTGCCGACACAGAGGTAGCCACAGCCGTGAACTACCGCACTGTACTGTGTCTGCTGCTAATATATAGACTGGTTGATAAAGAGATAGTATACTCGTAACTAGTATGTATGTATAAAGAAAGAAAAAAAAACCACGGTTAGGTCACTGGTATATACAATTATGGACGGGCTGCGGAGTGCCGACACAGAGGTAGCCACAGCCGTGAACTACCGCACTGTACTGTGTCTGCTGCTAATATATAGACTGGTTGATAAAGAGATAGTATACTCGTAACTAGTATGTATGTATAAAGAAAAAAAAAAAAACCACGGTTAGGTGGTATATACAATTATGGACGGGCTGCCGAGTGCCGACACAGAGGTAGCCACAGCCGTGAACTACCGCACTGTACTGTGTCTGCTGCTAATATATAGACTGGTTGATAAAGAGATAGTATACTCGTAACTAGTATGTATGTATAAAGAAAGAAAAAAAAAACACGGTTAGGTCACTGGTATATACAATTATGGACGGGCTGCCGAGTGCCGACACAGAGGTAGCCACAGCCGTGAATTACCGCACTGTACTGTGTCTGCTGCTAATATATAGACTGGTTGATAAAGAGATAGTATACTCGTAACTAGTATGTATGTATAAAGAAAGAAAAAAAAACCACGGTTAGGTCACTGGTATATACAATTATGGACGGGCTGCCGAGTGCTGACACAGAGGTAGCCACAGCCGTGAACTACCGCACTGTACTGTGTCTGCTGCTAATATATAGACTGGTTGATAAAGAGATAGTATACTCGTAACTAGTATGTATGTATAAAGAAAGAAAAAAAAACCACGGTTAGGTCACTGGTATATACAATTATGGACGGGCTGCCGAGTGCCGACACAGAGGTAGCCACAGCCGTGAACTACCGCACCGCACTGTACTGTGTCTGCTGCTAATATAGACTGGTTGATAAAGAGATAGTATACTACTAATATTATATACTGGTGGTCAGGTCACTGGTCACTAGTCACACTGACAGTGGCACTCCTGCAGCAAAAGTGTGCACTGTTTAATTTTAATATAATATTATGTACTCCTGGCTCCTGCTATAACCTATAACTGGCACTGCAGTAGTGCTCCCCAGTCTCCCCCACAATTATAAGCTGTGTGAGCTGAGCAGTCAGACAGATATATAATATATATAGATGATGCAGCACACTGGCCTGAGCCTGAGCAGTGCACACAGATATGGTATGTATGTGACTGAGTCACTGTGTGCTGTGTATCGCTTTTTTCAGGCAGAGAACGGATTATAAATAAAAGTGGTGGTCACTGGTCACTATCAGCAAAACTCTGCACTGTACACTACTGAGTACTCCTAATGCTCCCCAAAATTAGTAAATCAAGTGTCTAAACGGAGAGGACGCCAGCCACGTCCTCTCCCTATCAATCTCAATGCACGTGTGAAAATGGCGGCGACGCGCGGCTCCTTATATAGAATCCGAGTCTCGCGATAGAATCCGAGCCTCGCGAGAATCCGACAGCGTCATGATGACGTTCGGGCGCGCTCGGGTTAACCGAGCAAGGCGGGAAGATCCGAGTCGCTCGGACTCGTGAAAAAAAACATGAAGTTCTGGCGGGTTCGGATTCAGAGAAACCGAACCCGCTCATCTCTAGGGTGGGGTGGTTTGCGTGAGCTTGGTTACAAGAGGAAGGGATTTACTGGTCAGTGGACTGCTTCCGCTGTCGGCCCAAGTTTTTGAACTTGTCACTGACTTATTATGAATGCGCTGCAGGTGACGTATAAGGGAGGATGTTCCGAGGTGGTTAACGTCCTTACCCCTACTTATTACAGCTTGACAAAGGGAACACACGGCTTGACACCTGTTGTCCGCATTTCTGGTGAAATACTTCCACACCGAAGAGCTGATTTTTTTGGTATTTTCACCAGGCATGTCAACGGCCCTATTCCTCCCACGGACAACAGGTGTCTCCCCGGGTGCCTGACTTAAACAAACCACCTCACCATCAGAATCCTCCTGGTCAATTTCCTCCCCAGCGCCAGCAACACCCATATCCTCCTCATCCTGGTGTACTTCAACACTGACATCTTCAATCTGACTATCAGGAACTGGACTGCGGGTGCTCCTTCCAGCACTTGCAGGGGGCGTGCAAATGGTGGAAGGCGCATGCTCTTCACGTCCAGTGTTGGGAAGGTCAGGCATCGCAACCGACACAATTGGACTCTCCTTGTGGATTTGGGATTTCGAAGAACGCACAGTTCTTTGCGGTGCTACTGCTTTTGCCAGCTTGAGTCTTTTCATTTTTCTAGCGAGAGGCTGAGTGCCTCCATCCTCATGTGAAGCTGAACCACTAGCCATGAACATAGGCTAGGGCCTCAGCCGTTCCTTGCCACTCCGTGTGGTAAATGGCATATTGGCAAGTTTACGCTTCTCCTCCGACAATTTTATTTTAGGTTTTGGAGTCCTTTTTTTACTGATATTTGGTGTTTTGGATTTGACATGCTCTGTACTATGACATTGGGCATCGGCCTTGGCAGACGACGTTGCTGGCATTTCATCGTCTCGGCCATGACTAGTGGCAGCAGCTTCAGCACGAGGTGGAAGTGGATCTTGATCTTTCCCTAATTTTGGAACCTCAACATTTTTGTTCTCCATATTTTAATAGGCACAACTAAAAGGCACCTCAGGTAAACAATGGAGATGGATGGATACTAGTATACAATTATGGATGGACTGCCGAGTGCCGACACAGAGGTAGCTACAGCCGTGGACTACCGTACTGTACTGTGTCTGCTGCTAATATAGACTGGTTGATAAAGAGATGTAGTAGTAGTATGTATGTATAAAGAAGAAAGAAAAAAAAAACACGGTAGGTGGTATACAATTATGGACGGACTGCCGAGTGCCGACACAGAGGTAGCTACAGCCGTGGACTACCGTACTGTACTGTGTCTGCTGCTAATATAGACTGGTTGATAAAGAGATGTAGTAGTAGTATGTATGTATAAAGAAGAAAGAAAAAAAAACCACGGGTAGGTGGTATACAATTATGGACGGACTGCCCAGTGCCGACACAGAGGTAGCTACAGCCGTGGACTACCGTACTGTACTGTGTCTGCTGCTAATATAGACTGGTTGATAAAGAGATGTAGTAGTAGTAGTATGTATGTATAAAGAAGAAAGAAAAAAAAACCACGGGTAGGTGGTATACAATTATGGACGGACTGCCCAGTGCCGACACAGAGGTAGCTACAGCCGTGGACTACCGTACTGTACTGTGTCTGCTGCTAATATAGACTGGTTGATAAAGAGATGTAGTAGTAGTATGTATGTATAAAGAAGAAAGAAAAAAACCCCACGGTAGGTGGTATACAATTATGGACGGACTGCCGAGTGCCGACACAGAGGTAGCTACAGCCGTGGACTACCGTACTGTACTGTGTCTGCTGCTAATATAGACTGGTTGATAAAGAGATGTAGTAGTAGTATGTATGTATAAAGAAGAAAGAAAAAAAAACCACGGGTAGGTGGTATACAATTATGGACGGACTGCCCAGTGCCGACACAGAGGTAGCTACAGCCGTGGACTACCATACTGTACTGTGTCTGCTGCTAATATAGACTGGTTGATAAAGAGATGTAGTAGTAGTAGTATGTATGTATAAAGAAGAAAGAAAAAAAAACCACGGGTAGGTGGTATACAATTATGGACGGACTGCCCAGTGCCGACACAGAGGTAGCTACAGCCGTGGACTACCGTACTGTACTGTGTCTGCTGCTAATATAGACTGGTTGATAAAGAGATGTAGTAGTAGTATGTATGTATAAAGAAGAAAGAAAAAAAAACCACGGGTAGGTGGTATACAATTATGGACGGACTGCCCAGTGCCGACACAGAGGTAGCTACAGCCGTGGACTACCGTACTGTACTGTGTCTGCTGCTAATATAGACTGGTTGATAAAGAGATGTAGTAGTAGTAGTATGTATGTATAAAGAAGAAAGAAAAAAAAACCACGGGTAGGTGGTATACAATTATGGACGGACTGCCGAGTGCCGACACAGAGGTAGCTACAGCCGTGGACTACCGTACTGTACTGTGTCTGCTGCTAATATAGACTGGTTGATAAAGAGATGTAGTAGTAGTATGTATGTATAAAGAAGAAAGAAAAAAAAACCACGGGTAGGTGGTATACAATTATGGACGGACTGCCGAGTGCCGACACAGAGGTAGCTACAGCCGTGAACTACCGTACTGTGTCTGCTGCGACTGGATGATAAATAATGATATAAAAAATATATATATATCACTACTGCAGCCGGACAGGTATATATTATATAATGACGGACCTGCTGGACACTGTCTGTCAGCAGAATTAGTTTTTTATAGAATAAAAAAAAAACACCACACAAGTGAAGTCACACGACGAGTGTTTAACTTTTTCAGGCAATCACAATATAGTATACTATACTACTAACTATACTGGTGGTCAGTGTGGTCAGGTCACTGGTCAGTCACACTGGCAGTGGCACTCCTGCAGCAAAAGTGTGCACTGTTTAATTTTAATAATAATATGTACTCCTGGCTCCTGCTATAACCTATAACTGGCACTGCAGTGCTCCCCAGTCTCCCCCACAATTATAAGATGTGTGAGCTGAGCACAGTCAGATACGAGTGTTTAACTTTTTCAGGCAATCACAATATAGTATACTATACTACTAACTATACTGGTGGTCAGTGTGGTCAGGTCACTGGTCAGTCACACTGGCAGTGGCACTCCTGCAGCAAAAGTGTGCACTGTTTAATTTTAATAATAATATGTACTCCTGGCTCCTGCTATAACCTATAACTGGCACTGCAGTGCTCCCCAGTCTCCCCCACAATTATAAGATGTGTGAGCTGAGCACAGTCAGATATATACATAGATGATGCAGCACACTGGGCTGAGCAGTGCACACAGATATGGTATGTGACTGAGTCACTGTATCGTTTTTTTCAGGCAGAGAAAGGATATATTAAATAAAACTGCACTGTCTGGTGGTCACTGTGGTCAGTCACTAGTAAACTCTGCACTCTCTACAGTTCTACAGTACTCCTAAGCTCCAGTAAATCAGGTCAATCTCTCTCTCTCTCTCTCTCTTCTAATCTAAATGGAGAGGACGCCAGCCACGTCCTCTCCCTATCAATCTCAATGCACGTGTGAAAATGGCGGCGACGCGCGGCTCCTTATATAGAATCCGAGTCTCGCGAGAATCCGACAGCGTCATGATGACGTTCGGGCGCGCTCGGGTTAACCGAGCAAGGCGGGAAGATCCGAGTCGCTCGGACCCGTGAAAAAAAACATGAAGTTCGTGCGGGTTCGGATTCAGAGAAACCGAACCCGCTCATCTCTAGTAGTAATGCCCCCAAGTAGTAATGCCCCTGTAGTTATGAGCCTAGTAGCTTGCCCCCAGTAGTAAAGCCCCCCAATAGTAACACCCCCCAGTAGATAGCCCCAGTAGACGCGCCGCTACACATATAAAAAAATAAAACAAAAAACACACCATACTCACCGTGCCCCGCTCGCGCGTCTGACTGATGCAGTCCTGTTGGCGTCCGCTCCTCGGCACTATGGGAGAGACGTCATGACGTCTCTCCCATTGCGCGCACTAACAGAGCCGGATGCCGGAGCTCAGTAGTGAGCTCCTGCCTCCGGCTGACGCTGTGGAGAGGGAGCCTGGTGCCCGCTGGTTAAACAATATCAGCGGGCGCCCGGCATATCCGTGCAGCACCGGGCTAACATCGGGTGAGGTGAGCCGGAGGAGGCGGAACTGCGTTCAAGTGGAACTGATGGAACGCAGTTCCGCCCCGTTCCGACTCACTTTAACCCCTGACTGTATGTATGGCTGTACTGAAACTGTTACTTTAGTAAATACAAGATCCTGGCTAAGCCTGGTATGTCTACAAAGCGTCTTTCCGCTGGTGTCTGTTATTTAATAACTGTGTACAGCACAAAGAAGTACATAATATCAGCAATTTTTCTGACAAATGATAGAAAAAGATCTTATCAGTTACCATTACTTATAAATGGTCTAAACCAGAGATTCTCAAATGCAGTCCTCAAGGCACCCCAACAGTCCAGGTTTTAGGTATAGCCATGGCTCAGCACAGATGGTTAGATAAAATTGAATGAGGCGCTGATTTAGGGATCTATTTACTAAGCTTTGTGTGGAGATAAAGTGGACGTAGATAAAGTACCAGCCAATGAGCTTGTATCTTTCATTTTTCAAACCTAGCCTGCGACATGGCAGTTAGGAGCTGATTGGCTGGTACTTTATTTCCGTCTACTTTATCTACACACAAGGCTTAGTAAATAGACCCCTAAAGGTGGGTACAGATATATCTATGGACGGATCGGGCAGTGTGTTCAGCATACACACTGCCCGATCCGTCGGGGACTGACGTCATGACGCCCGTCCAGTTCAGCTGTCAATCACCGGCGGCCGCCGCAGCATGTGTACGGGCGGCCGGCCGCACGTACACACACAGCGACGCGCCAATATATCGGTAGATATATTGGCCGTCGGCTGTGCTGTGGGGGCCGACGCGATATGTCTGTGAACGACGGAGTTCACAGACATATCGACCGTACACACTGGCTGACGGACCCGCGATATATCGGCCGTTCCAGAGAACGGCCGATATATCGGCCAGTGTGTACCCACCTTAGTCACCAGTGGCCGAGCAGGAATATGCTTAAAACCTGGACCGTTGTGTTGCCTTGAGGACCGCATTTGAGAACCTCTGGCCTAAACCATTTATTGTAGGCTAATAGCTATAGCATCGAAACTGTGTTTCAGCATTTACAGGGTCAATAATGGCAGCATATAAATAACATCATAACTCGAACTAAATTTAATTTGCAGAGATCCTTTTCCCTAGTATTGTAAAAAACAACGGTCAGCACATTATTCTCAATTTACATGAATGAGGCTGGGAAATAATTGAATTTTTTATATGTACAAATAATTCAAAAGGCTGTATTTATACTATAGTAGGAGACAATAGTCAGAGGAAGTGAATGGAGATGTAAAACTCATTACCTGCTGAATAGTAGCACAATAGGCGCGTCTTTGTTTGTTGTCCTGTTGTCATTTGAGTAAATAAATTCAATGGCATTGTTCTCCTTTCCAGTGAGTCACATAATCTGGATGTGAATGTAGAATGTACAGCACAGTAGGCAATACAAATCATCTCATGCACATGTAATTCCCTGCGCTGTAATAGCACTGCTGTTATTATTCCTGCAAGAGGCGCGGAAATGGTCCCACAGATATTATATTTTCTGCTTTGACACACCTGAGGGATTAGGTTATTATATAATATACTTCAATGGATGTTGTTCCAAAAATGGTCATTACTCCAGCTCAACTCAAGGAACTGGGAAGAGAGAACACCTCATGGCCAGTCTGCGCAAAGAGAGGCATTCAGAGGAAACGGTGGCACTCCGGTGAGCAGTGCCAGTCACAGATTTCCCTGCCATAAACTACTGCTTTATTTTAAGTGCAGTTAGGAGTTATCATAGATAATGCTGGGAATCAGAGATATGCGGTTTGGTTTCCAAGGAAGCCGAAACCACCAGAACTTTTTACGAGTACTTTTGAGCCCGGATTCGGTATTTCCTGTCAGGTTCCAAAATTCCGGCATCGGATATTGCATTTTTTGGATTTGATAAAAGTCCCTCCATTGTGGTTCAGAAGCCATTTCACACAGAGGCCCAGATTTATCAAGTCTTGGAGAGTGATAAATTGTATGGTGATAAAGTACCAACCAATCAGCTCCTAACTGTCATTTTTCAAACACAGCCTGTAACATGGCAGCTAGGAGCTGACTGGCTGGTATTTTATCACCATGCAATGTATCACTCTCCTAGGCTTGATAAATCAGGGCCAGAACACCATAGGAGCAGGCTGCAGTGTGATTAAAGGCTACTGTGACTGTAATTAAGGGCTGTGGGATACTATGTCACACTCAGGCTCAGTGTCATCTGTGAAGGGCTGTGGGCTGCAGTGTATACTGTGTCAGTGTCATCAGTGAAGGGCTGTGGGCTGCAGTGTATACTGTGTCAGTGTCATCAGTGAAGGGCTGTGGGCTGCAGTGTATACTGTGTCAGTGTCATCAGTGAAGGGCTGTGGGCTGCAGTGTCTACTGTGTCAGTGTCATCAGTGAAGGGCTGTGGGCTGCAGTGTATACTGTGTCAGTGTCATCAGTGAAGGGCTGTGGGCTGCAGTGTATATTGTGTCAGTGTCATCAGTGAAGGGCTGTGGGCTGCAGTGTATACTGTGTCAGTGTCATCAGTGAAGGGCTGTGGGCTGCAGTGTATACTGTGTCAGTGTCATCAGTGAAGGGCTGTGGGCTGCAGTGTATACTGTGTCGGTGTCATCAGGGAAGGGCTGTGGGCTGCAGTGTATACTGTGTCAGTGTCATCAGTGAAGGGCTGAGGGCTACAGTGTATACTGTGTCAGTGTCATCAGGGAAGGGCTGTGGGCTGCAGTGTATACTGTGTCTGTGTCATCAGTGAAGGACCGTGGGCTGCAGTGTATACTGTGTCTGTGTCATCAGTGAAGGGCTGTGGGCTGCAGTGTATACTGTGTCAGTGTCATCAGTGAAGGGCCGTGGGCTGCAGTGTATACTGTGTCAGTGTCATCAGTGAAGGGCTGTGGGCTGCAGTGTATACTGTGTCAGGGTCATCAGGGAAGGGCTGTGGGCTGCAGTGTATACTGTGTCAGTGTCATCAGGGAAGGGCTGTGGGCTGCAGTGTATACTGTGTCAGTGTCATCAGTGAAGGGCTGTGGGCTGCAGTGTATACTGTGTCAGTGTCATCAGGGAAGGGCTGTGGGCTGCAGTGTATACTGTGTCAGTGTCATCAGTGAAGGGCTATGGGCTGCAGTGTATACTGTGTCAGTGTCATCTGTGAAGGGCTGTGGGCTGCAGTGTATACTGTGTCAGTGTCATCAGTGAAGGACCGTGGGCTGCAGTATATACTGTGTCAGTGTCATCAGTGAAGGGCTGTGGGCTGCAGTGTATACTGTGTCAGTGTCATCAGGGAAGGGCTGTGGGCTGCAGTGTATATTGTGTCAGTGTCATCAGTGAAGGACCATGGGCTGCAGTGTATACTGTGTCAGTGTCATCAGTGAAGGGCTGTGGGCTGCAGTGTATACTGTGTCAGTGTCATCAGTGAAGGACCGTGGGCTGCAGTATATACTGTGTCAGTGTCATCAGGGAAGGGCTGTGGGCTGCAGTGTATATTGTGTCAGTGTCATCAGTGAAGGACCATGGGCTGCAGTGTATACTGTGTCAGTGTCATCAGTGAAGGGCTGTGGGCTGCAGGGGGTGTGATCAGCACCACAAAGTATTTCTTCTAAGTGGGCAGGGGCGATGTTGTGGCACACTGTATACAGGCCCGGCGGTACCCGCTCAGCAAAAGGATGCAGTGCAGGAAAGCGCCAGGGAGGAGAGGCGCTCTGCCTGCTCTGCATCCCTGTGCTGCAGCTGCACCTGTCCCCCTGCTGCTGCCGGCACTGGTGCCTGTCACACTGTATGACAGGTAGCAGCGCCGGCAGCTTCAAGTCTCCAGTCCTCCCCCACTTGATTGTGTTTGGCAGAAAGGGGGCGGAGCTTCACAGGGCGGAAGGAGCTACATGGACCAGGCTGCCGGAGAGGGATAGCTGCTGCTTGTGAAGTACTATACTGTAAGCCAGAGTGCAGGTAATTAGTAGTGATGTGCACCGGACATTTTTTGGGTTTTGTGTTTTGGTTTTGGATTCGGTTCCGCGGCCGTGTTTTGGATTCGGACGCGTTTTGGCAAAACCTCACCGAAAATTTTTTGTCGGATTCGGGTGTGTTTTGGATTCGGGTGTTTTTTTCAAAAAACCCTAAAAAACAGCTTAAATCATAGAATTTGGGGGTCATTTTGATCCCATAGTATTATTAACCTCAATAACCATAATTTCCACTCATTTCCAGTCTATTCTGAACACCTCACACCTCACAATATTGTTTTTAGTCCTAAAATTTGCACCGAGGTCGCTGGATGGCTAAGCTAAGCGACCCAAGTGGCCGACACAAACACCTGGCCCATCTAGGAGTGGCACTGCAGTGTCAGACAGGATGGCACTTCAAAATAATAGTCCCCAAACAGCACATGATGCAAAGAAAAAAAGAGGCGCACCAAGGTCGCTGTGTGACTAAGCTAAGCGACACAAGTGGCCGACACAAACACTTGGCCCATCTAGGAGTGGCACTGCAGTGTCAGACAGGATGGCACTTCCAAAAAATAGTCCCCAAACAGCACATGATGCAAAGAAAAAAAGAGGCACACCAAGGTCGCTGTGTTACTAAGCTAAGCGACACAAGTGGCCGACACAAACACCTGGCCCATCTAGGAGTGGCACTGCAGTGTCAGGCAGGATGGCACTTCAAAAAAATAGTCCCCAAACAGCACATGATGCAAAGAAAAATGAAAGAAAAAAGAGGTGCAAGATGGAATTGTCCTTGGGCCCTCCCACCCACCCTTATGTTGTATAAACAGGACATGCACACTTTAACGAACCCATCATTTCAGCGACAGGGTCTGCCACACGACTGTGACTGAAATGACTGGTTGGTTTGGGCCCCCACCAAAAAAAGAAGCAATCAATCTCTCCTTGCACAAACTGGCTCTACAGAGGCAAGATGTCCACCTCATCATCATCCTCCGATTCCTCACCCCTTTCACTGTGTACATCCCCCTCCTCACAGATTATTAATTCGTCCCCACTGGAATCCACCATCTCAGGTCCCTGTGTACTTTCTGGAGGCAATTGCTGCTGGTGAATGTCTCCACGGAGGAATTGATTATAATTCATTTTGATGAACATCATCTTCTCCACATTTTCTGGAAGTAACCTCGTACGCCGATTGCTGACAAGGTGAGCGGCTGCACTAAACACTCTTTCGGAGTACACACTGGAGGGAGGGCAACTTAGGTGGAATAAAGCCAGTTTGTGCAAGGGCCTCCAAATTGCCTCTTTTTCCTGCCAGTATACGTACGGACTGTCTGACGTGCCTACTTGGATGCGGTCACTCATATAATCCTCCACCATTCTTTCAATGGTGAGAGAATCATATGCAGTGACAGTAGACGACATGTCAGTAATCGTTGGCAGGTCCTTCAGTCCGGTCCAGATGTCAGCACTCGCTCCAGACTGCCCTGCATCACCGCCAGCAAGTGGGCTCGGAATTCTTAGCCTTTTCCTCGCACCCCAGGAGGAGATGTTGACGGGTCACGTTCCGCTTGACTTGACAATTTTCTCACCAGCAGGTCTTTGAACCTCTGCAGACTTGTGTCTGCCGGAAAGAGAGATACAACGTAGGTTTTAAATCTAGGATCGAGCACGGTGGTCAAAATGTAGTGCTCTGATTTCAACAGATTGACCACCCATGAATCCTGGTTAAGCGAATTAAGGGCTCCATCCACAAGTCCCACATGCCTAGCGGAATCGCTCTGTTTTAGCTCCTACTTCAATGTCTCCAGCTTCTTCTGCAAAAGCCTGATGAGGGGAATGACCTGACTCAGGCTGGCAGTGTCTGAACTGACTTCACGTGTTGCAAGTTCAAAGTGTTGCAGAACCTTGCACAACGTTGAAATCATTCTCCACTGCGCTTGGGTCAGGTGCTTTCCCCCTCATTTGCCTATATCGTGGGCAGATGTATAGGCTTGAATGGCCTTTTGCTGCTCCTCCATCCTCTGAAGCATATAGAAGGTTGAATTCCACCTCGTTACAAAAAAGAAGAATGGAGGCTGCGCTATGTAGAGGAAAGAACAGTATAAACACTGAATAGGTAAATAAAAAATTTATTATAAAACATGAATTCTTTAAAAGCAGGAATTTTGTGCAAGATAATGTGCCAAATATATGCAGAAAAAATAGTTTTGCCAGTATTATGCAAAGGTTGGAGTTTACCCAAAATGCTGGTACAGGATTAGTGGGAATTGTTCTCTAGAATCCGTTCCATATTTTGCCCATCAATATGGTGTCCAGTTATGATCCGGTATGGAGGGTACCTTTTAATATTGCTGAAGAGAGTCCATAGAAGACTTCCATATACCGCTAGAGGATTAGTGCAATGTCTCTTAGATGTAGAGTACCTCATGCAATGCGGAAATAGGCTGGTGCTGGCCACCAGGAAAAGGGTCTTTTCCTGGTGGCCAGCACCAGCCTATTTCCGCATTGCATGAGGTACTCTACATCTAAGAAACATTGCACTAATCCTATAGCGGTATATGGAAGTCTTCTATGGACTCTCTTCAGCAATATTAAAAGGTACCCTCCATACCGGATCATAACTGGACACCATATTGATGGGCAAAATATGGAACGGATTCTAGAGAACAATTCCCACTAATCCTGTACCAGCATTTTGGGTAAACTCCAACCTTTGCATAATACTGGCAAACCTATTTTTTCTGCATATATTTGGCACATCATCTTGCACAGAATTCCTGCTTTTAAAGAATTCATGTTTTATAATAAATTTTTTATTTACCTATTCAGTGTTTATACTGTTCTTTCCTCTACATAGCGCAGCCTCCATTCTTCTTTTTTGTATTGTCTTCTTGGGAGTGACTCCCCTGTAATATTGGCTGCTGCTTAGCGAACCATCCCGTCTCACAGCGCCCGAATACCTTTGGGTACATTTTACCTTATTCTTGAATTCCATCTCGTTACCACCTCTTGCTTCAGATGATGGCAGGGCAGGTTCAGGAATGTTTGGTGGTGCTCCAGTCTTCGGTACGCGGTGGCTGAATGCCGAAAGTGGCCCACAATTCTTTGGGCCACTGACAGCATCTCTTGCACGCCCCTGTTGTTTTTTAAATAATCCTGCACCACCAAATTCAATGTATGTGCAAAACATGGGACGTGCTGGAATTTGCCCAGATGTAATGCACGCACAATATTGCTGGCGTTGTCCGATGTCACAAATCCCCAGGAGAGTCCAATTGGGGTAAGCCATTCAGCGATGATGTTCCTCAGTTTCCGTAAGAGGTTGTCAGCTGTGTGCCTCTTCTGGAAAGCGGTGATACAAAGCGTAGCCTGCCTGGGAACGAGTTGGCGTTTGCGAGATGCTGCTACTGGTGCCGCCGCTGCTGTTCTTGCTGCGGGAGGCAATACATCTACCCAGTGGGCTGTCACAGTCATATAGTCCTGAGTCTGCCCTGCTCCACTTGTCCACATGTCCGTGGTTAAGTAGACATTGGGTACAACTGCATTTTTTAGGACACTGGTGACTCTTTTTCTGACGTCTGTGTACATTTTCGGTATTGCCTGCCTAGAGAAATGGAACCTAGATGGTATTTGGTACCGGGGACACAGTACCTCAATCAAGTCTCTAGTTGCCTCTGAATTAACGATGGATACCGGAACCACGTTTCTCACCGCCCAGGCTGCCAAGGCCTGAGTTATCCGCTTTGCAGCAGGATGACTGCTGTGAAATTTCATCTTCCTCGCAAAGGACTGTTGGACAGTCAATTGCTTACTGGAAGTAGTACAAGTGGTCTTCCGACTTCCCCTCTGGGATGACGATTGACTCCCAGCAGCAACAACAGCAGCGCCAGCAGCAGTAGGCGTTACACTCAAGGATGCATCGGAGGAATCCCAAACAGGAGAGGACTCGTCATACTTGCCAGTGACATGGCCTGCAGGACTATTGGCTTTCCTGTGTAAGGTGGAAATTGACACTGAGGGAGTTGGTGGTGTGGTTTGCAGGAGCTTGGTTACAAGAGGAAGGGATTTAGTTGTCAGTGGACTGCTTCCGCTGTCATCCAAAGTTTTTGAACTTGTCACTGACTTCTGATGAATGCGGTCCAGGTGACGTATAAGGGAAGATGTTCCTAGGTGGTTAACATCCTTACCCCTACTTATTACAGCTTGACAAAGGCAACACACGGCTTGACACCTGTTGTCCGCATTTGTGTTGAAATAATTCCACACCGTAGAGGTGATTTTTTTTGTATTTTGACCAGGCATGTCAATGGCCATATTCGTCCCACGGACAACAGGTGTCTCCCCGGGTGCCTGACTTAAACAAACCACCTCACCATCAGAATCCTCCTTGTCAATTTCCTCCCCAGCGCCAGCAACACCCATATCCTCATCCTGGTGTACTTCAACAGTGACATCTTCAATTTGACTATCAGGAACTGGACTGCGGGTGCTCCTTCCAGCACTTGCAGGGGGCGTGCAAATGGTGGAAGGCGCAAGCTTTTCCCGTCCAGTGTTGGGAAGGTCAGGCATAGCAACCGACACAATTGGACTCTCCTTGGGGATTTGTGATTTAGAAGAACGCACAGTTCTTTGCTGTGCTTTTGCCAGCTTAAGTCTTTTCATTTTTTTAGCGAGAGGATGAGTGCTTCCATCCTCATATGAAGCTGAACCACTAGCCATGAACATAGGCCAGGGCCTCAGCCGTTCCTTGCCACTCCGTGTCGTAAATGGCATATTGGCAAGTTTACGCTTCTCATCAGACGCTTTCAATTTTGATTTTTGGGTCATTTTACTGAACTTTTGTTTTTTGGATTTTACATGCTCTCTACTATGACATTGGGCATCGGCCTTGGCAGACGACGTTGATGGCATTTCATCGTCTCGCCCATGACTAGTGGCAGCAGCTTCAGCACGAGGTGGAAGTGGATCTTGATCTTTCCCTATTTTAACCTCCACATTTTTGTTCTCCAATTTTTAATGTGTGGAATTATATGCCAGTAATATTATTATATCAATACTGTACTGTACTGTACAACTATATACTGTTGGTCACCAAAATGCTGCACTGTACTACTATATATACTGCTCACAAAAATGCAGCACAGATATGGAATGTATACTTGCAGTGACACAGAGCTGCAAGATACAGCAATGGTTTACTGTACTGTACAACCTTTTTGTTATAACTCCAGGAGGGCCACCAAGCCAGGTAATATGGGATGAGCTGCTAGCTGAGTGCCTGGCTATTTGTATATATTACCCGCATAGAATTTGACATCAGATAAGAACTACTTGGCCCATCTAGTCTGCCCGTGTACATACATACACACTAGGTTTTTTTTAGGAGCCAATTAACCTACCAGTATATTTTTGGATTGTGGGAGGAAACCGGAGTACCCGTAGGAAACCCACGCTAGCACGGGGGGGGGATATACAAACTCCACACATTTAGGGTCGTGGTGGGAATCGAACCCATGACCTCAGTGCTGTAGAACAGTAATGATGACCATTACACCGTCCTTTTTGGCATACAGTCGACAGAGGGTTGGCAATGGCTATCACTAATGTTTCTTAATACAATGGCACTGGCTATTGTAGAGATGATGAATAAGCACAATGGTACTGTATATTGCTGGGGTGACAGTGCACATGTTCTATGTTATGTATGAAATAAGGCCTGTACTGAGTATATTAATAAGCCTGGGAATAATTGCTAGTTATATCCTTACAGCAGACTCTAAAGACTTACTTCTTCATCACACACAGCCATCTCTCATCCTAACCCTCTGTTCCACGTTCATTACCTGTCTGTCTGCCCCTCCCCATTAGAATGCAAGCTCTCACGAGCAGGGCCATCTCCCTCATGTGTTTTTCCTTCTCTTACTTAGACTATCATCTACTCCATACCCCTTACTATGGAACCTAACCCGCAGTTCCTGCTGCATATTTGAGTGTTATGTACGCTGATGTAGAAATGTTTATACTGTATATCGTGTACCCCTCCTGCATTGTCTTGTACTATAAGTCAGGCACAGAACTGCCGGAGACAATGGAGTCAGTGGCTGCCGGCTCCAGCCCTGAAAGGGGCACTTCCTACATTGTCCCCATTCCGTGTCCTCCCTGCTGTCCGGTTCTGTGAACTCCCTGCTGCCCCATTCAATAAACTCCCTGCTGCCACGTTCTGTGTCCTTCCTGCTGTGCCGATCTGTTGCCCTGTTCTGTGTCTTTCCTAGTGGAGCACCGATTAACAGCGGCGGCAGTGCTCCTCCCTCTGATAGCAGCGCTCTGGTTGCTGACGTCATCCGACTGCGACCCTGAGCCTGACATAGGAGAGGAGCTAGGAGCCTGTACGGGTATGCAGAGAGGAGGGTAGCGCAGCTGTGCCTGTGTGCAGATGGGAGTCAGTAGAGCAGCATCTAGTTAGTTCAAGCCCTATGGAAGGAGGTAGGTGCTGGGTGTGATATCACTCTTTCATTGTATCTTATAGAAAAGCACCAAGTTGTTTCTGACATAAGAACAATGTCAAAGCGGCCATGTAAACTAGAGATGAGCGGGTTCGGTTCCTCTGAATCCGAACCCGCCCGAACTTCATGTTTTTTTTCACGGGTCCGAGCGACTCGGATCTTCCCGCCTTGCTCGGTTAACCCGAGCGTGCCTGAACGTCATCATCCCGCTGTCGGATTCTCGCGAGGCTCGGATTCTATCGCGAGACTCGGATTCTATATAAGGAGCCGCGCGTCGCCGCCATTTTCACACGTGCATTGAGAGTCATAGGGAGAGGACGTGGCTGGCGTCCTCTCCGTTTAGAGAAGAGAGAGACACAGTATTTTGGGGAGCATTATTAGGAGGAGTACTACTATACTGTATACTACTATACTACTTGCTGAAGTGATATTTATAGATTAGATAGTGTGACTGTAAGTGTATTATCTGACTTGTGGGGGAGACACTGACAGTGGGGAGCAGTTAGAGTCTGAGAGCAGGACTCAGGAGTACATATAACGTACAGTGCACACTTTTGCTGCCAGAGTCAGTGCCACACTGCCATTGTTGTGACCACACTGACCACCAGTATAATAATATATTTTGTGATTGTCTGCTTAGGACTCGGAGTACTAGTTGCAAGTTGCAACGTGAGTGACCTGACCACCAGTTTAATAATCAATCACCACCAGTTTAATATATATATATATATATATATAATTGTATATAATATATATATATATATATATATATATAATATTGTATACCACCTACCCGTGTTTTTTTTTTTTCATTCTTCTTTATACATACTACTATAGTAGCTTACTGTAGCAGTCTGCGGTGCTGCTGACCTGACAGTGTCCAGCAGGTCCGTCATCAGTCATTACATAATAAATATATATAGTACCTGTCCGGCTGCAGTACTAGTGATATTATATTGATTTCATCTCATTATCAATAATTTATCATCCAGTCTAGACTCTATATTAGCAGCAGACACAGTACGTTAGTCCACGGCTGTAGCTACCTCTGTGTCGGCACTCGGCAGTCCATCCATAATTGTATACCACCTACCCGTGGTTTTTTTTTTTCTTTCTTCTTTGTACATACTACTATAGTATAGTAGCTTACTGTAGCAGTCTGCGGTGCTGCTGAGCTGACAGTGTCCAGCAGGTCCGTCATCAGTCATCATTACCTAATAAATATATTATCTACCTGTCCGGCTGCAGTACTAGTGATATTATATATACATACATATATATATTGATTTCATATCATTATCATCCAGTCTATATTAGCAGCAGACACAGTACGGTAGTCCACGGCTGTAGCTACCTCTGTGTCGGCACTCGGCAGTCCATCCATAATTGTATACCACCTACCCGTGGTTTTTTTTTTTCTTCTTTGTACATACTACTAGAGATGAGCGCCTGAAATTTTTCGGGTTTTGTGTTTTGGTTTTGGGTTCGGTTCCGAGGCCGTGTTTTGGGTTTGACCGCGTTTTGGCAAAACCTCACCGAATTTTTTTTGTCGGATTCGGGTGTGTTTTGGATTCGGGTGTTTTTTTCAAAAAACCCTAAAAAACAGCTTAAATCATAGAATTTGGGGGTCATTTTGATCCCAAAGTATTATTAACCTCAAAACCATAATTTCCACTCATTTTCAGTCTATTCTGAATACCTCACACCTCACAATATTATTTTTAGTCCTAAAATTTGCACCGAGGTCGCTGTGTAAGATAAGCGACCCTAGTGGCCGACACAAACACCGGGCCCATCTAGGAGTGGCACTGCAGTGTCACGCAGGATGTCCCTTCCAAAAAACCCTCCCCAAACAGCACATGACGCAAAGAAAAAAAGAGGCGCAATGAGGTAGCTGTGTGAGTAAGATTAGCGACCCTAGTGGCCGACACAAACACCGGGCCCATCTAGGAGTGGCACTGCAGTGTCACGCAGGATGTCCCTTCCAAAAAACCCTCCCCAAACAGCACATGACGCAAAGAAAAAAAGAGGCGCAATGAGGTAGCTGACTGTGTGAGTAAGATAAGCGACCCTAGTGGCCGACACAAACACCGGGCCCATCTAGGAGTGTCACTGCAGTGTCACGCAGGATGTCCCTTCCAAAAAACCCTCCCCAAACAGCACATGACGCAAAGAAAAAAAGAGGCGCAATGAGGTAGCTGACTGTGTGAGTAAGATAAGCGACCCTAGTGGCCGACACAAACACCGGGCCCATCTAGGAGTGGCACTGCAGTGTCACGCAGGATGTCCCTTCCAAAAAACTCTCCCCAAACAGCACATGACGCAAAGAAAAAAAGAGGCGCAATGAGGTAGCTGACTGTGTGAGTAAGATAAGCGACCCTAGTGGCCGACACAAACACCGGGCCCATCTAGGAGTGGCACTGCAGTGTCACGCAGGATGTCCCTTCCAAAAAACCCTCCCCAAACAGCACATGACGCAAAGAAAAAAAGAGGCGCAATGAGGTAGCTGACTGTGTGAGTAAGATAAGCGACCCTAGTGGCCGACACAAACACCGGGCCCATCTAGGAGTGGCACTACAGTGTCACGCAGGATGGCCCTTCCAAAAAACCCTCCCCAAACAGCACATGACGCAAAGAAAAATAAAAGAAAAAAGAGGTGCAAGATGGAATTGTCCTTGGGCCCTCCCACCCACCCTTATGTTGTATAAACAGGACATGCACACTTTAACCAACCCATCATTTCAGTGACAGGGTCTGCCACACGACTGTGACTGATATGACGGGTTGGTTTGGACCCCCCCCAAAAAAGAAGCAATTAATCTCTCCTTGCACAAACTGGCTCTACAGAGGCAAGATGTCCACCTCATCATCATCCTCCGATATATCACCGTGTACATCCCCCTCCTCACAGATTATCAATTCGTCCCCACTGGAATCCACCATCTCAGCTCCCTGTGTACTTTGTGGAGGCAATTGCTGCTGGTCAATGTCTCCGCGGAGGAATTGATTATAATTCATTTTAATGAACATCATCTTCTCCACATTTTCTGGATGTAACCTCGTACGCCGATTGCTGACAAGGTGAGCGGCGGCACTAAACACTCTTTCGGAGTACACACTTGTGGGAGGGCAACTTAGGTAGAATAAAGCCAGTTTGTGCAAGGGCCTCCAAATTGCCTCTTTTTCCTGCCAGTATAAGTATGGACTGTGTGACGTGCCTACTTGGATGCGGTCACTCATATAATCCTCCACCATTCTTTCAATGTTGAGAGAATCATATGCAGTGACAGTAGACGACATGTCCGTAATCGTTGTCAGGTCCTTCAGTCCGGACCAGATGTCAGCATCAGCAGTCGCTCCAGACTGCCCTGCATCACCGCCAGCGGGTGGGCTCGGAATTCTGAGCCTTTTCCTCGCACCCCCAGTTGCGGGAGAATGTGAAGGAGGAGATGTTGACAGGTCGCGTTCCGCTTGACTTGACAATTTTCTCACCAGCAGGTCTTTCAACCCCAGCAGACTTGTGTCTGCCGGAAAGAGAGATCCAAGGTAGGCTTTAAATCTAGGATCGAGCACGGTGGCCAAAATGTAGTGCTCTGATTTCAACAGATTGACCACCCGTGAATCCTTGTTAAGCGAATTAAGGGCTCCATCCACAAGTCCCACATGCCTAGCGGAATCGCTCCGTGTTAGCTCCTCCTTCAATGTCTCCAGCTTCTTCTGCAAAAGCCTGATGAGGGGAATGACCTGACTCAGGCTGGCAGTGTCTGAACTGACTTCACGTGTGGCAAGATCAAAGGGCATCAGAACCTTGCATAACGTTGAAATCATTCTCCACTGCGCTTGAGACAGGTGCATTCCACCTCCTATATCGTGCTCAATTGTATAGGCTTGAATGGCCTTTTGCTGCTCCTCCAACCTCTGAAGCATATAGAGGGTTGAATTCCACCTCGTTACCACTTCTTGCTTCAGATGATGGCAGGGCAGGTTCAGTAGTTTTTGGTGGTGCTCCAGTCTTCTGTACGTGGTGCCTGTACGCCGAAAGTGTCCCGCAATTCTTCTGGCCACCGAAAGCATCTCTTGCACGCCCCTGTCGTTTTTAAAAAAATTCTGCACCACCAAATTCAAGGTATGTGCAAAACATGGGACGTGCTGGAATTTGCCCATATTTAATGCACACACAATATTGCTGGCGTTGTCCGATGCCACAAATCCACAGGAGAGTCCAATTGGGGTAAGCCATTCCACGATGATCTTCCTCAGTTGCCGTAAGAGGTTTTCAGCTGTGTGCGTATTCTGGAAAGCGGTGATACAAAGCGTAGCCTGCCTAGGAAAGAGTTGGCGTTTGCGAGATGCTGCTACTGGTGCCGCCGCTGCTGTTCTTGCGGCGGGAGTCCATACATCTACCCAGTGGGCTGTCACAGTCATATAGTCCTGACCCTGCCCTGCTCCACTTGTCCACATGTCCGTGGTTAAGTGGACATTGGGTCCAGCTGCATTTTTTAGGACACTGGTGAGTCTTTTTCTGAGGTCCGTGTACATTTTCGGTATCGCCTGCCTAGAGAAGTGGAACCTAGATGGTATTTGGTAACGGGGGCACACTGCCTCAATAAATTGTCTAGTTCCCTGTGAACTAACGGCGGATACCGGACGCACGTCTAACACCAACATAGTTGTCAAGGCCTCAGTTATCCGCTTTGCAGCAGGATGACTGCTGTGATATTTCATCTTCCTCGCAAAGGACTGTTGAACAGTCAATTGCTTACTGGAAGTAGTACAAGTGGGCTTACGACTTCCCCTCTGGGATGACCATCGACTCCCAGCAGCAACAACAGCAGCGCCAGCAGCAGTAGGCGTTACACGCAAGGATGCATCGGAGGAATCCCAGGCAGGAGAGGACTCGTCAGAATTGCCAGTGACATGGCCTGCAGGACTATTGGCATTCCTGGGGAAGGAGGAAATTGACACTGAGGGAGTTGGTGGGGTGGTTTGCGTGAGCTTGGTTACAAGAGGAAGGGATTTACTGGTCAGTGGACTGCTTCCGCTGTCACCCAAAGTTTTTGAACTTGTCACTGACTTATTATAAATGCGCTGCAGGTGACGTATAAGGGAGGATGTTCCGAGGTGGTTAACGTCCTTACCCCTACTTATTACAGCTTGACAAAGGGAACACACGGCTTGACACCTGTTGTCCGCATTTCTGTTGAAATAGTTCCACACCGAAGAGCTGATTTTTTTGGTATTTTCACCAGGCATGTCAACGGCCATATTCCTCCCACGGACAACAGGTGTCTCCCCGGGTGCCTGACTTAAACAAACCACCTCACCATCAGAATCCTCCTGGTCAATTTCCTCCCCAGCGCCAGCAACACCCATATCCTCCTCATCCTGGTGTACTTCAACACTGACATCTTCAATCTGACTATCAGGAACTGGACTCCGGGTGCTCCTTCCAGCACTTGCAGGGGGCGTGCAAATGGTGGAAGGCGCATGCTCTTCACGTCCAGTGTTGGGAAGGTCAGGCATCGCAACCGACACAATTGGACTCTCCTTGTGGATTTGGGATTTCGAAGAACGCACAGTTCTTTGCGGTGCTACTGCTTTTGCCAGCTTGAGTCTTTTCATTTTTCTAGCGAGAGGCTGAGTGCCTCCATCCTCATGTGAAGCTGAACCACTAGCCATGAACATAGGCCAGGGCCTCAGCCGTTCCTTGCCACTCCGTGTGGTAAATGGCATATTGGCAAGTTTACGCTTCTCCTCCGACAATTTTATTTTAGGTTTTGGAGTCCTTTTTTTACTGATATTTGGTGTTTTGGATTTGACATGCTCTGTACTATGACATTGGGCATCGGCCTTGGCAGACGACGTTGCTGGCATTTCATCGTCTCGGCCATGACTAGTGGCAGCAGCTTCAGTACGAGGTGGAAGTGGATCTTGATCTTTCCCTAATTTTGGAACCTCAACATTTTTGTTCTCCATATTTTAATAGGCACAACTAAAAGGCACCTCAGGTAAACAATGGAGATGGATGGATACTAGTATACAATTATGAATGGACTGCCGAGTGCCGACACAGAGGTAGCTACAGCCGTGGACTACCGTACTGTACTGTGTCTGCTGCTAATATAGACTGGATGATAATGAGATGTAGTATGTATGTATAAAGAAGAAAGAAAAAAAACCACGGGTAGGTGGTATACAATTATGGACGGACTGCCGAGTGCCGACACAGAGGTAGCTACAGCCGTGGACTACCGTACTGTACTGTGTCTGCTGCTAATATAGACTGGATGATAATGAGATGTAGTATGTATAAAGAAGAAAGAAAAAAAACCACGGGTAGGTGGTATACAATTATGGATGGACTGCCAAGTGCCGACACAGAGGTAGCTACAGCCGTGGACTACCGTACTGTACTGTGTCTGCTGCTAATACAGACTGGTTGATAATGAGATGTAGTATGTATGTATAAAGAAGAAAGAAGAAAAAACCACGGGTAGGTGGTATACAATTATGGATGGACTGCCGAGTGCCGACACAGAGGTAGCTACAGCCGTGGACTACCGTACTGTACTGTGTCTGCTGCTAATATAGACTGGTTGATAATGAGATGTAGTATGTATGTATAAAGAAGAAAGAAAAAAAAACCACGGGTAGGTGGTATACAATTATGGATGGACTGCCGAGTGCCGACACAGAGGTAGCTACAGCCGTGGACTACCGTACTGTACTGTGTCTGCTGCTAATATAGACTGGATGATAATGAGATGTAGTATGTATAAAGAAGAAAGAAAAAAAAAACCACGGGTAGGTGGTATACAATTATGGATGGACTGCCGAGTGCCGACACAGAGGTAGCTACAGCCGTGGACTACCGTACTGTACTGTGTCTGCTGCTAATATAGACTGGATGATAATGAGATGTAGTATGTATGTATAAAGAAGAAAGAAAAAAAACCACGGGTAGGTGGTATACAATTATGGATGGACTGCCGAGTGCCGACACAGAGGTAGCTACAGCCGTGGACTACCGTACTGTACTGTGTCTGCTGCTAATATAGACTGGTTGATAATGAGATGTAGTATGTATGTATAAAGAAGAAAGAAAAAAAAAACACGGGTAGGTGGTATACAATTATGGATGGACTGCCGAGTGCCGACACAGAGGTAGCTACAGCCGTGGACTACCGTACTGTACTGTGTCTGCTGCTAATATAGACTGGATGATAATGAGATGTAGTATGTATAAAGAAGAAAGAAAAAAAAAACACGGGTAGGTGGTATACAATTATGGATGGACTGCCGAGTGCCGACACAGAGGTAGTTACGCCGTGGACTACCGTACTGTACTGTGTCTGCTGCTAATATAGACTGGTTGATAATGAGATGTAGTATGTATGTATAAAGAAGAAAGAAAAAAAAACCACGGGTAGGTGGTATACAATTATGGACGGACTGCCGAGTGCCGACACAGAGGTAGCTACAGCCGTGGACTACCGTACTGTACTGTGTCTGCTGCTAATATAGACTGGATGATAATGAGATGTAGTATGTATAAAGAAGAAAGAAAAAAAAAACCACAGGTAGGTGGTATACAATTATGGATGGACTGCCGAGTGCCGACACAGAGGTAGCTACAGCCGTGGACTACCGTACTGTACTGTGTCTGCTGCTAATATAGACTGGATGATAATGAGATGTAGTATGTATAAAGAAGAAAAAAAAAAAAACCACGGGTAGGTGGTATACAATTATGGATGGACTGCCGAGTGCCGACACAGAGGTAGCTACAGCCGTGAACTACCGTACTGTGTCTGCTGCGACTGGATGATAAATAATGATATAAAAAATATATATATATCACTACTGCAGCCGGACAGGTATATATTATATAATGACGGACCTGCTGGACACTGTCTGTCAGCAGAATTAGTTTTTTATAGAATAAAAAAAAAAACACCACACAAGTGAAGTCACACGACGAGTGTTTAACTTTTTCAGGCAATCACAATATAGTATACTATACTGGTGGTCAGTGTGGTCAGGTCACTGGTCAGTCACACTGGCAGTGGCACTCCTGCCTGCAGCAAAAGTGTGCACTGTTTAATTTTAATAATATGTATGTACTCCTGGCTCCTGCTATAACCTATAACTGCTCCCCAGTCTCCCCCACAATTAAGCTGTGTGAGCACAGTCAGATATTATACATAGATGATGCAGCACACTGGGCTGAGCACAGATATGGTATGTGACTGAGTCACTGTGTATCGTTTTTTTCAGGCAGAGAACGGATTATATTAAATAAAACTGCACTGGTGGTCACTGGTCAGTGGTCAGTCACTAGTAAACTCTGCACTCTCTAGTACTCCTAAGCTCCAGTAAATCAAGTGTCTCTGTCTCAATCTCACTCTCTCTCTTCTAATCTAAATGGAGAGGACGCCAGCCACGTCCTCTCCCTATCAATCTCAATGCACGTGTGAAAATGGCGGCGACGCGCGGCTCCTTATATAGAATCCGAGTCTCGCGATAGAATCCGAGCCTCGCGAAAATCCGACAGCGTCATGATGACGTTCGGGCGCGCTCGAGTTAACCGAGCAAGGCGGGAAGATCCGAGTCGCTCGGACCCGTGTAAAAAAACATGAAGTTCGGGCGGGTTCGGATTCCGAGGAACCGAACCCGCTCATCTCTACATACTACTATAGTATAGTAGCTTACTGTAGCAGTCTGCGGTGCTGCTGAGCTGACAGTGTCCAGCAGGTCCGTCATCAGTCATCATTACCTAATAAATATATTATCTACCTGTCCGGCTGCAGTACTAGTGATATTATATATACATACATATATATATTGATTTTATATCATTATCATCCAGTCTATATTAGCAGCAGACACAGTACGGTAGTCCACGGCTGTAGCTACCTCTGTGTCGGCACTCGGCAGTCCATCCATAAGTATACTAGTATCCATCCATCTCCATTGTTTACCTGAGGTGCCTTTTAGTTGTGCCTATTAAAATATGGAGAACAAAAATGTTGAGGTTCCAAAATTAGGGAAAGATCAAGATCCACTTCCACCTCGTGCTGAAGCTGCTGCCACTAGTCATGGCCGAGACGATGAAATGCCATCAACGTCGTCTGCCAAGGCCGATGCCCAATGTCATAGTACAGAGCATGTCAAATCCAAAACACCAAATATCAGTAAAAAAAGGACTCCAAAACCTAAAATAAAATTGTCGGAGGAGAAGCGTAAACTTGCCAATATGCCATTTACCACACGGAGTGGCAAGGAACGGCTGAGGCCCTGGCCTATGTTCATGGCTAGTGGTTCAGCTTCACATGAGGATGGAAGCACTCAGCCTCTCGCTAGAAAAATGAAAAGACTCAAGCTGGCAAAAGCAGTAGCACCGCAAAGAACTGTGCGTTCTTCGAAATCCCAAATCCACAAGGAGAGTCCGACTCCAATTGTGTCGGTTGCGATGCCTGACCTTCCCAACACTGGACGTGAAGAGCATGCGCCTTCCACCATTTGCACGCCCCCTGCAAGTGCTGGAAGGAGCACCCGCAGTCCAGTTCCTGATAGTCAGATTGAAGATGTCAGTGTTGAAGTACACCAGGATGAGGAGGATATGGGTGTTGCTGGCGCTGGGGAGGAAATTGACCAGGAGGATTCTGATGGTGAGGTGGTTTGTTTAAGTCAGGCACCCGGGGAGACACCTGTTGTCCGTGGGAGGAATATAGCCACTGACATGCCTGGTGAAAATACCAAAAAAATCAGCTCTTCGGTGTGGAAGTATTTCAACAGAAATGCGGACAACAGGTGTCAAGCCGTGTGTTGCCTTTGTCAAGCTGTAATAAGTAGGGGTAAGGACGTTAACCACCTCGGAACATCCTCCCTTATACGTCACCTGCAGCGCATTCATAATAAGTCAGTGACAAGTTCAAAAACTTTGGGTGACAGCGGAAGCAGTCCACTGACCAGTAAATACCTTCCTCTTGTAACCAAGCTCACGCAAACCACCCCACCAACTCCCTCAGTGTCAATTTCCTCCTTCCCCAGGAATGCCAATAGTCCTGCAGGCCATGTCACTGGCAATTCTGACGATTCCTCTCCTGCCTGGGATTCCTCCGATGCATCCTTGCGTGTAACGCCTACTGCTGCTGGCGCTGCTGTTGTTGCTGCTGGGAGTCGATGGTCATCCCAGAGGGGAAGTCGTAAGACCACTTTTACTACTTCCACCAA
The DNA here is from genome assembly GCF_028390025.1 of Pseudophryne corroboree. NCBI lineage: Eukaryota > Metazoa > Chordata > Amphibia > Anura > Myobatrachidae > Pseudophryne > Pseudophryne corroboree. Next base: position 1,005,189,938 of record NC_086445.1, read on the forward strand.
GCAATTGACTGTCCAACAGTCCTTTGCGAGGAAGATGAAATATCACAGCAGTCATCCTACTGCAAAGCGGATAACTGAGGCCTTGGCATCCTGGGTGGTGAGAAACGTGGTTCCGGTATCCATCATTACTGCAGAGCCAACTAGAGACTTGTTGGAGGTACTGTGTCCCCGGTACCAAATACCATCTAGGTTCCATTTCTCTAGGCAGGCGATACCGAAAATGTACACAGACCTCAGAAAAAGAGTCACCAGTGTCCTAAAAAATGCAGCTGTACCCAATGTCCACTTAACCACGGACATGTGGACAAGTGGAGCAGGGCAGGGTCAGGACTATATGACTGTGACAGCCCACTGGGTAGATGTATGGACTCCCGCCGCAAGAACAGCAGCGGCGGCACCAGTAGCAGCATCTCGCAAACGCCAACTCTTTCCTAGGCAGGCTACGCTTTGTATCACCACTTTCCAGAATACGCACACAGCTAAAAACCTCTTACGGCAACTGAGGAAGATCATCGCGGAATGGCTTACCCCAATTGGACTCTCCTGTGGATTTGTGGCATCGGACAACGCCAGCAATATTGTGTGTGCATTAAATATGGGCAAATTCCAGCACGTCCCATGTTTTGCACATACCTTGAATTTGGTGGTGCAGAATTATTTAAAAAACGACAGGGGCGTGCAAGAGATGCTGTCGGTGGCCAGAAGAATTGCGGGACACTTTCGGCGTACAGGCACCACGTACAGAAGACTGGAGCACCACCAAAAACTACTGAACCTGCCCTGCCATCATCTGAAGCAAGAAGTGGTAACGAGGTGGAATTCAACCCTCTATATGCTTCAGAGGTTGGAGGAGCAGCAAAAGGCCATTCAAGCCTATACAATTGAGCATGATATAGGAGGTGGAATGCACCTGTCTCAAGCGCAGTGGAGAATGATTTCAACGTTGTGCAAGGTTCTGATGCCCTTTGAACTTGCCACACGTGAAGTCAGTTCAGACACTGCCAGCCTGAGTCAGGTCATTCCCCTCATCAGGCTTTTGCAGAAGAAGCTGGAGACATTGAAGGAGGAGCTAACACGGAGCGATTCCGCTAGGCATGTGGGACTTGTGGATGGAGCCCTTAATTCGCTTAACAAGGATTCACGGGTGGTCAATCTGTTGAAATCTGAGCACTACATTTTGGCCACCGTGCTCGATCCTAGATTTAAAGCCTACCTTGGATCTCTCTTTCCGGCAGACACAAGTCTGCTGGGGTTGAGAGACCTGCTGGTGAGAAAATTGTCAAGTCAAGCGGAACGCGACCTGTCAACATCTCCTCCTTCACATTCTCCCGCAACTGGGGGTGCGAGGAAAAGGCTCAGAATTCCGAGCCCACCCGCTGGCGGTGATGCAGGGCAGTCTGGAGCGACTGCTGATGCTGACATCTGGTCCGGACTGAAGGACCTGACAACGATTACGGACATGTCGTCTACTGTCACTGCATATGATTCTCTCAACATTGAAAGAATGGTGGAGGATTATATGAGTGACCGCATCCAAGTAGGCACGTCACACAGTCCGTACTTATACTGGCAGGAAAAAGAGGCAATTTGGAGGCCCTTGCACAAACTGGCTTTATTCTACCTAAGTTGCCCTCCCTCCAGTGTGTACTCCGAAAGAGTGTTTAGTGCAGCCGCTCACCTTGTCAGCAATCGGCGTATGAGGTTACATCCAGAAAATGTGGAGAAGATGATGTTCATTAAAATGAATTATAATCAATTCCTCCGTGGAGACATTGACCAGCAGCAATTGCCTCCACAAAGTACACAGGGAGCTGAGATGGTGGATTCCAGTGGGGACGAATTGATAATCTGTGAGGAGGGGGATGTACACGGTGATATATCGGAGGATGATGATGAGGTGGACATCTTGCCTCTGTAGAGCCAGTTTGTGCAAGGAGAGATTAATTGCTTCTTTTTTGGTGGGGGTCCAAACCAACCCGTCATTTCAGTCACAGTCGTGTGGCAGACCCTGTCACTGAAATGATGGGTTGGTTAAAGTGTGCATGTCCTGTTTATACAACATAAGGGTGGGTGGGAGGGCCCAAGGACAATTCCATCTTGCACCTCTTTTTTCTTTCATTTTTCTTTGCGTCATGTGCTGTTTGTGGAATGTTTTTTGGAAGGGCCATCCTGCGTGACACTGCAGTGCCACTCCTAGATGGGCCCGGTATTTGTGTCGGCCACTAGGGTCGCTTATCTTACTCACACAGCTACCTCATTGCGCCTCTTTTTTTCTTTGCGTCATGTGCTGTTTGGGGAGGGTTTTTTGGAAGGGCCATCCTGCGTGACACTGCAGTGCCACTCCTAGATGGGCCCGGTGTTTGTGTCGGCCACTAGGGTCGCTTATCTTACTCACACAGCTACCTCATTGCGCCTCTTTTTTTCTTTGCGTCATGTGCTGTTTGGGGAGGGTTTTTTGGAAGGGCCATCCTGCGTGACACTGCAGTGCCACTCCTAGATGGGCCCGGTGTTTGTGTCGGCCACTAGGGTCGCTTATCTTACTCACACAGCTACCTCATTGCGCCTCTTTTTTTCTTTGCGTCATGTGCTGTTTGGGGAGGGTTTTTTGGAAGGACCATCCTGCGTGACACTGCAGTGCCACTCCTAGATGGGCCCGGTGTTTGTGTCGGCCACTAGGGTGGCTTATCTTACTCACACAGCTACCTCATTGCGCCTCTTTTTTTCTTTGCGTCATGTGCTGTTTGGGGAGGGTTTTTTGGAAGGGACATCCTGCGTGACACTGCAGTGCCACTCCTAGATGGGCCCGGTGTTTGTGTCGGCCACTAGGGTCGCTTATCTAACTCACACAGCTACCTCATTGCGCCTCTTTTTTTCTTTGCGTCATGTGCTGTTTGGGGAGGGTTTTTTGGAAGGGACATCCTGCGTGACACTGCAGTGCCACTCCTAGATGGGCCCGGTGTTTGTGTCGGCCACTAGGGTCGCTTATCTTACTCACACAGCTACCTCATTGCGCCTCTTTTTTTCTTTGCGTCATGTGCTGTTTGGGGAGGGTTTTTTGGAAGGGACATCCTGCGTGACACTGCAGTGCCACTCCTAGATGGGCCCGGTGTTTGTGTCGGCCACTAGGGTCGCTTATCTTACTCACACAGCTACCTCATTGCGCCTCTTTTTTTCTTTGCGTCATGTGCTGTTTGGGGAGGGTTTTTTGGAAGGGACATCCTGCGTGACACTGCAGTGCCACTCCTAGATGGGCCCAGTGTTTGTGTCGGCCACTAGGGTCGCTTATCTTACTCACACAGCTACCTCATTGCGCCTCTTTTTTTCTTTGCGTCATGTGCTGTTTGGGGAGGGTTTTTTGGAAGGGACATCCTGCGTGACACTGCAGTGCCACTCCTAGATGGGCCCGGTGTTTGTGTCGGCCACTAGGGTCGCTTATCTTACTCACACAGCTACCTCATTGCGCCTCTTTTTTTCTTTGCGTCATGTTCTGTTTGGGGAGGGTTTTTTGGAAGGGACATCCTGCGTGACACTGCAGTGCCACTCCTAGATGGGCCCGGTGTTTGTGTCGGCCACTAGGGTCGCTTAGCTTAGTCATCCAGCGACCTAGGTGCAAATTTTAGGACTAAAAATAATATTGTGAGGTGTGAGGTATTCAGAATAGACTGAAAATGAGTGTAAATTATGGTTTTTGAGGTTAATAATACTTTGGGATCAAAATGACCCCCAAATTCTATGATTTAAGCTGTTTTTTAGTGTTTTTTTAAAAAAACACCCGAATCCAAAACACACCCGAATCCGACAAAAAAAATTCGGTGAGGTTTTGCCAAAACGCGGTCGAACCCAAAACACGGCCGCGGAACCGAACCCAAAACCAAAACACAAAACCCGAAAAATTTCAAGTGCACATCTCTAAATTGTAAACCAAAGGGTGCTATCCAGAAATATTTTAAAGCAGGTTCAAAAGCTACAGCGTTGCCATCATTGACAGCTTCCATTGCTTCTGAAAGCTGTTTGGTAGAGCACCCTGGCACAGTTCTTTTGAAAGGAAAAGCTGAGAGTGAGGCAGGAGCATCCTCTGCAGAACAAAACTCAGACGAATGTCCAAGTGTCTCAGAAGGATGCTCAGAGGATGAGGCAAGAATGTCCTCTGCAGACATAGAGAATGCACCAAGCATTCTTCATGTGGAACAGCTTAATCCATCTGTGGTAGCCTGCCTCTGGGGTACCCCTCATTTAACTGGGTTAGCCCTTGGAAGGGAGGCTGCGGGGGGTTTAACCTTCCCACCCCAGTTGCTAGGCAACCGCAGCGCCGGGAAGAGAGCTAGGGTGGCTCTGGGACCCAGAGACAACTGACCCCTCTCCATACAGAGCGGGAAACCTGACAGCCGCCTGATTGGAGGGGGAGACGCAGCAAGAAGAAGAGGAGTCCTTTAAAAAGAGGAGAAGAACTGCTGCGTGGGAGAGCGCGTGTGTGCCTAGCTGAAGAGCAAGGAGGTGTCACTGCCGCTGCGCCCGGGAAGCAAGTGAGAGGCAGACGTCACCAGCCCTAGAGAGACGAGACCGCAGGCTGTGTGCGCTGAGCCGCCCGCCGCTGCAAAGGGGAGCCGCCAGCCACAGCCACTACCCGCGAGCCGGGACCCGACAGAAGCCGCCAGTATCTACGCTGCTGAAAGAGAGCCACTGGGTGCCGGAGCGGTCAAGCGGCCACGTAACAGGAGGGAGCCGACCCCGCCGCCGGGCAGTGAGGGGGTGACGCCAGGCGGCAGCCGGGAGGGGATCCCGCTGAAAGAGAGCCGAGAGTAGGGCAGACGCGGCTGGAGAGAACTGCAGCGGCACGAGAAGGAGGAGAGCCGCGCTGACAGCACAGCCGTAACCAGGTACCTGCTTCCCCATGTTGTTCACCTGTAGTACCCACAGTGCCATTACAGACAGCCCCTCTCACTTTGGGCTATCACGGAGCCGATTTAACATAGTATCTTAAACAGGGACAGCCACACGGACTCCCGCAGTGTCTCAAGTCTCCCGGCCCATTTAATACATTAACTTGCCTTTGGAGCCTCAGACTGGGATGGTACTGTAGGATATACCAAACCCCCAGCCTCCATAGGCTGATCACATCTCTGCAGTCTCACGCAGCCATACAAGGAACTGAGACATTCACTAAGCTGCATAGGCCATTTCTTGTGCCCTAAATCTGACCGTTGCTCAGCACTCTTAAGTTAATACTAGTGAAAGCTCACTAGGTTCACATTTGAACTTCTCCGGATTGTGTATCAGGCCAGAGACTGCCTTTACTGCGCCCGCAGCGCCATCCAGTGGTGTTTTACTATACTGTTTGATTATCCCTGAGTTAATTTCTAAACGACCGTTTTTGGTATTACTGTTCTGCAGAGTACTTATGTTGAGGTGGTGATGACCCTTATGCCTATTATACAAATGATATGTGATAACACTTACGTGTTACGTCTATTGTACAAATGATATGTGATAACACTCATGCCTATTATGCAAATGATATGTGAGGTCCCACAATGTGCCTTCTGAGATATAGTTGATTTATTAGCCGGTATTTGAAAATATTAAACGGTGACTTTCTTTCCCTTGACTTAATAAAAGTGCTGTCACCATCCATTTGCTTTTCCTTTATCCGTGGGGTCCTCCTTGGGGTGATTATTCTTCTGCCACAGGCTCCTGAAGAAGAAGTCATGAGAGGTCTCAAGGCCGCAAGCGTCGTCTGAAGAAAGCAGGTACGATTCCACTCACACACAGGGGCACTATTACACATCTCAACCAGACATTAGCATTGCTCTACCTCATTCCCTGAGTGATGCAGAGAAGTTCAATGTTCTAGAGAATTTTTAAAAACCCCCAAAAGATTTTCAATTTCCAAAGAAGCCATTGTATGGAAAGCAGCACAAGTTCCAACATGACTATCTGTCACAATTCAAATGGCTGGCATATTCCAAATCACTTGATGCCGGACTCTGTGTTTTTTGTACCCTTTTCTTTCCGCCAAGTGGTGCAGCAGAAAACTTTGTTTCTGTTCCATATTCTAACTGGACAAAAATGGTTAGCGCATTAAATAAGCACCAAGTCAGTTTAACCCATATGAATGCTGTATCATTAGGCACAGAGTTTATAAACAGCTACAAGGGACTCCTAAAGCCAGTGGACCACTATCTAAGTGCAGAAAGGTGCAGGAATTTTGAAGAAAATAGAGCAAAGCTTAGACCAATAATCAATGCCATCATTCTGTGTGGGCGACAAAATATTGCTCTAAGAGGCCATAGAGCAGGGACGTAAATGGGTGTGTGTGGAGGGGGCACCGCACATAGTGCTGCAGGGTAGGGGGCGCTGTTGGTGGCACTTGTCAATTATCTGTTTTAATTACTTTCACTTGCAGCTTCCCCTTTTTGAAGCCCAGCATCTCCTGACCGCCCCTGTCTCCTATCCTCACCCCTTCTGTCCCTAACACCTGTACAACATTCATGAACTCAACCAGATATTTCTTTGTTATTCAGTCACACTGTCCTTTATTACATTTCAAGATGCTGACATACCCAGGGCTTCGAACCCATAACCTGTGGCATTGCAGTCAGACACTCTATTGAGCTATCTGCCCTTGCATAGAACGGTAGATAGAGAATTCTAAGCTAGAGAATTCTAACTATTTGAAGCTTACCTTGTACTCTGAAAACATTATCAGCATTGTGGCTGAGCAGATCTATGTAGTGTGTAGCTGCAGCAGATTGGATGTGTGGCTGCACACTACATAGATCTGCTCAATTGCAATGCTGAGTATTTTTTACAAAGTGCCAGTAGCTTCATATAGCGTTCATAGTTTTTATGCAGGATCAAACAGCTCAATGAGTAGGGTGTTTGATTAGAATTCAACAGGTTATAGGTTTGAATCCCGAGTATGGCAGTATATTGAAATGTGTTATTTAATTAATGGTATTGTAACTGAATAACAACGAGCTCTCAAGTTAATTGCATGAATGTGGTATAAAGAGGATTAGTGTCAAGTTCCACATTCTTGCAGTGGTCTATACATGTTTTTGACCTGATATTTAACATTTCTTATCGCCACTGTTTGCGGCAGTAAGACATGTTCTGTCGTCAGCATGTATCATCTTACACACTGCACTACCTCCCAGCACTAAATCACTGTGCTTCCTTCCAGCAGTATACCACTGCACTACCTCTCAGCAATACATCAATGCTCTACTGTTCCTCCCCACACAACATAACTGCACTACCGCTCAGCACTACATAATTTCGCTACCTCCCAACACTACATCGCTGCGCTACCTCCCAGCACTACATCCTGTGCAACCTTTCCGCAGTACATTATTACACTGCCTCCCAGCACTACATCACTGTGCTATCAACCAGTTCAACATCACTTCACTACATTGCTGTATTACCACCTAGCACTACATTGCTAGGCTACCTCCCAGCACTACATTACTGTACTAACTCCCCAAACTACATCCCTGCTCTACCTCCCTGTACTACATCGCTGTGCTACCTCTCAGCACTACATCACTGTGCTACCACCCAGCACTACATGAGTGTGCAACCTCCCAGCACTACATTGCTATGTTACCTCCCAGCACTACATTACTGTGCTAACTGCCCAAACTAGCTCCCAGCACTACATCCCTGCGCTACCTCCCTGTACTACATCACTGTGCTACCTCCCTGTACTACATCCCTGCACTACCTCCCTGTACTACATCGCTGTGCAACCTCCCTGTACTACATCGCTGTGCTACCTCCCTGTACTACATCGCTGTGCTACCTCCCTGTACTACATCGCTGTGCTACCTCCCTGTACTACATCGCTGTGCTACCTCTTAGCACTACATCACTGTGCTACCACCCAGCACTACATGAGTGTGCTACATCCCAGTACTACATCACTGTGCTAACTCCATGTACTACATCGCTGTGCTACCTCCCTGTACTACATCACTGTGCTACCACCCAGCACTACATGAGTGTGCTACCTCCCAGCACTACATTGCCATGCTACCTCCCAGCACTACATTACTGTGCTAACTGCCCAAACTACATCCCTGCACTACCTCCCAGCACTACCTCCCAGCATAACATTACTGTACTTACTCCCCAAACTACATCCCTGCGCTACCTCAAGGTACTACATCACTGCACAACCTCCCCACTACACTTTTGCACTATAATAATACACTACCTCCACAAACTACATTTCTACATCTTTCTCCCCTCTTACCCAAAAATAATAAACATTTAAAATGGAAATGACATTCAGACATGTATACATGGAATACATAAGATTTACTGGCAGACGGGATGCCGGCTGTCATTATACCGACAGTGACATCCCGTCTATGGGAATTCCAGCAGCAAGGCAGCAAGTCCCCTTGCGGGCTCACTGTGCTCCCCACGCTTCAGGCTTGGTGGCTCGCTTTGCTCGCAACAGGTTATATTTCCACTCGGTTGGTGGTGTAAACCCGCCAACCAAGTAGGAATGCTCGGTGGTGGTCAGGAATATGGGCACCGGTATTTCACCGTCTGACAAAATTCTGGCGTTGGTCTCCTGAATGCCGGGATCCCAATAGCTGGTATTTCACTGCATCCAGTGTACATACATAATGGATAGGTAATATTAACTATAATACATTTTATGACAGACAAACATTTTTGTTCTAATTAGTCAAGTTAGCACAGGGAGAGAGAGAGACAGACAGGGGGATTGTCAGGGAGAGAGAGAAAGAGAGAGACAGACAGGGAGATTGTCAGGGAGAGAGAGAGAGAGAGAGACACACACACACACACACACACAGGGAGAGTGTCATGGAGAGCGAGACAGTGTCAGGGAGAGAGATAGTGTCAGAGAGAGAGAGAGAGAGAGAGAGAGAGTCAGGAAGTGAGTGATGCAGAGAGACTGTGTCAGAAAGAGAGAGTGTCAGGGGGGAGAGACAGTGTCATGGAGAGAGAGAGAGGAGCAAGAGAGAGAGTGTCAGGGAGAGAGAGATAGTGTCAGAGAGAGAGAGAGAGAGAGAGAGAGAGAGAGAGAGAGTCAGGAAGTGAGTGATGCAGAGAGACTGTGTCAGAAAGAGAGAGTGTCAGGGGGGAGAGACAGTGTCATGGAGAGAGAGAGAGGAGCAAGAGAGAGTGTCAGGGAGAGAGAGATAGTGTCAGAGAGAGAGAGAGAGAGAGAGAGTCTGGAAGAGAGTGATGGAGAGAGACAGTGTCAGAAAGAGAGAGAGTGTCATGGGGGAGAGACAGTGTCAGAAAGAGAGAGTGTCAGGGGGGAGAGACAGTGTCAGGGAGAGAGAGATAGTGTCAGAGAGAGTGTCAGGGAGAGAGAGATAGAGAGAGTCAGGAAGAGAGTGATGGAGAGAGACAGTGTCAGAAAGAGAGAGAGTGTCATGGGGAGAGACAGCGTGAGAAAGAGAGAGTGTCGGGGGGGGGAGACTGTCATGGAGAGAGAGAGGAGCAAGAGAGACAGTGTCAGAAAGAGAGAGTGTCAGGGGGGAGACAGTGTCATGGAGAGAGAGAGAAAGGAGCAAGAGAGAGAGTGTCAGGGAGAGAGAGACAGTGTCTATAAAACATGAGTTTAGTTGACTTTTGGGCATGGAAACTGGCGGCTCTGTCACTGGACAGAACTTATCCCCCCTGAATGTCACCCCTGCAAGTAGAAAGATAACATTTCAGACCACAATCTCCTGTTATTAAATTCAACAAGTGCTTCAACCATTTATTAGTGTTGGAGAAATTTACAGAATATATTTGTCATCTGCAAGACAAAGTAATGTTTTTATTGCTGTGTGCTGTGCATGCATTATTCAGATATAAGATTCTTGCAGGATAAGGAATATTAAATCCACAAGGAAGCCATGGTTTTGGTTTTCTGCAAAGAAAGTAACAAGTGATTTCACCTTGCTGCAGGTGCTCTGTATATAGGGCCTAATTCAGACCTGATCGCTAGGGTACGTTTTTTGCATCCCTGTGATCAGGTAGTCGCTTCTTACAGGGGGAGGGTAAAATTGCTGTGCAGGGGGCGATCGCATGTGTAGAGAGCTGCACAAACAGAAGTTTGTGCAGTCTCTGCACAGCTCAGGACTTACTCAGCTGCTGCGATGATCAAGGCCAGAACTGACGTCAGAAACCCTCCCTCCAAATGGCTGGATCCTCCTGCATTTTTCCAGACACTCCTTTAAAACGGTCAGTTGCTACCCACAAAATGCCTCTTCCTCTCAGTCATCTTGCGATCGCCCTTGAGATTGCTTTGTTCACACCATCCCGTCGCTGCCCGCGCTCCCTGTCGTCGCTGACCGACGCACCTGTGCATTGTGGTGCGCAGTTCAGACCCGATCGCCTGCTGTGCAAAAACGCTCAGCAGCGATCGGGTCTGAATTAGGCCCATAATACCAAAGGACACCGCGCTGCAATGTGGGAGAGAAAAGCACTGCGGATCCCAATACAAGTACGACAGTATCAGCTTTTATGGCAGAGATGGTGTGAAATTGTGCAACTTACACTGTAAATACACCATGATATATTGTTGGTGCTCATTTACACATACAGCGCATGTAGATTTGCATTAGCATGCATCTCTCAATCAGACCCCTATTGTGGACCCATGCTTGTGGACCATACTTACATACTCTCCTGGAAGTTAAGGGAAACTCCTGTCTTTTTTTGAGTAGTCCCCCACACCCCTGGAAGTGTGGCCAGATCTCCCTCATCCCACCCACTTCTATAGTGAAGTGGGCAGGATGCGGAGAAAATACTAACACATGCAGCTCCGTTTTCAGAGGTGGCTCTAAATGATATGAAAACATGTCATTCTGCTCCAACCCTTCCTCCCTGACCCAAGACTTGCAGCATTTTGCCGCTATGGGGGCGGAGCCTAATGACATATTACCCCGGCCCCACCCCCCAAAGTTGACTGCAGCGTCTCCTCCTCGAACTTCTCCCAGAGAGGAGTCCTAACAAGTATGCAAGTATGATGTAGATACAGGTGTATATATTTATGTATTTGAGTACAGGTCTGTACATACTGTATGTACAGTATATTAGAGGAGGCTTGAACCTATGCATGCAGATGTACACTTCTGTGTGTACTGCAGGTGTGGGAATGTATCTATAAGCATACAGTATGGGCTGTATAAATGTGTGAAGTTTGTTTTGTCCTCCTACATACTAGCATTATGTGCACATATTTTTGACCAAAATTATGCTAAGCACCTCAAATTTACCCAGTTATATTGCAGAGTTTACTATCATTATTTTGATTGGCAGTTTTTAGTATTTAGAGTGTGAACCTGCACTTTTTCTTTCATTTTATTCCAGTACTTTTCTATACTCATGTCGATTAGAGATTTGCTGTTTTTGGTTTTGGATCTGTATTAACTTTGTGTTTTGGTTTTACCAAAAGCGCCCTCACGTGTTTTGGTTTTGGAGCTATATCTTTTTCAAGAATTGATTAAAAAGAAGGTTAAATTCACACAATTTGGGCATTTTTTTGTTCCAACATTATTATTAGCCTCAATAACATTCGTTTCCAGACAGTTTTGACCACCTCACAGCCCTCAATATTGTTTTCATCTAGTTCAGGCAAAAAGGTTGCACCGAGCAATCTGGCTGAGTAAGCTAAGAAACAGCAGTGGGAGACACACAGGCCCTCATTCCGAGTTGTTCGCTATTTTTTTCGTTCGCACAACAGAATCGCAAAATTGTGATTACTTTGTACAATAGCGAATATCCGCCCCCAACGGGTTTTTGCTATTTCGTACGCAGCAGTACACAAAGTAGGCGTATGCCAAATGACAACGCATTTATGCATACCCATTGCATAAGTATAAACCTCATCGTTAAAATCCTAACTCATCGTAGATTTACACATTCCCCTTAAATGTGCCCAAGCTTTTGCGAAAAAAACGCACGTCAATGGTTTTTTTTTTCAAATTTAAAGTGAAATAAGGCTCCACAAGCCTTCTTCAATTAGGAATCCAATTAGTGTTCTTCAATTAGGAATCCAATTAGTGTAATGATTGTTAATGGTCATGACCAATTAAGTCTTCAAATAATACCAAAAGAACACTTTGTATGCATAATTGGCCATCCACATTAAATTTAATTTTTTTAAAATATAGATGTGGTAATTGTTTTTTTTAGTTTGTTTTAGTGTACAGGTGTAGTGTGTGACTAAATGTGTTAACATGTGTTTTTAATCAATAAGCTCCTAACTATGTTTTTTTATTTTCCCAGTTTTATTTTTTCAAACACATTCTTAAGTGACATGTCTGAAATGTATAAGCTAAAAATGTTATGCTAGCCAATCTGCAGTTCCTTTATTGCATAAATAAACACAACACCCGATTACCGTATATACTTGAGTATAAGTCGACCCGAATATAAGCCGAGGCACCTAATTTTACCACAAAAACCTGGGAAAACTTATTGACTCGAGTATAAGCCTAGGGTGGGAAATGCAGCTCTACCCGTACACAGACCTCATAGTGCCAGATATGCCCCACAGTGCCAGATATGCCCCACAGTGCCAGATATGCCCCACAGTGCGAGATGTGCCAGATATGCCCCACAGTGCCAGATGTGCCAGATATGCCCCACAGTGCCAGACGTGCCCCACAGTGCCAGACGTGCCCCACAGTGCCAGATGTGCCAGATATGCCCCACAGTGCCAGGTGTGCCAGATATGCCCCACAGTGCCAGATATGCCCCACAGTGCCAGGTGTGCTAGATATGCCCCACAGTGCCAGGTGTGCCAGATATGCCCCACAGTGCTAGATACTTACCCTCCGTCGCTCCCGCGCTGTCTTCTGAAGGAGGGACACGGAGAGCGCAGCGCGCGGCTCTCCTGTGTCCCTCCTGCATCTCCGGCGGCAGCGGCGTGTGTTAAAGGAAGTGCCGGTTCGTGCACTTCCTTTACCACTCAGACGCCGCTGCCGCTGGAGATGCAGGAGGGACACAGGAGAGCTGCGCTCTCCGTGTCCCTCCTTCAGACAGCGCGGGAGCGATGGAGGGTAAGTATCTAGCACTGTGGGGCATATCTGGCACTAAAGCTGACTCGAGTATAAGCCGAGGTGGCTTTTTCAGCACAAAAAAAAGTGCTGAAAAAGTCGGCTTATACTCGAGTATATACGGTAACTTGAATCCAAAAATATTTTTATTAATGTTTTAAACATAACTTTTATTTATTTATTTTTTTTCACTCATTTTTTTTTCTCAAACATATTTTTGTAGTAATTCAACATTTTGAACTAAACCAAGCAGTTGCTGGCGCATATTCGCCAGAATTTGGCCCATACTTATGGGATCTCCAACGGTAGCATCTGAAATTAAGATACCAAATAAACATTACTAACTTACTCACATTACAGATTATACAAACAAGCCACAAAGCACACTTTAACGCAGGCATGTCCAAACTGCGGCCCTCCACCTGTCTTGAAAATACATATACCAGCATGCCTTAACGCAGTTGTGCTGTCAGAGAATGCAGAAGCTGTGTCTGGCCATGCTGGGATGTCTATTTTCTCAACAGCTGGAGGGGCGCAGTTTGTGCAGGCCTGCTTTAATGTCCAAGTAACTACATAATGGATGTATAAATGTGAAAACATTAGCACAACAACACACAAGCCTGCTCAGCAAAGTTTTTAAAATTAAAAATACAAAGTGTACGACACCATGGGGTACATGCAGTAATATTGGAGTTTGATTTTAGATGGGACGTTACCCATAGCAACCAATCAAATTAAACATATTATCTTGTAGAAGGTGCCAAATTAATTAAAAGTATGCTCTGCTTGGTTGCTATGGGCAACATCACAACTTAAATAGTAATACCATCTTAGTAAATGTCGTGTCATGCAGGGATTCATTCACATCTGGAGTGAAGCAGTCTTTTTTTTTTTTTTTGGTCCAGCATCATCACACTGCATATCCACATCTTCAGCAGGACCACATATCCTAGCATGCCCACCCTCCATGAAAGCCTGCCTTACAACAGAAGGTCTAAGAGCTTTAAAAAAGTAAAACGCATAAATAGTAGGAGTGTAACTTTCCCAACAAAAATAACTGTGTCCTTAGCCTGCCTAATAAATTGACTCCTGCAACTTTAATGTGCAAATATTGCATTAACCAGGCACTATTGTAAAATTTAAACCACACAAAAAGTTCCACTCAGGTCTAAATGTTTGGCATATAATGTTTCATATACAAACCGTGTTGTGCAGGCAAACCTCTCCACATAAGCATTGAACCTTCACAAAAGATTGGCCACAGTACAACAATGCATTTATTTTAATGTGTCGCTAAATACTATTTTACAAATTAAAACAATGTGTGTGAAATTACTTTCCTCTGCCGCTTGCCCACCTCCCTCAAGTGGCTCCGGGGCCTCTGCTGCCCATTCTGATGGTGGCGAAGGTGTTTGGCTGGGGGATGGAGACTGGATGGGGGAAGGAGGCAGGATGGGGGAAGGAGGGTCCATTTGGGAAAGAGGATGGAAGGGGGAGGACCTTACAGAGGGTGGTTGAGCAAGATAGGGTGAGGGTGGTGGAGAGGTGGTTTGGGACATAAAGGGGGAGGGGGGCAGAGAGGGGAATTGTGAAAAGGAGGGGGATTGGGCCGGAGAGGGGGATTGGGCCGGAGAGTGTGATTGGGCCGGAGAGTGTGATTGGGCCGGAGAGTGTGATTGGGCCAGAGAGGGGGATTGGGCGGGAGAGGGGGATTGGGAAAGAGAGTGAGTTTGGCCGGAGAGGGGGTTTTGGAAAGAGAGGTGGATTGTGAAGGAGAGTGGGAGTGGGCCGGAGAGTGGGAGTGGGCCGGAGAGGGGGAGGTGGCCGGAGAGGGGGAGGTTGCCGGAGAGTGGGAGTGGGCCGGAGAGGGGGAGGTGGCTGGAGAGGGGGAGTTTGCCAGAGAGGGGGTGTGAGCCTGAGAGGGGGTGTGGGCCGGAGAGGGGGTGTGGGCCGGAGAGGGGGTGGTGGCCGGAGAGGGGGAGTGGGCCAGAGAGGGGGAGTGGGCCACAGAAGGGGAGGTTGGCGGAGATGGTTGTTGGGCTGAAATTTGGCCTCTTCTGCCAGCCACTGCTCGCCGTTGTGCTTGCCCTAGAATGACATATGTAATAATTTTTTTTTTATTGTTTAAAAAACATCATGTTTCCAAAACATTGATATTGACCATGTTAAATACACATAAAAAGTTATTTGGTACAGCCGCTAGCATGTGTACCAACTCAGTACAACGACATTAACAGTTTCACAAGCACTTTGCTACACACTCAGTACTGCAAACCATAAGCACACACAATGTTGAAGCTTGTGTAAGTATTTTGATACAATAGTGTCATTACCCAGTCTGCTAAATGTATAAGTATAGATCCTCTTAGTCAAAAAGTGATGTATGTAGAAATTAAAATTGCAGCAAATAATCTCAGTGTCAACAAATTGCATGTAGTGTTCAACTTACTGCGTCTACGTCGTATGCGTATTTGCTGGCGTAGCTCCACCAACAGCTCCGGCGTGCGACGGCGGAGGTCGCTCCACCGCCTCTCTAGTTGTATTATACTACGCCGACTGCGGATGTTCCTCCGCAATATGTGGCGGACCTCCGCGTAGGCCTCGCGCTTAACCCTGTTAGGGATTACGGGCCCTGCGCGGCATTCCATCACAGCGACAAGCACGCGCAGCTCCCAGCGTGTGAAGGCAGCTGCGCGCATGGTGCCAATGGCGTTTCCCATACATGGGTATGTATTTATAGTGTGTGTGGTTCTTTTTAATTGGTTAAAATTGCATGGTGTCATCTGTATTAAACTTTATTGATATGTGTACATAAATGTTCATGACAGTGTGTACATTTTGCATCAGCGTTAATTCGCACCTGCGAAAAGTTAGTGTAAATGTTGATAAAAATTATACTAAATACAACTTTCACACACAAACTCACTCACAATCACACTCACACACTCACATACACACACTTATTTTAGCAAATTTGGGGTCCACACACAGGATTAAAATTAACTAGCATTGTAGATTCGAGCATTGTAGATTTGTATGTTCAAATGTAATTAAAATAACAAAGTAGCTTTAGAAATATGTCTCTATAGAGTTATATATATATATACATACACAAACATATACCTGTTTATTTGTGTTTGGGAATCATAAACATATACGTCTCTCTCTCTCTGTGTCTATATATATATATATATATATATATATATATATATTTATATATATATATATCTATATATATATATATGTATATATATATATATATATTAGATGTGTTGTCAAAATACTATATATATATATATATATATATAGAGAGAGAGACAGAGAGAGAGAAAGTGAGAGAGAGAGAGAGAGAGAGAGAGAGAGAGAGAGAGAGAAACAACATACACAACAAATAAACAAAAAAAAATAAAAAAAATACAAATCTGTTTACTCACCACATTTTGCTGAATCAATCAGCTACACAAAGTCAGAAAGCTTACGTCATTTAGGATCATATGTTGTGTCATTTGTAATGTAAACAGATGCACAAGCCAAACATAAATTCAAAAGAAAAAATAGAAACAAAGGTCATTTACACAATTTATAAAATAAAAAAAATTTAGAAAAATTTGAATAAAAAATAGATTAAATAAATAACATGATAAGGAGAACATTACACATTAATTGTTATCCTAAACAAAAAAATAGACTCACAAAACAACACCAACACACTATGAACTTTACCAAGCTACCTAAATGACATCAGGGCAAAATATAGAAAAAAATACAGTGACCTTTGATAAACCACAATAAAGAAAGAATGATAACATTACCTGAAATAATCACGGACAATTCGTGCCCTTACTTCATTCCCCCGCCAGGACACACTCCCCCCACCGAATGACCGGCCAACCCCTGGCTCCTCATCCGGCAATTCCTCCATTTGGGGAAGCTCTACGCGACTCCTTACAGCGATGTTATGTAGGATCGCGCACAGGACCACAATTTTACTTACCATCTCCGGCGAATACATGATGACGCCACCAGTGCGGTGGAGCACACGAAAACGCCCTTTAAGGACACCAATCGTGCACTCCACCAGCTGTCTAGTGGCAGTAAGCGCGGAGTTAAATGCCGTCTGTGGTCCTGGCCTGGGCTTACTGTAAGGAGTCATGAGCAAGGGGGTGCAAGGATATCCACGGTCTCCTGTTTGATTTGATGAAAATAGAAAAAGTATAATCGGTCAAAACAGAATGTAATAAAAAATATGACTGTTCTAAACATAACAATAGTAAACTCACCCAATAACCACATGTCTTGGCCTTCCCTCGATCTTAATCTCTGCCATATCCCTGATTGTCTATTGACATGTGCATCATGTGAGTTCCCCGGGAACTTTGCATTCAGGGACAGGATCTGGAGGGATGGCCCACAAACAACCATTACATTCAGAGAATGAAACAGTTTCCTGTTTCTATAAATTTCTTCATTATGTCTTGGTGCAACAATAGCTACATGTGTTCCATCCACAACCCTAATAACGTGTGGGAAGCGACTACCACCTTCCTGAAATTGCCGCTTCACCACATCCAGGGCACCATCATCCAAAGGCATAGCTATAAATTGCTTAACTCTTTTTATGAAAGCTTGGCTGACACGCCGCAGGACCTTACTGAACTTGCCCTCCGACATGCCAACCAGATCTCCCACCACATGCTGATAGGACCCAGTGGCAACAAAATGTAACACGGCAAGGAATTGTGTCAATGCTGGTATTGCTGTAGGATACCTAATGGATTGTTCTAGATCACTCTCTATTATGGAGAGAGTGTCTAGGATTAGATGAGGTGGCAGCCTGTATCTGCGCAATACCACATCATCAGGCATCCCAAAAAGGAGGACACGGGTACGGGAAATTGGTGGCCTAGCACGCCTCCGTTGCCTTGGAGGATGAGGAGCCGGTTGGGGTTGGAGGGCTTGCGGCGGTTGGGGTGGGAGTGGTTCCGTGGATTGTGGTGGGAGGGCTTCAGCTGCCACATGAATGGACATCACCAACTTAAAATGAAGGTAAGAATCATTAAAAATACATTAAAAAAATAAAAAAACATTGACATCCATAATCAAAGTCAAAGTGTATGGGTGTTAACTTACTGCTTGTGCGTACTCCATTTCTTCAAAATTAAAATACGGACCAAAGACACATAATTGGATTAAAAAAAAAAATAGCTAATTATCTACAACATATAGGTTAACATCACAAATCATATAGATTTTGATATCAAACCTACCCATATAATTAATGCAACAATATATTGTATACAAAATAAGTATGCCTAATTTAAATTAATAAAACAAAATAATAAAAAAACAGAAAACACAGATCCCAAAAAAAAGGGGGTCCTTTAGTATCAAATACATAAAAAATCAGCCCTACTTTGGCAAAAGAAAATGCTTTGTGAAAAAAGAAATGAGACACCTACAAGAGAGAGAAATGGCCTATAAGAAATCAGATACACACTTGCAACAAACACACACCAGGACATACAGGGATAGGCAACTTACCTGCTCAATAAATTAAGGCTCCAAATTGGGCAGAAGAAACAACCCAAAAAAGGCCTACTTGGCCAGAAAATAACTGTGGATTCTAAATCCACTAATGAGACACCTACAAGAGAGAGAAATGGCCTATAAGAAATCAGATACACGCTTGCAACAAACACACACCAGGACACACAGGGATAGGCAACTTACCTGCTCAATAAATTTAGGCTCCAAATTGGGCAGAAGAAACAACCAAAAAAAGGCCTATTTGGGCCGAAAAGAAATGTGGATTCTAAATCCACTAATGAGACACCTACAAGAGAAAGAAATGGCCTATAAGAAATCAGATACACACTTGCAACAAACACACACCAGGACACACAGGGATAGGCAACTTACCTGCTCAATAAATTTAGGCTCCAAATTGGGCAGAAGAAACAACCAAAAAAAGGCCTACTTGGCCAGAAAATAACTGTGGATTCTAAATCCACTAAGGAGACACCTACAAGAGAGAGAAATGGCCTATAAGAAATCAGATACACACTTGCAACAAACACACACCAGGACACACAGGGATAGGCAACTTACCTGCTCAATAAATTAAGGCTCCAAATTGGGCAGAAGAAACAACCAAAAAAAGGCCTACTTGGCCAGAAAATAACTGTGGATTCTAAATCCACTAATGAGACACCTACAAGAGAGAGAAATGGCCTATAAGATATCAGATACACACTTGCAACAAACACACACCAGGACATACAGGGATAGGCAACTTACCTGCTCAATAAATTAAGGCTCCAAATTGGGCAGAAGAAACAACCAAAAAAAGGCCTACTTGGCCAGAAAATAACTGTGGATTCTAAATCCACTAATGAGACACCTACAAGAGAGAGAAATGGCCTATAAGAAATCAGATACACACTTGCAACAAACACACACCAGGACAGACAGGGATAGGCAACTTACCTGCTCAATAAATATAGGCTCCAAATTGGGCAGAAGAAACAACCAAAAAAAGGCCTACTTGGCCAGAAAATAACTGTGGATTCTAAATCCACTAATGAGACACCTACAAGAGAGAGAAATGGCCTATAAGATATAAAGTCTCCACTCGCAACAATAGAACGGATACAATGTAAATTACAGGTCACACAAATATTACAAAGTACATGAGATTAAATTTATATGCAAAAACATTATCCACCAAAATACTAATACCCTGTTTAAAACAATACAAACGACCATTGCACACCCATACATACTGGGTCTGTTAATATCCTAATTTAGTAATACTAACAAAATTACACTCGCATAAAATAAGCACTACGCAACACAACATTAAAACATTTGCAAGCAAACAAACGCACATTTGTCTGCAATATACTGAAACAGAAACTCACTCTGAAATGTTTGAGCAAACACGACCACCTTGTATGAAACTGGACAAAACTGCATCTGGCATCATACACCCACTCACACAGGCTGCAAAGCTGGCTTTTAAATAGGCTGTACAATTACTGGAAGTATTAGCATAATTGACACCTGTGCGAATTACCGCACTGGAACCCACACGCAGCTATAAATCGCTAGACACCTGTGCAAACAGACATGCCACCAGCAACATGGCTACTCGTGAACAGATGGCAGCAGAGATTGACCGCGTGCAGCAGCAGATGTCCGCTTTGACACATAGGCGCCTAGCGTTGCGGAGGCAGATGCTGGAAGCTGCAAGTTCGGATTTTCAGATAGCAGGACCCAGTACTGTACAAAGTCCATCTTCTGATACCCAGGAGTTAGGAGTGAATCCCCTGCCAGACATAGATACTGGGGTAACTGAGGGAGATTCCAGAATAACATCTCAAACACAAAGTACACAAGCAGCTAGTGAAGAGGAAGATGGTGAGGAGGGACAGGACGATAGCTCACAGGCTACATCCAAAAAAAAAAAAAAAAGACACTAAGAGGGAGTTATGTGTTTTGGTCACACAGGCCATGGAAAAAATTAATCGAGGACCAAAAAACATGGGTGCTGCATCCAAAGAGCGAATCTGGAGGGACTTCACTAATTCTGTTAATGAAGTCGGCTCAATAGTCCGCACATCACAGGAAGTTAGAAGACGGTAAGTGTATATTGACACACCATTTTCTGAGCCAAGTATTATGAAAAACTTACCTAGATGTGATGTTGCCTATAGCAACCAAATACATAACATGTGTACTATCAATTAAAGCTGGTATTCATAACTTTTCTGTACTTTGGCCCTATTTTTCATCACATATGTAGTTGGGCTGACTTCAAATCCCGCCTGAAGGGCAAGAGGTCTGCGGAGTGGAATGCCTCGAGGGCAACAGGGGGAGGTCCAGCTGCCACTGTGGAGTGCACAGATCTTGAGGAGATGGCAATGGACTGTGTGAGTTACGAGGAGGGGGTTGGGGTGTCTCATATGGACACGGACCTGCCTGAAATACTGAATGCACATGACTTGCCAGGTAAGTTTACACACAGATTCCTAAACAAATAATTTTGTGGTTCAAAAAGTCTCATGTTTTTTTCTTCTCTTTTTCCACTCATTCTTATTTTTGCTTGGAACATAACCCAGCACAGGTGGGTGAGCAGGTAGAGTCAGAGGAGGGTTATGTGGCTGAGGTGGGGGGACCTAGTGTCTCTGGCACTGTGGGACCACAAATTCCATCCATCCAGATTCCAACTGGCCCCCCCACCCAACCCTCTGCTATCCCGGACATCCTGTCTCAAATTGCAAGGCATGGTGAGAGCCTAAATGCTTTTCAAGACAGGATGATCCGGAAGGTAAGCCAGATACCTGTCCGGCTCACTGAGCACAGAACCAGTGTGGAGCAAGGTGTAGCTCAACTCTGCCAAGGTCTGGCAGAGATCAGGCAGGGCCAAGAGCAACTTGCCTCCTTCAAACAAATTGCAAATTCCATTCTTCAAGGGCTCCAGGACATCGCTGTCTCCCTTGCCCACTGTGGCAGAGAGCCAGCCACATCTGTTCCCTCCCCTCCCTCTGCCCAGGAAGAACATCCCACTGGGCAGGGCCCTCGAAGGTCGCTTCGCAGACTGAGCCATGAAGAACTACATCAGGCGGGTAAAAAGAAGAGAAAGTGATGTCTCTCCAGATGGGCAGCACCCATGTTTTACATGTTGCCTCGATGTTTTTGTTTATTTTTGGCTTGTGTGGCCAGAATGTACAACTACCTCAAAGTGAAAGGGTATATTTGTGTTTTTTTAAATTGTAGCCTGTGAGTTATTTTCGTGTACACCTGAGCCATCTTCCTCTAACTAGCGTGCTGTGTATGGTTGTGTTTGTGTGTTGGTTACAGAATCGAGCTCAGTTCCCCTAAAAGTTTCGTCTGGCTGGAGGTTCACAACATATACTTAATTACTTATTAAATCTTAAACATCATATTTTGTCAGAAGATGGTGTTACCATAGTACTGGGTTATGCTATGTGAATTTTGTCAGTGGCATCTGCTTGTTGCTATGTCCATCTTTGTATGTGATGCTCATCTGGAGCCATGTTGTGTTTCTGTTTTAATATATTTTTTGAAGTAAAAAATATTGATTACAAAATTGTTTGTGTGTTTTATTAAAGGTTATGCACTATGGAAAACTGTGCCCTGTAAACTTTAGCATGGCATATAGACATTTGTGGAACAAGGGAACAATCAGAATATTCATACAAACATTGCATATTCTAATTTAAAACAGGTATGCCTTGCACAACACTTAACTGGGCATATAAATAAATAAATAAAAATAGGACCTTGGGTTACTAGGGGCAACATGACATAATATTAGATAGGGACACATATTCCAAACAAAATTTAAATTAAAAATAATAAGTAACATTAAGTGTAGGCTGCATTATGTTGTTCATGTTATTTGTTATGTACAAAGGAATATGTCTATGTTGTTAAGATTTAGCTGATGTAGTTTAGAAGTTGGTTTATTGTCACTTGATTGCATTTGCTAGTATTAAAGAAATAATTACAACATGCATTTAACATCAATGTTTATTTTGCACTTAAAATAAATAAGGCATTATTTGGTAGCGTGTCAGATTTATAGGTGCTAACAATGAAAATGTTATGTGTCCAGACAATTGCTGTTTGTAGTATTTTGGCAGACCAGTGTTTGACAAGTAATTGGGCAACAGGTGAATTCATTTGCTAAATAATTGCTAATTAGGGCAGACACACTTGTAACAGTACTTCGCAAGTGCAGAGTAACTGCAGACTTACTCCTCGGCTGCGACAAGATAGCGAACATTTGTTGTGTACATTTTACCATCAGATACGCATTTCTGCTAAAAACACGCCTACTGCTGGTTGCATACTCCCACACTAGCCGCCCACTTTCACGCCCATTTCGTTAGATAGCGAAGCCGAGCCTCTGTCACGCCTCTGTCACTCCCTATTTTCGGTGGTGCAGTACGTGCAGAATTTCAGTTAGTACGTTTGCACAAGCGTCGTATCGCTCCCTTTGCGCACGCGCACTTCAGCATTCGCGCATGCGCAGTTAGCGTTTTTTTGCCATTTGCGATGCGATGAACTGCTGCGAACAACTCGGAATGAGGGCCCCACATGTGACTGTTCAACTTAAAATATGGTACATCTAGGAAACAGAGTGGCAGTGCAGTGGCAGACAGGATAGCAGTTTAATTAACTGTATGACCCCATAGAAAGTAACTAAGAATGCTTTCATTAATCAAGAAATAGATCAGAGGACCGAGAGAGGTACAGTACAGGGAAATGGAGGTAATAAAAGTAGAATTAAAAAATTGTCAAAGGAAACTGTATAGTCCACTGGGGCAGAAACTGATTTGAATGACTAAGTATTCTCTGTGAGCGACTCGCAAAAAGACAATAAAAGAAGAATAAAAAGTTTGATTGATTGTGGTAGGCATTGGCAACTGTATGGTCCATATTCTCTGTGAGGTGAGGCCTAGCGGCAAAAGGACAATAAAAGATTAAGACTGTTACCAATGACCCCACAAAATGCAGCCGATAATGAAAAGATAAGTGGTGCAAGATGGAATTGTCCTTGGGCCTTCCCACCCACTCATGTTGGATATTAAAAAGGACATGCACAGTTTAAGAAACCAAGCAATTCAGAGACAGGGATTTACCCCTTTTGTGACTGAAGTGCTTGGTTTATTTGGGCCCCCACAAAACAAGTTACAAATGGGTTTAGGCAGCTCAGCTAACAGCTCTACAGTAGCATGATGTCATCATCATTCTCACCCTCATCAGTGTGTACCTCACACAATATTAATTCATCCACCATTACAGAATTCTCTGTACTGTACTTTTATATAATTGCCGGTAAAGGTCTTCCTTGAGGAATTTCCCGTTCATTTTGATGGACATCATCTTTTCCACATTTGAAGGAAGTAGCCTCCTATGCTGATTGTTGACTAGGTTCCCGGCTGTGCTGAAAACTCAGAGTACACACTTAAGGGTGGGCAGCTTATGTAATGCAAAGTTTGTACAAAGGCTTACAAATTGCCTTTTTTCCTTCCAATACTCAAAGGGACTCTGTGATATGCCTATTTGCACACTGTCATTTAAATAATCCTCCACCATTCTTTGGATATTGATTGTATCAGATGGAGTTATGGTAGAGGTGTCACTAATTTTTGGCAATTCTTTTAGACCCAACCAAATGTCAGAATGTTGTGTTGATTCCTTTGCATCACCACTGGGTCTCTTGGGAAAGCTGAGTTTTTTCCTGCCAGCAGTTGGTGCCAGAGACACTGAAGTAGGAGATGTTGTTGTATTGTGTACTACTTGAGCTGCCAACTTGCTCACCAGGAGCTCTTTGTATCTCTTAAGATCTGGGTCCATTGGAAAGAAAGACACAAAGTATGATTTAAACCTAGGATCAAGCACGTTCGCCAAAATGTACTGATCTGATTTCAAGATATTGATGACCCATGGATCCCGGCAAAGTCAATAAAGGACTTGATCTATAAGTCTGACATACTTAGTGGAATTGCTTAGTTTTATCACCTCCTTTAATTTCTTGAGCTGCTTTTCCAAAGGTCTAATTAGAGAATTCTCCTGACTCAAGCTGGCAGTGTATGAACTCACTTCACAGGTGACTACTTAGAATAGTTTCAGCACCTTGCAAAACACGGAAAGTATTCTCCACTGCATTGCAGTAAGGTATATTACCCCTCCTCTCTCACTGTCATGGCTTGTTGTGTAGCTTTGGATGCCTTTCTGCTGTTCCTCCATCCACTGAAGCATGTAAAGGGTAGAATTCCACCTTGTTACTATCTCTTACTTCAGTTGGTGGCAGGGCAGATTGAACAGTTCTTGCAGCTGATGTAGTCTTCTGCATGTATCTGCTGAATGCATAAAATGTCTCTAAATTTTTCAGGTCACAGACAGCATCTCCTGCACACCCCTGTAATTTTTTTTAAAGACTCTATACTACTAAGTTAATTGTGTGAGCAAAACAGCTGTAATGCCTACACAATATTTGTAGCATTATCAGAAATCACAAATCCAGAGGAAAGTCCAAGTGAGGTAAGCAATTTTTCTATGACATACCTTAGGTTTTCTAAGAGTTTAAGAGCGCTATGCCTCTTAGTGAAGCCAGTGATACAGAGAGTAGCCTGCCTATGAATGAGCTGGCATTTTTTGTTAGATACTGCAGCTGGCGAGTCACCCACCCAGTGGGCTGTCTCATGTAATCTTTAGTTTGCCCACTACAGCTAGTCCACATATCTGTGGTTAACTGGACAGTGGGTACAATGGCATTTGTGGGCCAATAATTTGGTGTTTTTTTAACATCCTGGTACAGGCGAGGCATTGTTGGTCTAATATTATGGAACTGAGATGGAATTTGGTAGCAGGGACACAAGGCCTCAATTAACTGTCAAAAACCCACTGCATTAATGGTGGAAATTAGACACAGATCTAATACTAGCATAGCCATCATGGCGTCAGTGATCTGTTATGCGAATGGGTGACAGCTGTTTACTTTCTTTCTCTTACAAAAAATTATTTAACAGTCAATTGTTTTTTATTTTTTTATTTTTTTAATACTAGTCTTCTTGGTCCCCTTCTGGGATGAAGATCCATCCCCAGCAGCAGCAGCAGGCCTAGCGATGAAGGATTCTTCTGAGGAATCCTGGATAGGAGAGGAGTCACCTAGCCTTATCAAATTAGATGCAGGACTACTTCCAATGATTAGTGAGGATATTGATGATGAAGGTGTTGATGGTGGCGATTGCAGGTGCTGTCATTTTGCTGAGAGAAGGGGGCTAGCTGATGTTGGACTGCTTGTTGGTATTTTTTAGCACAAGTTTCTGAATTTCTCAAAAACTTTCCATGAACTCGCTGCAGATAACATAACAGGGAGAAGGTTCCTAGATGGTTAATGCCCCTACTGGTACTAATTGTGAGTTTGCAAACACTACAGATGGCTAGACAAATGTCAGGATTATGATAATGGCCTTTTTTTAATAATGGGTAAGAAATGCTTCCACTGGTGCCTGACTTAAACAAACAACATCCTCTTCCTCCTCATCAGCGCTGGTGACCTCATCCGCTTGCCCTTCCACAGTGGCATCCTCAAATTCTATGTTACCAGCTGTACTTCTGCTGCTCAACCCAAAATTTGGAGATGGAGCAGAAATGGTGGAAGGAGGCTTCTCTACGAGTACAGCATCAGAAAGGTTGGGCTCACACATAGCACTCGTGGACACACATAGGGCCGGTTTAAATGTTGCCCCCCACTCCCACTCAGAATCACGACTGCCATTTGGGCCTTTTTCACGCTCGTGATAACTGGGGGGCATTTGAATATCGCCCCTCAATCTCCCGTTGGGTGCGATAACATTTGAATTCCCCCCTTAGACTCTCCTCAGGAATTTGTGACATTTCTGTTTCTGGACACAGTTTTTTTCTACTGCCTGAGTGGTTTTACTTTTTTTCAGCATTGATTTTCAGGTTTTAATTTTTTTGACACCTCTTCTACACTCTGAGTGAGAAGGGCTTGCATCATCAACATGAGAGGCCAAAGAAGATGCCTTATTGAGAATTGCAGAGCCACCACTCATAAATAAAGGCCAAGGCCTGAACCTTTCCCTGCCACTGCATGTGGTGAATGGCATACTGGCAATTTTATATTTTTCAGCACAAAACTTTTCCTTTAGCAGAGGTGTTTTTTTTTTTAAACCAATGTAAATTGTTTTTGTTTGTTTTTTAATTACAGATTTAGTAGATGATGTTGAAGGACTGGTATCATCATGACTGGTGGCAGCAGCTGCAGCATTAGTTTGTGGTTGCTGCTCCTGCTCTTTTCTTGACCTATTGTCATGATCCATATCGATAAACACATACACAAGTTGTACAAAATCAACTACAGTTTAATAGTATTATTTATTTACTTGAAATTTTTTAGAAAATCACCACTCACTGCAGAGTCACAGTACTTATACTGTAGGTTATGTGAACACAGCGGGGTAAGACTTTCGTAGTTATAGTACTTATATGTTATGTGAACACAGTGGGTGGTACAGCACACACAAGTTGTGAAAAAATTAAAATACGTTTTATTAACTTTTTTAAAACTTTTTTTGCAAAACATTTTTTTAAATTGCTTCTGTGTTGGAATACTGGACAGACACGTCCGCAGCACTGGGACAACACAGCTTAGCAGTCACTGGCTTTAACACAGCCACTTCAGTGGATGGACACAGCAGCAGCCACTGGACACAGGAAGTTTATGATGTTTTGATTCCTTTTGGAATCTGAGCAAGGTGGGAAAACCTGAACCACCCCTCGGATTCACTCAGATCCCGGAAGCTCAGATGGGCTCGGTTTTCTGAAAACTGAGCCTGCTCATCTCTAATGTCTACAGTATGGGGGTCATTCCGAGTTGATCGCTAGCTGCCGTTGTTCGCAGCGTAGCGATCAGGCTAAAAATCTGCATTTCTGCGCATGCGTATGGGCCGCAGTACGCACGCGCAAAGTACTTTCACACAAAACTATGCTATTTTACACAAGGTCTAGCAACACTTTTCAGTTGCTCTGCTGATCGTTGAGTGATTGACAGGAAGTGGGTGTTTCTGGGTGGTAACTGAGCGTTTTCCGAGAGTGTACTAAAAAACGCAGGCTTGTCAAGTAAAAACACAGGCGTGTCAGGTAAAAACGCAGGCGTGTAAGGTAAAAACGCAGGCGTGCCTGGGGAAACGGGGGAGTGGCTGGACGAATGCAGGGCGTGTATGTGACGTCAAAGCAGGAACTAAACTGCAGTGATTGCAAGGTAGGAGTAGGTTTGGAGCTGCTCAGAAACTGCATGAAAAGATTTTCCAGCAGTTCTGCTAACCTTTCGTTCGCACTTCTGCTAAGCTAAGATACACTCCCAGAGGGAGGCGGCTTAGCGTTTGCACTGCTGCTAAAAGCAGCTAGCGAGAGTTTAACTCTGAATGAGGGCCAATATCCATGTACCCTCGTGCACGAGTTCTGCAGATCCACAAAACACCTGTAGAACACGCACACGTACAACAAGCAGACATGTAATTATAATAAAGAGACCTCAACCTACAGAGGCGTAAATTACTAACCTAAAACATCAGAAATCACATAAAGTATCGTTTTGTTCGGTGCTCTCACTCACAGCCCTATAATTACGGTAATTTTGACATAAACCTGCCAGTCACTGTAAGACTGAAAACCAATCTTATATTATTAAGTTTGCTATGACACTGTAATAGAGATATCCATTCCCTATGGAAAAGCTTTTAAAGTTCCATTTGCTCTACTATACTGTCAGCAAGGGGCTACATTCGCTTTCTAATAAGATAAATTAATGCAAATTCCAGAATCAACAAGAGCCAAACAAATGAAGTTTTACAAAAGCATAATAAAATAGAGTAATCTAATCACAAATAATTGCATTAGTGTGCATCTAATTCCGCCGAGAAGGAAGGTTTTCTTCTTCAGCGATTAAAGAGGTCGCTTTCAATTTGTCGGGGATTTTTCCAACATATAAAGTGTTTCTCATTTACTTAACTTACTAATAAAAGATGTTAAAAACAGTTTTAAAATATTAGGATTGTAATAAAATAATCATACCACTTTATAAAGATAATGGACGTCTCAAAATGGAGGGGTAGAGAGCCCGCCTCATATGTGTAGACAAACCCGATGGTTTGCATACAACTAGGATGGTGGGTGGACGGCGCAGGACACCTTCAACACATGCACAGAACAGGCCCTGCGTTGTGTCACAGGAAGGGGGCCTGTGAAGTTGCCCATGGCAACCAATCAGCTGCTCCGTACAATTGTATAGTATGCAAATTATAAATGTTACCTCAATGCTGATTGGTTGCCATGGGCAACTTCTCCACTGGCTCACTTCTCCACACTTTTCACTGCTTCATGAATAGACCCCTTACTGGCCTCTGCAGCACAGATGATGTCTGCAAATATATTGGACCATCTGGCTGTGTCTACAGGTGACCTACACTTGCTGCGGTAGGCTGATGTCACAAATTCAAATGCCACCCAGCTGGAGATCCTGACTGACACATGGAGCATCCGATCGATAAGTGTGTACACTTACATTGATTGGATGCTCGGTTGTCATGGCGGCGGACCAGCTGACGTGTCAGTCAGGTGTGTACCCAGCCTAAGGCTTACTAAGATGGCCAATGCTGCAAAAAATCATGAATGGTTTATCCGATGCTAAATTTTCAGATGCACCGCTTGGATCTGTAATGCCATCAGTAGGTGTATTTTGGCGAAGCCCAGGTGTAGATGCCTATGTATGCTTGTGAGCTTAAAGGTGACCTCAGTAGGCAATGGGCCATCACCTAGTCCTCTGGCCAACTTGCCAGCTGCCTGAAGCCTGAGATGCTATATTCCCCTAGTGCCGTCTGAGCTCAGGTGCCTGAAAATGCACTGGTGAAAGATCACACCTCTGCATTAGTAAGGCGCTTTGCACTGATAACTTTATTTTCTGATGCACTGTTTTTCCTTTACCCTGGCTGTTTGGCTTTGGCCAATTTATTTATTTATTTCACTTTTTCATGTTTGTTTCTACATTTTTTGTACCTTTTACCTCACCTTTTTGTATTTTTTTGTGAATGTTTGTGGTGGGTTTGGGTGAGACCCTTATGGGCTGCCCTCTCTCCTAGTCTCTTGAGGCTCTCACTTTTTTAGGAAAACTGAAGAATCCGGTCCCCAGGGGTTAGCTTCGGCCAACCCTGAGGAGAAAGGGGCGACCCGAGCCTTGTGCCGGAGGGAAGCCCAAATACCCTTGACCCCTAAGGGGTTTTCTTGTAGAAGCTTCAAGACTTCTTCTGATACTGTATATCAACCCAATTAGAGCAATATTTTCATACTGTTATACAAAATATGAAGAATGAAGATGCAAATCCGGAACTCAAATATTGTATCGTCCGAAACTTCATACCTCAGCATATGTCTGGTTCCATCTAAAAATATATTTGCACAGAAGTTTAATGCAACATCACTCATCTCTAAGTACAATGCTTCAAACTGTGCAATTCACTGCTCATCTCCCCCAACGAGTGACATTAATGATTTCATAGAAATATAAGGTTGCTTTGCATTAAAACAAGACAACTAAATAAAGTACCAAAAGAATTTTAGTAATTTAAAATAAAATGTATTCAATTAATTTATTTAAATAATGTTATTTATTTTACACATTTTTGAAACAGGAGTGTGCTACTGCGCAGACCCCATGTTGCTGTTACTCCAGGGAGGCTTCATTAACTTTACCAAGATGGCCACCAACAGTGTCATCTTGTCACTGTGCAAGGGCGACACACTAGTACGCAACTGTGTAATACTTAGCTCCAATGAGACCGGTTACATACCTGTGGCAACTGCTTTATCCTGCACTGATACCCGCATCCTGCATGCACTCACCAGCTGGTGAGCTCTGTGCAAGCTCTACTCCATCAATACCAATGTGTATAACACTGAGTACAGCTGTGCATCATCTACAGCACTCTTCAATAAACCACTGCACTGGTTAGGTAACTGGGCTGTCCGTAGTTATAAGGCCTCCGCTGGTGTTTACAGAAACTCTGCCACAACTAAAAATAACACAGGGGCAGATTTAACGAGTGTTTTCTTGTTATCACTCGTTACTCA
Organism: Pseudophryne corroboree; assembly: GCF_028390025.1. Lineage (NCBI taxonomy): Eukaryota > Metazoa > Chordata > Amphibia > Anura > Myobatrachidae > Pseudophryne > Pseudophryne corroboree. The sequence continues at coordinate 1,005,220,660 of NC_086445.1, forward strand.
TCCTAAATGGTGCCCCAGCCAGTCAGCTCCTAATTGTCATATGTTTTAAAAATGGGAGTTACAGTGCAAACTGATTGGTTGGGGCACCATTTAAGATTAAGAATGAGTGATAACAAGTATATCACTTGTTATTAAATATCCCCCATAGTTATTTATAAAGGTAGATAAAATGTTATTAAGTAGGGTGTTTAGGCTGAGAGATATGATGCACAGCCATTAAGGGGTATAGGCTGATCCACTCCCCTTCCTGACTTTTCTCTCCATTGCACTCCTTGTGTTGTGACTAGGGAGGCCAATCCCGGGCCATTTTTTCAATCCCGGGAATCGGGATTGAAAAATGATCATTCGTGGGATTCCCGGGATATCCAGGATTGGTTCCCTAGCATTATCCGCAGTTGTCCCGCCTTGCCCAGACCACATAAAAAAACATCCCCCAACTCACCGAGAGGGAGGGTAAGCCCGCCTACTGCAGAGTTGGCGTGCAGGCGCTGAGGTCCTGGCGGTGGGCGCCTGTCTGCGCAGCATGACCACTGATTTCTTCAGACTCAAATCACTGGGAAAATGGCATGGTGCCCATTTTCTCTGGGATTTGCGTACAGGTAGCGCTAGCCAACAAGAGTCCAGATTAGAAGATGCATCATTTTCTGCAGTAACCTATTAAACATCAGATCACATTAACTATATTTAAAACTTATTAAAATTAAAAACGGATCAATTCTAATGACCGTCTACAACTTCAGTTCGTTTTCCTGTGACAATTCCTGGAGGATCAGCAATGCCTCCCAATTGTTACTAATAACCCACAACAATTTCTGCAATCCGACTTTTCTCAGAGGTATTTGTAGACTTTACAAAGAAATATCAAAATGTTTTCATTTTCATTCACCTTATTTGCATATACTGTCATTTTCTTTAAAGATCAGCCTGCATCTTGCTCAAAGTGGGCTGCATGCTAATTAAGCAGAGAAGTGAACATAACTCATTGATTGCACCCAGGGAGTCATTCCAAGTTGATCGTAGCTGTGCTAAATTTAGCACAACTACGATCATCTTCCCTGACATGCGGGGGGACGCCCAGCACAGGGCTAGTCCGCCCCGCATGTCAGTCCGGCCTCCCCCCGCAGAAGTGCAAAGGCATCGCACAGCGGCGATGCCTTTGCACTTCAAGAGTAGCTCCCGGCCAGCGCAGCTTTAGCGTGCTGGCTGGGAGCTACTCATCGCTCCCCGGCCCGCAGCGGCTGCGTGTGACATCACGCAGCCGCTGCGGCCCACCCCCCGTTCGGTCAGGCCATGCCTGCATTGGCTGGACCGCACCCACGAAACGGCTGCCAAACGCCGCCGTTCTGCCCCCTCCCGCCCAGCGATCGCCTCTGCCTGTTAATCAGGCAGAGGCGATCGCATACCTGCTACGGCCTTCGGCCGTCTGGCATGCGCCGGAGCACTAGACTTTCTTAGATAAATCACTCACTGACTGACTCGCGAGCCACTCGTGAAGACGGAGAACAGAACCAGCCTCAGTATGCAGCAGGAGGTAAGTGCACTGGACATTTTAGTGCTGTTTGAGAGAAACAGCATGGGCCCCTCTCCCCCCCCTAGTCAAAAGAGGGCCAGTCAAATATAGGGGCATGGCTTCATGGGGAAAGGGCATGGCCACAAAATAATACCAATTCATAGTACGCTGTACAGTAGTCTCCATTATTCAAATTACACCACACAGTAGACCCACTTACATACACTACACCAGGTGCCCCTTTCTCTTACGTGCTAGAGGATGCTGGGGTCCACATGAGTACCATGGGGTATAGACGGGTCCACTAGGAGCCATTGGCACTTTAAGAGTTTGAGAGTGTAGGCTGGCTCCTCCCTCTATGCCCCTCCTACCAGACTCAGTTTAGAAAGTGTGCCCGGAGGAGCCGGTCACAGCTAGGGGAGCTCCTAGAGCTTCTTTAGTTTTATTTTTTTCTAAGAGTTAGTTAGGCACAGGGAAGCTGCTGGCAACAGCCTCCCTGCTTTGTGGGACTAAGGGGGGGAGTAGTGTCTGGGGTTCGAGCCACTATCTCCGCTGACAGAACACTGAGCACCTGAGGGTGATGATCGTTAGCCGCCCCCAGGCGACGGCTCACTCCCTCAGCACCCCCTAACAGAGCCAGAAGATTCCGGTGGCGAGTGACGCACCGGCCCCCCATAGCAAGCGGGGAGCCGGTGTGAAGATGGCGGCAACAGGATGGGAGCGCAGTATTAACTGCGCTCCGGAGGTTCAGAGGTACATAGAGCAGCGCTGTGAGGGGCAGCCTGAGCCAGCGCCTATACCCTACACTGGCACCAAGGCTGTGAGGGACCTCGGTAATGCTGCCAGCACAATTCCTCAGGCCAGTATAAAGAAGTGGAGAGCGGGAAGCAGCACCATGTTCAGGGGCGGAGCTTCTCCTCAGAGCAGACCCAGCAGCGTTAAGCGAAATTTTCCTGCCTGCAGATCCTATACAGAGACACTGAAGGGGAGAGCTGTCCCTCCAAGCAACTCCAGCTATCCTGTGCGGTACCAGGGGGTTGTAGAAGGGGGGAGGCTGTGTAAATTCTGTGTAGTCTAGTAAGGAACACAATAAGTGCCAGGTAGTTGTATTATATCTACCTAGGGAAGCGCTGTGTGTGGGTTGGATCCAATCTCTGTGTTTCTCTGTGGCATTCTTGGGGGGAAACTGTGTCTGACATTTCCCTGTATGTGTGTGGGTGTTGTTGTCTCACATAGCCATGTCTAGGGACTTTGTGTCTTATGCTGCAGAGGACATTTCCTCTCAGGAGGAATCCATTCCATGCACACAGGCATGTAATGTCTTGTCTCAGATCCCTATTAATGAGCCTGAGTGGTTAACCTCTATTAAGGGTATGATCTCTCAGTTCTCAACTAGGGTAACTCATACTGAAACAGAAAATCAGGTTTTAAAGAAGTCAATGGCAGTTTGGTCAGGTTCTGTTCTTATTCCTTCAAAACTCCCTAGCATATACCCACAGAAACGTGCACTTGCCCAGATTATGCAAGATGACACGGATACCGACTCTGACACGGCAGACAGTGATGGGGATGTGCTGAGGGGGGTAGCTTCCCTTGCAAAAGGGGGGCAGCTAATGATTGAGGCCATTAGAGATGTGTTAAATATTACTGACACAACACCTGAGCAGGTTGAGGAGGTTTACTTTACAGATGATAAGAAAGCCTTGCTAACCTTCCCTGCGTCTAAGGAATGAAACGCTTTATTTGAAAAATCCTGGAAAAACCCGGAGAAAAAAATTCCAGATTCCAAAAAGGATTCTGGTTGCTTTTCCCTTCGTTGAGGAAGATAGAAAAAAATGGGAAAACCCACCCATAGTTGACGCATCTGTTTCCAGACTGTCGAAAAAGGTGGTTTTACCTGTCCCTGGATCTACCATGTTTAAAGAACCGGCTGATCGTAAGATTGACACTACGCTCAAATCCATATACACTGCTTCAGTGGTGGCGCTTAGGCCTACTATTGCCTGCGCATGGATCTCTAAAGCTATAGTAAAAAGTGGTCAGGCACGTTACAAGAGAATTTGGATTCAATGGTTAGAAGTGACATTGAATTATTTTTACGTAACATACAGGATTCTGCGGGGTTCATGGTAGAATCCATGAAGGACCTAGGTACACTGACTGCAAGGATATGTTCCATTCCAGATATCTTCCATGTCTGTCTCAGCTTGCAGGGGACTCTGGCTAAGCCAGTGGTCTGCAGACGCGGAATCCAGGAGAATTGTGGAGAACCTATCCTACACAGGTCAGGTTCTATTTGGGGAAGCATCGGATGCGTGGATTTCCACGGCAACCACGGGTAAGTCACATTTTCTTCTCTCAGCTACGCCTTCTACGAAGAAACCCTTTTCTTCATCTGCATCGCAGTCCTTTCGGACCGCTAAGACAAAAAAGTCCAAGCCTCCTACCACCTTCTTTAGAGGTGGGTGGGCAAAATCCAAAAAGCCTGCACCCAGCAGGCTCCCTCGACCAGAAACCTGCTTCTAGTACCTCAAAATCCTCAGCATGACGGGGGACCACACAGCCTGGAGGATGGGCTGGTGGGGGCGAGACTCAGACGTTTCAGCCACGTCTGGGTGTTGTCCGGCCTGGATCCCTGGGTACAGGATATTGGGCCTAATTCTGAGTTGATCGCAGCAGCAAGTTTGTTAGCAATTGGCCAAAACCATGTGCACTGCAGGGGGGGCAGATATAACATGTGCAGAGAGAGATAGATTTGGGTGTGGTGAGTTCAATCTGCAATCTAAATTGCAGTGTAAAAATAAAGCAGCCAGTATTTACCGTGCACAGAAACAAAATAACCCACCCAAATCTAACTCTCTCTGAAAATGTTATATCTGCCCCCCCTGCAGTGCACATGGTTTTGCCCAACTGCTAAAAAAATTTCCTGCTGCGATCAACTTGGAATTACCCCCATTGTGTCCCAGGGGTACAGACTGGATTTTCAAAAAACCCCACCTCACCAAATCAGGCTTGCCAGCTTTACTGACAGACAGAACTGTCCTACAGGAAGCTAATCAAAAATGGGAAAAGTCACAGGTCATTGTTCCAGTTCCACCTCATATGCACAACATGTGTTACTACCGTATTCAAACCTTTTTGTGGTACCGAAACCGGATGGTTCGGTCAGACCAATTTTGAACTTCAAATCGTTAAACCCTTATCCAAGGGAGTATAAATTCAAAATGGAGTCTCTGAGAGCGGTGATCTCAGGTCTAGAAGAGGGGGAGTTTCTGGTATCCCTAGATATCAATGATGCATATCTCCATATTCCGATTTGGCCTCTGCACCAGGCTTATCTCAGATTTGCACTGTTAGACAGTCACTATCAGTTTCAGGCGCTGCCATATGGTCTCTCCACGGCACAGAGGGTCTTCACCAAAGTGATGGCAGAGATGATGGTTCTCCTCTGCAGACAGGGAGTGAACATAATTACATACCTGGACGATCTGCTGATAAAGGCATTGTCCAGGGAGAAGCTGTTGCAGTCCATTGCTCTCATGACTCAGCTGCTCAGGGGTCATGGTTGGATCCTGAACATTCCAAAGTCACATTTGGACCCGACAAGGAGATTGTCTTTCCTAGGGATGATCCTCAACACGAAAGTGCAGAGGGTGTTTCTACCGGTGGAAAAGGCGTTGGTGGTACAATCAATGGTCCGGGATGTCTTGAAGCCAGCCCGGTTATCGATTCATCAGTACTTTCGTCTTCTGGGGAAGATGGTTGCCTCTTACGAGGCTCTGCAGTTCGGAAAGTTTCATGCTCGATCCCTCCAATTGGATCTCCTAGTCAAGTGGTCAAGTTCTCATCTACATATGCATCCGAGGATACGTCTGTCACCGAAAGCAAGGATTTCACTCCTCTGGTGGCTAAAAATGCCTCACGTTTTGGAGGGCAGCAGGTTCGGGATTCAGGACTGGATCCTTCTAACCATGAATGCAAGTCTCCAGGGCTGGGGCACTTTCACTCAAGAGGAAACCTTCCAAGGAAGGTGGTCAAGCCTGGAATACAGTCTTCCAATAAACATTCTGGAACTAAGAGCCGTATACAATGGTCTTCTCAATGCGGCTCATCTTCTGTGAGATAGACCCATTCAAGTGCAGTCGGACAATGTAATGACGGTGGCCTACATAAACCGACAAGGTGGAACAAAGAGCAGAGCTGCAATGTCAGAGGTGTCAAGAATCATCCTCTGGGCGGAAAAGCACGCGTTGGCTCTGTCAGCAATTTTCATTCCGAAAGTGGACAACCGGGAAGTGGATTTCCTCAGCAGACACGATCTCCATCCAGGAGAGTGGGGCCTCCATCCAGAGGTGTTCACGGAGGTGACAAATCTTTGGGGGGGTTCCTCAAATAGACATGATGACCTCCAGCCTCAACAAAAAACTTCGGCGGTATTGCTCCAGGTCAAGAGACCCTCAGGCAGTGGCGGTGGATGCCCTGGTAACTCCGTGGGTGTTTCAGTTGGTGTACGTGTTTCCTCCACTTCCACTAATTCCAAGGATTCTAAAGCTCATAAGGAGAACAAGAGTTCAGGCAATAATCATTGCTCCAGACTGGCCAAGAAGGGCTTGGTAGGCAGATATTCTGGGTCTACTGCTGGAAGATCTGAGGCCTCTTCCTCTTCGGGAGGACCTGTTACAACAGGGGCCGTTTGCTTATCAAGACTTACGGTGGCTACGTTTGATGGCATGGAGGTTGAACACCAGATATTAGCTTGGAAGGGCATTCCGAACAAGGTTATTCCTACCCTGATACAGGCTAGGAAAGGAGTAACGTCTAAAACATTACCATCGCATTTGGAAAATGTATGTATCTTGGTGTGAATCCAAGAGGTTTCTTATGGAGGAGTTTCAGCTGGGACGATTTCTCCTCTTCCTGCAAACAGGTGTGGATATGGGCCTGAGGTTGGGATCCGTAAAGGTCCGGATTTCGGCCTAATCCATTTTCTTCCAGAAACAGCTGGCTTCCCTCCCTGAGGTTCAGACTTTTTTGAAAGGGTTTCTTCACATCCAGCCTCCCTTTGTGCCGCCTACGGCACCCTGGGATCTTAATGTGGTGTTACAGTTCCTACAATCGGATTGGTTAAAGCCTCTACAGGAGGTTGAGGTCAAGTTTCAAACGTGGAAGGCTATCGCTTTGTTGCCATTAGCTTCTGCTAGACGGGTGTCGGAGTTGGGGGCTTTGTCTTGTAAAAGCCCCTACTTGATCTTCTATGAAGATAAGGCTGAGCTCCGGACACATCGGCAGTTCCTTCCGAAGGTTGTGTCGGCATTTCATATCAACCAACCTATTGTGGTGTCAGTTGCTACTGACGCCTCAATTTCATCAAAGTCCTTGGATGTTGTAACGGCTCTGAAAATCTATGTGAAGAGGAGTGCTCATCACAGAAAATCGGACTCTCTGTTTGTCTTGTATGATCCCAAGAAACCTGGGTGTCCTGCCTTTAAGCAAACGATCTCTCACTGGATCAGTTTCCCTACCCAGCATGTGTATTCTAAGGCAGGTTTGTCGTTTCCTAAATCTGTTAAGGCCCACTCTACT